>NC_141771.1:11792066-12409741 GCF_051362555.1 Lingula anatina | reverse complement strand
CATATGTGTGCAAAAAATTGTACTTTGAACAATAACTACGGATTTCGAAGCCAATGACAATATAAGTTGACTTTTCACAGCTTGCATGACACCCCTCATGCTATCATTGGTCACCGGTAGCCGCTGCTTCCACCACAGTAAACAAAAAGAAGCGCTGCCATTTTGTTTTAATATAACGTGACTAAATGTGGTCTAAGCAGTAATAAAACGCGCTGCAGGGCTGCCTCGTTTCTGGTGACATAAAAAGAAACATCAGGCAATTTCCAACGAGTTTTATTCATCGAATCAATGCAGAACTGTCACTTCGATGAAAGGTGATGTGTTTACCTGTAAGCCGTTGGTGACAGGTAACATAGATGAATGAAACTGTGAACTACCAGCTCTTTCACTTCGTCTTGTTTTGTGCTTTTGTTACTTCAAGCAGGCGAAGGACTGAAACCTTGCGTTACAGCAATAAGTATGCCTTCATGGTAAGAAAACAACTGGATATATATGCTAATGATTCAGAGAATAACATCAAATTAGCATTTTAAGAAAGAGAAAAAATGATGGAAGGTGCAAAGGTAATGTATGATGTGGATTTCGATGGATCCCTGTAGCTGAAAAACAAAAACCAGATACAGCAGGTAACCTATCCAATACAAAACAAGAGACTAGCCTGAAAACGTCCAGTTAATCGTATTTCAATTGCACATATCCCTGCGGCTGTACAGCCACCTCCAACATTCATCATAATTATTCCTCGCAGCGAGGTGAAATTAAGTCCTAAACTCGCCTAAAACAACGCCTAGTCTTCACTTGCTGCGTTCCCCCACAGGACGTTAAATGATTAGTGATACGCAAGCGGGGGACACGATTTTAATACCAAATGCATTCAATCATATCCGTCACTGGATATGTCAGTCGTTAACTGGCAGCCCAAGGAGTGGGAACATTTACGCTCTTGGTGACTTGACTCAGCGAATTAAAAAATTCTTTCTCGGATTCTAAAATCGCTTCGAATTCAGCGTTTGGCATTTGTGTGAACAGCTCTACGTAGTTTGCGATTCTTTCTCATCTCTCATCGTACGGGTTGGAACCAAACGCAAGAAATCTCGCGGGATTGAAAACCAAGGTTTCATTGCAGGCTTGTGAGCTAGATTATAACTAGTTTGTCTCTTGGGTATAACCCGTTGAACATATTGCCTTCAGTGGGAGTCGATACATACATTATCTTACTTAGGTTACCCATATTACGTAAAATCACGCCACTGCTTGTCACACCACGGGTTACTGTATGGTGCATCACTGGTACAAAAACTGAAGAAGCTTGAACGGTTTTGGTCCACTCTACAACAAAGGACGGATAAATAGATTCTGGGAAGCATCACCAGCCAGAACACAATGGACACGTCGCCTTCATTTTCGGAATTTCTCAGCGATTCCGTCATCGCTAACAACACCGTTCCATCCCCTTTTCAAATGTTCAGCAACTCGTCCGCGAGTCATTCTTATGGCGTAAGTGGCCATCTGACCAGGATGGAGAAAGTGGACTACTTCGACAATGGTCAGTTGCAGGACAACTGCACGGGGTCGTTGCATGACCACGGCCTCTGTGACCAGGTGGAGGACAAAACCATGGGAGCGGCCGACGTTTTTCTAATCATAGTTCTATCGTCTATGATCTTAGTCACTCTTATTGGAAACGCTTTAGTCCTTCTCTCCGTCCTCCTAATACGAAAGATGCGGACGCCGGCCCATGGGTTAATCGCCTCGTTGGCCACTGCGGACTTCCTAGTGGCGGTTCTGGTCATGCCCATCAGCTTGTTTCGGGAAATCACAAAGACATGGTCCCTGGGGCAAACAGTTTGTGATATGTGGATAACGTTTGATATCTTCCTATGCACGGCTAGCATGTGGAACGTGTGTATCATAGGCCTGGACAGATACTGGAAGATAACTAAAGATACGCATTACACCAACGGTCGGCTTTTCTCCCGCACGCAGATTTGTATCATAATGGTGGTGATAGCCTGGGTGATGGCGGCGGTCATTTCTACCGCCCCTCTTCTCGGATGGGTAGTCGGTTTCGAGAAAAGTAACCCCACGGTTTGTATGATCAGCCAGGACTATTCGTACACGATATTTTCAACGTTTGGGGCGTTCTATATTCCTGGCATTGCCATTATTGTTATCTACGTGAGAATTTATAAATTCGCCATTCAGCGACTTAAGAAAAGAGCAAAAACAAGCGGCCGGTCGACAGGAGGGCTGGTTGGAGATAGCCTGCGTTCCAACCCCGATGGGGACCCCGCCGAAATCGAACCTGCACTAGCCATAGTTGTCGACCCCGCCCCCTGCGTGGCATGTAGCCCCTGCAAAGTCACGCGCACCAAAAGTTCGAGTTCTAGCACCGGAAGTCGGTACCGGGAAAGACCAGAGCGGCTACGCAGGTCGACCATCATGTTGGGAGTTATCATAGGTTGTTTTGAAATCTGTTGGCTCCCGTTTTTTCTAGTGGCAACAATAACGCCATTTTGCAAAGAATGCCATGTACCTTACACACTTCGCAGCGTGGTCTTGTGGTTAGGGTACTTCAATTCGCTTTGCAATCCTATAATATACGCGGTCTGGAATAAAGAATTCCGTAACGCCTTCAAACAACTAACAGAATGCAACATCTCGAACAAAATGAAAGCCTACGAAACTACGTACATATCAGACAGAAAGAGATCGCGCAGGCTCTCCTCTCTCCCGAGCAATAGATACCTGGGTCCGCCAAGCTGTCGAATGGAGAGAAGTTACGCAGGGTGTCGGCTAGAAGTTAGTAATATAAACTGTGGAGACTCCACTAAGGCCTCAAACGTACGGTTTAGTAATAGTCTTCGAGCCGAAATATCGGCTATACACTAAGTAATACAATTAAAACAGTAGGACAGTTAAAAGCAATGGTGCTATGACAAAGAGTTTCCATTTGGGCATTTGTCAACGTGATGACGCCATTTCAACATCGAGATGTGCGCGTTGGGATACTAAAGTGTGTGCCAGACACTGTACGCACTACCACTTATGAGCGCTATGAGAGTTTCTAGTTCTGAGTATTTACATTCATAAATTTCATATTATATAGAACATATCCCCATTGTATACATCTGTTATCATATTGTTATTAAGACGTTAGACAATAGATATTTAGGTCCCATTTCATGTTGAAACGAATACGATATTGATTGAGGTATTAATAATTAATACACCAATGTTAACATAGATGGTTATCATTTTATTGAATCAGAGATAGGATAAGTTCTGAAATGGAGTTGGGATTAAGCATATTGATGTTAACGAAATTTTGATGACACGTTCCGAAATTGCAGTGTGTGGTGAGAGTCGATTTTGAACTGTAATGTATAACAATATAACTGTGTGGGCGTCCTAATTGCGGTGTAATACCGTTCCCTTTTATACTGAAATGATTAATCTACAACACAGACAAAATTGATGATGGAACGCGTCACCAGACGACTAATTGCATTGACGTGTCCTTTTGGGGCCTATGGGAACGCCTCACCCTTCCCCACCACCTCCGCCTATTTATAAGGTTCTCCCTTCTTCTTCCCAGAAAAAACAGCAAAACACGCGAAACAAGATTAACCCCAAACAATTTTGCCTTCATTAACCTCAAACAATTTGCCTTCACTTTATCCTACACATTACTGTTCAATTTTCCTTGACTACTATTTTCTGTTTTATCCCCCCCGCCCGTCCTGGAGCAGATTCATACGATTGCAAACTTGTTATAATAATTGTGTCGTCTGATGACATGGTCAAAAACCGATCAGTATATTGTTTAAAAGCATAATGAATGCGACGAGAAATAATGTAAATTAACTCTTTATTTGGAATTATGAAAAAAACTTTGTCGTGTTACAGTCAGCCAATGAAATTCCGTTAATGCGTGCATGTTGACAAGGCATTTAATTAAGCTATTAACACTGTTTAAAAGACAATGTCTTTGAGGTACCGAAATGGCCATCAGCAGGCATTTGTGTAATGCCATTGAGTATTTTTATGAAAAAAAGTTGATTGATTGTGATTTGTTAAGCTACATATGAGTTAACAGACCATTTAAGGACATTTTAATTTGCTTAGGTTTGACAAAAAAAGCAGCGACACTGGAGATTGCATATGATGACCAGAGGGGGGATGATAAGCGCCAGCAAATGTTTTTTTTTTTTTTTCAATCTGAAAGACTCATTTCTCGTTTATGGGTACCGGATTTGGAACGACTGCCGCTGGTGAAGATGGCATTTGAAAATATATATGGCGCAAGTGCAATCAAAACCAATATATATACATGTAGCCCCCGTGACTTTAATTTTGAAGTACAGTGATACTGCAGTCTGTATAACCATACATTCACAACAGGGCCGTAGGCTGCCAGGGGGAGGGGGAGGCTGGGACAGCCAAGGGGAGTAATTACTCTCACAGAAAAAAAATTAAATATATCTTTGGGGTGTCTTTAAAAAGTGTTTCCCTTCTCCTTTCACCAAGTCCAACTGAAGTTATTTTGCTTTCAGTCACCGTCCTAACGTGTACAAAGGCGGTACATTTTGCACAAAAAACTTGTTTGCATGTATTGTAGGCTTTCAGTAAATCCCCCCTACCATGGTATTTTCCTACCCTACGGTCCTGTACAAGAACAAATACAGTATATGGAATTCTGCACACTAAGTGAGCGTGGAAGAAGTGGATGCACAACAATTGATTGACATAATTATTTCTATCAGTGCTCTTGTCTTCGAAACGCATCTTCGTCACGTAAGTTCGTCATTATTTTACACTTTATGGTTGTTAACTTCGTCATAAAAGCCTTTTTTTTGTTAAACTACTGCCTGTTCCCATCTTAAATCAAGAAGTCTGGCGGGAATTTAAGCATACATAGTTCTAGTTAAGATGCACGTGAAAGTTAGAAATTTTTAGACGAGAACAAGGTGCTAATATTAAAGCTTTTGTACTGCTTTGGAGTAATACAAAAAATATTGTTACATGTACTATGTACAAATAATAAATGATACGTGATAATATATTTTCAGAGTTTTAGTTTTCTTATAATTCTTGTTGAAAATTCTCACAGTAACCAAGTCGTAGAGCATTTGCAAGTAAATTGAGACATTCTTGGTTTATATATGGGATGTATGTCGGATACATATACTAATAAGTCAACTCGAAATGAAAATCATGAAAAAAATCCGTAAAACGATAGTTTAACCCATAATTTGCAATCTTTTACATTTTCTTGATTTCGAAGTAACTCTCTTCATCAGAACATGAAAATAACAACCTAATTTATTTATTTATTTGTTTATTTATTTGATTGTTTTTAGAGGGAGGCAAGTAAGTGTTGTATTCCATTTTGCTTTTTATTACGGGATTTCAGAGTCCGGGGCGAATAAAGTCTGTAATAAAGTTTCCCCAGTGTGTTTCGTACCATGCTCAACGACAGACCAGCTTGAAACTAAATCGTCCCCATGTGATCATCAAATTGGCTTTGGCAAATCAGAGAAGGAAACCTCATAAATTTACAGTTAGAACAAGAAAAAATATATTGTCTGCATTTCTTAATATTGTGTATCCCCCAGTGTTCACACTTTGGTCACAATGCAAGAGCATAATTCCATTCTAATTTCCCCATTGTAAACACCTGCCGGTTATTTAAACCTCCAGCAAAAAGATTGCCATTTTTTAAAAGCTCTGGAACCCTCTGAAAAATGGAGCAGCGATTTAATTTGCAGACAGTAGGCCGATTGCGTGACGAAACACGGATACCGAAAACCGATATGTGGTATTTTTGCCTTAAGAACTCAATCAGGTGCCAATGAAGATCTTCCCTTTTACACAATCGCACGTAATGCTACTCAGATTAATCGCAGCCGGTTGGTTAAATCGCGCCATATTGCAAGTTGGTGTTATATTCGCCGGAAATTAAGTCCTAAACGTCTGAACACTGTATGCAAAGTTCACCAAGATAAGGAGATACTTTCTTCTGCTTTGCTTAGATATCTTGTTGAAACACGCAAGTTTCTTTCTCTTTTCTTGCTTTTTTAAGCATTAAGATTGAGACTGTCGTATCTAAAAACTATAGGAAACAAGCAGATAGGTCGTCCAAAACTGAACTTGCATTTAGATTGTACGTTCATCTCCGGATGTTAACGTTTGAAGTTGATATTGATAAACAGTTTTACTTCGGATAATGACTCAAACTTTGACCCATTAACCGAAATAGAACTGTTTATCAAAATCAGCATTGATTCAATTAAAATTGATTTTGATTTAATCACTGCTGTTAACCAAAAGTGCCGTTGATATTTTAATGTCGTGCGTTCCTTAACCTGCTTGACACTACCCGATGTTGAAGCATTTATCAGGTGTATACGTGCAAGTCATCAAAAATTTTGCTTTTTTTTTTCGTGGCCGCAAATTGGGTCTTAACCTTACAAATCCTCATATGTATTTTTGAACTTGATATATGAATGGAACTTTCTCTTTTCTCGCTACATGAAACAAACACAAGCTGCGGTTCCACATCCACCGATAAGCCTTTGTTCTATTTAAGTTGAAAGAATAAAAAGGAGCTGAACCAGTTCTGTTTAGGTCAGGTTCAAGGGTGTGTAGGCTGATACACAAGACATATGATTGTGCAGAGCTCATTTTTCATGTGTTTGATATTTCGATTTGGCGTTACCCAACCCATCTATTTCTTCTTAATCTCACTATCTAGATATGGATTTCGTTTCTCGATTGCCCTAGTAGACTTATCAGAAACGTTTTATCGCCTGGCGAAAGGAAGCTTAGCTAACCCCTATCGCATTGGAACAAATAGATGACTTTGCTAACTTTGACTTGTCGTCATATCTGTGCATTTTGAGTCCAAGTGAGACGACTGAGATTAAGAGATTGACATGTTCGGGTCCCAGCTAAGCTTTGCTCTTCGTGTCTAAAGGAGGTGTTGATCTCCTTAAGCTCCTAGAAAATTGTATCACGAAATTGTTTTTATACAGTGATGCCCACGCCGGTGTATTTGGTGAATCATTGCTTAAAAGAAGATAAAAATACCGAGAATCGATTTTATTATACAACGTCTATTACTCAGATTGGAGGGTATCGAGCAAAGTTGAGAAGTTTCATTTTTTTTTTTTTTTTTTTTTTTTCGTGCTTTCTATTTGGTTAAAAAAGGAAATTACGCCAGTGTGGTTTCTCAAATTGGGTCTATAGACCAAGATGTATATTAAAAGATTATGTGGTTTCTGCTTACAAAAGCATTCACTGGGAAAATTCTAATGGGAATTTTTTGTTACATGTACGGAAATCAAACATGGCTTGTAATGAAAAATGTCAAACATGCAACTGTATGTACCGGTATCTGCCGTTCTGTTGAAAATAAACATCTCTCATACGGGGTCTGCCGCCCATGTCGTAGATATATGGGAAAGTAATTTGTGTTCGGAATAACTACGTCCTTTTTTTTTTTTTTTTTTATTGTCCCACATGTGCATAAAATATATACATACGAAAGAAGACTTAATGTCAAGTTTCACTTACAGCGTGCACGCTGGGGACATCTTTACACACACACACACCCCCCCCCCCTTTGGCCCTCTTGCACACGTCCCACAGGCAGGAACACGTCACCAACTCACTCGCACGTCACCCACGGCAAAACTGCTCGGGCAGTAACAGCATCCGTTTGAATTGATAAATGTATTTAGTGGAAACTTGCTGTGTCTGCGATGCTGCGTACAATATGATTTGAGTCAATACGTCAAAAACCATGAAAGAAATTTCCAAAGACGTAATCAAATTCTAGTTAATTTTTAAATCATACCTTTGATAAAAACAGATAAAGAAGTTATTGTAATTGCTAGGACTTAAATTATGAACTGAAAGCGTGGTTGCATGCGGGGCGTTTAATTTGTTTTTGCTTATCTTGCTGTGAAAGAAACAAAAACTTTTTTTTTCAATTCATTATTCATCAGAATAGGTATCAGTTAAGGTTTGTTAGAAAATGAAGCCTACATGTAGGTCAATAACTGAAGTCCCGGTGTGCCAAAAGTCCAGACACAAAATTTCGTCTACTTCAGTTCCAGATTAGCCCATAGTTGTTGATATGATCAAAACTTTGAATTACCACGCTGACACCACGCGCCACCGACGCGGACATATTGAAAAGTGCATGCACCTCTATCCAAACCCATTATCCACTGGTAGGCTTAACAGTACGGTGCGGTAACCAACATGTTCCATATTTCTTTTCTTTTCTTTCTTTCTTTCCTTTCTTTCTTTCTTGTCACTTAAATGATAAAAGTACAAAAAGTCCACAAGAACTCCCCTTGTCTTCGACCAGGATTAGGCCTACTCAGTTGCCTGAACGTTGTTTTTATACCGGTGTAACGAAACTAAAGGTCCGTCTAACAGAAAGTCCGCCCTCCATTCAGTTATACTGGTTAGGGTTAGCCTTACCAAAGTGAGTCAAAATCTAGGGCGAGGCTTATCTGTACAAATGAATGGGAAGCGGACTCTCTATCATAGGGGACTCTCTGTCACGCTACACCGCATTGTATTTTCTGCAATAACTTTGACTTGATTCATTTTGATAATAGTCCTTGGTTGAAGATCGAGTTTTTCTGTTCTTTGATATTTTCTATTCTCATCGATTTTATCCGATTTGGTAGAATATCTTTCGTTTTGAAAAATTGCAAAATGAACTCAAAAACGTCGACTAAGTAGGCCCCTAAGATACAGAAAGAGATAGGCTTATAAGGATAATTTTATTATTTTTTAAATAAATTTTATTAAAATAAAGTTAAGCGGCTTATACTATTAGGGTCAAAATGCACGTTTTTAATGACCACTGACTTGGGCCTTTCTGTTCCTAAAGGGATCTGTTAACAATTCATCTATCAATTGTATTAGTTTGTCTCCTCCTAGTCCAACGAAGTTTGTCTCACCTAGCGCAATTCCATCGACCTTGACCTTGGCACGAAATTGACATGTTACCGCCGACAGGATATCACGGTAAGCATATGGAGTAGTAACTGTATGGTGTGTTTTGTCCATGTTTAGACAAATTTTGATTGTGGAAAGGGATGTTTGATATTTATGATAAGTATATAAATAATTTCTCCACTCTGGAAAGGTGAGTGCACATTAGTAAGGGATTTGAAGCGGTGTGTGTTATTTTCTAACTTGGTTGCGTAGTGGGAGGGACCTTGCTTGCTTTATACTAGTAATTTTATAATAATTTTGCTATTTAAAACTGTGCTTCTTTACTTACTGGCGAAGCTTAGATAAAAAGAGAGTGTTGTGTGGGTTTTTGTTGGTAATGCTAACCTGAAGGACAAACAAGTGATTTGTTATTTGAAATATTCAAGAACGCGGATTGAGAATTTTTAATATTTTACGGTTGGCCTTATTCTGGGAAGATTAGTATTTGATTGGTAAGACACTGACTTAATTCATCATTTCATCAAAATTACTATAAAAAGACCAGTAAAGTATGTATATAATTTTCTTAAATCATACCATATCATGCCATCTTCTGTTATACTAGTAGCATCTGTCATGAAAAATCATGCATTAATAGCACTCCTACAGAATTTTTCTTTAGACCCAAACTTTTCCCATTTTATCATAGTGTTCAGACCAGTATCCTTAGAAGTAATTTTATACCCGGTGGTATATTAAAGAACTCAGTACAATAGATGAAATGAGCTGACCCACTTTTATGTTTGAGAAAAAAAATTAAAAGATATTTTAAAAGGATGAAGAAAAACAAATTTTAATATAATATAGAAGGAGCATGCAGTTGCATATGATAAATAAAGCAGAGTGGAATTGGTTGAAAAGGGAAGAATATTAATATCAGTCTGATAACCGGTCCACATTGTTTAAAGATCAAATCAATGTACTAGTAGCTAGAGGATTTAATTAAATTATCTAAATATTTCTGGAAAATATAAAATTGCAGATTATAAATCAGATTTGCACCAACTGGTTGCTATGATTCTGAGCTATTGGCATTTGCAGTTAACAATACCCATACAAAAGAAAATTGCCAGAGTCAACACAGAGACTATTATTCGCCTATACTTAGCTAAGATATTGATTGGTTCTGTACACAACATTATGAGCAGTGCTTCTTTAATTAAGGCTTATCCTGTCCTTCCCTGACTGCTAAATTGCTTGTTTTCCCTTTTTTCCTCTTGGTAAATATAATGAAATAAAAACAGATAATAGATATTTTTAGAACTATAACAATGAGAGAGAAGATGTTATACCAGTCACTGAATGAGCTTTTATGTAGGGAATGTACCTTTTATTGATTTGCTAAGCACACTGGATGAAACTAAGATTGTGGGTGTGTTATTAATGTTTTCATTTCCTGTTTGTAAAAATATCTATAGTTAATAAATAGGGAGTATGAGAGAGAGAGACAGAGAAAGAGAGTGGTTAGATGACAGCTGAATTGCCTGTTGTATAGTCAAGACAACCACTGCCATTGTTTACCAACATAGTCAATATTTCAAAATGTCACCTTGACCATTAGAAACTTCACCATTCATTTTGTTACTGAATTACTTAAAGCTGACATGAAAGTTCAGCTGTAGAGCATGGCAGTCCACGTGCATGAAAAGGTTGTTATGTAAGTCTTGTTATCAGGTTATATATTCCACTCTAATTCACAATTGTTGTGACACCTTATTATGCTGGCTATTAATCCACTGAGGGCAACTCTGCCTCTTGTCCTGAATGGTATTTTATAATTCTGATATTTGTTTCATTGAGTAAACTGGCAAGCGTACATATTTTTCTACTCATCAAGTTGGGCTTAGAAAGGTAAGGCTAATAGTAACAATTATAAGGGAATGCCAATGGGAAAAGGTGAATTTTCCACTCTTGGGTTAGTTTAGATTTAAGTGTTTGATCCATGTAAACCCTGTATAGATTCGTATTGAATAGGATTGCAAGATGGACTGACAAAGATATATATTGAACCTTGTTTGTTTACATGTAGAGATAATTGTCACATTTAAGGTGACTCTTAGCTGATTACCCTGGATTAGTAAGGAGACTTGGAACTCCCTCTAAGTGACAATTTATAATCAGGTTATTTCTTGTACCCTGGCCTGAACTATATGAAGATATGAATTGTTAATTACACATTGTCACATTGTCCAAGTGCATTGTCAGAAGGGCCAACCTACTACAATACTAGTTGGTACAACTTGTAAACAGGTGCTCTTGGTCTTACATGTATTGTTTTGTTCAACCTGTGATAGACATGGTTAAACGTGACCAGCTGGGAGTTATATCGTATGATATGATTCCCTGACGTGACCAAGGCTCAGTGCTCTTTGTTAAATCCTTGGCATTTCATTCACTGAACTGGAAAGATGGTATTTGTATGTATGCCCAGTCTTCCTCTCAAAGGCCACAGCATGTTTATATATTGTATGTATTTCCATCCATAGTTCATGGTAACACTCAGTGGGCCATATACAATATAGCAATTATAACATAAAAAGACCCTTTCTTGTCAGGCCACTATATGTTGTCAATGCATGATAATCGGGATCTTTTAAACCGTATAAAACCCACCCGTATAAACACAGATTTGCTGTGAATGATTGGATTTTTTTCTGATTATGTAGTAGTTGCCTACATGATTGTTGCCATTATGTAAACCAGTATCCACACCTCGCGTGTTTTACATTTGATGCTGGTTTTATGTACTAGTACTCATTCTGCTGGCAACTGGCTTTAAAGAGATCTGATGTATTTGTACTAGCTCTACTGTATGGTTGAAGTGGAAAACAAGTATGTCAGTATGCACATAGAGTTACATCATTCTGGTGCAAGTGGTATAGATCTCCACCCATTGTTATGTGCAATATGTACTGCTGACATGCCATTGATGTCAAAAACATATATATACTATGTGTGGAGTTCTACTTTCATTGAGATCAATACCAGTACCCGGTTGCATAACTGAGCCCAGAAAATGATTGAAAGTGGTTTGAAAAGATAATGCTGAAAACGTCACATTGAAAAATTTTGAATTTTGTCAATAGAAATCTTTACTTTGTTTACTTCTGTTTCATGGCAGAGATTTAAATAGACCTATAAATTTTGAATATTTACTATTTTCACAGGCATTGCTACTAGCTATATGAGGAGTACCTACTAGTACCATTGCAATAAGCAAGTAATCATGTGTTATGATATTATGTAAAGTACATAACAGGGCACTTGGCACATTTCCTCCTTTTTATGAACAAGGTCATTTGTGGGACCTACGTTGTATAAGCAGATCTTTTGTAGAAATTTTGCTGGAAGACAGGAACATACATATACTAGTATATACATGTAAATCCTTTGTCTTTTGACTAATTTTGACTTAACCGAACTGTTGTCTCTGTAAGTATGATTTTTTTTTTTTTTTTTTTTTTTTTTTTTGCCAAATCATGAATTGTTGATTAGTGTCACTGCCACATGCATGTGAACGTAAACACCTGCTATACCTTTAAAGTATATATATCAAAAAGACCTTGACCAATGATAAAGACTGTACGCATTAAGATGTAACGTGGACCTTACATTTTGTTTATCTGTAACAGTTGTCTTTAAACGCAAATCGCAGAAATGCTGTCTAGATAGCAATGATGATCAACTCTGAATGAAAAGTGAGTAATTATTATATATATATATATTATTTTTATCATTGAATGTATGCAGTACGAGTTATTAAGACACGATAAAGGAAGAAGGGTGATCTTATGTATGTGTACATGTGCGTGGATGCTTGAGAATGTGCAAAGGTGCACATGCATCAAAATCATGGCTGAGACTTTTTCCAGAATTAGTTACTAGTAATCCTTTTTCACAATATGGGAGTTGAATTATCCAAAAAATTACAATTGTCTTTAAGTCAAAACATGTTGTCTTTGCCAATGACAGTTCTGATTGTGATGCTACTAGCTTAATAGTATCTGAAAAGTTCTAAATGAAGAGCTCTGCATCTGTCTGAACATATCAAGCATGCCGAGCATCCATCTTTTGTAATTCGTGACCTTCCCTATAAAAGTGTCTACTAGTCGCTAAAGATTTGTATAACCAAGTTACTAATATATAATTTATATAACTGTACACTTATGTACATGTGAGTGTGTGTGTGGGGGGGGGGGGTCACATGATGGTCCACGTGGCTGTATGTGACTGGCATTTAAAGGCCAAGTTTTGGGCATTTTATTCTGAAGTTAATGCTCTTTGCATGCAGCTCTTTCCACTTGGTTGCCTGAATTGTTCATGTCCTAAATGCATTATTCTTGCCTGTTTTTGATTCTTTTCTTTTTTTGTTTTCAGATTGTTTGTTCACATGTCAGCTGGTGTCTCTAGGTGAAAAGTAAAAATTGACATGCGGCTACGTGAACACTGCGTGCATGTACAACTCTAAAAGGACCAATAAGGAGCACATAAAGTTCAAGGTTTCTTACTGCCAGACAATATGAACCTTAATTATTCAAAGTAACGTTCATCAGCAACAGACAATAGTTCATACTAAATTACAGTGGATACTGAAGTAACTAACTTGAAGGAAAGCTCATTCCGGACTTGTTATTGGAATTGGACGATCAAATGTCAGGACTCCACCAGACCTTTTATTTGAGACAATACGGTCAACACATTTATTAAGTATTCCAGTTAGAGTGAGATTTGATGACTACTCTTTCTGAGATAAAAACTGGAAAGAGATATTGTGAAAGGAAGTAAGAGAAGAAGATAGCCAGATTCTGAGAATTGTTTTTCCAAGTTGTTTTAACAAAGTAATTGGAGAAGTAAGAAAAAGATAAACATGATATTTAAGTGAAGAAACGATTGCCATTAGTGATTACAAAGAACCAAAAGCAAGATCTATTATTGTTATGAAATCTAAAGAAACAGGAGGAGATTTTATCATTTCGTGAAAGAGGTTTTTCAAAGTATTAGTATATTCTTTTCAGGACAAACTGGAATGAAGTGTTGACAAATAGTGGTAATTTTTTTTTTTTTTCGTAAATATTTTCCCAATTCAAAATGGCAGGATTGCAAGACAAGTCAGTTTTGGTGGTGTCAAACGGTTCCACTGTGGTGACAACGCCATCTAGTGACATCATACACATGGAGGACCCCTTCAATAATCTGTACCCTGCCATCGTGCAGTGCTTCGTTATCATTTTGTGCGGATACATCGCTGGACGTTTCAACCTTATTGGTAAACTCCAGGGAAAGGGAATTGGCACTTATGTCTCAACGTTTGCCTTGCCAGCGTTACTTTTCAAAAGCATGGCCACTTTGAATTTTAGTGAAGTGAACTGGAAATTTTTGGCCAGCATACTTATCGCAAAAGCAGGACTGTTTTTAGTGGTGCTTGTGTTTACGCTGATTCTTGTTCGGCCGATGAGCTATGGGAAGGCTGGATTGTATGCCATATTTACTACGCAGAGTAATGACTTTGCACTCGGCTACCCTATCAGTAAGTCAACGTGGTTCAGTTATGTCACACAATCAGGGTTAGATTACAGAATAAGGACAGGGTTCGAATTAAACTTCCATTATTCCTATATTCCTAAAGGTTAATATTAATTATATACCTGTACATTACCATTGCTCATGTTATGTGTGTAAATTAGTGAGACTTAAATAGATAATTTCCATTCTGGAGCTAGTAATGGAGATATAATCTGTAAATTAATGGAGTAATTCTAGCAATTTGAAATTCAGATTTTAGTTTGTATACTGTTAATTTCTCAGCAGTTTTGGTTTTGATATTTTCAGACATCTTTTTTTTTTTTTTTTGTTGTCAAAGTCTTACTCTCATTGTGTGTCTTCTAAGATTGTCATCCACAGCAAAATTAATATAATTTGTATGTTCTAAATAATTATATGCCTGTCCAGTAATGGGCATGGCACCAAACTGGAGAAATGGCCCCTGAGGCCAGAGGGATACAAATATCCGGCCTTGCATAGCTTGGTTTAATCATAGGGCCCCCACAAAAGGGTTGAAATTAGCAAGACATTGATGTATTATGCCTATAATGTAATACATAGGTGTGGGAGCTTGGGAGGGGGTGGACTGGTGCCTTAATCATTACTGAAGGAAACAATATGACCAAAGAACATATTTCCCTTGCCTCTATTTTTTTTCTCTGAATTGTTATTATTACTATAGAAGTCCCTTCATACACAATATTAAATTAAAATTAACTTCCAGTGCACATGTCATTAAGATATGTACTGTGCTATTTACATTAAGAAATATATATCATTATTATTACATTTCCTTCCAGTTAGTGCTTTGTACCAGGGAACGCACCCAAACTTTATAGAGTATATCTACCTGGCTGCCCCTATATCTCTGGTCATACTGAATCCTATAGGCTTTACCATGATGGAACTGGAGAAGAGAAAAGAATCTGGGGAACATGAAAAGTCCAGCAATTTAAAGGTTTGTGGTATAAAAAAGTGAATATTGATATTTGAAGATTGTTTAGCTAAGATGGTCTTGTTTTTTGTTAGCCAGATACGAGTGATTGGAGAAGCAAGCTAAATTTACTTTTAAAATTGCAATATTAAATAATCATATTTTTCGTTTTCATGCTCTTCTTTTTGTTTATCACACCAAGCTGGGCGTGAAAAAACATTGCATGATATTTATGTTCTGGAAAAAAGTGTTGCATGGTATTTTTAAATTAAGCTTTGACTGCAACTTGAGCCCTTTGCAAAGTTGGCCTTGATAGATGTTTTCCAGCACTTAAAAGATAATAAAGAAATGTTATGACCTCATTGCATGACTAAACATGTTTGTCTACTTTCCAGCTGGCGCTTCATGTGTGCAAGGGAGTTTTGCTCAATCCTCTGGTATTCATGACTATTATTGGCATCATTGGGAACTTTGTGTTCAACCACAAGTTGCCTGCTGTGATTGATGACATTCTGACTGTGTTAGGTGAGGAAAGGTTTGGAATAGGTGTGTGTGTGTGTGTGTGTGTGTGTATGTGTGTGTATGTGTGTGTGTGTGTGTGTGTGTATATATGTGTGTGTGTGTTTGTGTATGTGTGTGTGTGTGTTTGTAAGCAAACATTTGTGTGTGGATGTGTATTTTTGAAAAAAAAAAAACTGAAAATAACTTTAACAATTCATATATATCCTAGTGAGATTACTGAATTGTAAAAACAAGGGATAATGTTTAAGATCATTGGTTATGTCAGTTTAGTAGACCCTTATACTGATTTGTTCTGTATTGAAGTAGACCAGTTTTGGGGCTTTTAAATCAGGAACAACTATCAGTTTTCAAATCTTTTTTGATGCAGCTCATTGCCTTTATTATCGGACATGGGGGGAAAATGCCTGTCCGACTGGTCATGACCACTTGAAATGCCAGAGGATCTGCAGGATTTCTGATGTCGCAGGTCATCTGGCCTAGCAAAGTTAATGTGAAAACACAATACAAAATAATAAATCGCCATATTGTAAATAGTTTGGACCAGCACTAAATTGGGAGGACCTTCAGATGCTTGAGTGCAGGTTTTCCTGACCTTCAATATGTCTTAAGTTTTCCCCATGTCTGATTGATAGCAAACTGAAGTGTGACACAGATATTGTCAATGTTCCTGTAGGTCAGTCCTTCAGTGCAGTGGCGCTGTTCTACCTGGGACTGAGTATGGTGGGAAAGATACAGCACATTGGAGGGAAAGCACTTATTACCCCTATACTCCTGATTGTGGCCAAACTGTAAGTATCATTAAGTATTCTTTTTTACTGAAGTAAGAACTGAAGAAAAGATGTGGAACAGACAGACAAATTGTGTGATAAGTTTTGGCAAGTTTTTGTCTTGACAGACCCACTTGCAAAGAACCAGCTTCTTTATTAATTTGATTGCTGAATCTTGTTTGATATTTTGTTCTTATTTTGCTCATAGTACTTGGGATGAGTAATACATGTCATTATATTTTAAACCCTGTTTAACTTAAGGTTGTAACCCATGTTTTTAATTTTGTCATTACATTTATACAGCTCAACCAGCGTGACAATTGTCTTCTTATTAAAGTGGTATAAAGGATTCTGTTTTGTACTTGGATTTATTATTTTCCAGAATCAAAAGTCATGTGCTAAATTAGGACTCGAATTTATCATTTTCCAGGCTCATTCTTCCCCTTGTCACCAGAGAGATTGTCATAGGTCTACAGCCCAGTGTGAATAGAAATGACACCCTTGCCTACAGTTCATATGGCTTTCTATATGGTACCATACCCACTGCTCCCAGTGTATTTTTATATGCCAGCACATATAACTTGGCACCAGAAACTGTAAGTATTTAATTCAAAGTTCAAACTGAACTCAAATGTGTTAAAATGTGTCTCTAAACAGTTTTTAGATGAGGAAAAATTGATTTGAAACTGTGGTGAAGTTTTTTACTGGTAAATCAGTTTTTTTTTTTTTTTTTTTTTAATTTCAATTTAAATGACACCAGATATATCAGTCAAAGGCCCTTGCCAGTGGGCTAATATTGCTGATTTACAGCTGGTTTAACATCTGGTGTAAAAACTAGCAGTGACTGTAGTACAAAGTAAAAATTTCTTTTACGTCAACTTTCAGATTGCTGCAGGAACCGTCATAGGGACCTTTCTGTCTGCACCTCTGATGTTCGTGTCAGCACGCGTGATCACGCTGCCCGTGCTAGATCCAGATATGTATAAAGACATTTTGACAATCACTTCATTTGATGTCAGTATACTGGGTATTGTATGTAGTGTAAGTATCCTGCATTCTTCTTTTCTTAAGCTCAAAATGATGAATAATTATAGTAGTTTGCCAAGTTTGTGGGCCTAATTGATATACATGTAGCTCATTGTTTCCGTTTAATTATTGAATTATTATTTTCACATTTCTTAGATAAGGGGTTGGGGCTTTTCCTCATTTTCAGGACTTCTTTCTATCTTTCTATTTTCCTTTTCCTTTAAGAGCCCATTCTTAAAGAAAAAAGGAAGCATGCAGGCTAAACTTAATGAAAAAATTCTCATTTATAACAAAACTGAACATTGATACACATGCTGCTTTTTCCCTTTTTTAGGTCTGGACAATGACTGTGATGATTCTGGGTAGAAAATGGAGAAAAGTGCCTCACCAGTTTGTAATGATGCTAGTGATAGCACAGGTAAAAACTGGGACAATACCTGAATATATTGTCTCTTCAGTTATCCAAATCTGTGGTTAGACAAGTGGCTAAATTTATATCTATGTTAAGTTGATTTTGTTTGTACTGGAATTATTCTGAAAAAAAATGCCTTTGATTACTTAGAAGCTTATCATTGTACCTTGAGCAGTATGGTAGTAGCTGACCAACTTTAGTGCAGTAATTGTCTGGATGCTACTTCAACAAGGTTCTCATGATCTTGTGAAGACTTGCAGTTTAGGGCTGTTTAGGCGATGTACCTTAAACAATATGTTGGTAACTGACTAACTTTAATGCTATTAATGTCTGGATGCTCCTTCAACAAGGTCCTCATTTCAACAATTTCAGTCCCTGGGCTGTTTAGGCATGATAATATGGCACCTCATTCCTTCCAACCTCGGCTGGGCTCACTACATCCAGTTTGTCATCCTCCTGGTTGGAGTGTTCAGTTCACGCTGCATGACCGCCATGGTGGCGCTAGCGCTCTGCTTCCTCAAAGTGCGCAGCATCTGCTTTGTGCTACGGAACCGGATCTGTTTGTTGTTTGGTGGATTTGGGTAAGTCTCCTAGCTTCCACTTTAGAACTCAGAACTTCATTTTGTTGCAAAGCTTTACTTAATGCATTAGCATTTAGTAATAATGGTTGACTTTGTAATAGGAAGCAGAGCCAAAACCGTTACAGTCACAAGCAAGTTTGGGAACTTAAATTGCCAACAGTTTTGTCAGACTTGGGAGGTTTTTATAGCCCTTTATATTGATAAGTCATTTATAGTGACACAAGGGCATGTCTGATACAGTAAGATGATACTGAATATCAATTTTATTTCCATTTTTTCCAGGGTCCCTATCCTCTCCACTGGCCTCTTATTAATATTTACTGCAGGGCAACGCACCGTGGATAATGATCCTTCTTTCCAATATGGCAACCCTCAGGTAATAATTTGTAAGATTCATAGAAAAGTTGGCCATTTTATTTGCTAAAATAGTGTAACTTTTTGCAGTGTTATGAGTTGTATATGTCATGAAAGGGGTTTGTGTGAGACATCAGAGACACATTTACACTGAAGATAGGACAGCCATCTTAATATGACTTTTTTTCTGCGGGAGGTTAGAGAGTACTTAGCTTACCATGGGCATTAAAGAGATCTTCCAATGATCCCTGATGTAACATGCACCACAATGTGGTATTTGGCCGGAGCGTGGAGGTAGCATTTTTTGCCTATGGCGAGCTTATGTTGTACCTCAATCAGACACTTCACAGTGAGATCTAGAGTAGATGGACCTATTTCCAGTGTAAATGCACCTTCTGAGTATTCTTGACGCAAAGGGCTATTCATGCAATTGAATGTCTTGCAAAAGTTAGCACTTGGTATATTACAGCAGTTTATAGCAGTGTATATTGTTGTCTGCTTTTCATATATGTGTATGTGTCATTTCTTATCTTACAGGCATATTTACCCACATATTTTCTTGGTACTGGTTATATTGCATTATCACAGCTTTCAGCTGATATATCTTACTGTGCTGTAGGTTGAAGAGGCCCTGTCGGAGCTTTTTAACAAACAGGTGGCATTTCAGCAGATCATAGCCGCTTTTACTTGCTTGACTTTGACAGGTGCTCTGATTTGGAATCCTGAATGTGATTCTGCTTTTAATAGCTTTTTGAATGTTTAAATTGCTATCAATGCAATAAATGGAGACTTAAAATGTAAACAGCTTAATTTAAGTTAAAGAATATGATTAGGTGTTCATCTTTTATCATTTTATTTTTTATGAAAACTTTATGTAAAATTTGTCATAGTTTTAAAAAATTCAGCTAGCCATGAAGTACTAGTTATGTTTAAATATAAATTTGCTTTGATATGTGCCTTTTGCTTTACCAGCTGAAAATGACATTTTTACTTGGAAATTGAACCTTTATATATTGCTTTGCTTGTTACAGCTTATTTTGTTAAACTGCATAACTTTCAATAGAAGTGTTACCTTTCAACTTTTTGCTTATTCATTCCAGCAGTTTTAATGTGTTTATTATATTTCAGTAATTTACTTTGAAAAAATTGGTAACAAGAATGTGTATTGTTCGTAATAAGTTAATGATCATCTTTTGATTCTAGTCGATCATAATATTGAAGTGTGCTCTGTTTCTTTAAATTTTTTGACTATTTTCTCATAAAATATCGTTTTAGTGCTTATATTCCTCTTTAATAACATCAAAATATAAATATGGGATGAGACTTTTTTTTTTTAATGGAACATCTTTTACCTTGAAATCACTTAGCCAAAATGATTTGTTATTACAAACAAAATATTTAATTAAAGTATCTGTATGTGTCAATATATTTGTAAAAATTGTCTTAAATATTTTGCTTTCATTGGATAACAGATGTTTTTAACTGAACACTAATTTTGAAGGGATGCATTTTGAATTAACGATTTCAATAAGTCGTAATGGAGTTAATGGCATTTTCTCTCAAATTTCAAACATACGCTCATTCCAGTAATGAATTTTTTCAAAACTATTATATTCAGTTACTTAAAGATATAACAACTCTCCATTTTGGCAGGAAGGGCATAAAATGAATTTTCTTGGCCAGGGTAAACAACAATGTTTCCATACTTACCAATGGTCAATGAATCCATTCTGACATTCTTAGTTGGTCAATTGTTTTTCAAGAGATTATTACGAAGGTTCTTGTGGTCCGATGGCAAGCACAGATTTCAGAATAATTGTGATAACCACCGTTTTGGTGGTAGAATGGAATTTATTATATTTCTATGTAATGTGGAATTTTGAATCTCATATGAAGAGTTGTTATCCCTTTAAAAGGTGTGCATCCTCTGAAGAGAACCCTTATCCTTTATCTTTGTCTAAAGAAATGTGGTCAATCAGTTTTGTTCAAATGCAGTGAGAAAAAACTGTTTAGTCATATGTCTTTCATCATTCCCATAATTCTCTTCCAGTTCATATTATCAGCTGTCATCCTATTCATTTCCACCATCTTGACCATCGTCTGCCTCGTCCTCCAACATCGCTGGGACCGCCACCACCACAACTACCATTTGTTGCCACAAAATGGTAATACCACCACCAAGTATAAATCAATTAACCAGGAAGGCTTTGATATTCCTAGCGAGCAGGAAACCGATAATGAAATGCCTGAAGATATACTCAGAATGCGCCAACAAAGGCAGAAGAAAAGTCAGCTTGAAGGTGTTTGCATGTCTTTAATGGAGGGTGGTAGTAGTAACAAGGTGGCATGCGGTTCTTGCAAACAATGCATGAAGATGACCACTGTGGGTACGGACATGTGCTTTTTACTATTTCAAATTATTCTCTTTGAAAGATGGCGCATGCAAAAATACTTCCAGTTAAGGTTTGGTAATACAGATCCTTGTCATGCCCTATGTATTAGGATCGCCACTGAAATGTAATGGGCTTGGTTATTTAGCTGCTTGAGTTTATCCAATCACTGATCAGCTCTAAACTGACCCTGTGTGAACAAACTATTTCATTTACTTATCTTTAGCACTAACACTTAAAAGGTTTGATTATTAAAAATAATATTGTCTTTTTGGTCTCAAACTTATAGCATTCTTGCCTTCCCACACATAGCTTTTCTTTAAGTGAAGAATACTAACATAAACCTTATATAACCAGTATGAAGGATTTTGTGAAGTAAAGTTAAAAAGATGACAAAGAATGAATAAGATTAATTTAAAAACTAACTAACAAAGTATCAATACATTTCCTAAAGTTTCAACATAAAAGTATGTCTCTCTATCTCTGCTTCAGTGTTGGATTCAGTGAGGACATTTAATTTATTTATTTATTTATTTATTTTCAAGAATTGTATTTATTTGGTAATATTGCACATCAATGAAAGGAAGCAAAAATTCTGATTTTCCAGATGTAGAGGACATAGTCCCAGATGCACCAAAATCCAAATCATCAAAGGCAGGAGGCTCACAATCTTCCCGGGATTCTATGAATTCTGCCCCAGAGCGCGACTTCAGGGAAGACACCTGTCTTCTCTCAGCCTCGTGTTCTCAGGCGCAACGACGGGAATGTCTGGAGAGAGTACGCCAATACCACAAAGATAATACTGCCATAGAAGAAGTCACTTTGCATTCTGACCCCGAGGCAGACGACGAATATCAGATTACCCGCCATGTTGTGATGTTACTGGTGCTGTTGTTGTCAATGCTCATTGTAAGTGATGGGATAATGCAAGCAAGCCATAGTAATTTTGAATTCTACCAGAGCCTGTATAGACAATTTAGACTTCTATAATGATTTATTATTTGAAACTTTATCAAAACTAGTCAGGGTTTTGTTGATCAAGTCATGTGTGTATCATCTTCATAACCTTAGCTTATTTATTTATTTATTTATTTATTTTTGAGGCACATCATTGTCTGGGATGCAACAGGGTCTTGTTAAAAATCCACCCTTGGACATCAACTCACTCAGGGACATTGGACATGTGGATGTCAAAATATTTTAGTTTAAAATCGTACCTGAATATATGCCCTCAAGTACATGAAATGAACAAATAAACATAACCCCCATCCCACCCCACCCCTCCCCCACCCCCACCCACCTTAATTAATATCATTTTGATCAGCAATTCCTGTCTTTTCCTTTTTAGGGTATCTTCTTATGTCTGTGGCGGCTTTTTGGAGAGTATAGGGAGAATATATCTTCTGGCGTGTACATAGAGATAGAGTTTCTGGATAGTGTATTTAATTTTGGACAGGTAATGTATTGGGTGATATTTCTTTCGATTTGATTTATTATGTTATGGGGAGTTCTTCACCAAAAAATGTCCAAATAAAGTGGCAAATCATTAAAAACGAAAATATTCATTATTTTACATTCTCCTTTCATTTTTATTTACTTATTTTGTACAGAGTAAATGGATAATATATAATTATGATGTTCACACTGACTTTTTTCCTTTACAGCCGTTTATTGTTTTTGCCATATTTGGACTAGATACTCAACTCATAATTATTCCATTTGTCAAAAAGTAAGTAAACAGTCATGCTAATAATTTATTTATCATTCATTTATTTATTTATTTTTGGTCAACAGGATAAACTTTTGAGTATTTTGTAGAATATGATGCTTTAATGATTATTGTTTTTATTGTAGTGTTCTAGATATTTGTTTCCTTTGTATCTATCTGTACTTGTTAGATATATGTCTGCCTATTTACCTGTAGCTTTAGATTTTATGCATTCTTAGTTGGGTCTATATTTTAGACAAGATCTGAACTAGTTCAAGTTTTAGTTTGTACCTGAATGTACTAATCTAAAATATGCCACTTAGATCCTGCTTTACAAATCTCACTTCTGTAGTTTGAAAGTAGTTAACATTTTTAAAATCAATCAAGTGAATTTCGTGCATTTGTTTTCACCATCATGAAAAAAAAGTAAAATTTGCATTTTCCGTTTAGACTAAAATACAAACAAAGATCTTATAGGTAATAAAATGTCTTTGAAAAAAGAACTTTTTGTGGCAGCCTGGAGCATGGAATTCGACATTACTGTGCAAACCCCAAGCAACATTTAATATGTGAATTGCTTGCAGTGGCTTACTATAATCGGAAAATTAGTGGCCTATGTAAAGGATGATGATTGAGTTTTATCAAGTTTGGGTTGACCATATTTGCTAGTCTACAGAATGTTCCACCTTGACCAGGCCCCAGTTTCACAAAAAAACTTAAGACAGCTCCCTGACTTAGTTGACTACAATTTCCATGAGAGTGCTGTATCGCTGTTCCTGATAGGGTAAGATGCGTCCATGTGACCAGGTAACTTTGATAATGGTAACCAAGTTCTTAGTCAGGGAAACTGGCTTAAGTTCTTTTGTGAAACCAGGGCAAGAGCTCAACACCATAAATGGTTAAAATTTGCTGTGATGAAGTTTCCCAAATGCTATGTACTAGGTCTTCCCTACCCGCATTTCTAGTTGTCTTGGTGTGGCTCTGCTTTTCTACCATTACTCAAAGACATGCATTGTAAGGTTGGTTAGTCACCATTTCTTCTAACATGCGTAGAAGTGGGTGAAGGAGATTAATGGCTCTGGGCAAAGATTTTTTAGTGTTAGATGATTAACTATAATACTCCTGTATTTTCAAAATATGGTTTTTATTTCTTTGTTAAATCAGTAGCATACCCAGTACCAGTAATCCGCTCATATGGTTTTTAATGAAAGTAAATAACTAAAATGACATTTTAATGTAACACTATTAGACGTGTTCATTAATAAAAACTTTAGTTGGCAGTTGGTGTCTTAATGCAACAGTGATTTTTTGGAAAATTCACTCCTGCATTCACTGTTTAGCGGTTATAACTTTGTCAAGACAAGAAAACTGCTGACTAGAATATTTATAAAATAACCTGGTTGCTTTGGCTTACAAGTGTTTGTAATGATGTTTGAGTTGACTTACATGTATGTGCATTGTGGTGTATGTTTTTGAGAATTGAATTTTTGTTGAGGGTTTTAGATTTGAAATTGAAAATAATGAATTGCTATTATGCATGACTTGTTTGTGTATTTGATTACTAACAAGTTTTTATTAATAACTGTAAACATGAACTTTTGCATAAAATGATCAATGATTACATATTACCGTTTTGCTTAATTATCAGATGTGAGTTTCAGGTTCTTTCACACTAATGTTAAATGATTGCTTTTTATGTACTAATTTTGCTTTCTTGTTAATTTTTCATTTTTTTGAAATGTAGTAATTCTTTTCTTCCTCTTATTTAAATTAGCTTCTTTTGCCTCAACCATTTTCACATAATTATCATTTTCTTCAAGCTGAATGTTTGTGGGTCAGGAACTATACATGTTCATTCCTGGCAATTTGAAATTGTCTTCCATGAGAGGATGATTGGTATAAATTTTCTCTATAGATGGCGCAAGCTGATATATGGTGTAGAGACAATCCACATGCCAAACTGGGATGAGCTGGACCCTGAGGTGAAACACACCTGTGAACAGTTCAATCACTATCACAAAGAAAGATGTAAGAAGGAGCTGGTCAAAGATAGAAGGTGAGAATTAATGGATGAGAGAAAGAAACAGAGGTCATTTTTATATTTTGCCAGCTATGTCCTACTTTTATTTGTGCAGCTTCAATGCCCAAAACGGATATTGGTGAATGGTTTTATTTAATTGGCATCAAAAGTGAAAGGGTGGGGGTAGAAAGATGAAAAATTATGACAAGAAAGCTGGGAAGAACTCCCCTTCAATCCCCTTAGTTTGCCATGTGTTTTTTATAAGAATAGATGTTAATTCATTGGGAGTTTTGCCCTGAATGTATGTCCTTTGGCATATAGGCTGTATTGACTTTTGAGATACAAAAAGATGAAAGACATTTCTACCTTTTTTCGTGCGTGAATTAAGAAAAATTTATGGAAGTCTTACCAGGAGTTTTGTAATTGAATCTTTCTCTTTGCCTGCAAGCTCCAGGAATAACTCTTTGAGTAAGTTTATAATCCATGTGGTGATATTTGTTTTTTGCCACACAGAATAGAGTAGTTATTTTTATTCCATTTTATCATGTAGCACTGTTAGTGCATGATTGCTGTACAGTATAAGTTATTTCTTTCAGTGA
Organism: Lingula anatina; assembly: GCF_051362555.1. Taxonomy (NCBI): domain Eukaryota; kingdom Metazoa; phylum Brachiopoda; class Lingulata; order Lingulida; family Lingulidae; genus Lingula; species Lingula anatina. Next base: position 12,383,866 of record NC_141771.1, on the reverse strand, counting down.
GAATATACATGTTTGTATATATTTATAATAGGACTCGTCTGTTATCTGAAGTCGTATTTGAACTGCATCTGTCATAGTATAGTACAGTATGAGCATGTTTGTAATTTTCCTTACAAATGAATTGTAATTTATAGTGCCATCTTAAAAGGTAAGAGGTGGAATCAGCTTAATCAGCACGCCATAGCTAATTACCCCTTAGCTTCTGGAGGAGGCATGTTGGACAATTAAGCTGATGCCACTGTTTGCCCTTTAGTGAAAAGATATGCCCTTTAGCAAAAATCCCCACAGAGTTAAACATATGATGTGTGAATCTGAATGTGGTCTTTGTATGGTATTTATTGTCAGTGACCATTTTACATTCACATGCAAGAATATAGCAGATTGATAATGTCAAAAATCCCCAAGATATGACCAGTTTTATTTAAAGGGATCTTTTTAAAGGTGTATTTTGCACTTGCCGTTCACCCCCTTTTTCTGTAATGAGGTCAAGATTCCAAACAACCATGCATATATATACAGTTTTTAACTGTAAATGTTATGTAGCTGAAATTTCACTTGTCTGGCAGTTTCACCAAAGCCTTAATCAGTCAATGATTTTCTAAACATCTGATCAATGAATACAAGATCTACATGTACTTACACATATCTTTTCACAGTACCACCTTTGTCCAAACTAAACCATTATTTTTTCACCCAGGTTCCGAATGCGAGTCTATCGAAGCGTTTTCACTGGCGAAGATCTCGTGAAATGGCTCCTGGAGGTCGGTCTTGCTGTTGATACCTTAGACGCGGTTGCCTACGGTCAGAAACTGGTGTTAGGGCGAGTTATAGTCCACGTCAAGGCAGAGCACAACTTTTACAACCTGCCGTATTTCTACAAGTTCACTGATCAGGTAGAGGAAGAATGTGAAAATGAGGATGATAAGTCGAGGTGAAAAGAGGGATAGTGGTCCTGAGGGAGATTTTTTTCTCCCTCTCTCTCTCTCTCTCTCTCTCTCTCCATCTCTTTCTCTTACACTTTCTCTCTCTTAAAGGCAATGAACACTATAGTGTGTAAGCTGCCTTGTAGAATCCTAAACTAAGGAAATCCATACTTGTTTACAGTTCATACTAATGGATGATAAGACCATGTATGCTATAGGGTGAGACGTGCAGTGTTTAGTGGGAAAAAAAGAGTCAGTTTCTCTCCTTTAGGGTCAGCGATATGCAATACAGTACTTACGTTTAAGATCTTACATGTGTGTTTTAATTAGTTAGATCCATAACATGCATGTATAGAAGAAAAGTCAGATGGTGACATGATCTCATCCTCAGAACAGTGACTTTTTAAAGCTCATCTTGTAGGATGTGCCACCTATGGGAAAGTCTTGGTGGGTAGTATGAGGCCTTGGGCTATATAAGATGTAAGTTGTTTTTTCATAAATATTGTTGTTAGTCATGTGTCTCTATATCAAATGGAATGTGCAATGTTGTATAATTAGAAGCCATGTTAAACTGATATAATATTCCAAAGTGCACATACGGGCCAAAAAGCATATTGTTCTTTTTTTCATTAATTTAACTGTTGTATTTATTAAATAAAAGGGGACAGTTTTGTAGATAATATGATGTACTTAATCAAGATAATGCTTTTAAATTACATATTTGTTTTATATATTCTGGTAGAAAATATGTAAAACTAGACAGTAATTACTCTCAGCTTTATAAATGATTTTTTTTAAATTTATTTTGTCATGCTGTTAGTGGGCATATGGCCAAATGACATTGATGTTTTTTTTTTTTTTTTTTTTTAAAGAAAGAAACGAAAAAACCCATATTATTCATTTCCCACCAAGCCAGTGAAACTATATTAATGTCTTGTTTCTTGTTGAGTTGTAGAGGTATAGGTATGGACATTAAATCATGAAATGTCTGTGCATGCATGGAAATCCACATTGTCATTCTGGAGTATCACAGAAGAGTATACACCCGTAGTAGATTGGAAACCAATCCATACTGTAGAATTATTTAAGGATTCACCAGTACATTGGTTGCTCATCATGTGTATTCAGTTTCAGGTGATTGATGTTTTTGTTTTAAATTTGGTGTGTGGAAACATTTTTCTTCATGTTGAATACTTACATTTAATCAGATTCAATTTTTTGTACAAAAATAGACAGTGCATCTCTTTGATATATTACGAATATTTTATAATCATATTAAAAAAAGATATAGGAAAAGGAACAGACAGTTCTCATTTAATATATAAGATCTTAACATTTTGCTATCAAGACTACAATTTTGTATTAATTTTTGAACATTTTATTTACTATCATGATATCAGTTTGTTGGAAATTGTTGCAAAATCTTGATACAAAATACTCCATGAAAATTAATTTCGGGTAGCTTTTTTAATAATTAATCTTTACCTTCTTTATTTCTCAAAATAACCTGTATTTTGGCAGATCTGATTTTCAGTGAGGACAATGTGGTTAAGTCCAACTGCAATTCATAAAAAACACGGATCTCAGTTGATATTACTATAGTTACATTCTTTTATAGCTAATTTTAGTCGCAATGTGCATGCATGCCATATTGCTAAGACGCCCATCTGTAGGCAATTTGGGGGGAGGGAGGCTGGGAGGAGAACAGCTCTTTCAGCAGAAAAAAATGCTTTGTGTCAAAATTTGTTCTAGGGTCTACCAGGGGTGGATCCATGGATTTTCTAACAGTCTTCCAAATTATTTTTATTGACCCATCCATTTTTGACAGTCTTCTGGCAGATAAAAAATTAGGTGCCTGTCAGTGTAAACTTGCCAAATTCTGATTGTCCTTCTGAAGACCCAGAAAATGGCATCCTTCTACCCCTGTCAACAGCATTTGGGTTATCTAGGTGAAATAAGGTCCAATGTTAAAAAATACTACCCCCCCCCCCCCCCCCTTCCAATTTGAATTTACTTTCCATAGGTCTGGACATGTAGTGAACACCGGTGGTAATATGGGTGCTTTCAGAACAGATGATCCATGGACTAACTAATCCGCAGACTAAATATGGGCAGTGTCCCACTTAAAAGCAAGCCACCTAGTCCCCTGAGGGTCTCCCACATGCGGCATTGAAAGGATTACATCTGGAACCAGAGTACCTAGGCCTCGGCATGGAACAGTGCGTGTGGAGGGGGGGGGGGGGCATCACGGGATTAGTCGGCATTGCTTTTAAGTGTCTTCGGCCATATTTCATCCACAGATCTGTTTGTCTGCAGATTAACTTGAATGCACTCTTTGATACTTGTAACATTTTTATACAAATTGTATTACATCTGCAGTTTAAATTAAGATGGCCTACATGCCCTTCTTGCCCTTTTTTTTCACAATAATCATTATCATATGGTACTAGTGATGGTAATCCTCATATCACATATGCCAAACTGGTTTTATTCATTCAGTGAAAAAGGCAAAATTTTTATGTAGCATTTGGTGTCCTTGTAATTTTTTATGCATTGAAGAACTTGTTATTATTGACATTTAATTGTAATTTTGTGCACTAGTCTTAAGTTTATTGTTAATTCAGTGACTAAACAATAAAATAAAATACCTTTCAATGTTTATTCGTGTTGGGTTTTTATAGTTCTTTGCCAATTAACTTAACCCAATCGGGAATATAAAATGTAAATTCAGTTTGTTAATAGGCAAATTTGCTAAGGGAATGAAAAAACATGTTAGCAAAGCTGTGGAAAGAGCAGAGTCTGACATAAAACAGGAAGCAATGATGACAGTCCACGGAATGGTTTTTGTCATTGTCAGTTTTGATGCAATATTACATAAATGGTTAACAGCAGAATCTTGGCCAGTTAACATTTAAAAATGTAAATAGCGTAGTATCGTGCATGTGATTGGTGTTAAATTGTTTAGAAAGTGGAAAAAGTATGAAACTTGGTACATATCTTCTTTGGCCTATTCCGATAATTTTCAAAGAGAGTGCCAAATATGCCGAAACATGCGTCTTATAAAGTACAGGTTCCAGTACTTTAACGTCCCTGTAAGTCCACGTACAGGTAGAAACGCCTTCTGTAAAAATCCAAGAAAAAATAAAACTCCATATTATAATTAGAAATACTGATCTAGGCACAGAATATTTAGAACGAATGGCATAAAAAGTTAAACCTTGTTTGCTTTTTCATAACAGCCAGATAAAACTTCACCGGGCAACGATGTTATCATGTTATCCCGACAGTAGCCAGTTAGTTAGAAAGGGCCTGTCTTGTTTGGCCTACAACTATATATTTTTAACTATTAGATTCATTAATGCAATAAAATATCGCATTGTTTGGCCCATAACACACTGGGACATAAGTTTTTCTGTGCTTATTTATTTATTTATTTATTTATTTATTTATTTATTTATTTATTTATTTGCTAGTGGCACTTGGATCCGAATGGAACTAGGATTTATCCATTCCATTATGTCAACAAGGGGGTCATAGCTACGCCAGCTGATAGATGAAAATATCAACATTTACCCCCTTTCCTTGGTGTTCAGTATCACATGATGGAAGACGCATGAACAATATTTATGGAATAAAGTGTTGTATTTTAACAAGTGGACCTCAGTCAAATCTACATGTGCATGTTTTTGATCGTGAATAATCGTGAACAGTTTCAGCCACAGTCCCTCACCTAAAATGGGCCATACCTGTCGGTAATTTGCATAACAATAAGTTGCTCACCGTAGTGCGAGCTGTCTTCTCGAATGCACACTAGGCAGTAGGACATAGCAGGGTGAAGACGCAACAGTATGTGTAGTGCAGTCGCAAGGTCGAGCTTTTACGAGGCGTAGAAGCAAATGCGTTTCGTAAGTATAACTTTATTCTTCAGTAACCGCTGTCAGTAGTTAGAAAAAGCGTAAAAGAATGCAGGAAAATTTACGACATGTATTTATGTTACGATTCTTTGTTATATTTGCCTGTCGGTTCTTTCATGGCACTCAGAATATTAGCTGACATATTAGTAGATGAGAATATTACCACAAAGATCACGGAATAATTAAGATGATAATACCGTATCGTACCGTCACAGTTCTAGTAATGACCTCCACGAATTTAAGAAGTGTTTCCAATGTTTATTCTTTCAAAGCAAGATATCTTAAATATCTGTCTCCTTGATCTAAGCTGATTTCAGTAATAGGATATGTCAGTAAAAAGAATGGAACAAACTCCAGTGTGATGTTCAAAATTTGGCCGATGATGGCCGCATTTATTGGAGGACCCATTAATAAAAAAGAAATAAAGCAATTCAATAATGAACAATGAATATTGTTGATAAATGATATTAACATAATGTGTGCACCTGAAGTATCTACATTTAAAATATAATTTCCAAACAATTAGTGCACACATTTCAAATTGCGGGGTTGCAAAGAGGCCAACCGTCTGTATCAATTACTTCAGATCTTAATTTTGGCGTAAGGCAACTTCGATATCGATTGTATTTTCTGGGTGCTATTTGAGCCTGAAGATCGGACAAGTCAGTAAACAACCACATCATTTCAAAAGCTCTCTTCTCTTTGATGTAAATGAATAAGTTGTATTTTTCGAGCGTGCCCGTATAGTCAGATATTGTTAACATTACTTTCTTATTTCAGAGGTCCACTGAGATTCCGAGTGTTGCACGACTAGCGGCTGCAAGCAACCAAGTCTTTCATCCACGTTTTGGAACCCTCGCGTATTCATGCATCTATTGTATTAAAACTGAATAAATACGCTTGAAATTCCTTGTTTTTTTCTTTGATATGATATAATGACGAAAAAGATAGCGGTAATAATAAAGGGAAAGGGATGAAATTGCGGAGATATGATTACTGTTAAACTTTCAAATTTAAATTTATGCTGAAACTGATCTGCAAATAATGTATTTGGAATTGATTTCTACAGTAACAAAAGATATCTTAAATCAAAAAGGTTTTAAAGGTTTGTTAGCAAGTCCATTATTTTGTAAATAATTGATTTTAAGCATTTTGAAAACATATCTACAAGATTTTCCAACAGCTCACATTTATAAATGCAATTTGTATGAATTTACAAGGTTGCTTTTTGAAAATCTATTCTTCATTTTATTCCATAGTTGGACAGTTTTTATATCTCTTGGAATATCGTTCTTTAATATGTGTCCATTTTAGTTTCTGGGTTTTCCTGCAGAAAAGTGATTCAAATTCCACAACCTTTCCATCATATGAATACTTCAATTTGAAAATTAAACAGAAAAATGAGAAAGATTAGAGGTTCTGGCACACTTTTGACAAATTAAAACTGCATATTCCAATATATTTGAAATGTCCTTAAAAATATTGGTTAATAAATTGATCCTTTGATTTAGTATTGTGACCTTGATTAATTTCCACACAGTTCCAAATGTACAGACGACGCCCCACCTGTCACCCCTCAAATGAAATGGACTCGCCCCACCTGTCACCCCTCAAATGGAATGGACTCGCCCCACCTGTCACCCCTCAAATGGAATGGACTCGCCCCACCTGTCACCCCTTAAATGAAATGGACTCACCCCTCAATTGAAATGGACTCGCCCCACCTGCCACCCCTCAATTGAAATGGACTCGCCCCACCTGCCACCCCTCAATTGAAATGGACTCGCCCCACCTGTCACCCCTCAAATGGAATGGACTCGCCCCACCTGTCACCCCTCAATTGAAATGGACTCGCCCCACCTGTCACCCCTCAAATGAAATGGACTCGCCCCACTTATCACCCTTCAAAAAGAATTCGTCTTAACTTTCACACTCTTCAATGCAGTCACACAAAACACTTATCAAACTATAAAACAAAGTCATTCTAATGTGATATTCGTTTATTGCGACAGAAAATAATGGTGAAAGATTAGAATAAAAATAAAGATATGCATAAATTGACAGATAGTAAAAATAATATGAATTTGGGGAGCGTGGTTAAGGTTTGCATCAGAACTTGCTCCCAATACTTCCTTTTTTGCACTGGGATTTGAATACCAGCATTCATGCTTTTTACTTATAAAAACCTATATTTAAAATGGTGTCGCGCTGATTAAAAAAATTTGGGTAAAGGAAAATATGTCAGTTTTTCCATGGACGTTTGAAAGTATGATTGATACCAAATGTAGTGTGGTATACATCATAGGCCAAGAGGCGATATGCTTTTTTTTTTTTTTTTTTTTTTTTTTTTAACTTGAACAGACAAGATACATCTTAAAATTTGCAGATCCAAAATTTATGCATATTTTGTGACAATTTGGGTCAATTTCAACAAATATTATTACAATTTTTCTTTTTACTTAGATTTGAAGGTGCAAAATATATTTTAGATAAAGAACATTTTAATGCATATTACTTTGGTTTCTGTCTTTTAGATCGAATACAAACAACATTTATAAATTACTCGCCATTTACAGGATCAGATGCATTAATAATAACACTTACAAATGTTGAAAATAGAAATGACTACTACAATGTAAATTAAATTAATGTAAGAAATTAAATTAATTAATTACCCTAACCTTAATCTGCAACATTGTGAAAATCGCACTTTTACCTTTAAGTTTGAAAGTTCATAGTAACATTTTAAACATTTAAGTAATAACACCATTGCACAAAAAAAAAATTAAATTAAAGGCTGAATGGGTTGCAAATAGAATCGGATACATCCAGCTTGTCCCAATTAAGGTATAATTTGAAAATAAAAATGCTCAATTACTGAGTATATCTTAAAATGGAACATGATTGACCGCAATGTTTTAAGTACTTAAAGGGATAATAACTCTTCGTATGAGATCTATATTTCACAATAAAAACATTGTGAATAACTCATAGAAATATAATATATTCTGTTTTACCACAAAAACGGCAGTTATAGCTATTATTCTGATATCTGAGCTCGTCTTTAGACCACGTGACCGCCATTGATGGCTGTACTCTGTTAAAATCTCTTAAGAGATTTTAAGAAAAAACCAAACTTTTTAGAAAAAAACCAGGGACTAACTTCGAATGTAAAAATGGATTCATTAACCATTGGTTAGTATGGGAAAATTGATGTTTACTCCAGGAAAATTCATTTTTTGGCCGAAACGAAGAGTTATTATCCCTTTAAATATGCTCAAATCTGATATGTACATAAAATGCTTTGAAAATCGTAATAAAAGCATGTTCCATTTTCGCCATATAATGTGCGCTGCGTGTTCGTTTGAGCGCGTCAGTGCCTGTGTGTGCGCCTGTGTAAAGTTCCAAAATACTGCTTGAAGGCTTTGGAAGATTCTATCAGGCAGACGCACGTGCCTTTTGCAGGATCACCGCAGAGTTGACAGTTCTGAAAAACCAAAATAACGCTTTAATTACGATTTAAAAATGATATTCCAATGCAATGCAATTTGAACTTACATACCATAGCTGAAAGAACATATTAATTATAAACAACAAAGTCTATTCAACCCATTCTATAAACTTAACAATTATACGAGTTTTTGACAAACAGACACAAGCAATATCAAACTAAAATCACAACAGGGGAGATGTATGTAAATTATCCTGACACTACCGTACATTTGCTTCAGTTTTCGACCTTACATGCTTTAAGTAAATATACGTAAGACAACCATTTACTTCAAGTTATACTTCAGTATTCCAATGTAATGTAGAAACCCGTTGGGGATGTATGGTTAACCCTTCTCTGTTTTGTATGTATGTAACCGTACTAGTACATTTGTATGAAAAAAGTAAGAGCCAAAGTATTTTCACTGACAAACAATTCACGAAGGTTACATCACTTTTTTACCTGTATGCCGATGACTTAAATTAGCAAATTGCGGGGACACAGAGCGCACATTTACAAAACCCTCAGCTCACTTGACATTGTTTTGCGAACGTTGGAAATGAAGGTTAATCTGAAAAAAACAACAGAAGTCATTGTATTTAGGAATGGAGGTTATCGTAGACACTGTGAAAATGTGTTTTTGAGGTAGTACAGATAGAGACAGTCTCTCAGCATAAATACTTGGGCATCGTTTTTTCGCGGAAGCTGTCTTGCTCTAAGGCTAAACAGACATCGCAAGCTCGAAAGACTCTGGGTGTGTGCTTCAGGTTTTTTTAAAGGACTGGTCACTTACTATTTACCCTGTGCTTCTATATATTTGGGTGTCAGGACAATCCCCCCGGACTATTACCCCCAGGACCCCCCCCCCCCGGACGATCCCCCCCCGAATAATATATATATATATATATATATATATATATATATATATATATAAAGTAAAGAGTACGAAGTTCAAATCTTTTCATCCATTTTCTGAATATTTCTAAGTCTGATGATACAACTCGAGGATAGATAGTATTAATTTTATTAAACAAATTATTTTCATGGAGTTCATGCAAGTACATACAATTTTCGAAATAGAAATACAGAACATTTTATAAAAAATCTGATCAAAGTATATCTCCAGGTAAAGTGGGGTTAGCAAATGATCTCACACCTCCAGGTAACCCTTTGATGAATTAACTGTTACTTTTAACTGCTTTATTACTCCCCCCTTGATTGAGTAAGTCTTGAATCAAGGGGCATCTCTAGGAAGAGGTGGGGTAAACAGAATTTCTCGCTTATCCAGGTATCCCTTTGACTATTTGTCACTTTTAATTGCTTGACCACTACCCACCACCCACCACACTAAAAATATTTATAAAATATCTGTTTACCTGTTCATCTGTTTACCCCACCTTTACCTGAAGGATAGGTGGTTATACTTCGATTATATATTTAATAAATCTTCCTGTAATTGTACTCAATGAAAACGGAATTTGTTACAAAATAATTTTGATGAAGTTGTATTATCACACTATGAATTCTCAGATTTGATAGAATCTGTCCATTTGAAGTTTTGTAAAAGGTTACTCATAGTTTCAGACAGTGCATGGACAGCGGCAGTATTAGATATCCAGTGAAACGACATATAGATTATCATACAAAATATAATAAGTATTGGGTTAGACTTTTTCCAGTTCCAAGGGCATGTTATAATCTAGTGTTAGAGCTTGACAGAAGTGGTAGGAAAACATGGGCAAGTAATGTTAAGCAACTACTCTATTCGAGAGCTCGCATACGGAAAAACCAAGGTTGTAAAAATGTTACAGGTTTCTTAGAATTATTCAAGCAACTGACATTATAGTTAGCAAAACTAATATGCCAAAATTCACGAATCTGAGAAGCTTAGAACGTTTAAAAGGATCTTGACGAATATCTTTTCACTGTTACTGTGGCTGAACACAGAAGATGTTTGTGTAAATTTAGAATATCGAGTCACGATTTACCGGGTACAATGATTGTAGAAAAGGGACGCTATAACAGCACAGAGGCAGAAAATAGATTATGTATCTCTTGTTTTTCAAAAGGATATACATGTAGTTATGTCGAAAACGAGATCCATGTCCTACAAGAATTTCATTATATACAGACAATAATAAAACAGTACATGCCAGATATACAAACAATGACCGTAACAGATGCTATTTCTTCGGGAAACAGTGACTTTATAAAATGATTGGCAGCTTACTTATATCGTTGTAACAAATAAGAAAAAATTATAACAAGGCCATTGGATAAGTGGACTTCGTGTATATCTTTATTTTCATATTTATATAAAACGTTTGTTCCATCCTATAAGCTAAAGTTTTGAACTATGCACTCTGGGTCTGAAGGCCTGAAATACGAAATAAACTTAAAACTTGAAACTTGGTAACTTTACTGCACGTAAATGGGAACCATACACTACAAGGTGCAACGGAGGACGCACAAGTTTTGACAGGGTGTGGACATTTATAACAACTACAGTCTGAAACACCAGGCGCCTTGAGGCCTTACCCTGTGATATGGGTACCTACCGTTGTAACATGCAAGGGCGAAAACTTAGGCAAACCGTACATTTTCATATACAGACCTGTACATATGCACTGTACATGTACCACATTATCGAATCATGTAAACGCTAGCAGAAGATATTTTACTCACAAATTTTTTTCTTCAACCATATGGTTCCACCAAACGTGTACACAATGGGTCCGAGCTTCAACGCTGAAGAAAGTGTTCGGCTCAGTGACTTCACCACACCTATAAATGCAGGTCATCTTGCTACAAGGTCTAGCTGTCAAGTGACCAGCCAGGAGCATAGCTCGCACTGTGATGCGTGATTTATTGTTATGCAAATTACAACAGGTACAGACTACGGCACATTTTGATTGAGGAGTTGTTGTGGAAATCGGTCTCAAAGAACGGCGAATCTTTAAAATATTACTGTATTATTGTGACACAGCTAAAACCATCCATAATATTTCTCAAGGACAACAGTTTATATATGAAATCAAAATTTGAAAATAATGAAGATAGATATATCAAATCACATATTAATATGTCTTTCAGTATTGCAAAATTCACACTGTTCTGTTTCTTTTTAAAATTTTCAATAAGACAGACATTAGTAAAGAATATTCTATGATTTTTATTCTAAATTGAAGCGTCTGCAGTTTTATGTCATCTGCTTCTTGAAAGTGGGATCTAAATACCTATCAGTTGCCAGTTATCATTATTTCAATGTCTTTTTTTAATATTCGCGTATCATGTACCTACACTTTAATCTGGTGATATTATATGGCCTTGGGGAGTTTTTCTTTTAATATCAGGATAGTTTGATAGTTTTTTTTTAAACGAGTCAATTGTTTCATATGATGTGATGGGTAGAGATAGTTTTACGAATTTTTCGTTGAGTTGCTCTAGAGACAGGAAATTCTCAACGTCATTTATAATATCATTAATGTAAAATATACCATCTTTACACTATCTTTGATGGAAAAGAGCTTTTTTCATTTATTTTAATTTTTGAGATTTTTCAAAATGGTTGTGATAGACTTCTTCTGGGGTTATACTGGGATTTCAAAGAATCAATAATGTTTTGCCAAAATGCATTATTAGTTGCTTGTAGTGCTTTTAATCCACCTTTTGTCAAGGTCTACATTTTATTATCACCGATTCTGACTGTTCACTGAGAAAAAGCACTTTCTACTTACTCTTCAAGAAAATGAATCCAATCAAGTTATTATTCGAACTCAGACTGTATTTTTAAATAAATGTCTTTGAAATTACTCCAGTAGGTTTGAGGATAATATGTCACAGGATTATATCCACTTATTGTGTCTAAGTTCTCAGTGATGACAGCAACAAACAATAAGAAAAACTTATAGTCCCAATATTACCAATTTTAAATTAATTATCCGTGGGACACATTACAGGACTTTTCCACTAAGGAAAAATTGTTAAGTTTTCTAGCACCCTCAACCATTTTTCACAGAGAATGAGCCTATGATGGCTTGACATTATGATTTTGTATCTTTTATAGGCAGTGTTATGAAATAATATGTACACAGAAGAGCTACATATTCTGGTTTTCTTAGTCGAAAATATGCCAATAAAAAACAGCCCATTTTCTGAGGGAGCGTATGCCCAATTTTAATGAAATGCATCCAAGCCTATACCATTCTAGACAGCCGAGCATACAACCCGAACACAAAGAAAAAAAATATTTATATTGTTTTTGAAAATAATATAAGTATCTTAGATAAGCCGATTTCATAAATCATTATGATATCTCTCTCCAACAATATGCCATTTTAAAGATTATGAACTGTACATATGAACCCATCCTTACCATCATACTCTTTAAAGGAATACTACAAGAAAGACAACACTATGGTATAATAATATCATTTATTTTCAACAATTTAAGTCCTCTCCATCTAACAGACACTTAATATACAGTGTCTTCAAGATCCATTTTGTTAGGGAAAATAATCATACAATTGCAGCAAAATTGAACGAGGCATTATTCTGCCACATATGATATAGTTTTGTTTCAACTGTTTTCTTTTCTAATTTGTACTTCATCAAGGCAAGAACAGACGCTTCTGCCAAAACTTATCATAATACATCTATTTTTTTTTTCACAATGCCATTAATCTAACCCTTGCTGTAATACAAAGAACATTTTGAAAGAAAAATGTTACCCAACAAAACTCATCATTGGTGTCCCAAGGAACAGATGAGGTTAAGTCTTGTTTCTCTCATTGAGAGTATGCAAATCTCTCAGTGAATTTTAGGACTTGTACTGTTTTTTATAAATTCAACAAATATATTTCAAGATATACCTTCCAAACAGTAAAGGAAAAAATTACACCTATGCAGTAATGGCGCTTTGGCAAGTAGCAGAGTCACCTTTTGTTCTAACCCCATTTTCAATACTGAGCATCTTGATATCATGCACCCAGATTTTGATAAGAATCCAATCAGGATTTCAGGAGCTCCAATCCCTTCCACATTTACCAATCTATATATATTACATTACATATAAATTATGTGAGGTGCCACAAAGGGAAGTTTATACATTCTTACAATTAATGCACATTTGGTCCAGGAATGTGGATTTTGATGACATTTGTACACTGTCAGTTCATTTTTTCGATGAGGTCTTTTTATCCAGCTCAACAAGACAGTTTAAATCTTTGCCAGTCCTGAAGTAATCTTGCCCTACACCTTTAAGTGACCATATCTCAAGGTGTGTCACCGTCTCCTATACCTATATAGACGGCAGAAACCTATAACTCCAAACATGACCTGACACACCTTCTGGTACAGTATACAATTTATTTAAACATTTATTCATCACGTAATATATCTATAACCATTACTTGGGAAACATAATTAAATTGTTGAGAACTTAATCTTATATAAGTTCACGAAAAGATATCTATACATCCATTATGATCACAGTTATCACACCTGCCCGTCTTACTTTGGATTATCCTGTGTGTGAACACACAATAATATTGATGCAATACACCATGACATGATTTAATTTAGTAGTGTGTAAGGCAATCCAACAGCTCAGGTGACCTTGACACCGATCAAGAGGCTTCCAAGTCTGTGCACTCCTGACAAATCTTTCAATATGTTTTCAGGTGCCCTGTATGCACTATGTGATAAACTTAGTGCACATATTTTGATAACCTTGAATACCTGTGACGGACACTGTAGCAACTACAGGTAGGTTTTTATCGAAAAAAATGGAAAATTAATACAACAAACTACTTTGTTGGACACTGTTCATGACCTATAGTTATTCAAAGCCACCAAGACCCACCCAAACAAGCAAAATTTAAGTCCTGAGTAAAAAAAAAAAAAAGAAAAAAAGGTGTTTGTCAATGTCTTTGATAAAAGGTTAATATTAATTTGCAGCAATTCTTCTTTAAATATCAAATTGACACAAACTGGTAGACTTGACAAATCTTAAGACTTAGAAGCTGTTCTGATTTGTTTTTTATAGGTCTTGCAGCAACGGAAGACTGAGGCACAGAAAATACTGATCCATTATTATGTCCATTTCTATATAAGCCACTTACGAAAAAAGAAAACTAATTTACAATCAGCAGAATCAGGAGTTGCTCAAAATATCAAAATCACAATCTATGGCAATACATTGTTGTGCTCACATTAAATTGCCTGTGTAATTTTCCATTTCAGTCGTTGCAAGTTAGTTTAAGCCTGTCTTGGGAAAGCGCCATCTACACACAAGTGTATTGGAGTAAGATGACACTCACCTGCTGAAAAGCATTTTTCATGGGTGTGTAACATGTATATTTCTTTCGTACACAGTTCCGCATACTAAAGATTTATTATTAGTATTTTACCTTCAACCCCAAGTCTTCCAATACTGACAAAAAGTTGGTCATCATAAAAAGAGTGATTATATCTTAAATAAATAATTTCCTCCTCATGTCCCTCATCTGCCTCATTTTTTCAGTTATACTAAATCATTCAATTCTGCATCTTAAGATGTTCTTTCATTTTACATATATATATTTATATATGTACTATTCCCTCGTTTCCTCTGTATTTGTTCACACTCATTGGCCTTACTTCAATTTCCAATATTTTGGTTTCAGTTTCATTTAAACCAAACCATTCTACATATCTTGTATCTAGTTGTTTTGATCCATTTTATTTAATTGAATTTTTCCTTCATTATCTTCTTAGTTTTCTGCTTTTGTCTCAATTTGTCCACTTGACTGATTCCACATTCCCTATTCCCATGAAACCCCATGTCTTTGCTAGTTTCCCAGCAATATAAAATATCTTTATGCAGTGCATCCATTTTGAATTATGAGCATCAGTTCGTTTTTCACTGCCAACACACAAGACTTAAGTCCTATGTCACATGATCATCACATGACAGCCACATGATCGATACTATCGAGGAGGAGGAGGTGGTGGAGCTTGTTGTCTCATGTTTGCTGTAAAATAAAGTGGTATATTTAAATATTCAATGTTACAGACAAAGACCATAATTTACTACTTTTCCAACAGGTCTTGAAATTTTATTATTACTGATATTAGTAAAAATTGTCTAAATCAGTTTAAGAAAATTCAACTAAAAAAAATTACATCTTTGGTAAAGTTTACATCACTCTGATCCTTTTTTTTTTTGCCCTATATGATATAGAATTAAAACAAACAAGAAAAAAATATCCTAAAATTAAAACAGACAGTTTCCTTTTTAATTCCAAAATGGGTCATCAATCAACATACAATTTGTAATGCAAATTTATGAACATTTATAATCAAAACCAACAAGAAGATACCCCCACCCCCCATTTATCAATGTCCATCCTCAAATGTCAGCTCAACCCAAACCCATGACATAATGTTGGTTTGTATTCAATCATCATACATGGGTAATTTTGCATATTTAATGCAAACAGGCAAACCCAAGGACACAGGTTGTATTTTCTTCTCCTTAGTGAGCACATATATTTAAGTAGCAGGAAGATGTATGCATTTGCTACCACTGATCGTGTTCAAATTAAATCACTTTTTAAATCCAACCATGCATTTTGTGAAGCAGATTTTCAATACAAAAGCCTATGGCAAAGGTAAGCATGATATCAGTATGCCAAACACAAAGAAGGTGAAGAAGTTATTTGAATTCAAAGCAAAAAGAAACACAAAACAGCCAATGAATGTGTGATACAAAACAAGAAAAAGTTGAAAAAAAAAAAAGAAGAAGGGGGAGGGGATAAAATGTTAAAGCTTTTATGTTTAAGAAGTGGCATTTGACTAGAAGTTCTTTACAATTAATTAACATTAGAGTGTAAAACAAAGCTTGAAGACAAAAAGCAAGGAATACACACGAGGAAGTCAGAAAAACATTTTATGCACCAAAACAAGAGAGCATTTAACATATACCTGTATCTGAGGGATCAAAATCAAACCCTGAATTGAAAGTTTCATACTTGTCAAGGGTTTATTTATAATTTATAATTTTTCACAAAGTCAACTGACTTTTCAAAAAAAAAAAAAAATTGTATGCACATTTCTAAATATCATGAACAAAAGATTTCTTGGTGAAAATCTTTAATTTTGTCCAAATCTGATGAGCAATTACCATCACTCAAACATTTTCAGAACAGAAGCAGTTAAATCGTACAGAAAAAGGCCCAAATGTTATCCAAGTATCCAAGTACAAGCAGTCACAGAGAGCAGTACATGCAGAGAAGTCTGAAGTGATTCACAGTGAAACATAAATACTGTACACAGTAAGTAAATAGATCGCAGAGCAAACTACCTAAATATAGTACAGCAGCAAAGCATTCACTTGTAACAAAGGTAATTTTTTTTATGTTAAAAAAAACTGTGCCTATATTTCAGCCTCAGGCAATGCAATATTTAAAACCTACAATGCTGCAAACTTTCTTTGTCAATTTAATGTTTTAATTTTCTTAACACCCCCCCCTTAAAGATTACAAAAAAGGCCCACATAACAGAATAAAAAAAAATAAAAATAGAGAATTATATACATATATAAAGGATTTAGCTTCCATGCGTTCTGCGTCAAGATGCTATCACAATGTGCCAAAGTTCCAAAATGTTATTTTGGTTGAAAACCTTTAGTCGAGACAAATTCCTAATAATGAAACCCCAATGCAAGCTGGGATACCTACCAGGATTCCTTGGGTTTTTACTAGGATAGGTACGTGTAACTTTCTGGAAAGGCTCTGGAGGTGGAAGCACATTGATATTGTGGAACTCAAACCGGGATTCAAAGTCTGGAAAATAATTTTTAAGCATTCAACTTGACTATCATTTGTTTAGGAATCCAGGCAAAGATCAGGACTATCTGGAAGTTGTTCATCTGTTTACTAACTTACTCCAACCAAACAATTATTTTACATACAAAACTTGTTACTAAATAAAAACATGATAATTTTAATATGGGGGTCTCAAGTACTAAAGACATCTGTCCATACTCTTTACAATACAGGCTAGTGGGACTAACAGCTATTACTTGTCTAGGATAACACTATATTACATTATTGTATTACCCATGGCACATACCATCATTTACTATTCCTGAAGTCCTGGCCGCGTTCCTTGTGGGAGGGGGTGGGGGAGGGGTATTTCTCACTGGGGGTGGGGGAGGGGGTGCTGAGCCTGCAGCACTTCTCTGGGGTGGAGGAGGGGGCCTGTTAGAGGGGGGTGCTGATGGAGGCGGCGGCCGTCCTAATGTCCCCGTGTTTGGTCTATTTGAGGGGGGTTGTGTAGGGGGTGGAGGAGGGGGTGCAGTAGCAGACCTAGGGGGAGGAGGGGGAGGGGGTTGAGACCTCGCAGGGGGTGGAGGTGGTCCCGGCCTAGAACCTCCATCACTGCCTTGCACAGGAGGTGGCGGCAGCGGCCTGTTCTGCATATTTGGGTTAGCTTTCCTACTCCCTCTGTTCATTGGACTGGGGGGCGGAGGGGGTTTATTCTGACTGTGTGAAGGTGAGGCTGGGGGGCTGGCCACTGGGCCATTGGCCCTCATTTTTGGACCTCCTGGTTTCTTCTGTGAGGGTGGTGGTGGCGGAGGTGCCGCATCCGCCCTCATAGGAGGCGGTCGACTCGTAGGTGGCGGCGGAGGTGGTGTGTCTAATCTTCCGCCAGGTTTATTTGTTGATGGTGGAGGTGGTGGTGGCGCGGCATTGGGCACCCTGGCAGGTGGCGGTGGAGGCGGCTGTCCTCCCGGCCTCCCTACTGGTGCACTAGAACTATCACTTGTTTGTCTATTAAACTGAGGCTTTTGTCCACTAGGTGGCGGTGGTGGCACACCTGGCTTTGAAGGTAAAGATGGCGGCCCTTTACTAGGAAGTGCGGGCCTGTTGTCAATAGTTCTATTTGCATTAGCGTTTATTGTATTATTATTATTTACTGGAGCACCAAACCTCGGTTTAGAGGCTGAAGAGGGTGGAGGCGGAGGACCTCCTATATGATTACTTTGTCCGTTTTTGTTAGTATTTGTCTGTGTATTAGGTGCTGGCTTCTTGAATCCTGAGGGCTTTAGTGCAGGTCCACCATCTGGAAAGATACAAATCAATATTACATTAATTGTTATTTTTAGATAAGATCCTTACTCTACCAACTATGAAATTTCTTTTTTCTTTTCATTTTTTTTTTTTTGTGTTGCTTATCTTGTTCATTTTTTATATAAACAATGTAGCTGAAGCATTAAGTCGACACATGCTAAAACAGGTTATCACAATTTCCATGGCCTACTTCCTGGTTCCCCTGTCTGTTGCTAATGACAACCATCTTGTGTACTGATCCGTAGCTATCATAGGCAATGTACATGTGGCAAATTCCCCATCAAATGATGAAATCTTATCTACAAGATTGACAAAACAAAGCAAGCCCCTACCTTCTGATCCCCCCTTTTCACTCAAATGTGGATCCTTTTATGTTAATATGCCCATGCGTCTTTCAAAATTGCCTTAAAAGTTTTAACTCTTCAAAAAATTGGATTAAAAATAGACACTGCCAGTTTTTTTTCAAGCAAGGTTATATGTGTCTATGTAACTCATAATACTAGAGCCTTCGATACACAATTATCAATCTTTTCTTTTTTTTTTTTTGATTGTTCAAAAAACAGGCACAAAACTACCCAACATCTCAAAGTGGAAAAAATTCACACGACCTATTAAATCTTACCTATTGTTCTTCGTTCTTTTAACCAAATAAATGCACAAAATCATATCTACATCTTGTTACTATCCTTCAGAAGCAGGAAGTGGGCCACTAATTGTGATAGATCATGAGATCCCCTTGGGGTTACCATTATCCAATCAATACAAGCTCACCCCATCCTGACCTCATTGTAAACACGGTTGATAGCAGGGCATGACATGAGTATTACCATGTTATACTAGATGGCTGACAGACTACTACTGGGCCCCTTCTAACACAGCAAATTTCAACTAAATGCTAAAAAATTAATAAATAGATTAAGCTATACAAAAAAGAAAAAGAAAAAAAATCTGGCTGGGAAAAGATTTTAAAATAGCTGATGGTATGGTGCACGTGTTAAATAAATCCTTGATCATCAAATTCAAATCAGTAACAAGAAGCATATACATAATTTTCTCTATTGTAAAAACACCTGCACGTATTGCTTTCAAAGTTTCTGCCATTTCACTGTCAGTTCATAGATATGTGTGAAAGTTAAATACTAATACAAGTAATTAAACATGATGTATCATATACTCACATATCACACACTTATATAATGAATATATGTGACTGAATAAATTATATCAAAACACAAGAGTTGCACCAGGGCCAAGCCAAGTTACTTCTCCCTCTGCAAAATCTAGATCTTAATTTTGCATGTGGGAAGAAAATATATCAACATATCACTTCTCAAATATTTGGAGGTAAATTGACAAAATATGTCATCGAGGGGAAAATCTTGTGAAATGCTGTCCAACAAATCCACAGCTCCAGAGAGTAGCAAAACAGAGTAATGCTTGACTCAGAGACTAGATCCACTGTCTACAGACCCTTATCTAGGTCAAAATAACCATTTCACCATCTTATCTAGACACCAAGGAAAAACTTATTTCATAATGCTCTAGACAGATAAACCTGAAAATCCTCTTCTTACTTGTCTTACTTCTCAGATATCATATAGCTCATGATCTTGTCCTAGGTCTGCTTATCACTCAAAACTTCCTCCCTAATCACATTGAAACCTTGTTATTACCAGGGCACAGGCAGTGTATCTAACCTTGAAACTATGACGGCATGTTTTGGTGAAAATGACTCAAGATTGGATCAAGTTACGTAATTGCACTTTGACTCTTCTGTGACAGCAACTGTGGGGCCTTGGTGCGATAACTTGCTTTAGGGCTATTGGAAGTAGTTTGGGGAGTTGAAAATACGCACAAAAGTAATTAATGACCCACATTCGTATTTCTCTACCCATACATCTCACTTACCATCTAAGGCCACATTCACAACTAAAGTTGATCTGCAGACTAACAGATTCGCAGATCAAATAATGCCAACCCACTTGAAAGCTTGCCATATTATCTATTTAGTGTCTATGAGGGGATTTTGCGGCAATCTTTCAAGTGGGTCGGCCATATTTGATTTACTTATCTGTTAGTTCACGGATCAACTGGTTGTGAATGCGGCCTTATTGTATAATGTGAATGCTACTCACTTCCTACAGGTCTAAGCTTTGGCATTCCACCAGCAAATAAGCCGCCTAATCCGGAAGGTGCTCCACCCCCAAAACCTCCACCTCCTCCTCCTCCTCCTCCTGGTCCACCACTGCCTCCGCCTGAGTTTGATTGGCTGGCTGTAATAGAGGTTAATGTCACACAATGTTAAAATTAAAGACATTAGAAAATTATTTTAAAATGTGAAATTGTTTTTTAAGGCTGAGTGCAATGTAATAGGCATGCATGAATGGTGTTACTGTATGAAATAAATATCAGCCGACACAGTAATGTAACACGACATTTTGGACCAAAAAGGACAACCCTCCTTACAAGGGAGACATTATCATTCACATTAAACTTCGAACACTTCTTTCTTGCATGTGCAAAAATTACAGGTTAGACTGTGTGAATATAAAATGTGCTGCAGTTTACATTTTTGTAGAATAAAGAGTTGTGTACTTCTAAGATTGAGTAATACAAGTTTGACATCAATATTACCCATTAAATACTAAGACTGTTTCTAACTACTAACTGTAATTTGAAATGACGGTTAATGGTGATGTTTCTGATTTCCAAAAATCTTCATGTTCACAAGTATATACCGTTAGTGAAATATATGATGATATATCTAGCAAACATGCAAGCTGGATTAATACACCCATGCATTGTGCTGGTTAAGCCCATCTATCTACATTTCTCTAATGACAGCATTATATAAAGAAAGCAAAGCCAAATTCTGAAAAGCATTTCATTGAACAAAATTCTGTGCATCACGAGGCCCACCATCTAAAATGGAAAATGAAAAAAAAAAAAAAAAAAATCATAAAAAATATGTCATGTTAACTTATAATAAGCACTTCATTTTCTTCTTCAAATCTGGAATAACAAATGCAACCAATATTTTAGTATTTATTAATTAAAAAATTGATTCTCGATATTCTTAAAAAGGGGTTTAATTGTCTACTGCTGCCGTGTTTCCAGATAATTTGGATCTGCCCAACTTGATATTACCCATCACATCATCAAAGAGGAAGCCAATCATAGGGCACATATCAATTGAAACGGTCTACGACTCTACGTAGAGCGATCCAAATTGCAGGAACTCTGGCTGAATGCAAGGGCATGCCTCCTCTTGGTATTAAGTTAAATACAGAAAATTTGGTGATTATTGCAAGCAGGTTGGAAACAAGAGTTGGTGTGTCATTCAATTAAGCTGATTGCACTCCGCGAGTCCCCACAGAGTTGGATCTATGTAGATTGGTGGTGTCTATGGGAGTGGTGTCTAACAGTAAGAAACTTTCCTCTATTTCTGTGGTACTAAAGAGCAATAATACATATAGAGCATGTGATTACATTTACGGTGACAGTCTTTGATGAACTTATTGTAAACTGCAGTCCAGCTGGGATGGGCCGTACTAATTTAGTTCAAATCCACTTGACTGAATTTAATTGTCAAAGATAAACCAATCATAAACCCAGCAGGTAATTCATACTCTGGCAACTCATTACAGTTTACAATTGCTGAAGGACAATGTGAATGCATCAGTTGAGAAAGCCATGCATTGTGCTGTATATTAATCTGATGTTTGATCTAAAGGTTGATGTGCCACATATCCATCATTTTAAAAATATTTTGAAATGCACTGTGACTACAAAATGCTACAGGAACCCGTATCACACCTCTTTGGGCAGAATACCTTTAGATTGGCCAGTTAAGTATCTTCATGGACAGAATCAATTTTCTACATACTTTTTGTGCAGCCTTTTTTTGTCTTTTATGTTACATCTGATATAATTTATAGCCCACAAGTAGTTACTTCATCAAACACAGTGATATCTGATGAGACACAATGCATCCAATGAATCACCAATAAACTCTACAATACGACGACTGAAAATTAAGCCTAATTCCACTGCCACTGCAAACTACAGAACACCACTTAATACCTCATTCACTGTATAATACACTTGGCATTCAAAAATAAAGTTGGAAATAAAGATAAATATAACAACAAAGTATACTGGCATGCAGGACTGCATTTTTGCAAACTGGGAAATAGAAATTAAAACTGAAATAGTGGTAAAATAAAGAACATCTTAATTAGCAGACATGGAACTACAAAAGGGACCATATTCAAATTACGCTGTTCTTCCATTTTTTAATGGAAAAATATTAATTCTATATAAATGCATGTAATGCTCTTTTCAGATTTATGTAAGCATGTATGTGTTTACAACATACTGACAGTGACACTATAAGAAATTGCAACCATATGTTCTGTTTTTTGCTTCATAACGTCCAAAATCATCTTTCAATACAACACAATTGATTATGGTCCCCTTTACAGCTTCCTCAACAAGATCACGCCCACAAACGCCACAAACTCTACAACTGTTGCATTGTGGGTACCAGGATACAATCCCGAGTCAGCCATCCGCGCCAGGTCACTCTCGCTGTAATTAGTCTTCATGGATGTGTTAAAGGACCCATTATGTTGCGCACCCTCCGTCGGAGTGCTTGGTTTTCTAATGTGTGGAGGTTTCACTGGAATGCTAGGTTTTTCTGAGGTTGGGGGTTTAGACGTAGGGTTTAATACCACTTTTATGTTTTTTTGAGATCCTACACCTGAAATTTTGTGGAGGAAATTCTTGAAAGTCAGTGGTAAAAATCTAGTAAATAAAGCAATATATGTAAAAATATACGTCTTGAGAAATGAAATGAAATAAAAAAATACATGTACTAAAAGGTTACACGACATGTACTTCACAGATTACACGGAAAATGAAGATAGCTGATAAGTGTAAAAAGATAAATGTTTGTATAAAGTTCTAAAAACATTTAAGTATAAAAAAGCTAACAATATATAGAACAGCATGTAACAAAAGTAAATTCACATATATTGAAATAAACAATATATTTAAAGCAGGCATGAGATCACCTATTTTGGCAAATTGTCTAAAAAGAAATAGTTTACAGTTCTTCAAGATTATAAGTGCCTTAATTTTCTCAATGTTTGTTAATGTTTCAAGCTTAAAGATTCATATCCAGTGGAAGTGTTCATTAAACTGAAAACTTCTGTGAAAAAGACATTTGTGAGCCTATACATTCTAACACACAAAATTCTGCAAAAAGAGAGATAAAAACATCAGAGCATACATAAAGAAGCAGAGATGTAAATCTATTGCTTTTGCACTGAAATGTGAAATTTTTAATAAGCTGAAAAGCTTGGCATGTGGGTTTTGAACAGGGCTTCCTTGTAGCTGAGAACTTGCTGACAATATGTTTTATACAAGCTTCACATTTTATCAAGTACAGAGATGAATAAATGGAACATTTTTGCTATGTTTTAGTTGGATTCTTGGGAGTTTGGAATCTTTCTTATCATGGATGCAAATGCATCTTTTTACTTCACTCATTATTGCACTATGTAGGCACATTTAAGGTTGAATCCAGGTCTCGGGCACTTGAATTAGGCAATCATTTATAGAGATTAATGGTCTTTGTTTCACGTAAAAATAAAGTCACGATTCCAGTCAAGTTGAAAGGACAATCTCAACAGGTGACCTGATTCTAACTGCCTGACACAGACGGCAAATTTTAATATCACTGATGCGTGGTCCAAAGTTCGTACACCATCAGATAATCTTCCTATGCCGAGGTGGTAATCACCAGACTACCACCTGAGATTAATAATGCCAATTATAGTTATCCTAATTTGACTAGAAACACACCAATAATCCTAAATACGAAATGAATCCTAAAAAATCAATTGTTTTCCAGAAATTTTCTTTGCCCATTGTCAACTCGAGCAAACAATTAAATGTGAATTCTGACAGAGCATCAAAAGAAGCCCAATACCAGAAGTCAGCTAGGTTATCAGCCACACAGTGAAAGGTGACTTACTGACAAAGTAAGCCATGAAGATATTTTGTGATGACATTTTATTGCCAGTAGAAATTTATAGTCAGTTCAGGGCAGGAAGCAATAGGGTTTCTTAAAGCTACAGACGAAAGATCAGCAGAACTACAAGAGAGGAACTATGGGTTATAACCACTAACATCAGCTGTATGTACAGAAGATAGTATCTGGAAAACAGAAAGTTAGAACTGGGTCAGTCTTAATTCAAAGCGCCATCTATAAAACAAGCAATTCATCAGTACCATCCTCTGCCTCCATGCTCTTTCTCTGCATCCATGGCACAGGGGGCTTGACAGGCTTATGGTGGCTTGCTACAGTTGAAAATGGTTTCAAAGCCCCCTTTGGGGTCATTGGGGCTCCACCCATATGACCTATATTATTGCCTATGCCTCCTGATTTTGGCCCTATGTGAAGAGGGATTAAATAGAAATATTATGCATTTTTAAACATCACATTCTGTGAAAATCAGACAAGAGAAGATGTTCATAATGATGGGAGATTTGCCAGAATATTATCTTAGTTTTAACTCCCACGCAAAAGAACATATCAACTACTAAAGTGTAGTTCTAAAAACATAATTCTGATATCATACAGAACAAGTCATACACTGGAATATTTCAAACCCTGAAACAAAAAAGTCTTTACATAATTATAAAAGTATTCTGTTACTTCATGTTAACTGACGGATAAAAATGTCACTCAGGGCACATTCCCATAGACACCTATGTAGTCTATGTAGATCTATTTAACTTTGTGGGGACTCTTGCTGAGTGCAATCAGCTTAACTTAATGACACGCTTCCTCCTGGTGTTGAGTAGAATCTACAGAAAAGCTGGCAATTACATGAGTACCTTGGAAACAAGAGGGGCATGTCATTCAATTAAGTTGTACTCGGTAAGAGTCACAGCAGAGTTGGATTGATGTATTGCAGACGGCTGGTGTCTATGGGAAATCGGGTTTTAATTGCCAGAAATACTCTATAACATAAGCACAAAACATAATTCATTTTGACAGATGAAATATGTCCCAATATATAAACTCCCATGTGTTCAGTGCTGTTAAGTGACACCAACTAGAGTATGTAGTGTCAAACTTGTGAACTTTACTGCAAATCAGCATGCAAGTTAGATCTATAGTTATCAAAGCAGCACTTTTGATTTTTTACATGCATGCCATTTTTATTCAAGAGATGGGTCATTTTACTAATCAATTTTATATAGTACTATTATTCGATCCATTTCAACTGTCCACATAATACCAAATACTACTACTACTTGATTTCCAAAACACATCTTTTTATCTATAATTTTACTATGTCCTAAAATTTATTCTACTAGTATATATATAAATATACAGCATAGACTTGTGACCTATATATCAAAAACAGGTCACAATGACCTATATATCAAGATCAGGTCACAATGACCTATATCCTACCTTTAGAATCAGCCAAAGCAGGAGCACTCCTGTCATTAGTAACAGTCTTCTTCAGTTTCTTGCCTTGCTGTATAGAACTAAGCAGTGCGCCTCTACCACCAGCACCACCGCCTCCGCCGCCTAATTTCAACTTTGGTCCCCCTGAAGGCGGGGGTGGGGGCCCTGGCGGGGGAGGGGGCCCCGGAGGGGGCGGCGGGGGAGGGGGCATCTTGGACTATAAAGGCACCCCTTTGATGCTTCTGAAAAGATATAGATACAACAATTTAAGCATAGAATTGAAAGTGAACAATGAAAATCCCTGAAAATGCAAGCAACAAAGGCGGGCAGCTCAACATAGAGGATGCAGACATGAAAATACAACACCCAAACATTGAGATTTCAAAATAAATCTGCTAGACTTTCATAAGATAATAAATATCTTTAAACTTAAATCTTGGGCTGGTAACATTGGATAATCCATATGCCATGCCTTAAACTAGAAAAAATGTTCACTGGTTAACTCAATCAACCAGAAGATCACTGATGAATCAACAAGGGTAGATTCATCCAAGTTAAGGGAATAAACAACTCTTATTTCAATGAAAATAGAGTGAAAACTTGACATGTCCCTATAAATGATTAACTTGCACTGTGTCATGATAGGACAAAAAGGGAAACATCTTAGACAGAAGCTCCCATCTGAAGATCAATTTTCATCACTGATGAGCAAAAAGCTTGTTCTCTTTTACCCAAAAAGCTTGTTCTGTTTTGTTAGGTCCATTAGTAGCTTTTAGGTGAAGAGACCAATGCCATTTAGAAGAACTTATACAAATAAACACCGTCACTGTTGTGTCTCCATGGAACTTTAACTGGTGACACATTAATTGCAGGGGAAAGAAAGAACTTGCACCCTCTTTCTCTATCTTTTTATTTCTCTCTCTCTCTCTCTCTCTCACACACACACACACACACACACACACACACACACACACACACACACACTCATCCCTCCCTTAAAAAAGAATGAAAATTCAGGACTATGAATTGCAGCCATACACTCACTTCCAAATAAAATCTTTGCTAAATAATCCTTATTTGTCTAGTGATAATCATTAAACTGTGCAAAATTTATACAAGAACAAACATTAACATGGTTAAAAAGTTTCTGTTTGCTGATATTCTCACCTTATATGCCTATAAAAAAAGCAATACTCGATTTAGCCCACAGCAGGCAAAATATGAAGAATCTTACAAAACTGAAGCTCTGAATCATGGGGTTAAGATGCACATAAGTGAGGTGCAAATGAAAGGAAATGACAACATCAGAAAATTCTGAGTACATTTTGAAGAGATCTGACATATGTATGAAGAGTAAAGTTCTTGTGCAGGCTGCGTTAACAATGTTAAACCCTGGCCTTTCTTGCATCATTTCCTCGCAGTGACATAAAAATCTAAATCTGTCAAGAGTTAGTAAGAGGAAACAGGCAGTGCGTAGGAAGGAAGAGTGACCCATGTTTCACAGCAAAGTGGAAAAATTGTGACGATTCCTACTGGGGTAGGCTAGCATATTTCTAAGCATTCACCCCTCCCCCCTCCCCCCAAAAATTCATTTTTAATAAATATACTATTACTTTGGCTTTTGCTTGTAAGTTGTACTGAAATGAGGAAAGGGGGGGGGGGGGGGGAGAGACTGGTGCGAATCATACCTAGCCCCTTAAAATGTGTCAGTAGTTTAAGTGACTATGCAATAATTCCCAAAAAATGACTGCTCTACCTGATTATAATATATACATGCTCACACATGCACATGTGCAAGCACGCGTCTACTCCCAAATGAGCAACGTGCATCAAATCAAAATCATCACCAACGAAGTCATTCAGTTATGAACACAGAATGCATCTAATATTTACAGAGTTTCTAGCAACATGTTACACATAATATGCAACAATCTAAAGGCTAATTAATTATACAATATAAAGACATTGCATGGATTGATAAAGTATTCATGAACTATAAGAAACAGTTTCAATATTGCTGTGGTATGGTCTGAGTCACATTTAAACCATGAAGCTTCCTAATTCTACTTTCTATTTCTCTTCATCCTTTTTCTCTACTAATTCTACTAGGTTATAAATCTTTTCTGTCTGTCTGTCAGATTTTTTATAAATTTGTTTTGTGCATGTGTGTGTGTGTGAGAGAGAGTTAAAGCTCCACTGTAACATGGGATATCTGATCACTTGAGTATAACTCTCTATCATTCCATTGTTTCATGACATCTATAATTTACATAATTAATAAAATTTAATCCACTGGACTCAGCCAAGATGGAAGATATAGCATTTGATCACATGGTATTTTTCTTTCTGTATACTAGTACAGTACTTATATAGATCAAGAAGTAAAAGTTAAATTCTCTTCTTATATACTGCAACACTGATGCATCTTAGCATGGTTTACCCTGATACAATCTGGACGTTTACGCTCTCGCTTACCTGGGGGAGGATACAGCCTAGTATGCCGTATAAGGCGTGGAAAGCTAGCAAACAAACAATATCTCTTTCTCTGCAAGTCCACAAACTTCAACCCTTAGTGCTGAGTGCCAAGTGGGGAGACAGAGGGTACCAACTATGAAGAAGGTACTGTATATCCCTGGACGGGGTCGAATTCACATTCTACCGTTTTGTAGGGGGGCACTCTGACCACAAGGCCATCCGGTCAGTTCTATAACAAGAACTACAAGATTAATCTTCATGTAATGAAGAGATGTTTCTGTGTATATGGTGGTTTCACTTCCATATCTGAAAGTAACTAACTTTTTTATTCAAATATTTGATCAGTGTTATTAGACAGCATTCTGCGCAAGACTCTTTCCAAGATAGACCTATCAGTAAAAGTTTCGAAATTCCACATGTATACCTAATTCACAAGACTGACAACTAAACATCTATGTCTATTACATGCAAGGGTTTTTTATTAACTGTATCATTTTTGCTTATTTTTCCCAACTAAAAACTGCTACAGAATTTTGAGAATTTAAACTGAGTCATCCATGTATCAATCTTAATACTTCTCCCAGCTATAATTCTCAATCAATAATTGATGTCCTAAACAACATACTATGACCATTTTCACTAAGAATTCATCAGTAACAAAATATTACATTGTTTTTTCCCTTATACCTCCATTTCAAACATGGAAATTAACTTCAAAAATACATTGTTATGACATTCGTTAGGTACCACCTGCATTGTCATATGGATGTTTTGCATTGTAAGTCAAGATTTTAAACCTAATACATTTCAGCGTTATCAGTACGTAGTACTTAACCTAACAACAGTCTGACTTCATCCTAAACTGCTTTATTTGCCAAGCACTCACCGGCTACCAAGTGACTCTAAAGAGACCCAGAAGTGGAATTATACAATGCAAGAGTTTGTAATCTCGGTGATACAGGTGTACATATAATATATCATCAAATGATCAAGAATCGATATTTATAAATTTATACATTCCATTTTTGAGGAAGAGGCCTAAATGACATGTTATTTAATCTAGTTATTTTGTTGACAAATTTTCGTGATGACTAAAATGAATAAATTATCTTAAGTTCATCAATCTGATGTTGAGAAAATAATGATTTATAAATAACGTTTTCAAGAAATGAAGGTACAAGACATAGGTTAACTAATTGTGGAATCAATATGAAACATCTAATTAAGTATAATAATAAATACAACCATTTGCCAAAAATTTATTTACTGTGGAAATAGTTGCCAGCTTTTCTGTGATTCAATTTCCTTGAATAAATTGCACAAAGACACACACACTGTTTTAACACATGCTTTGAACTAATTTCATTTTCCTATGCACTGATGATGCATACTGACGCGGATAGAACAAAAAAATTACAATACATATGTCCTCATTATCTTCATATTTATGGTGACTATGACAATGGAAGAAAGACCAATTTCAACAGAAGAGATGTATACATTTTGAGCTAATTGCAACCAACTTGGTCCAGTTTATCAATAATTATGTCTGAATGGATAACCAGCTGCAAGCCTATGAAGAATCAATACTCTAATTAGCAAGCTGTATTAGCATCACAAGATACCAGTGGCTATTATAAGCTAATGGAGTCATCTTGGGAAGTAAAACATTGTGATGTTTATTTATGCCAATGCAAATTAAAAGTTGAGAGCAGCACATGTAACCTGACCTGTGAAGAGCATTGAGCACCACTTCTGCAAGACTGTACTTGTGTGTGTGTGTGTGTGTGTGTGTGTGTGTGTGTGTGTGTGTGTGTATGGAGGGGGGGCAATTATCACTATTCTCTACATAAAGAATAAAATCCATTTGAATTTCTATTCACACAGGAAGAGAGTGAAACCGTCCTGCGTGTGTTTCAGAGATTAATGAATTGCAACATTCACACTGCTGACAGTGAAGGTTCAGTTCCCAGTAACCTGTAAATCACAGGGTCAAGGAAACATACAGAAGACATCAAGCTTATTAATGTAATGAAGACATATTTGACAGATAGGAAAACTCAGCACAGAGGTCAAAATCAGATAGGACTTTTCACAGGGCAATTCAGAAATAAGAAGAGTTACATGCATACTTACAGTTGCAATACACAAAAGATGTTGCCAAAGGTTCATTCAGGTATAATCAGCACAGAATAAGAAACTTTTCTACCCCCCCCCCCCCCCCTTCTACTGTTGATTTTAATCATTAACTTTTTAACTCTCAACTTAGCACGGTCTGAGATGAACTTTGTAATCCCTGCAACTTTGGAGCTGGTATTTAAATATTTACACTCGCTTGACATGACTTTTCTCCCATGAACAAATTCTGAGGTCTTATCACCATAAAAGGTTACTTGCTGTTAACAGGCTTGAGATCTACATCTTATTCTCAAGTTAATCTAGCAATTTCACACTTTTTTTTAAGTGTTGAGCAGGGAGGGCAACTGGTGGACAGTTAATGTAATGGTAGTATAAGTAAAATAAAAGCTACAAATGCATTAAATTTTCCACAATAACCGATACAGTAAAGGAATTTTATGTTCAACTCCTTTTTTGTTTAGACATTTAGCCAAATCTCTTCTTCCTAGGTTTGGGCAGTAGTAAGATTCCACAGCATTTAACAAAATAATTTCCAAGAAGTTTTACAGGTCTACACGTACAAAATTTGGGTGATCAGCATTCTAATTTTGTCTATGATTTTGTAAGAGAAATGTAACCAATTTGCCTTAATTTGACACACTGGCATAACTGATATAGCAATTTATGGACAATCTATTGGAAATAACAACACACCTTTTCACTGAGAAAAGGCACGTGCATTCAAAAAAACATTTATCATTTCATCAAACAATAAATTGCCTTTTAAATAATTTTCTATCAAGAGATCTAGGGGTAATTTGGAATGATTAAAGGTCAGCATTAAACCCCCGTCTTCTTTACATTTAGGATATTTTAAAACTGAATTATATTTTGAGACAAAAATTGTAGGATAATTCTAAATAAATCAAAAATTGCATTCGCGATGTCAGTGCTGACTATTAAAATGACCAATATTTCAATGTGCAAAAATGACAATCACATATTGCTATATTTTAATGTTAAAAATTGCATGCAATACAGACTGAAATAGAAACTTGAATTGTTAGTAAAAGGCCTAGGTGCGGTGGTCATTACCATTTCCTCATCTGATAGAATCATCTACATTAATTACTGTTGTTATCTGCTGTACATCATAACTTATCTTAGCAGGCCAGGACCATGAGTAACATCAAATTGCATGAGTATTTATAACTTGATTACCAATAATTAACTACCAGTAAGTATATCTGTTATCTTTGTGATCATAGTTTGGTACTTTTTTTAGAATCTTTTGATAATTGTCTGCAATATACACATTTTAGAGAAAAAAGTATAAACATAAACTAATTAAACTACAGCCTTATTGAAGTTTCTAAAGATGAGAATCACTTCCTCCAAACCAAATTTTTTACAGATGAGTTTCGCCTTTGTCACAACAGCATAAATGACCATAGGTTGTCAGGTGTTGCAAGGACAATTATAACTCCAAGTTGGCAGAATTAATATGAGATATATTTATTAATAAGGTATGTTACTCACTTATGCATTGTAGAGAAGATATGTCATAAAAATATGAGATTTTTCTAAGACATTGTATTAAAATTTATCAAAAGTTTATCACAGCTGAGAGAACTTGAAGGTAAAATCCATTATTTCATTTGGGTTTGGTTTATAATAAACTATTGAGTACTATATCCTGGACTGACCAAGGTTAAGACTAGTTAAGACTTAATCACATCACAGCTACTGTCTGGAGCTGTTTTTATTTTCATGCTTACCTTAAGGCCACAGAGACTTAATTGCAATTCCCTTGTATAATATCTCAACCTCAGTTCATTATGTGATACTGATATTAAAATTATTTTGATATGATATAATATAATTATATGATGTGATGCAGGAGAGATATTCAATCACTTGCTACCTGATGTCAGGCAGAAAAAAACTTTTTGTTTAAACCACTGATAGAGTTTAAATATAAACTATAACTGTGATAGATACACCCATAAAACTGATAGGATTATTGATTAATAATCTATCACATTAATCAGCCTTGTCTTAGGGTCATGGGGAACAATACATGTCAGGCCATATATATAGGTAAATGATAAAACTTCAGCCTCGTCTTTGTATTTAGTTTTTTCACTAATTACCATATCACTGCACAATATTTCAACATTTCACATTACCAGATGTTAAATATATTAATTAAGGACCAGGTATCTATTGAAAGAACAGTCCTGGGCGAAACAAAATTTTCTGTATTTATTAAATATAATTCAATGCAGAGAATCCTTGCGTACTGGAATCAATTACAAACTGCAAACTACAAACTCCTCAATCCAAGGCCATGTGGAGTTCTCAAATGCACATGTATCATATAGACCTACTATCATGACATATCAGTCATGTTTGGAATATTTACTATTGTCTGTGGGCTTGTCAAGGGCTGCTCTCTTAAATAACATAAGACCTAAATAAGAGACACTTGTGGCAGATATATCAACCTTCCCCTTTTCACTGGAATCAATTATTTCATAATAACTACAGAATGCAACAGCTGTTCTGCCACATGAGACATCTATAATGATGTTGCATTGGTATTTTTGTCATTTCTATGTTGAAACCTTATACTCATTTTAAAATGTTGGTTGGATTCAGACTTCAATGAATTTTGGCAAGTCACCTGTTTCCATGATGCACAGAAATATAAACTAGACAAGACTGTATCTAGCAATTCCAAACAGGTGTTCTTTTTTATGAGGAAGTGGACCTCCCCCCCCCTCCTTAGGTGACCCAAATTGAGAGATGTCATAGAACTTAGATCAGGATTTGATTCAAGGAGGGACTAGCCAAAAAGGAAGTTCTTTTTATCCCCCCCCCCCTTTATCAGGTCTGCCCTAAAGTCGGTGATGACAAGAGGTCATCCAACTTGTTAGGGAACCTGTCCTTATAAACAGACCCAAGTCAAGCATTTCTTTAAGACAGTGCAACTGTGTTGAATGACTCAACAGATGACTGTAATGGAAAAGTTTAGTTAATAAACTGCTCCCTCCTCTCCCCTTACACACACAGTATTCAACTGTACTTATTTCTATAATTCACTAATAATAACACAACTCTAGGTCAATAATAAGTGGTATCAAAGATGTCACTATCATATCTTACAATACCCTACCATCACATGTCCGGTGACACAGTCAAGGTGTCATGATTTGACATTTTGACACAATGTCCACTTAAAAGTAAAGCTCTTCAGACTGCAGACTGCTTCAAGTATTTTAATCCCAAATAATGACGAGTCCAATCATTGATCTCATGTCAACAAAAATGTGAAGGGTTTCTGAGCGAAGGAAAGTGCAATGGCAATAAAATAATGCCTAAGATGGTTTGTATGGGAGTGACCACCAGGAGATTGAAAAGTAACCCGCAGAATTAGGTCATACCAACTTTGTCCGCTTTACTTACCGATCAAGTTGAACTGTGTTGGTACTTCTCAGCGAAGCACGGCGTTCATCTTATGCTTACTTTGCTTCCGCTTTCACTCCTTACTGCTGAAGTCGCCCTTTGCTAGAAAACCCGGAAGAAGGAACAACATCCAAGCACTCCAAAAGTGGATCGAGCAATTACCTGTAGAGGGATAGGTGAAATTGACATATGAAAGGACCGCAGAGAATGAATTTTTTTCAAAGAAACATATTTTTCATTTACATCAGTGCAGTCTTAATGAATTCAAATATAGTAAATAAATACTGATAGTTTGAATTTCCTTCCTTTGCCTGTTTATAATGATTTTGAACATTTCATTAAATGCGTCGAAGCCCGAAGCTGAACGTAACTTATATAGGTCACAAGTTCCGGTACACATGCACAGGGAAAGTGATCAGGATGTAAGTTTGCTAAACTTATTAAAACAACTTTTCTTCTAATGGCTTGATAATGGTGTAATCAGGAAAATATGTTCGATGAAATATTATGTGGAATTAAAGTTATTGTAAAATTGTAAGTGAAATATACGTGACTTTATTTTGTGGCGGTAAATTCAAAAATGAGCTGTACAGTCCACACTTTAGTTTGGGGTTGCGGTCGACATAATATTTTCCCCTTAATATTATTATTATTACTAGGGCTTGAAATTTTAAAGGCCCATAGCCACGGGCCTGATTGCGAGTTTTTAGCAGTCCAATTTATATCCAAATAGTTTTCTGTTTTAGTGACAATTACACATGTGAAATTACCCAACTTGATTAATTATTAATTTTGACACAGACACTTGAATTATGTCCAACAATAAGAACAAAAGTTTAATTTGTGATTCTTCAATCTCTGAAGCAAAGTGATATGAAACAGACAAAACAATGGGATTTTGGTAGGCAAATACCTGAATGTCCATTGAATATGAGAAAATACAAAGTACCTACTGAGTAAATACTAGTACAATATTTTTTCCTAAAGCCTATGCAGTAGAACTTGACTTCCTAACAATTATTGGTTTATAAAGAACAAAGTGGAGTGACAAAATGCAATATTTATCCCTTGAAAAAGGCATGATACTGTAGTTAAAAGGCTAAGACTTTGTTGATACCAGTATCTCTGTATGAGATGTGTTTTGATGCCAGAAAACTGTAAATATTTTAAATTTATGACAGGGCACCAGTATACTCGTGGCAACTATTGGGACAAATATTTTATAACAAAGAGTTGCACACAAACTATGTAAAGGCAAACAGTGTAAGGTGCATGTAGTTCTTGTTTTCTGTTTCAGGCACACCATTTCATTTATTTATTTATTTATTTTTATTATTATTATTATTATTATTATTATTATTATTATTATTATTATTATTATTATTATTATTATAATACTGGTATACTGGGTGCTCAGCTAGGTTGTAAAGTATGCTAATAATGAGAACTTCAAAACAGCCCCATAGCCAGCAATATCAATGGGGATGGGGGTGGTGGTCTCTTTCTGAAAATGTGGAATTTTTATAGAAATACCATGAAAATTTCCTGTACCTGGGTCAAATTTTACACAGAGCGGATCATTTTTTTTTTCAACAAAAAAGGTAGGGTGGGAGGTTCACCCCCCTCTCCCCACCCACCCACCCCCGGCTAATGCCTGGAAAATTGAGCATGCTTGAAACCATGCTAGTGGTCAAGTAGAATGACTTTGATGTAGTAATATGGTGCCTGTGAAGGCAGCCAAACCAGATAACTTGAGGGAATACTGAAATAACTTATTTCAATTGGTAGGTCAAATTGTAATAGATTTCCAGCAGCAGTTAAGTGGGTCAAAGGAAAATGGAAATGTGGAGATGATTTTTTTAGTGAGGACAGTTTACTATAACTTTACCTTGAAATGCTATTCAAATAAAGACTTTGTTGAAAAAGAAAACTTTAAAGGAGAAATTCAATATCTTTTCATTTAAAATCTCTAAATTTTAAAATTTAATGATTATTTTTAGTTTGTCACCACCTCTCTGGCTCTGTAGTTGCTACTGTTGGCCTTTTTATTGTCCAGTATCTGGTCATATTGGATTGTGTTTTTCAGTGTGACCAGATGCATGCTTCTCTAACACAATGCCAGATACAGCCAGGTTTGATAGCTTCAGTCCTTAATAACAGAAAAATTAATACCAGCAAGTCAAACACTTGCATATTTATATCTTTCCATTTTACTAAAAACAATAAGAACAGGTGACTCAATAAATTGACCTGATTATTTTTCTTTTAATGGAAGTCACTGAAACATGTCTAATGAGATGGAATTGATCTTTAAAGGCATGGTTATAATACAATTGTTTTGATAATTGGAAAACCTATTGTAAGCATTAAGTATTTGATTGATGTTTTCTTCTGTGGTTTTCCTAATGTGTCCCACCTATGTAGATGTAGTATATAGGTGTGAACTGTGAGACGAAAGAATATTTAAATGCCAATTAGTTAATTACTGAAGGTACAGATTTTTATCCTGCTTATTATGAAACTTTCCCCCACAGGTTCTAGGTTATCCAGAGAGAATGTCTGAAGTTTACCAATTTATTGCCATTATATACAATAATAAAGTTACAATCATATTACAAAGTTAAGGTGGCATACATGGTTCAGTCATGTAAGGATTACAGATTGCAATGTGAAGTTATTATTGTAGAAAAAGAACTGCCACCCATTATTCCATATTTATTTAGCCATATTTTTTTCAGTTAAACAAGAAACAGTTACTCTATGAATTACACATTTCGCTATGGCTTATTTGAATACGTTTTTTCCTTGAATTATGAATCATATTTGTATAAACCCAGGTGTTGGTATAGTTTTTTAAAGTGATTAATTACTAGTATGGTTCATTGTATTTAAAATGATCAATTTTATTTTTACAATTAATGTTCGTAAAAGGATTGCTGTCATAGAGTTATTTTACATAAGAATAGAAATTGGTTATAATGGAATTTTTAAAAATTTAATGATCCATCTTACAGGGGCGGATCCAGAGATATTTTCTGACAGTCTTCCAAATTATCTTTGTTGATCCATCCTCCATTTTTGACCGTCTTCCGACAGAAAATATAAGATGCCCGATAATGTAAACTTGAAAATCTGACCGTCTTCCGGAAGACCCAGAAGACGGCTTAAATCCGCCCCTGCATCTTAGGCTTAAGATTTTTGATCATTTATCAATCACTTTAAGGACAAAGACCAAATGAAAAGATGAATGGACAGAATACATTCAAAAAAATAAAAAAGATCAGACAAATAAAGTCATGATTATGATATTGATATTATACTATTCTAGCTAGTAGTTCAATGAGAAACAATTATTTTTCATAGTAGTTGTTCATATACTTAATATATATTTGCAAAATACTGGATTGATCATATTGTATAATTTAGCAGTATTCATTGAAGTAGTTATGAATACAACCAAGACAGTCCATTTGTTCACATGTCTCCGAAGTAGTACAGTATTAAATAACTCTGGCTTATAAGGTTCCACAATGACTGCATAATAATTGAAGAATACATAGTAAGGTAATACTTCATGAGTATGAGGCATGTCAAAAGAATGAATTATGTTTACTTTTTATATTCAGAATCCTGATAAACCACTGTTTCTGTACAGGTACTCCAGATGTGTATACTAGTGCATTCATAACAATGACCCACGCGTGCATATATATTGTGTAAATCGGGTGTAAAATTAATTTTAGTAAATCTAACAACATAAATACGTAACAAGGTTATTCAGAAATTAAGTTTAATTCTCCACTTTGTACCAGATTCTTTTTAACTCTCCCTTTCTTTTATCTCCCAGCCATTCTTTTGTTTATTTGTAGATGTTTTCTCAGAAAACATTCACCATTGGTGGACCATATGAAAAAATACCGCTGCCGCATTGTAATATCTTCAAAAGATACCTTGCTCTATGAAACAACCACAAAGTCAAAATATAATGCCCTCCATTGAACGACTGAGCAAATAGCTGCCTCTGGAGCACCATTGGTTGGCTGCGCCAGGCTCACAATAGCAATCAATACGCGGCTTTCACGCCAATAAGGCATACCTCCACTGCCTGTCGTGGGGTGAGTACTGCACTGTGCATTAATCGTTGACATAAGACTTCTTAACTCTTTAATATCTCATAAAGAGCCTGTCTAGCCCGGAGCAGGGTAAGTGTGATGCCATTGTTGCATTTATGTGTGGAGACTAAGATGATACCACTGTTACATATATAAAGTTGGGGATGTGAATGTTTTTATCTCAGTCCTGGTTCCATTAAAGTTAGTATTTTGCAGCAGTTCATATATTGGCATAGTGACAGGTTAATAGTTCTCATGTTATATTGACTGTGGTGTGTTTTGAAAGATTAAATTACGTTAGGCATGTGATGAATTTTTTGACACATTTCATAACGTATACAGCTTAACCTGGGACTCAATTTTCTAATAAACTTGCAAGTTTCATTTTGTCCAGTTTGTTTGTATGGTGTGGTTGGTAAGTTCATTAAATCTAGTGCTAATTGTTAAAGTTGGGAGTTTTTAAGGATCAGTTTTATATTATGCAATATTATATTAATATAATCCCTAAAATGCATTGTTGTTACATTGCATGTAGCAATAGGAAAGAGTCAAAAGGAATGTTGGAGATCTGAAGAAAGATTTTCTTTTAACATTACAGGGGGTAGGGGGCACATGTATCTTATGAGTATGTACTAGTAAGTGAAGTGTGAATGTTTTATGGGTTGGTTGCCCCTAAGCTGCTATTTTGGATTATTAATGTCTTCAGAATGAGAAGAGCCGAGTTCTAGCAAGGCCACGACAATCTGAATGGGGCCTTAATGTCTTCAGAAATTTTACCTTAGGGCTCATTACCATTGGAAATATTGGTCTACATGGATCTACCCAACTCTGCGAAGATTGTGGCTGAATGCAACCAGGTTAGCAGATTAACACGCTTCCTTTGGGCATTAAGTAAAATACAGAAAAGCAGATGATTATACAAGTAAATTGGAAACAAGCATATTAACCTGCTAATCTGACTGAATTCAGTGAGAGTCCTGGCAGAGCTGGAACAATCTTGATACTGAAGGTTTCAAAGGGAATAAGCCCTTAGACGTGGTCTATTTAAATTCAAGAGAAATTTGTAGAAGTACACTTTTTAAAAAGTAAGCGCTATTTGGAAGCAGGCTTGTTATATTTGATTTAATTGGACTTCTGATGATTTATCTTTAGTCTGAGTAGCCTAAATTTTTGGCATGTAAGTTTAAACAACTTTGTGGTTAAGTTAATTATTTTATGAAGGTCTGACCCTGAACAACTTTTTATGTCTTGTGACGTCATTTGAACGTATATTTTTGTTAATTGGTACCATTTGTAACATATCAGGCTTTTGAGGGAACTTTTAGATATTTCTTAAGGTGGAATGTGGTTAAACATGCTGAGAGATGAAAGTTTTTATTACCTTTTTTGTATCCAATTAAACGCTGTCTTACCAGGCTGATAAGGCCAATGGCCCTCATATGTTTTACCCAACACCATTAGTAAGAAGTTGTCAAAATGTGTTAGCTTTAATTAGGTATACCAAAAGTTAATATGTGGAGAAAAGACTGAGAGTGTCAGAGATGTTGCAAGATTGCTTCTTCATTTTCAAATTTCCACATGTAAGTCTGCTTAACTCATAAAACGTGCCCATAACGATGTATTGAGATTTACAGTGTATACCTATTGTTATCATTATTTTATTATTATGTTATAAAATACAGACTTGCAGGGTAAGAAGAGTTAATTGAAATGGAATTCATAGTTATAAAGCAGGTCCTGAACAAAAATAGGCTGATTAAAATCGTTTTTAGACAGGATTGAGGAAGTAATGACTGTTTGTTTGTACCCATGTTATATGTACAACCTGTAGGGAGTGTTGAACATCATGAAAACTGGTTGGAAAGTCTTTTTAAAAACTACTGGTATTAGATAATGTACAAAGGCTCAACTGGAAGGCCTAGATTTTTAATTAATATCATCAAACTGTTTACCACATGAAGTTACACTGCAGTGTGCTTCTCATGTTCTCTCTGTAAAGATTATAAAAATAAGGAAATATGCCCAAAATGATTAATATACTAGTACCTGTTTTATACTTGTGAGGCTTTGCATTTTTTTACTTTATCAAAGAGCCCTGATCACATCTCAAACATCATGCTTCACGTGTAAACATTGTTGATTGTCTCTTAAGAAACAATTTTAAAATGCTTCCTTTACCATTTAAGTTAAATAGTAAAGCTGTTTTAGTTCACCCGTTCCTGTTTGGGATCTTAGTGCTCGTTCCCAATAAAGCTATCAATCTATGTAGATCTGTCCAACTCCATGGGGACTCTTGCTGAATGCAATCAAATTAACAGATTAATTAACATACCTCCTCCAGGGTTTGAAAAGAATACAGAAAAGCTGGGGATTATATGAATGCATTGGAAACAAGAAGTGGAGTGTCCCGACAGAGTTGGATCGGTTTACTTGGACCAATAGTTTCATTGGGAATGAGCCCTTAATTGTTATTCATGTGGTGAGACGTAGGGTTCAAAGGTGTAAGACTACGTGGGACTTGTTTTTGATATATACTTTAACACTTGTTGGAGGGAGAGGGGGATCAATATATGAGCAGCACATTTATCAATGCTTCTTCAGCTATAGCTTGTTGAAAGACCCCTGGAATTGATTGGAAGAGTAAAAAGATAAACAACTTAAGGCTGTTTTTTATGTATTTATACTCTATTGGAGACAAAAACACTTGAGGGTGTAACAAGCTTGCATGAAAGAGCAAACCTAAGATCCAATGTACAGATTCTGGATCCTTGTTTTAGGTAAAATGGTCTCATATGAGTACAGGTATAAAATGTTATTAGATATGCATAAAGCAGCCTAGTCCTCTGACAAGAAAAACTCTTGCCATCAACAGCATTAGAACTTAAGCAAAATTACAGATTTTTAAGTCTATTATTTGAAAACTTTTTTTTTCCTAGCATGTCTTCACAAGAACTCTTTCACATTTTTTTTCGCTTTCTCAAATTCTCAACATTGAGATTTGCATGTGTGTGCGTGCATGTGTATGCATGTGTGTGTATGTGTCACTGAGTGTCTACACCTATGTTATAGCAACATAGTAGAGTAACATATCCATATGTACTAGCATATTAGCATCACATACATAAAAGTGATTCAAGGACCTACAGAAGGTCCGCTGATTGATGGACACCCCCCCCCCCCCATCTCCCTTGTTGTCATTACTCACATGCATGCATCAGCATGCGTTCGTGTGAAGGTTATTAAACAAGTCACCGTGGTCGTATATTTCAATTATCACATCCATTCAATACATTGATCTTGCATGTCCCTCATGGCTGTGGTAGTTGATTAGATGATCTCAATTGATTCAAATCAGCATAAACCATCTCATGTGTTGGTCCTGAGCCAATAAAAGGGAAAATTGCTCTCACTTATCACAGGGTAATTGGATTAGTTTTAAGGTGTCTAATAGCATTGTCTCTAACTGCAAAATCTTTTGTTCTTTGTCAGTTCGTCTGTCATGCGGAGTGAAATGAGTGCATAGACCATAGTCGTGTTTTCAGAACTTTACATTTTAGGAAGAGTTTATCTAGCATGATAGCAGTCTGATAAGACCTATCCTAGCAGCTCGTTTTAAATATTGAAATTAACTGCTTCTGGTAAAGTATTTAATGTACCTGCATTTATTTTGTATCAAATGCCATATACGTCGCATCACGCACATGTCTACTGTATATGATTGGGTGATATTTGTAATAGTTCTGTCAGTATCACATAAGAATTATTGAATTAATGTAATTATTTTAAAATAAGAATTTCTAATGACATATGCCTCATTGAGGATGGAGGTGGGCGGGTCTACTAAAGGATTAAATGGAAGTTAATTCCCTATGGTGATCTAATCATAATAGCCAGCTGATCAAAATGAATAATGTGATTTTAGGTCATTCTCCCTTCTCCACTTAAAAAAGGTGTTTCTTCTCTTCTGAGTGATTTCTCTAAAAGTATTTTCAGTGGCGTTCTAGTAAATTTGGTTTTAACTTCAGCACAATTTTCATATTGTACTGATTATGTATGGTCAACACCCCAACAAATTGTGTTAGCCAAAGGTTGTGAAAAACTTTCCATTATATAATATCAAAAGTGTGTTTTTAGACACTGGCACCTGAACTTAATCAATTCCCTTTAAATCTGGTTAGAAGTCAGTTTTTCTCTCCGGCAAGAATGGTGTATCCTCAAAGTTTTGAAGATGAATTCCAGATGTTTTTGTCCAACTGTGAGCAACGATATGCACACTTTTACCCTAAAAAACACGTGTTTGAAAGAATTTCCTTATGTGTTTTCATAATGGTTCATGTGCACCTAGACTGGATGTACAGTATTTGTTGATTTATTTTAAGGTTATTAAGTTCAGCCCTTCCCAGTCCCATACATGCATATACTAGTAGCGTGTATTTATTGCAGCTGCTGGGGAGGTTATGCTTTACCTTTCGTAAGTTTGTTAGTTTTTGGCTTTTGATCATATTTTTAGGAATATTAGGTCAGAAACATACTTGGAACAGTTAGGTTTTGGATGGTGATGCATTAAGTGATTGATAAAGATAATTGTGCTGCCCTGCCCTGCTGGTCCCAAAGTGCTTTTTCTAGTCAGTGATATATTCCCATGTTGATAATTTTCAGGACAGTGTTTGGTGCTACCCAGCTAGAAAAGTAGTCCCCTTTGCAGTCTGCTTGCAGTCTCCTTTACAGTCCCCCCATGGAGCCTGCTTTGCAGTCTCCCTAGCAGTCCCCGCTCCCATAGCAGCCTCCTTTGCAGGTATCCTTAAGTATGGAGGGAGTCCCCTTGGCAGTCTTAATTTGCATTTTTGGAACGCGCTGCCAGGGGGACTGCCTGGGCAGTCCCCCTAGCAGTCTGCTTTGGCAGCCCCCCTAGCAGTCTGCTTGGCAGCCCCCCTAGCAGTCTGCTTGGCAGTCCCCCTAGCAGTCTGCTTGGCAGCCCCCTTGGCAGTCTGCTTGGCAGTCCCTCTGGCAGTCTTAATTTGCATTTTTGGAACGCGCTGCCAGAGGGACTGCCTGGGCAGTCCCCCTAGCAGTCTGCTTTGGCAGCCCCCCTAGCAGTCTGCTTGGCAGTCTCCCTGGCAGTCTTAATTTGCATTTTTGGAACGCGCTGCCAGAGGGACTGCCTGGGCAGTCCCCCTAGCAGTCTGCTTTGGCAGCCCCCCTAGCAGTCTGCTTGGCAGCCCCCCTAGCAGTCTGCTTGGCAGTCTCCCTGGCAGTCTTAATTTGCATTTTTGGAACGCGCTGCCAGAGGGACTGCCTGGGCAGTCCCCCTAGCAGTCTGCTTTGGCAGCCCCCCTAGCAGTCTGCTTGGCAGTCCCCCTGGCAGTCTGCTTGGCAGCCCCCCTAGCAGTCTGCTTGGCAGCCCCTCTAGCAGTCTACTCTGCAGTCTCCCTAGGCAACTGGCAAAATAAAATTTGGTAAAATCTTTTTATTTATATATTTTATTTATTTATTTATTTATTTATTTATTTTTTGTATATTCAAACAATAATTACATTTATCAAAAGGAATTTAGAAATAATCTTTCTCCAAAGTATGTGTTTAAGTTCAAATCTAAATACAAAATTTCCCCTTGATCATAAAATGTATGTTATCTGATCCATTTATATCTAACATATTGGTTTATTTCTCTCCATACAATTTACTTCAGTTTACTGCTTTACATATATATATT
This sequence comes from Lingula anatina, assembly GCF_051362555.1. Taxonomy (NCBI): domain Eukaryota; kingdom Metazoa; phylum Brachiopoda; class Lingulata; order Lingulida; family Lingulidae; genus Lingula; species Lingula anatina. The sequence continues at coordinate 12,340,049 of NC_141771.1, read as the reverse complement.
TTTCTACAAAGCCCATATTAGCAGAGGGCTGGGAATTCTACTGTATGTTATTTAATCATTCCAAAAACTCTATCACAGAATTCACTGACCAGGATTCACATATACAGACATATAACAGCAATATTTCAAGTAATTTTTAAGGTTTTTTCAACTAATGAGGGCAAGTTATACACTAATACAATTTTAAAGTGTACATACCAAAGGAAAAAAGGCTCATTTCATTTAAACTTGGTATTTTTAACACACTGCATGATGATGAAATGTACAGAGATGTTTTAAAAGGTAATTATCCTCATCTGTGAATTATTGTTGATATTCATGCCAAAAACTAAAGAATTTAAAATAAGATTTTTACAAGGACCAAAATGGTTAAATGCAAACCTTTTTCTAGCTTAATAGCAATTCCAAGTACTTTTCAAAACCACAAACAGAATTCAAAGTGCTGGGTTAAAATTGAACACTTTCCAAGGCTCTATGGATCCTGGTGCATCAGTAAACTATACATGTAGGAAAATACAAAACCAAAAAGGCTTGCATGCTCACTTCTTATCCTGTCTCTTTATCTCTTCATTTTTCTTTCTATATTTCCTAAAAATGTCTTCTTTTTCAATCCAGAAATCAATGTTTTCAGATTTCTTGCCTCTTCCTTAGAACATTCCTGACCTATAGCTTCTGGCTTAGATATTTGAATCAGCCCAACGGACAACTGCCTGTTTAAACTGTGCTATGTACTGTCCAGTATAGTAATTTGATCTCATTGAGCAAGCTGTAGGCGGACTGTTTATATCAAACTGACAGTTAAGATAAACATGCCCCTAACTTGAAATGAATTTGGTCTATTGAAAGTTACCAGTTGATTTTAAGTCCAACTTATATTGATGCTAACTGTGAGGTTTAAAATTTATACATTTTGCAATTGTATATTAAAATAAGACTTCAATCATTTGTCTAATTTCAATGATAATAATAGCAATGGTTAAGCATATAATATTTTCACAGCATTATTTAAAAAATATAAATCTGTTCACTCAGTTATTTTTTATAGGTGAAGTAAATGTACTATATATGAGTGTATATATAGCTTGGAGGATTAAAGCTAACAACTGCTTTTAACCCAAACAATTTTAAAGTCATTTTGACAAGCTGTTTTAACATTTATTAAAATAAAAAGAAAATGTTTTCTTTTAAGCCTGATAACTGATCAAAAGATTAGCATACATGCTTCTCAGTTGCGAATAGAAACACTTTTTAAGTAACTATTGGGTTTTTTATTGCATACGTTGGGCAACGTTAAAAATGTCAGTTATTGCAGCCTCCTTTGCAGTCCCGTGCAAAATATTTAAGTTATTGCAGCCCCCTTTGCAGTCTCCTGCAAAAATGCCTAAGTTATTGCAGCCCCCTTTGCAGTCTCCTGCAAAAATGCCTAAGTTATTGCAGCCTCCTATGCAGTCCCCTGCAAAATGTTGAAGTTATTGAAGCCCCCTTTGCAGTCCCCTGCAAAATGTTTAAGTTATTGCAGCCTCCTTTGCAGTCCCCTGCAAAAATATTTAAGTTATTGCAGCCCCCTTTGCAGTCTGCCTGCTCAAGGAGACTGCACACTGGAGCCCCAGACTGCAAAAGGACAGTCTCCCTGGCAGTCTCTCTGGCAGCCTGGGCTCCTGTGGGCAGCCGGGGCTCCCATTCTAGCTGGGTAGTTTGTTACTGATGACAAGGTAAATGCACACAAGCTAGTGTGCCTCCATATTAATGCATTTTGATACTTTATATGAGATAATTTATATAATGATAAACACGCAATCATGTACATGTCTCACCATTGGTACAATCATGTACAAGTATAATCTCAACTTTCCAGATTGAACTGATGAATAAAATTTTTGTGAAAAATTGGGCGTGGTTACAGAGAGATTAAGGATGTCCAATAGGACCCTATAGGAAAATTTCATAAACGAAGCTCTGGCAGCACAAGGTTGATCGAAAACTTGCCATCAGACTTTTAATTTCTCTTTAAGTTAGATGTCAGCTGAAAAATTATAGAGCTTTTATTTATCAATATGGGATTGGCTGTCTCTAGACCCGGAGTCATGCCTTTGGGAATGAAGTAAATTGAGGGTACAGCTGTTTGCTTAGGGGGAGTATCCAGTTAAATGTTATTGATCACAATTTAGTTACAGAATTATATTTCCTCTGAGAAATTCTTTTCTGAATTTTCCATATCCTGAGCTCACAAGAGCCTGTCCATTTTTTTGCAAGGAGACAGATGATTTATTTGATTTTGTCATGGTAGCAGAAAGCAGGAACACAGACATTAGCGGAACTTTAAATGTTTATAATTTGTTAATTTCCGGAAATTTGAGTGCAATTTAGAATGTGCATTAATTTGGTCAAGCCTTATTCAGCACTGACTTTTAATTTACAAAAAGTACTCTGATTTACTCCTAAATATACCAAATGCTATTTTAAGACATGATATGAATATAAACAAGTAATTATTATTCTAAGAGAGTGTTTCATTTAATAAGACAAGTCCTATTTTTCAATAATTCAAAGTAATTAACTTCTGCATTTAATGGACCTAATTATAATCAGGTAGCCGTCTGACATGAATTGAACTGGGATATACATAGGTCTGACTGGAAACATTTTATTTCATGCCAAATCTGGTCTATTGATTACCTGACATTGCAGGCAACAGAAACCCTTCATCATTCAGTGTCTCCTATTATATAAGAGTTTCAATCATTATATTTTCCAAAATTTGCATTTCATGAGTAAGTGCTTTAACACTAGTTTTAAGATATTTTTGTGTGTATTTAATGAGAAAAGGTCCCTGACGACAAAGGGTATTTTTGTAAACAAAATGCAATTTTTACAAATTAAGACAGTCTACAGGGTAGGGTATGGTAAGCCAATTTTTTCTCAGCTTTCTCCTTTTAGATTAGGTGTTAATGTAAACTTGCAAGTTGATTGAAAGTACAGACTAATCATATGTCATTGCTGTTATTTTTGTCGAAAATTTTATCTGCAGCATCAATCCTAAGACTATTTCTGGTAGTGTGTACGTTTCTGTATTACGTAAGCCCCATATTACTCCTTAATTGAGCTGTTGCATAATTAATTGACGATTCAATCAATAGAAGCAGGGAATATGTCTTTCAGACCTTCCTTAATGAATTAGTAGAAATTGACAGACTTTGATGTGTGAGATTGTCCATTATTCAGTCGTTAAAGGTCCTAATCAGTTACAAGCTTGAAGAGAGAGAGAGGGCTTTATAAACCTGCTATAAATGCTGATGTCAGATCAAATTACTATAGTATCCTGGAAGATTCATTGAAGGCCATTTTTGTCATGAAAATTTTTACTTGATTTCCAAATCAATTTACTTGTGTCTGGTGCTGTATTCATAATCCAAGATGCAACGATGCATGTCATTGGCCTACTTTTAGCACAGAATCTCTGGGACCAATAACTTTTTATTTATTTATTTATTTATTTATTTATTTATTTATTTGTTTATTTATTTATTTATTTTGCTGGTATCTTGCATACAGCCAGACAATCAAGATGAATCAAAAGACCATACTGAAAAGAGCTTTAGAGGCAAGAATATGCATTGCATACCAGAAATATTAACACTTACATGGTAGTTAAACTTATTGTGCTTCAGCACAGAAATCAGCTGCAATATTTCTAAAACCTTCCTTATAATATAAGACCTAGGGAGTATGAAGTGGAAATTATTATTGTATCAAGATCTATCAAGTATGAACTGTTTATTTAAGCAGATAATTTCCTTCATGGGTCACTTGAATTAGTCTCTGCAACATTTCTGATATGTTGTTGGGATAATGTTAAAATATGTTGTATTTAGATGTTAAGATAGCTTCTGTCTAAACCGTCTAGGGCAAGAGTTCAAGTATCACAAGTTTTATCAGTTATAGGTACGTTGCTTAATTATGAAATTCGATATGTTCATCTCTCCTGTAGGCACACAACCTTTTGGATGCATCTTGTGTGTTATGAAACAGAAATAACCATACAGTGGTAGAAGAAAAATGAGTTTTGTATGTGCATGATTTGAAAGAGTATTATGCTTCCACTGCATTCATGGGGAGGGATTTATTTCATTTTATTTTTTTTTTCTGGAGACTTCATTACGTAGAAATTTATCAATTTTGAAATCTCTTGATAAAAAATATTTGCAATTAAATGGTAACAGATATAAGATTAAGGTCCATGAGCCTTAATATTTATGTATTTCAAAAAGTAAACATAAAAAATTGTAAGGATTTTCTCATATCAGACCGTTGCATCTGTGCAATTTCATGAACTAATTAGCTAGTTAAGAGCTGTAATTCTGTCCAGTGTTATGAGTGACGCATGAAAGTCTGAAAATAGGGAGAACTTTGGAAACAGAACTTTCTTCAATAAATAACATATTTTACACATTTTACTTTTAAAAAATTTGGTCTCGCACACGCTCACACTCATCAACACACATTTATAGTAAGTTTTCTTTTTTTCCAAATTTTCTAAGAGAGTATCACATTGAGAATTACAAATGGTGAGATGCATAAATTAACACGGCTGATTTGTCATACATGTTTCAAAAAAAATTGATGGGCTGTTAAGGAAGAAAACATTTACCAAAAGTGAGTAAAATACAGATGTACATAAATGCTTGACATCATGCTACATGTAATAATCTAAATTGCTTCAATCAGCCTTACACCCCATTTCCATAGATTTTTAGATCGATCTATCCCTGTGGGGAGTCTCACTAGATTACTGTCAGCTTGTCCGGCTTAAGCGTCTGTCCCGCCTACTAAAAGCTGTAAGGGGATAATTAACTATGGTGCCCGCTCGGCTGACTGCAATTTAAATTTTGATCTAAATCTTAATCTTTAGATCGATCTAAATCTCTGGGAAAGCACCCTTAGAGAGACATTAACAGTGCAGGCAACTGCAGGCTCATGATTCTGAGAAATGAGTTTTAACTGACAGGATGCGGTTATTCTAAAAGGGAACAATTAGCAATTGTATCAAATTTAGCTTGAGTAGCTCTTGTATGTTCTTTTCAATTTAACCAGTAATTTGATCTAATGTCAATCCTAAAGCGGTGTTGTGGGTGTGTCAGTCCATTGTGCACTCTTGTTTTTCTTTCTTTAAAAATCAATATTACAAGTATTGCAAAGCCGCAAGTGTCTCTTTTTTTTCCAACTAAAAATGCAGTGCTATCTGATAAGCTGTGACTGGGATCCAGAATATCCTTGTATTGGAAGTTGTTATCAATATGGCTTGCATGTGTGTATTGTGTTCATGGTATTATTGAAATTTCTTGGAAGTTGCTGCAGCAAACATAAAACATAAAATAACAGATTTACAGAGTGCATTGTGCCGGTAGCCGCTGAAGAAGACTTGAAATGGAATTACTAGTTATAAAGCATGTCCTGAACAAGAATAGGCTGATTAAAATCATTTCAAGACTGGATTGAGGAAGTTTGGACTTGTACCCATGTTCTATGTTGTACCTGTAAGGAGGTTTATTTCTAAATCATTTCTTATTTTAAGCCCACTCCTGTTAATCTGTTAAAAAAAAGATTATATTGAGAGATTTAAGAGGAAAGTAAAAATTAAGTGATTTCCATATATTTTGATTTAATTTTGCTGTACTGTTACATTTGCAAGCCAATGTTGAACTATGAGCTCAGCATCTCCTTCAAGGTCATCGGAGTTGCTTGCAATGTTTTGCTGCATTTTTCCCCCCACAGGCAATGGAAATTGTGCTTGTCTTAATCATTTCAAACCAGTGCACACTGAGTTGGCAGCTGAAATCTTGGGACATTACTTTTGTAACTAGTTAACCACGCAACTTGTGTTTTTGTGCATGTTTACAACCAACAACAGATTTCTGGTAAGTCAGGTGTTAAAACCATTTAACTTTATAGCCAAGACGTAGGCCCTTACAGAGAGGAAAATGAGCGAAGCAATCAATAGATATCGTACGTAGGGAATACTGTTACTAATCCAATTGTCACAAGAAGTATTTTATTGACTGGCTGTTGGCAAAATATGGGTACACATGTAACTCTGGAATAACATGAGAAGGGGGTACATTTTAACATCTTCGGCACTATAAATGTTTACTGATATAATTCTGTTCATGGTTTTTATGATTTTAGTTGCTACCTTTTCATTTGCGCTAATGTCAGTATATAAACTTACCAGTAAACTAGTACTTGGATGTGAGTATTTCAACAAAGAATCCTAATACATTGTACCAGGTTATTTCTAATAAGTTGGATGGATTAAGGTTACCATTATTCAATTATATAGGATAACAAGATTTCATCGCAAATGCTGCTGGGGGTATCATATTTAGGTATTTAACATACAATTATTATAATACCTAATTATGAGTGACAGGCGTCATGTAGTCCTTGTGAGTGAGTACTGGTACAATTGTCCACACCCTTAATTTAGGCATTAAATGATACTTTTACAGAACTGTTATACACAGTACTTGATTTTTTTAGTACTAGTATTTGAAATCTCTCTTTCTCTCTCTCTTTCTCTCTCTCTCTCCTTTTCTAACAAATCATTAATTGACAGGCAAGTATTATTAAATACCTTTAATTTCATAATGAAATTGTCAAGGGCATTTTTCAAAAAGAAAATTGAATGCTAAGGATACATTGTAGAATTTATTTTTATGTGGAAGTTAAAGTTAATCCTACAATTAATCTTGAACCTTATATAGATATATCTGATTGAACAGCAGGTAATTTGGCAAATTTCTTTTTTAAGATTTGTGAAGTGATTGCAAGTGGACGGTATAATTCTTTTCTGAGTCGAGTCGACTGTCATTTGTTTTGCTATTAAACCAGGCCTTGATCATGTCATCATCTCATTTCTTCTCAGGATGTACATGTTTGATCTCTTGGCAATTTCGAGTTCCATGGTAATTTGTTCATATCCTTGATGTCTGATACATGTATTCACAATAATTCGTGCATCAGTGCTTAAAATGTATAAGAATATATCCCAATGGGAAATAAAATGGACTTGACTAGAAAAGATGACACTTTTCCACTTTTCAATATCGCAAGGTACTGGCAGAGTCATTTCGAGTTGTGCATTAGCAATTTTAAGTAAAAATGATATTATCTTGTAAATTTCACTCAAGAGGGTAAATATTAGAAAGTTTAAAACTTGGAAAAAAGGATTTAGGCCCATAGGCAGGAAGTGTTAAAGGGTTAGAAAGAACTGGCCTTATTGCTAGAAAATGTCAGCTCTAATTCAAAATTTGATCTAGGTTTTATGCCTTACAATGAAAATACCCCTCCCCCCTTTGGATATTGCTGGCTAGAGACGTGTGTTTGTAGATTGTACATTGTAGTTATTTTCTCAGTGGTTTTGGTTAAGGGATAATTTATTGCTGAATATACTAGGTCTAATGCACAGTATTTGCTTTTAAAATTAACTTATCTGTGCACTGTGCCATTATTTTCCAATAAATGTTGGTAAATATTCTTTTGCATTTCAGAGTTGTCAAAGGGCAACAGGACAAACTTCCAAGAACGCAGACTGGTATTGGACTGTTGAAAGATCTCTCAAGAATTCATGGAGAATTTTCCAGGTGATGCTGTAAATTCATGCAAATTTTGGCTGGAATGTTGACTGCAGGTAATTCTAGCAGGTAAGACCCAGAACTCAGTTTTTTAGAGTTTTTATTGAACTAGCTTCCAGTGTTACATACTTCCACTTGCATTTGTTTTGAAGTAAAAGTGACTCTGCCGGTTCTTTTTCTGTTCCCTGAGGTGTAATGTTTAATTAGTCATGCCAAGAAATATTTACCAAATGCCAAGTGTAACAGACTTTTGCTACAAAAAATTGAAACTTTTTCGAAAGTTGTCAAAAAGCCAGTATTTTAACTAAAAAATCATGAGGGTTTTCAAGGCAAGCATGAATAGTTTTAAAACAAAATCAATGCTTAATTGGCATACAAGAGAAAAGGCAATTTATTTGAATTTATTGAAATAAAATGGCAAGAACTCATGGTCATGCAAACCCTACATGTATATTTCAGATATTGAGAGATATGATTTATGATTTTGTCTTTCACCAACCAAGGTAAAGAATGATTCACGTGAAGATAATTGTTGGCTCCTAAAACCTCTAAATGTGTTTCGGTATCATCAAACAGTGGTAGTTCAGCAGCACAAACAGTATCTTTCTCCTCCCTGGTGACTATTACTGCTCTTCACCGTTAATTTACTTTATCACAAGGCCTGCAGATGCATCATGCTATTCTCATGTGCAAATATTAAAGACCTGTTTCCAGTGAAGAAGGCTGTTCCTAACTGAGTTTTCATTCCCGTTGAAAATATCTGTCTACGAAAACAGATCCAACTCTTCAGGGACTCTCGTTGAATGCAAGGAGGTGTGGAGGTGGGGAGACCAACAGGGGATTAGGTGGTTTGGTTTTAAATGGGATCAGCCATATTTAGTCCACACATCAGTAAGTCCGAGGATTATTTGTTCTGAATGTGCTCACAGGGAGTCCCGTCTTTTCAGGACTTGTAACTGAGCTTTGTCACTAAAGTTGTGGACATGGGGTGGACAACAGAAAGATCAGATTCCTTCTCCATGATGACCTAATCGTAAATGAGTTCTGTGACATGATTTAGCACTGCCAACTGAGATGGACCATACAAAGTTGAAGCAATCTATTTTCTTCACTGGAAACAGGCCTCCTAATAATTTTGAAATTAGTAGTCTGGGGTTCACTCCTCCCATTAAGGATACCAGTGAAATGTGTCCCCAAAGTACTAGATTAATTAACCAGTGGTTTAATTGGCTGAGTGCAGCATGGTCCCTCTAAAACCTTGAAGCCACTACAGTATGTGTATTGGTCCCTTGTTGTAAGCCACCAGTCCCAGAAGCATGACTAAGTATTTGTGATATATTGTCGTTATGCACTGTTAGACCCAGTTTTTTTTTTTTTTTTTTTTTTTTTTACAGATATAAAGAATATAAAATAGAAGAAGGCAATATTCATAATTTGGAGAAAAAATTATGATAATAATAGGTAGGAGATATGGATAAAAATTATTTCGGTTTTGTCTACTTCCAAAACTAGGGGAATCATATGGTCCAGAGAAGTGTACATATATACCCAGTAGTCATGCTAATTTTTTTCTCCAAGCTTTGCCATCTATTGTTACACACAAACTCATACTTTCTCATATAGACCAAACTCAACTTAGAAAACTTAGTTTTTTTTAAAAAAAGAATTTACCTTAAATGCTTTGGAAACTATAACACATTAGTTTATATATATATATATATATATATAAACTAATGTGTTATAGTTTCCAAAGCATTTAAGGCATTCTTTTTTAAAAAAAAAACTAAGTTTTCTATATATATAAAGAGAGAGAGAGAGAGAGATGGTATTCAGGTGTTGTGGATGACAAACTACTGGGGTACAGCTAGGTTAAAGGGCTGTTCTTTGACCTGCTAGCAGTATGATATTAATAATTGCCACCCATTTTCAGAAACCTAAGGCAATATCAAAATCAATGATCAGTAGAAAAATGTCGTAGGTGGATAGCGTGGAAAATCATACGTTATTCATAATTCATGCAACAGTAGTTGTTGTATTTATATATAGCATATGTAGGGGATAAAACAGGTTTAGAAAAGAAACTCTTTTCAAACAGTCAGAAGATAGGAGTCAAAGACTCCTCTGTATGTAGAGGGGGCTGAAGTTGCACTGTCAGGGTGGAGACAAGTGAAGATGTGGGTGCCGGTAGGTCAGCATTTACACATTATAGTTACTAGTACTGTGTGTGTAAGAGAAGGACCCTTGGCAGGGGCGGATTTAGGCCATCTTCTGGGTCTTCCAGAAGACAGTCAGATTTTCAAGTTTACATTAACAGGTATCTAATTTTTCTGTTGGAAGACGGTCAAATTTGGAGGATGGATCAACAAAAATAAACAAGAAGACTGTCAGAAAATAGCTCTGGATCCGACCCTGCTTGGAGTTTGTTGTAGATTTTTGTACAGAGCATATTCTCATTACCTACATATATAACTTATTTATCAGCAGCACCAGGTAATAAGCTCTGTGTATGTTTATGCTTTTAGATTGTGCATTACTTTTTTCATGTTTAGGTTGCTACACATTCAAGGAGATTAAACTACTACTACTACTTCTAAGAGACAAAATACCAAAATCATCAATATATTTGGCACAGTCCGTCTCAAGAGTTCAACCCCCTTGAGAAAGTTCAGGATTATAATCCAGGTTTATTTGAAGGGGGGTCCACTGATGCAAAGCCAACCCTTCCCCCCCCCCCCCCCCCCCCCCCCCCCCCCTTGGTGTGGGGTTGGAGGCCTGCTGAAGGGGCCTGAAGAAATTTTGGTATTTTAGAGGGCGAATGGTGCCATTTGGCGCAGATTAAAGCTATGATTCAGCTAGTCAAAGTTCTAATTTCAAGGAGGGACTATTGGTGTGATTTTTTTAAGAAATTTTTTTAAGAATTTTTTTTTTGGGGGGGGGGGGATAAATTTTTAAAAAGTTTGAAACCTGAAACAAGCAGAAATAGAGGCAGGGTTGATTACTAAGATAAGTTCAAAAAAAAACTTTTGACAAAATTACAATATTTAAGCTCATTTTTCTTTTTTTTTTTTTTCAAAATTTAGTGGCAGTGGAGACTACAAAATTTCACAGTAAAGAGAAATTTAAAACTTGAAAATGGATTGCGAGTCCCTCAACAGTTTCTTTTAATTTAGGATATACTAGTACATGAACCTTGGTGATTAAAAGGATAATAATTCTTCGTTTCGGCCAAAAAATGAATTTTCCTGGAGTAAACAACAATTTTCCCATACTTACAAATGGTTAATGAATCCATTTTTACATTCAAAGGTAGTCCCTGTTTTTTTTTTTTTTTTTTTTCTAAAAAGTTTGGTTTTTCGTTAAAATCTCTTAAGAGATTTTAACAGAGTATAGCCATCAGTGGAGGTCATGTGGTCTAAAGACAAGCTCAGATATCAGAATAATAGCTATAACTGCCGTTTTTGTGGTAAAACAGAATATATTATATTTCTTTGAGTTACTCAATGTTTTTACTGTGAAATATAGATCTTATATGAAGAGTTACTATCCCTTTAAGTGAAATCTGTTAAAATTCTCTGCCTTTTTTTTTTCTTGTTTGCCATACAAAGGTCTACCAAACATTATATCCCTATTTATGAGTGGGTGGTGCTAGATATAGTACTGCTAGTAGGTAGCATGTCAGTTTATTCATTTGGAGATAGCAAGCTTCCCATCAATTGCTAATCTTGCAAGACCCTGTCTACTTTCAGGAGCAAGTCTGTAAAACAATTTCTGATAAAACATTGCTTGACTCATCATCTGACTCTTGTCTGATATATAACTACTTATGAATGGCCAAAGTACAGGAGATCATTGTCAATGATATCCGCTGTGAAATCATTAAAAAGTTATGAGTGGCAAAGAAAGTCAGACTATTTGAAAAAAATTGGGATGAATGATGGATAGAGAAGGCTTGATGGGAAAGCATCATATAGGGAATACAATCTACAATGTTTCTGCCTGATGTTCAACTGATGACAAACTGTTAGTCTGGAGATGGTATAATTTTTATCCAATCAAAATGTTGATGAAGCTAACATGTAAGCTTATATGGTCAGCCTCATCTACTGATAATTACTGGGTCTTTTCAATGGGATAGGGGATTGTGAACTTTAAAGATACTGTTTATTTTTAGGTAATGATTTGTTAAAATTTGGTAAAATTTGGTAGCAACAAAATTAAAAAACAGGCTACTCTGTATAGTTCTATTTTGTGCAGTAAAAGCGGGTGGGGGGTGTAGACCTGAGATCTACAGTAGCTCCCAAGTTCAATCTCCAGTTGAGTCAGGAACTTCCCCTCCCCCCCCCCCCCCCCCCCCCCAAAAAAAAAAAGGCTACAGAGTGTACAAAACATTTTCTGTGCAATTAAAGAATATTTTGAATGCTTCACAGCAAGAAGTTGAAAAGTGTCATTTTTTAATTATCATTGGTATGACCCAGCCTGCCAGAGATAGATACCATTTGAGGCCCAAATTATACTTTTAAGTACAGTCGTTTATTCAGTAGATCAATCTGATTATGAGTTTGAAGTTCCAGATCTTAGGCTATCCTAGACTAATAACTCACAATTTAAACCTAAAAATAACCTTTGGGGGAGGATATATTTGAATCCTAATGGTATTGATAGACTTTAAGCCAATTATTTCTGCTTTGAGGTACGTAAGTCTTTACACAACACTGATGGGTATGTTGAGAATACTACTGTGACTACACAGATTAACTTCCATTAGAACACTGATATGTTAGTGGAAAATTATTTATATTAGAAATGATAACAATTTTTATAATAATTAATATATAGTTAAGACCCACTTTTACCCTCTAAAACTGGAACTTTAAATATGTCAGCCATTAAAGAAGGATGTTACAGAAACATTTCTCTGAAAATGAAGTATTTGACTACGGATTTATGAGAAAATACAATTCATTAAATGTCAGATTCTAATTTGATATTGCATAATGTTACAGTCATAAAACTTGGGTATTGCTCATATATATCCTAGTTACTCAATTTCTAATGCTGTGATGATGAATTCCAGCTGAATGATAAAAGCTTAACGGGGTTCGATACATATGAACTTTTTTCATTATTTTCTTCAATAATGAGGAAATGAACATCGTCATGTTATGTGATAAGATTGCAAATCAAAAATACATCAAGAGGAATTTGCTTATTCAACCTGATGATGTACCGTACTGTAGCAACAGCATGTTTTGGGGGTAAAATCTGTAGTATCAATTTCAAACTTATCTACAGCACGTTAAAACTTAAGAATATAAACAATAAAAAACACTAATACTGAAAAATGACTCAGTCATATCCCTTGTTTCGTTAAGCAGTACAGTACATCTGCAGGGAGGCGAAATCTCATGAAACTGTACTAGACTGTACTCAAGTTCATTACTTAGAGTTTGAAAAATCCTGACTACTGAGAGACGTGATGATGTATTCACTGACTGCATGTGAATCAGAAAGAGAGGGTACATGTATATTAAAGCTTAATGAAACAGAAAAGTGTGTTGTTTTTATTGTTTTCTGTTGTTTATTGGCAAGAATTAAGAAACCAGTGCAAACTTCAAAGAAAAAATCACAGCATTCACCAAATTAAATTGAATATTGAGATATAACTATATGTTAGTTTTCTATGATTTTTAGTTGTGTGAGCTAATGCTGAACAAACAGACTCAATTTGATGAAAAATTCATATATATGTCATGATTGGCTGACTGTGACTTGGTTGTGACAATATTACGTGGGCCAGTGACGGTTTTATTGTGTCTTTAAATCAATAAATACCAGTATGAGTATCAATACAAGCACTAATAGGCAAGTTTCCATGTATTTGGCAAGCAAAAGGAGTGTCTAGAACAAAAATATATATCCGGAAAACTGTTTAATTTTATACTGTTAGTTCCTTCTATGTGTGATGGAAAGGAGTCGGGTCGCATTTGAAGTTTGAGAACCAATGACAGATCCAGAAAGCAGATCAGATATGTCCCTCCCTAACAAATTAACAGGTAGTAGTATATGTAACATTTGAAATCAGACATTACATATGTAAGATTTTTCCAAATCTATTTCATACCTACATCAGCAAAGTGAGGGAATTATTTTACATCCTTGCCTCTCCACCCCCTCCCCCACTCGAGCAAAATTCTGGATTCACTACTGATAGTAACAGAGTATCAACATGACCCCAGTTTTCTATGATTTTTACTCGTGTCAGCTAATGCTGAACAAACAGACTCAATTTGTTGAAAAATTCATATATATTCATGATTGGCTGACTGTGACATGGTTGTGACAGTATTACATGGGCCAGTGATGGTTTTATCCTGTCTTTGAATCAATAAATACCAGTACGAGTATCAATACAAGCACTAATAGGCAAGTTTCCATGTATTTAGCAAGCAAAAGGAGTGGCTAAAACAAAGATATTTATTCAGAAAACTGTTAAATTTTATACTGTTAGTTCCTTCTACATGGGATGGAAAGGAGTCAGGTGGCATTTGAAGTTTCAGAACCAATGACAGATCCAGAGAGCAGAGCAGATATGTCACTTCCTCCTCCTCCCCAATCACTTTTTCTCCCTAACATATTAACAGCTAGTAGTATATGTAACATTTGAAATCAGACATAACATATGTAAGATATTTCCAAATCTATTTCATACCTACATCAGCAAAGCGAGGGAATTATTTTACATCCTTGCCTCTCCACCCCCTCCCCCACTCGAGTAAAATTCTGGATTCGCTACTGATAGTAATAGGGAAACCATGATTGACATGTACAGTATAGTGCTGTGTTGACTGTATCACAGAAAAAAAAAGATCACCAATTTTTGATCATGTTTGCCAGAAATGTTAGGTATATCTGGGGCAATGCTGAAAAATATAAAGCCTTCTGTGCAAAAATACGTAGACAGTTTGATTAGTGAAACTACTATAGTACAGCAATTTCTGCCAAGAATAACTGAAAAAAGAATTGCTGATAAATTGATAGACATGAACCAGTTGGTTTTAGCGAGGAAGTTAGTCTGGGTTGATTGCCATGAGACTTAGGGTGTATTCCCAGACATTTAGATCGATCCAGAGATTAAGATTTAGATCGACCTAACTCCCTGGGGGTTCATGCTAAATTGCAGTCAGCCGAGCGCGCACCATAGTTAATTACCCCGGCCCCTTACAGCTTTCAGTAGGTGAGACAGATGCTTAAGCCGGCTAAGCTGACAGTAATCAAGTGAGACTCCCCACAGGGATAGATCGATCTAAAATCTATGGAAATGGGGTCTTACAGGCAATGATTTAGTTTTACAGAACTTTGCTGTCTTTGGTCGTTATTCTAAACCATTCATTTAAGAGGCCACTATCTGTTCCTCTGACGTGATATACACTACTTGAAGAATTCCCTTCTGTGTTTCTTCTAATGTTTTTCATTTCTGAGTTAAAGAAGATGATTCAAAAGACAGATTGCTTTGGCATTTGAATGAAAGATCTCTTATTGCCTCACACAATAATCACATTACAGTTATCTTTTTTTTACCAACTCTTGCAAAAAGTGTGATATTTGTTGGAGTGTTTGGATTGTGAGTCATGAGAGTAGTGAGTTGTGTTTCAGACATTATTGTGATGGAAACTGTACAGTTCAGATCATTAGGTCAAAAGTAATTACAGGACGGTTTACTTTGAACATCATCTTTTTGACCAAAGATATTGAAAATCCTTAATTAATCCACCAAAAAGATATAGGTATGTTTCCTTCTCTGTGTAAAATTTGTTATAAATACATGCTATCTGTATTCAAAATCAATTAACCTAATTAAGGTATTAGTAATTACCCACAACATTGCTTATATTTAATAAATAAATTTCCCAAAAAAATGTTTTTTTAGTGATATCACAATTTTTTTTCAAAGTTAGGATAGAGTAGTTGGGCCATGTGAAAAAAGAAAAAAATGCAAGCTGAACTTTGAAATAGGAAAATATTGAAAAGTGTGAGGTGGTTCAAAATGTATGGATAATGACCATGTAAGTGCTATTTGAAGTGTCAGTTTGCTCTAAGTTTGCTTTGATTTATTAAATGCTATCAGTCTTGCATAAAGGTTACTGAAATCCCATTAATTGTTTTTATTAAGTTGTTGAATTAGATATACATGGATGTATGATAAAATGCATCTTCATATTATCATTGCCAAAATATGAGGAATTGTCCTTATGTAATTCCACAACTTAAAATATGATGAAATTAGGAATTGCCTACTTTTATTGCTTTAATTTCTGTCCATGGACTCTTTGACATGTACTGTATCACATTTAATCAAACATACTAAAATCTTATGATTTCATGTTTTCTTAGTGACTATCTCAGTCAAGACCTAATATTTTTTAATAAATGTATGCGATTCAGTGTTTAGTATTTTTCTGCAAGAATGTGCATGTACATTGTATGTTTTGTTGATGAAAATTTAATACCAATGAACAAGGTGCTAAGATTGGAAACATTTTTATCTCAAATTGGCTTGATTTATGTCATTCAAAATGTCTCAGAATGCTTTTGTTACATCTGAATTTCATTTCTAAGTAGCATAATTAGATGATCAATTTGAACATCTAATTGGTCTGTGCTGTGCTAGAAATGTCAGGAAGCTAGTGCTCAAATGGCAGCTGTGACATTTTAGAGATAGAACCAGAACATAATAAGTTATCACAGAAGCAGCTGAATAGAAACAGATCAATTTTGTTTGGTTTACAAAACACTGCAGCCACCAAATATGATCATTTAGCCTTCAGATATTTGAAGTACAGTGCTGTATTGAGCCCTGAGAAATTGATACCTCGTTGACTTACAGTTCTTACTTGCATATTATTATTTATCCTACCGTACCAATGGCATATATACTCTTATAAGAGATAAAAGATTCTAAATTGATATAATTCATTGTAACCAGCTGATGTACACTTTGATATGTACTGACACAGTATAATAATTTACAAGATTTAGTGTTATTCACACTTTTATTTTTATTTTTTTTTTTCATTATTGTTTTCATTTTTAAATTAAAATTAAAAGTTGCCATTGAAGAAGTTTAACAATGCAGTAATATATATATTTAATGTGTGGCATTCTTTTTTGTTTTTCAGTTCAGCTGCACAGAATCTCTCTGGGGGTATGGTCTAGTGCACATTACGCCAAATGAATTAAAAACAACAAGATAGTACTGTGATGACACAATCCTATATTTATCAGTCTGCCGTGGAGAAGTACTTTGGAGCAAAGAATTGCACTTCTCAACATTATTCTGGATAATGAGTCATTACAGCAAGAGAATAACTTGAAATAAGTGAACAAAAAGAAAAAAAATCTTGGATCAGATCTGGTGGATTTTCAGCACTTGACCAGCAGAGTATATCAGAATGAATGCAGAAAAATAGGGTAAGCTTTCAGACACCTGCTATTCAATGACTTTATGAATATTGCTACTGTAACATTCCAATTGTCGTGTTAATAACCACAGAAAACTCCATTAATATTCAATCTATCATCAACCAAGCATGAATAAAAGCTGCAGTGGCTTTTAGCTGACATTGGCTAGAGTTTTTCCTAAAAAGGCAACAGGGATTCACACTGTATGTGAGAATCCTCGATTGCCTTTTTGTTATATGGCAGTTCCACATAGCTGAAAAAAATGAATGTACTAAAGTGCTGTGTTAAAAGCAAGTGGCCTCGACTCATTAATGGGCCAGGTTAATGTTTTGCCAATTCTTACACAACAAAATTTTTTTTTAATTTGCTTCATTTTATGTAAGTGGGCTTACAGGCAGCAGCCTGTTATTCAGAGATAAAAAATATAAAGCACAGATATTTTTGACATAACAGGAAATTGATTCAATACATGTTCTGGCTGTGGGTATGTGGTGAGCTTGTTCTGATATATGTGTAAAGTCATGTAACATGGGACTTCAAACTTTAATTACGTGTAGGATATTATATGTTGTTTTTTTTTTTTTTTTTTTTATCAGTAAGCTGCATGGTGGATACTAGGTATGGCGTTCACCAGACAATCTTAATTTACAACTGAAAATCATACTTCTTTTAGAATGGGCCAACTTTTTGCTTGAGAAAGGCTGAACGTCATTTGCTGACTTGAGCTTTGACAAATTGAAGTCATTGGCAGAGGTATGACTTCATGAAGAGGCATCAATGTCTGTTACCAGGAATTCCACTGTATTGATAAATGTTAAGTATTTATTTTGCTGACAAGTGGTGACAATTTCTGCTGCAATCTGGAAAACTAAGTGAAAAATGAATTCAGTGATCATTTAGCTTGTGGAGTTATTATTCAGTGGATACGCCTCAATGAATATATACTGTGCTGTGCATATGGAACCAGCCCATTCACTCTATAACATATTGAAATAGACTGCTTTACGGAACTTTTGGCAGATCTGCCTGAGATTGCTCCATACTGGACATTTGATTGAGATTAAAAACAACATCGAATGACATAGTTAAGCAAACTCTTATGGATTTCTTTTGAGGATTGCCAAGAATCTCGGTCTGGACATAGAATCTTTTATTGGCATCAGTGAGATGACCCCTTCAGGCATGGATCTGACCACAATGGACCACTTTACCCTTACCTTGACATCTCCAAACAGAACACTGAATGTGACGTTCCACAACGATCTTGATGGTCACCATGGTGACCATTGGGATTTACCCATGAAGGTCATCTTTGCAACGTTTTTGTCAATATTTATGTTATGTGCCATTGTAGGTAATTTAATGGTTTTATCTGTGATAGGCCGTCATAAAGGTATGCGAACAAGGACTAACATGTTTCTGGGAAGTTTGGCCACAGCAGATTTGTGTGTTGCCATATTGGATATGCCATTCTCATTAGCCACTATTATACGTGGGACATGGATATTTGAGGATGAATTTTGTGTTTTTAATGGATTTACAATGGCTTTTTTCCTGGTGACTTCAATTCATAACCTAATGTATATCAGCGTCCACAAATATGTAACAATTACACGACCATTTAGTCGAGTGTTAACATACCGTAAAATCCTGCTCATGATTGGCGGCGCCTGGTTTTGGGGGTTCCTCACCGCCATGTTAACAGTAACAGGACTGAATCACGTGGTTTATAAAAATGCCACAACCCAGTGTGGCCCAGATTTTCCGCACACAACCCAACAGTATGCACACACAATATTCACGACAAGCACGTGCTGGCTCGTGCCGTTTGTCGTGATGATATTTTGCTACCGGAGGATGTTTGTGGAAATCAAAGGCTACACATTGCGACTCCAAGCACATACTAACCAAGAGAGAGATTCGGTTCTGGCCCAGCAGAAACGTATAACTGTGACGCTGTTCATTGTCTTGGTGGTGTTCTTCATATGCTGGTTTCCTTACATCGTCTACTCCACGTATGCTTCCATTATTGAGGACAAGACCAGTCTCCCGCACTGGGCCAACCCTCTGGTAAGTAGACAGCATGCAAAACCAAACTTTTTTTACAACATATTGCTAATACTTTCGTAGTATATGTGGTCACAAAATAACCAAATCAAATATTTAAGGAGGGGAGGAGATTTTAAATATAAAGATTTTTTTTGTTTTTTGGTCAAATTAAAGAAAATCCTTTATTGGGCATTAGATATATTCACATTAATAGGTTCTTTAAACTACTAGCTTTACAAGTAGTACATATGCTGTGGATTTACAAAAAAAAAAAAAAAAAGAATAAAAAATTTAATCTATTTTAGTCAAGAAAAAATATTTTTCGGAATTTTGTCAGTTAATGCTTTGTACAAGCAGAAAACCATGTCTATGAATATTTAAAAAGAAAAGTGCATGAAGTGCAATTTCTGGGACTCGAGCAACACCACATGTCACAAATTGGCAATGGAGTCTGTTCAACTGATACCCTTACCCCCTTCCCACCAGAAAAAATTTTTTTTTGCCCAAAATTGTCAAATAATTAATTACAACTGGTACATTAATGGTGTTTTTTTACATCCAAATGTAATTGCAGGTGTACTGGCTTGGGTACCTGCACAGTTGCTGTAACCCTATAATTTATGTCTGGCGAAACCCTCGGGCGGTAAAACATTTTCTTTATCATCACAAAGGTGAAAAATAAAATTATTAGGATATGATAAACTCAGTTATGCCAATACTGTTGTTTCCAAAATATGTGGAACTCATGTCCATATCTGTAGCCAGCAATTTGACAGGGAGGTTCTGGAAAAGTAGACCTTTAATTTTTCTCCCCTTAAGTGATCCAGTTGAAAGAAATGGTATATGATTCTTGATCAAGTTTTGATTCAGAGCAGATATTTTCTGGCCAAAAGGGCAGTTCTTTAAATTTAATCCCCCCTCCCCACACACACACCATCCCCTCCTACCCTTCCTGTATGTCTGTTGGTCTATCATGAATTAACAAAAACAAAGGAGGAATAGATAACCAGAAAATTGGTGTAAGTGGAAATGATGCCTATGCTAACAGTCAGCGATTTCAAAGGAGGGATGCACTTTTACCATGTAGACCTCTTACCATGAAACTGTAGTGTACTTAGATCAATTTTTACCCAGAGTGAACTCTTTCCTGGCAAAAAGAGCAGTTTGTTCCAACCCTCCGATCCCTTCTGGCTACAGGCATGATACCAAACACACAGTATTGGCAACCCTGTCGAAACCAAGAAGACTGCCTTGATATAATTTAGCTGCTTCTTGCATAACCTGGCAAATATATGGGTCAGTGTAACTTGATTTTCTTTTTTATCAATATCCATGCTATTGCCTTTACTCCATCTCTCATATTTAGGCTGTTTTAAGAAAACCGGAAAAAATACATGAAAATCATGTATTTCAAATAATGAAATAATGATATTTAAATAATATTTTTAAAAAGTAATCAATGGAAATTGTGTAATTGAGGTATGCCATTCTTACAGTGAAATTTTTTGAAATGATAAAAGATAGCATTTGAGTTGCTAATTTATTTATTTTGTGAGTGCAAACAATATTATGAAAAGAAATAAAAGGAAATTTAATCGGATCAATTGGCCTTAGATAAAAATGCTAATACAGTTAAGTTATTATAAAACATTTGAAGCATTTGAAATTATTTACATCTTGGTTAATTCTCAGTTTCATCATTATTTTCAAGCATCATGAACTGCATGTGCACCATGAATTTTAAATCTTGAAAATTAGTATAAAATTTATTACCAAAAGAAGATTCCATTATTAGGATTGTGTAATAGATAAAAAAAAAACAAATCGTGATTTAAAAAATGTTCCTCCTTGTCTGCCTAACAGGCCATTATATTTCCACTATCTGTAATTCAGTAGAGGTACTTTCGAAGTCCAGACGTAATAGAGACTGACAGTGGTTGGGAAAGACATGGTAAACCCATTGCCACTGCAGTAATCTGCTCGTTATCTACTGACAGACAAATGGGGAACCCAATATGCCGTTTGAAATTTCTCCTGTGGTTTGAGAACCCTCTAACTGCATTTCCGTCCTTTAGAAGATCAGCTCTGTCAGTGTATTGATGACAAAATCTGATTAAGAGTGAAGTCATCAGTGTCTTTCTCAGAGACAGCTTTGAACAAACCAAGATAAGATAAATGGAATTGAGGAATTTTGCTTATTGGACGTATGTCAAATAATTAGTTTTAAATATAGGAAAAGTTTTTTTATTATGTTTACTGGAGACAGAACTTTCCAACTTAAAGTTAATCATTCCTCACACATACTAGTATATACTTTGTATTTTATTTTTATGCTGTATAATTTTTTGCTGCAATATATATCAAAGATTCAGTTTATGTGTATTATATATTTTTTCCAAACATAAAATGGATATATCTTATTACATAGCATCACATAATTATGCTTTGTATTTAACTGTCTCACTACAAACTTTATATACTACATATTTATTGTATCTCACATATCATAGATATTTTCTCTTACCATTAAGTATCTTGTAACAGACCAAACTCTAACCATAATATATATATGTCATATATGTATGTTTTAATAAAAAAAAAAGTGTGCTCACTGTATATCCATTACATCTTCAGGCTTATCTCTTCGGCTACATGAATAGTGCATGTAATCCAATTATCTATGCTCTGCGTAGTCCTTCTTTCCGCGAGGGTTTCAAAGAAATCATATGCCGTGGACAGGGATATGTAACAGAGGAAATGTTAGGTAAGGAATATTTTTTCAATGAATTTTAAAACGTTTTCCAATTCCTAATGAACACTAGAAAATTGTTTAAGATATTTATGTTACTTAGCATGTATTGACTGGTCTTTATAAAAGGAACAATAGCAAAATCTGCTGTCTTTTTGATGGTTCTGATACGTAATAAGGTGCATAACTTAGTCTTGATATGTTTATTATGACCCCAGTGCATGGACAACTAATAACATGCTAGTAACATTAAAACAGAAAATAAAAAAAGAAAAATTTTATTTATAATATTTGGAAAAAAGTTTTACTTTTTAGACATGAATTGTATATTTTAAACTGCAGGCGTCTTTATCAAAAATATTTACTTTGTTCAAAATGAAAACTGGACTTGTCGAGTCCCTTTCTTAACAAAAGGCACTTAACATACTTACAGATTGCACACAACTTTATCTGAAAGCATTCCTAACTTTTCCTTATTATGAAATCAGTTGCATTTTTATTTTTTCAGCTTTATATATCTTATGTTTCTTGATTATTTTGATTAACTTTTAGAGATAGTGTTATTGATAATAATTAAATTTACACCATCATACATGATTCTATAATTTCAAATATAAGTTTTATTGTAAGATAACAGTTGTATGATATAACTAACACAAACCAGCAGTGAAAAGCATTATGATAGATGATATCAATTCAGTGCTGTTCAACAAATTATCAATTCATTCAATAGAGGAATGTGGTTCTAGTGAAAGGAAGATAAGAGTGTGGTGAAGTGATGTTTGTTTATTTCCTGTAAAACAAAATGTATGTAATTCCAATGTTATGATGTAGATTGTTGAGATTGTGATCTGGATGAAGTATGTGTGTTTGAATCTGTGTGTTTATTTATTTATTTATTTATCACCTAACTTACAAGATGTAGATTCAGTCATTCTTTTCTTGGCTGATCAAGTTCCATCTCACAGGACCCCCTCCCCCGCCCCCTCCCCCTCAACTAAAATAGTCTCTCCGTTATCTCCTTCTGTTCAACCCCCACCCTAGCTTAATTAAACCACAGGGTTTAATTCAGTTCCGGTACCATGATACATGTGGACTCTGCGGGGAAATTACAAATTTTCTTCTGTAAAGCAAGCTAATGGAATGAACACTGCACACTTGCTTTGGTGGGAAATGGGATCAGAAAGGGCACCTGGGAATAAAGCTTAAGTGTTTCCTGTGCATCAAAATATGTTATTTGGGTAATTGAATATAAATTATGTATGTCCCAGTAGATCAGTGAGAAGTGGCTGATGTAATATGTGCCATTAATATCAATGTGTCCCTAGTGGTATGAAATTAATGGACCTCTTCAGAGAATTTGATTGAACCTCTCCCTCTCTCGCTGTCTCTGTCCTATCATTATCTTGCAAATCATCTGAGCTTTTAGTGATGAAATATATACAGGTAAATCCCAAATTAGAATGTATAAACATCCTCACATGTATAAAAATTTGATCGAAGTTCTCTGCCATTTGACTGTTACTTTGTCAACTGGGTCAACTTAGGGAGTAAAAAGATTCACATTTCAGAGAAACAACCCCAGTTGAAATTGCTGGCCTCGCGACGTAGATCACTGATAAATGTATATTACTGTGAAATGTTGGCTAATTGGCATTTTTCTGTCATTGAATCGTGTAATTGTGATTAGTCTGTTTTCTTTAAAATGGCACCTGATTAGTAGGTGGAGTGGGTGTTTGATCTTCCCTGAAGCATTTGTGAAGGTGTTAATTATTTGAATCAATTGCCCTTGAATTAAGAGACACTGCATAATTGATGCTGTTTCCATTGGTGTCAGTGAGACCAGATACAACAGGGTGTACTATATAGTCAGGAAATGGGATTTTAGTGTACTTGTAGAGTTCACTCACGCAGAGTGTACATATATATATGAATATGTGGTGAGAGTTTCTGAGTATTGCCCTCAGCTTGGCAGGAAAAGAAGCCTACAAAAGGTTGAAGAATAATTGAGATGTTGGAAGAGTGTAACCAGCAGTTTCAAGGGGCAGGGGGTTCTTTAAATAAAGGGGTGTCTTTTTTACCAGCTTAGTTGGCCCAAATTGACAATTTTGGCAAAGGAGGTATATGTAGGTACATTTTTGAGTGAGAGCAGATCTGTTTCCTAACCAAAAGAGCAGTTCTATTTAACCCCCCCCCCCCCCCCCCCCACCAGCCTACAGGTTGGTGTTGGTGCTAAGTTTATGAACTAAATATATTCATTCATTTCTGATATCTAAATGATAATACCAGAAATGCAAGAGATATACATGTAACACATTTTTTCAATAATGAAACCAAGTTATATTTTGAAGAAAAAATTTCAATTGCTAATTCCTGCATAAAACCACAACCCTTTATAGGTAAAGCTAGTGAGCTCATGCTTATAGGTTATTTAAAAACTGTTCTTTTTGGGAGGGCAGACCCAGTTTAAAGAAAAGGCTTTCCTTATCCATCAGCCCCCCCCCCCCTCCCTCTTTTTCCCCATGATTTTATCACATTGTCTATTTTTGTTCCAGAGACTTAAACTAAATGTGTTTGTTGTGATTTGCACAATGTGGAGTGTGCTCTGGTATGATTGTGATTGCTGAGATGTAGGATTGTGTCAGGATGTGACAGAGATGTCATTAATGTTTGATATATACTTGACTAAAGTTGAATTTAAAATGAGTCTGCATATTGAATATTTAAGTAGCTGTTTATATTTTAAACCTTTATGCTTACTGTGTTCAATTTTTAGCAAGGGAGACATTTAGGAAAGCAAATTGTATGTACAAAACTTTTATATTTCAATATTGTGAATTTATTCCCCAACCCCTTTTTTAGATGTTTTTATAACTACAGTATTGTATGTGTCAGTAACATGAAGAGATGCTCATGATAACTGTGTCCTCCTCTGTGATTTACTGTTGTAAGCATCAGGCCACAGCCAGCACTGTTTTCATTAAAACTATTTCAAGACTAATCCCAGCTTGATTGCAATCAACCATTAAGGTCACTTTGGGTAACATTTGTTTTCCATCAATTTACCCACAATCCTGTTTTTCAACCTGACCACTAGACTATCATTTTGTCCCGAGAATAGGTCTTCTTGTTGGACATTAATTTAAGTCTCATGAAGGCCCTTACTTAGCCAGCAATTTCAAAGGGGTGGGGTTCTTTTTCTTAGAATGTGGACCTTTTCACCTGTCATTTGACCTGACTTACAAAATGGCATAAAACTCATATATAGTTTTTGATTCAGAGTGGACATTTGCGAAAGGGGCAGTTCTTTTTAACTCCCATTATGGCTGAGGGGTTAGGTCCCAAGAATAAAATTCTTCCTGCAATAAGTCTAAAAATTGTTTTAATTGAAATAGTGCTGGGTGGATTTTCAGTTATTGTTCACAGGTCTGTCATCTCTATGTGCTTTTGTATTTTCAAGTATTTTGGCTGTCAGTATACCAATGTTGTCAGGTGTTGTTTACAACATGATGTATGTAAACAAACGGCTGTGATATTTTGCAAACTGTGATGTTGGTCATCTTATTGTATTGTATTATTATATATGTAAACTTGTTTAAACTGTGTCACACAGTGAGTTTTTAGATTTTTATTATAAAAAAATTATTTACCTGAAAATTTCACTAAATTTGTTAATCCCAAAATATATCTTATCTAAAACTTTCAGAAAAGTCTTTTTTTTTTTTTTTTTTTTTAATTTTGAAGTTTTTCAACTTCCATTTTTATCATCATGAGCACAGTTCATCATACAGTTTCCACCTTTGTTATTAGAGTGACTCAAGGATTAAAAATGCAAACTAAAATTTTTTCTAGATTTGATTGTAAATTGTGAGTGGCTTTTAACTTGGTGCACCCTGGTGATCAAGGGTAAAAGTGTTGAAATTTTCAGGAAAATAAACCCTGTCTCTCTTAATTCAACAAAATGTTTGTCCCATATGGCAGGGAGTACAATAACTATGAGTCAAAAAAGGTGTTCAATTTTTGGTACCACACTTATTTATATTTTAAATATCCCTCATGTTGTTTTGTATTTTGGAATATTTTGCTGACAGTAGAAGTTGGTGTTCCACTGCAACATTGCTCATCATCAGAACTGTTTTCTAATTAAATTGATTGTGTGTGTGTGTGTAGATTTTAGTAATTTATCAATTTTTGAAACCTGGAACATAATCGCGTGGTGATGAGTGATGTTTTTATGACTAATTGTTGGTTACACCATTTTATACCTGTTTGTAGATATTTGTACAATGTACTTTTGAAAGAGTTTTGTATATATCCCTCAACTGCAAGTGTCTGTCAGCCAGAAGTTTTTCATTGTTGATGTAATTTTTTGTCATGATTCAAGTGATATTTACAGATAAATTGGCAATTATGAACTGAAGTAATTGGGAAGTCTTCATTTTATTCTATTTTTAAATTCTACTGGTAGCAAGTAGTTATGATTAATGTATGATATATTTAACGGAAATATTGAATACATATATATCAATAGCCTTTAACATCACAGATCATGAGAATTTTAGACTTGCATTTTGGAATACTTATAAAACAAAAGTTTTAGATATTGTCACATCTTAGTCAAAAAGCTACTAGTTTCTAATGATTTTGATCTTGAACATAATTATTTTTCTGCCAGATGGAAGCAGCAATGATGCTTCAAACTGTAATTATTGACTGTGAACTGGAAATGTATCCATTATATAAACCTCCCATGGACCTGTTTCAAAAAGGACTTGAGATCAAAGGGAACTTTTAACTTCAAGAAAAAAAAATAGGTCTTTTTTGAGCCATGATAAATCAAAATTTGTTTTTCTGAAATGTGCCTGTTTTATAAAAAAAAAAAAAAAGCTTCTTTTGGGACTTTATTTTAGTAGACTACTGGAGATATATTCTGTGGAGTAGAGCTAAATTTTGGGTTTTAAGTTGAGACCAACTAACTTTTGGTCCCAAGTGATTTTTTTGAAAAGGAATCCAATCAAAGTATTTTCCTTTGCTACAGTAAAGATTATCTGTTTGCTTTTCCTGCTCACAATTGGCCTATCACAGGTGGATCATCACATTCTGTGTTTCACACTCTCAGCACAACACGATCTGTGACATCGCTCACTCAGGCCTCGCCACAGGTCAGAAGATTGCTTGCAACCCAACCAAATCATGCATTAAGAAATGGCATCCAGTCAAGACGTAGAAATTCTGCCTCCGATACGCTTGTCCCTTCAAGAAGTCGAACAGGAAGTTTTGCTAACTCTGTCAAAAGCTTTCCTAAAGTCAAACAAGCCAGTTATGGTGAACTACCATTGTTGGCAATTAGAAATAATATTAAAGGTGCAACACAGCTCAACCAACCTGC
This sequence comes from Lingula anatina, assembly GCF_051362555.1. Lineage (NCBI taxonomy): Eukaryota > Metazoa > Brachiopoda > Lingulata > Lingulida > Lingulidae > Lingula > Lingula anatina. Next base: position 12,312,772 of record NC_141771.1, on the reverse strand, counting down.
GTTTCTTAAATTTGATTTCTGTGAGAAAAACGCCTCTCTCCCTACTCTGCCCAAAAGCACAGATAGCTCATTGTCATGCTTCAAGTTAAAACAAGGCAGTAAACCTAGCAACCAGCATATAGGGGCCAGCGAGCCTTCTGTCCTTGGAATCCTGGGAAATTCTGCTGGAGATAATGTCAAATCTGTAAAAAGTGACAGCAAATTAAGAGTGACATTCTGTCTTGATGACTCCATACAAGACGAAAGGCTCAAAGTAAGTGATACATGTGCCCCTCTTCTCAGAGATGTTGGGGAGACAGAAGAAGGTAAAGGGGAAATGGGGAATGATGAAAAATGTAATCATGAAGAAGATGCTATAAATCAGAGTGCCATAATGCCAGACCTACCAAATTTGCTAGACAGAAATTTTCGTTGGATAGATGATGACGATGATGATGATGATAATGATGATGATGATGACAATGATATAATATAACTCAAAGATCTGAAAATATTTTTTGAAGTTTGCTTCAGTATATTCATAAACATTTACATTTGCACTAGAAGGAGAGAAAATACTGGTGCTCTCAGAAACTGCATATATTGAAATTTAAACAATTTCAGTTTGTTTTAAAATTTACATTATAAAAAAATGTGATGCACAAATGCCCCAAGTCATTGTAAATATGGCACATGTACTTGTGATATTGATTTAGCTCATTCATTTTTGTCAGTATTACAGAAAAAGGCCTTGCTCATTACCAACAATAAATACAAAAAAATAATTATCAACTAGTATATCCATTGTTTGCACAATTACTATTACATGGACATGTATATTTTTCTTTAAGTTGTTGAATAAATGTTGTATTTGATGTTATTAAGTTTGCCTGTCTTTAGAATTAGCCAAAACTGTAAAACTCTTAGAAAACAACTTATGAATGTAAGAAGAGCAAGTTAAACAGTGTACATGTATATGGTTGTCAAGTCTGAATGTCACTGCAGGTCTTTTAGATGCATGCGCTTCGGATGGTAAACTAATTTAGTCTAAATGCTTAGTTATGTATTGAATTTTATGAGAGTAGGAACCCATATTGGTTAGTGATAAGATGTATGCTTATGTGAGTGAGTAGGATTTCAGTTAAGTGTTTGCATTGTTTGTTTTTTAAGATTTAAAAAAGAGGAATGTTTTATTGAACATGATATATATATGGCAGTGATGTACATGTAAGTATGGTATTAAAGAAAAGTAATCAATTTTAGGATTATGTGTTTCACTCTTACTATGTACTTGCACGTAGATTATGACGTTGACCTAAAAATGGGCAGAGAAGATGACGCAAGGAGCAGTCTCTATCCTGTTAGAGACAGTCAGCCAGCTAGTGGGGAAAATGAAAAAGGGTTTGTCTTGCATAACAGAGTGCCATCTGGTAATAGGATCTGCAGCCCTCTGGCAGATTGTTGCCTTGGTTAGTGCTGGCGTAGTAACAGTTGTCATGGTAATGGGTGCAGTGTTGCTAGGGCTTCAGTGTTTGATCTTTTGTACTAATTTTTGACAATTGCAGGTGGCTTATGTACCATATAACTAGTTTATTGAGATTTGTGATGAGGATGATTAGGCTTAAAGATGATATTTACTGGTACATAGATAGGTACTGGTAAATGTGAAAGTGTAATTTAAATAAAAATGAATACAATTCGTATGTATACATATACTAGTATATTTATTTTTGATTTTTCGATTTTGTTTTTCATTTTCCCCTTTATTTGGTTAATATTTTTTATTTTTATTTTCTTGATAATTTTGAATATTACTTTAATTTCACATTGAAATTATAATATTCTCCTTGATTGTTTAAGTAAAAATTTAAGTCACATACATTTATTTCATTAATGCATGTGTACAAATGTTACCTTAGCTTTCATAAATTTAATGAGTTTAAAAATTGTTTATTAATCAACATCTTTTCTTTATAATTTTATTTGCCTTTTCATTTACTTCATATCTCCCCTTTTTATAATCTTATCTGTTATATTACCTGCTTTAATCCTTAATAGCATTAACTTTGCTACTGAAGTTTGATTTGAAACTAATACATAACTGACCAAGAGTTTTTACATTGTAAGTATTACAAGCTGTGTTCAGATCCATTTCCACTAAATTAACAAAGATTGAAATATTTCAAACTTATGAACTGATGGTCACATCTCAGATTTTTTAATTTTTTTTCTGAGAGCCTTCAGCAATTGCCATAACATTTTTCTTTCTTCCTTTTTTTTAAGTACTTAACAATTTTATTTTTATTGCGTATGAAAATTAAGACTGCTGTTTGGGTTTAAGTTATTACTGTAATATTCGGCTGCTATTTTGAAAAATGTAATTACTTTGTAATGTAAAACATTGGTATTAAAACACCCTAATATGTAAAAAGGGATCTGAATACAGCATATGCCTCATATCAATAATCTGAAAATTCTGAAAATTAAAATCAGAAATAACTTTTTCAAGATCATATATTTATATTACATAATGCAAAAATTAAAATACATTTGAACACGGTGATTGGTAGTACACTGGTGCTTTTTTGTGTTATTGATACTAAGAGGGGATTCTAGAGATGTGGTCTAAGACTTATTTTGTTAATAACTTGATTTTTTGTTTGCTGCACTTTTTTCTTTAACATTTATCTCTTATTATTCAGAATTATAAAAGAATTATTTTAATTTTTCTTTGTTTTTTGCAATCGCACAATATACTTTACCAAACTAAAACAAACTTCTAAAATATTACATGTCTAAGTGAAAATTATTACAAAAATAGAGTACAAAAAGTATTTTGAATGCCCTTTGTTTATTAATATGTTTTAAAGGATGAAATGAGTTTTTACAGAAAACATTTCCTGGGTGAGGATACCTGCTGTAAAGATGCTGATGTTTCATGGTCTAAAATGGTATCCACTCCTGATTTTATATAGAGGTGGTCTTATTTTTCAAACAATTTCTGATATTTTCTTCTAGGATGCTGCTCAGATGCGGATGTTGAGTCCTTTGCAGGTACTTTTTTGCACTGCTGTTGCTTTTGTTTTGGTTCATATTTTATCATCACTTTACATGTCATCTTCACATGCAGTAACAGATCTAAATGCACCAAAATCTGAATAGGACATAATTGTTTACTTTGTCACTTTTTAAAACTGTAATCAAGTTTGCTGGAAAAAAGGCAAATCCAAGGGGCCCCAGCCAACACCCTTCCTACCAGAACCCTGAGTATTAGAGGTCATTGGAAACTAGCCTCTCCTCTCTCTCTCTCTCTCATTCTCTCTCTCTCTCATAGCCATGCACTTGCTATTTCTAGTAACTGGATACCACAGGTGCATGCCTTTGCTTGGTGAGTTTCCAAACCTCTGACACTCAGGGTGCCCTCCTCCAATTCTTGAAAACAGAACCAGGTTCAGGTCAGATAGAAGAAAAATTAGGCGATGACTCAATCTATTCAGTGGGCAACAAATTGTGAAAATGACAGATACTGTAATTTCTTATGTCATTAATTCTTCAAACTAGACCATGCATGTTGATTCAGTGGTATGTCATGTAGGACCAAAATCGAAAAGCGGTTTCATTCTTTACAGTAAAGCACCACCAATGCTATATAGAAATCATATATTTTTCTATTATTCCAAAATCATTTTCTGAAAAATTGGTAATTTGTCCCCATTGAAAAGATGAAGTCATTACTGTACCTGTTGAACTGGTATTACCACAAAATGCCTCAACAATGGATAATTATCTTTTTCAAAAAAAATATCAGACAGTGGGAGGGAGAACAGAACATCTCTTTGACTAATATAATTCTGGATCAGCCTCTGTTGTTTTATTTATAATTTCTTTCTTATGGAGTGATTTTTGAATTCGTATGTGTTTGAATATGTAGCTGTTTGTATGATAGGATAAGATGAAATATGCAGGAGTCTCATAAGTTCCAGATACATGCAAAGTATAGCTTTTTTTTAAATCTTGTATATTAACCATGGATGCATTTCAGAAAGTTTGATTGCAATAGATGGCACATACTTGTACTAGTACCAGTACTAAGAGTACAGTTTATACATAGATTCTAGTATAACCAGTTATGGCATGATAATTATACACAACTCTTGCACAACTTTCATGTTCAAAAATATACCCTTTGCACCGAAGTTACTGCCCAGACAGGGTAAAGAAATATACTGTCACCACTCACTTGATTTAAAGAACTATAACAGTATAACTTTATTTCTACATTCCTGATTTAACTGCTTGGTGACACAAGAAAGTATGTATATGGTGTCCTAGAGCCTTTTCAGAACCATTTGATTCATGGACTAACTAGTCCCCTCAAATATGATCAAATATGGCGTAACCCTCTTGAATGCTTGCAGATATTTAATAACTCTGCCCTTGCAGGGAGGGTGGCTTGCGAGGCAGAAATCCATTACATTATCGTTAGGGAATAACAAGTGTACGTCATGTTTGATGCAAGCTCTATCATCTAGCTATTCAGTGGATCAGCTGGTTCTGAACAGGCCCTTCTTTAAGCACCCCCCCCCCCTTACTATTCACCATAGGCCAGTTGAGGGATGATGTCTGTTGTGTGCAAAAATTCCTGTTGGACGGCTCTCACAGTACCGAAATGTGCACGGACCAGCTAGAGAAGTATCTGTGAATAACTAGTAAAAAATCAACTGTGGCCCTGAAAAGGGTAATTTCCCCAATCTCTGGCAATATTCACTCTACTAGTAGGATATAGTGGCAGAAAGTGAGGGCCAGCACAATCAAGCATGCTAACAAACTGGAACTTTTTTTTTTGTTAAAACCATATATCCTGACTATGGGGCTTTCATATCTCTGTATCTTCTTTAAGGTTGTGAACAACATATTTGTGTGAACATTGTAAAGATATCAGTTATATACTTGACTCTAGTGTGCATTTTAAGTAGGACACTGGACCAACTGTCTTTGCCTGTCTTGTGTGAAATTGTATGTTTACTCTTTTGTCTATTTGTTGATATTTTTCATCTTTGTATTTCTCTCTTTCTGTCTCTCATTAATTTTATTTTAGCCCTTCTATTTTCTCTCTAGACTGTGCTCAAAGTAATCCTGATCACTTCAAAAACAGGATAGAAAGATGAAATACATACTGGTAATTTGCCTTCTTCTATTTTGGGAATTTTGACTAATTTTCTAATGGATGTGCATTATTTGCTGCATGTACATGTACCTACAACCAAAATAGATATATAAATCCTGTTATTTTTTATCTGGCATGAGGTCCTTCTTTCAGTGTTCTGTCCAGAAAATATATTTAGATTTTTATTTATTATAATATTTTTAAAAAATATTTTAGATAAAAAGAAGAAACAATTTGATGTGCTTAAAAGTAATCTGCTATGACCAATATTTCCCATTTCCATTTTCCCAGCCTCATTCTTAATTACTCTTTTATTGCTACTTATCTCTGACCAAGGTATCAAATGTAAGCTATATCATATGGATGCTTGCATGCAATCTTGTGTCAGTGTTGTTACATGTTTAAGCATGAAATTGTTACCAAATTCCATGCCTAGTATCAGTTAAATGTGTCATGGTACCCTATATTGTCATATATTGTCATGGGAGTTTTTGTTGAAAGCATGAAATAGTCACTAAATGTTATGCCCAGGGTCAGTTTATTAATTAACTCATGCACTCTGAGCTACACTGTATTTGTCATGGTACCCTATGTTGTCTTGTCATGCAAGCTGTCATGGAAGCATAAAACTGTCACTGATTGTCATGTTTTATGTCATTTGAATAAGTTGCTAAGTCGTCATGTTGTCATGGTACCTTGTGTCACTCTCACTTTTTTCCCATTTATGCGTGATATGCAGTTGATGATTTTCCCACTTTTTTGTGGTGATTTGTTGTTTACATTGCACCAAACAAACTTGTCAGCACAGTAATTTTTTATGTACAGACACAGATGTGTCTGTACATATTGCCATCACCTGCGTCTGTCGTCGCCGTCCCTGTCGCCGTCGATGTCGCCGTCGCCGTCGCCGTGCACTTTCATCGTTAACACGATAAGTGGAAGACAGTTTTACCTTTTGGCTTTATATTTACAGAGCTGATGAATATTCATAAAACGCAGGTCAAGTTCGAAAATCAGCATGTTTGGGCAATTATTGTAGTATTTATGCTGTGTTTTCACTTTTTAGCATATATGCAACACTGTTAACACATTTCAAGGAAAACCGATAGGCCTGTTGTCATGAAACTCACAGGAGTAATTAATCTTACTAAAACGCAGATCAAGTTCGAAAATCAGCATGATCGGGCCACTATTTTAGTAGTTATGCTGTTTTTTTCACTTTTTAGCATATGTGCAACACTGTTAACACATTTCAAGGAAAACCGATAGACCTGTTGTCATGAAACTCACAGGAGTAATTAATCTTACTAAAATGCAGGTCAAGTTCGAAAATCAGCATAATCGGGCCATTATTTTATAAGTTATGCTGTTTTTAAACATTTCCTCAGATTCAATTCTTAGGCATGTTAACAGTCTCATTATTTAACTAATAAGATTCATAAAAGTGTTTGTTTGACATTTCCTGCATCTTTACAACATTGTTAGTTGATTATGTAAAAATGATGGTAAACTTGTTATCATGTATTGTATAATAGAGTTTCAAAAATGGAAATAAACTCATATCATTGCAGTTTGTCAGATTCATTCATTCACTATGTTCAGAAACTCAGAATGGAGGAAATTGGACAATAAACACTGTTCTATTGATATTTTTCCCATCTCATCAATTTTCTTAGTTGATCATATATAAGTGGCAGTAAATTGTTTATTTTGTTATATGTTAAAAAATTGTTAAAAATGGAAAAAAAAACATTTCAAGACAGTGCTGTCTTGTCTGGCATTTTCAAGGTGTAACTTTGAAGTTCCTTTGGCCTGAAGACCTTTGCTAGGAACATTTTCTGAATATCCATGATACTAATATTTTATTATTAAAAATTGATGGTAATTATCCTGTTAAACATTATGTAATAGTGCATCAAAATTTGAAGACACCCCTATTTTGGACACTGCTCCCATGATGACCATTTAAGGAAAACCATGTCACTTACAGTGCTCAAACTTACAGGAAGAAACATGGGACTTAAATAAAGCTTCAGTGGGAAATGCAGACTATTTGGTAAATTTTTTTGGCAGTTAATCAGTTTTTTGTGAAAATTTAATTTTTCACATATTGGCATTTTCAAGGTGTGACTTAGAACCTCCACGGGCTTGAAGACCCATGCTAGTCACATTTTCTGAAAATCCACGATACGGATCTTTTATTATTAAAAACTGATGGTCATTATGCTGTTAAGCATTATGTAATATTGCATTAAAATAGAAGAAAACACAATTTTGGTGCTGCTGCCATGATGACCATTATGGGAAAACCGTGTTACTTATGATTGTCAAACTTTCAAAAAAGAAACAAAGGACTAAAATGCAGCCTGAGTTGGAAAAGCAGTCTAATTGGCTTCTTTTTCTGGAAGTTATACATTTTAGTGAATTATTCATTTTTATCATGTTGGCATATTCATTGTGGGACTCGAAGCTCCCATGGACATGAAGCCAAATGGTAATCAAATTTTCTACATGTCCATGCTCTTTATAGTCAATAATCAAAAATTGGTGATAATTATTCTGTAATTTATTTTGTAATGTTACATCAAAATTGACAAAAATCTTTTTGCACTGCTACAACAAACATTATGAAAAGAAAACTATGTTACTTATTATTATTTTCAACTTACAAGTATGATTTGTAGGATTGGCATGCAGTTCAAATTAGAAAGCCAGCTCAAATGGGTTATCATTTATTATTGAATTTAAGCAGTTTTATGTGAAATTTTCATTTTTCTCATTCTGGCATTTTCAAAGTGTGAACTTAAACTCCCATGGGCCTGAAGCCTTACGCTTGTTACACATTTCACTTACATTGGTATTACCTGTTGAGCATAATTAAAATTTGATGTTGAATTTGCAGTTAAGCATAATGTACTTTTGCATCAGAATTGACAGTAGCCTGTTTTGTGCATTGTTATTGTCTGCTTTTTGTCTGTACATTTGACAGCTTTGCTGCCTTGTTTTAATGTGGACTCCCTCTATCATGTTTTAACAACATGTAGCACCATGTAGCTTGGGCAAAATTGATTTTTGAAGTCAGATTAATGCCAAAGTGATAGATAACAGTGGCACCTTTTTCACATTCCAAGAACATGTCCAACTACAGTAGTGCATGTAGTTCAATACACTTCACAAAAAAGTTGTGAACAATTGTTATTGTTGTTAATTACTTACATGCTGTGGTTCAACTTAATATTGTCATGTTCATTACAACCTGCACTTTTGACACCCTGAAATTCAGAGCACTAAGGGTAACTTACCTAGCTATAGGCTATTACTGAGGCAGGGTTCCATTAGGCTCTGAAATTCAGGGTGTAATGTGGTTCATTTGGGGTTGGTAAAATTCTTGTCCTATGGCAAGAAGTTACAAATCAAAAGAGTTCCAGTTTTAACACACTGTTCTGAGCAATTGGTGTAAAAAGGGGGGGGGGGGTAACATTTCCGTCTATCTTGCAAACATAGTCACGAAATTGGCAGATTGGGGTCTACTTTTTAAGTTCACTGGATTGGTGTAGTAATGATGCCATTTGTTTTTATAAATTTTAAATATCACAGTTTTTTTCATCAAATTTCAAAACAATCCAAAGGGTGTTCTGATGGTATCAAATAAATCAATAAGCTGACAAGAAATATTTTAAAATAGAAACACAGCCCATTGTACAGTGTACATGCTTTTAGTTTATCATTTTGAGGATATGTATTGTTAGCCGTTCTCCAGATACATGTTAGCCCTTACCGATCTCTGTGGGAAGTTTTTTAATGTTTTGTTCTGCTGCATTTCCCTATGTCATTGCTGGGGAAAGGATAACAGAATACTGGTAAATTTGGCAAAAAAGGGAATACACTTAACTGGTACTTTTGCAGCCGGTGTTAAGCTTCACATAATCATGCAGATACCTGTCAGGGAAAGCATGTACTAGGAAGGATGGACAATATCATATCCTCAATACAAATTTGTCTTTAAAAAACACAAAGTTGTTTGTTTGTACACATACCAATAATGCATGTTTGATTAGATGTCATGAAGTCATACTAACCTTTAGTACTAATTGATATTTAAGGGGATGAGAAAATGATTATATGTAAGTTTTGAACTGATTTGATAAAACTCATTAATAGATGATTTCATGCAGTGGTTGTTTTTAGTACTAGTTGGTATTATGCCTGAAGTGTTTTGATAAAATTTATGTCTTTCTGTAAGGATTTGTCAGGTCTGTCAAAATATAGTCTCTAAGGGTGCTTTCCCAGAGATTTAGATCGATCTAAAGATTAAGATTTAGATCGACCTAACTCCCTGGGGGTTCACGCTAAATTGCAGTCAGCCGAGCGGGCACCATAGTTAATTACCCCCTTACAGCTTTTAGTAGGCGGGACAGATGCTTAATCCGGCCAAGCTGACAGTAATCTAGTGAGACTCCCCACGGGGATAGATTGATCTAAAAATCTATGGAAATGGGGTCTAAGGACGCACTCAGAACAAGTCGATCCGTGGACCAACAGGTCGGTGCAGATCAAATATGGCCGACCCACTTGGAATCTTGCGAATTAATCCCCTAATAGACACTGAATAGATTCCACATGGGGAATATGCCATATGCTTTCAAGTGGTTCTGCCATATTTGATCTGTGGATCTATTAGACTGGGTTCCCATACTTAGATCAATCCATCTGGATCGACCTAACTCTCTGGGGGTTCATGCTAAATTGCTATCAGCTCTAGAGGTTTAAATGTCTGCCACGCCTACCGAATCAGCTAGGGGTAAAGATAATAGACCCCTTACAGTTTTACTAGGGGTGACAGATGTTAAATCCGAGTAGTTTGATAGCAATTTTGTGAGACTCCCCAGGGAGATAGATCGAAATATCTGTGGGAATGGTCCCCTAGTCTGCAGATCAACTTTGGTTGTGTTTATAGCCTCATTGATGATGTGGTGAATTTAAGAAACTCTAAGACTTCTCCTTTTGTCATATAATATTACAGTTAGATATTTTTGTCCAGATATGACTTGATGCCAGTTGTGGAGTTAGTGTTTTGATTACAGATGTGGTTTTGACTATGATTATACCTTCATTATAACATTTTATATCAACTTTTTAAAACATTTTAAGTTTGCAGTTTTACATCTGAAAATGTCTATCCAGTTTAAATTTTAAAATTTATGAAATTTTATTTAAATCTAGAATAGTTATGTCCCAACTAATTGTAAATAGTATAATAGGACAAATAGATTTTCTCATTGATCTATTTAACCAGCCTTTAGCAAGTGTAGGGATTTGATTTGATTATTATTATTATTATTGTCGACTTTTCACACAGAAGAAATTGGTTATTTTACGGGTAGAAGGAAATCTTGCGAAAAAAATTCAAATCTGTCTGATGAAGAAAAATGTTCACTGCTATAATTAGCCCAAACTTACTTGACTTTGTGTATATTTCCAGATTCATTGAGGACAGAAGAATCCAGCGCAAACACCAGTGCTTTACGTCGCCTAAGTCTAATGGTTGCTACGTCAATGAGGGAACGTTTTGGCATTGCTGCCAATGACCAACCACAAAAGAAACGTGTCAGCTCTTCGTCTTCCCTCGGTGGTCTAGGCACACGTGCTGCCCCCATTTATCAAAAGCGAGGGTCAGCCATTTATAAAAACAACAAGGTAATAAAAGTCCTAGTTGATGCAGGTAGTGGACGGTCAAGTCCAGTGTTTGATCAAAATTACTGCCAAAAACAAAAAATCCAATCCACCCAAAGAGACATTAGTGCTGCTATAGAAAACAACAGAAATAACTTAACTGTTGCTAATGGCAACAGCTGCCATAGCAACCAGGGTTCTGATACAGAATTGGACTATCAGTCTGGTCCCAGGGACAGGATGGTGAGATTTTTCGTCACCCCTGATGATAATGTCACTGACTTTGACACTGAAATTCCATTTGTTAGTGAAAATGGTGACAAATATAAGGCTGACTCTTGTCACAGTATTGACAGCATTGAGCTCCAAGTGACAGATGAAAAAGGAAAGGTGCACGATATGGGTTTAGCTTTCACAGACTTTTCTGATGTTCAAATGTCAGAACCAAAAGATACAGGACCAGGGCAGAGGGTGACACAGAAGTCTTCAAGTGGGAAGCAACAACAACTTACTCTAACTTCACCATCAAGTGCTGAGGCTTCATCTGACAGAAAGTTCCCTGTAATAGCAGCACATGGTGGTGCCAGTAGCACTAGCAGTAAAGGCCGCCGACCCAAAGGGCACCATTGTCACCGACCTAGATCAAATACCTATGATGCTCTACAGTCTTCACCACGTTCTGACACAATACAGCAGCTGGTGCCACGTGTGCGCCAAATTGCCAAAAGTGAAACAATGTTGGCGGAAACAAGCCAAGAAAAGCAGTCCTACCATTCAGCCGCATTGGAGAGGCGAAAGCGCTATCCAAAATGGCGTCTCCCTTCTGTGGAACATTTAGATTATCACTTGCCCAAAAAACATGCTCACAGTGACACTAGACTTCATCAGAAAGGGTTATACGTAAAACAGAAATTGAAAAATGTAGAACCAAAAAAGGCCATTCACAGTAGTCATGATTTTATTGAAATATTTGTATAAAAAGTTGAAAGACAAATGACCATTTTACATAAGACATAAGTGAATAAGAGCATAATATTTGACTGAATTGTTTAATGTTTTCTATAAAAAGGAAAGATTTTTACATAAATATGTGGATGAAGTTGTCAAAACTGTGCATTTACTTTTTTTTATTTGGTTTAACTTAACATGTCAGGCATTTGATTTATGTGAAAAAAAATATATATCTTATTTAATGATCTGAATAAATCTTTTCAGTGGAGAAATCACCCAGAATGGATCCGTCTCTGATTTTTCTGAAATGTAAAAAAATCGATCTACCATACCTGTCATTCATAAATAACGAAAAAAAAAATTTTTTTTCAACCCTATCTGGCCAAAATTGAAGAAAACTGCCATATCCACCCCTTATAAAAATCACTCAAAATCACCCAGGATCGACCCGTCTTCGATTTTTCCAAAATGTGTCAAAAATCAATCTACCACTCCTGTCGTTCATAAAAAAATTGGAAACGCACCCAGATCACTTCATTCAAGCCCCCAAATTCAGCTTTAAAGATGACCAAAGAGCACACCTGAGAACAGAATTTGGAGAGAGGGGGGGATGAAGGGAGTTTTTGCTCTATTTCTTCCTTAATAATGACACAACCACTCTTTTAGCACTTTACACTCACTACAAATGACCAAACACACCTCCTGATCACTACAAGAAAGAAAAATTTTTTTCCTCCCTATCTTGTCAAAATTGAAGAAAACTGCCATATCCGGACCTCATAAAAATCACTCAAAATCACCCTGGATAGACCCGTCTCCGATTTTTCCAAAATTTGTCAAAAATAAATCTACCACACCTGACATTCATAGAAAAATTGGAAACTTGCCCGAATCACTTCATTAAAGCCCCCCCCCCCCCATTTCATCTTTAAAGATGGCCAAAGAGCACACCTGTGAACAGGATTTGGAGAGAAGGGGGGTGGGTGGAGAGAGTTTTTGCTCTATTTCTACCTTACTAATAACACAATAACTCTTCCAGCACTTTACACTCACTACAAATGACCAAACACACCTCCTGATCACTACAAGAAAGAAAAATTTTTTTCCTCCCTATCTTGTCAAAATTGAAGAAAACTGCCATATCCGGACCTCATAAAAATCACTCAAAATCACCCAGGATCGACCCGTCTCCGATTTTTCCAAAATTTGTCAAAAATAAATCTACCACACCTGTCATTTATAAAAAAATTGGATACGCGCCCAGATCACTTCATAAAAGCCCCCAATTTCAGCTTTAAAGATGGCCAAAGAGCACACCTGAGAACAGGATTTGGAGAGAGGGGGGTGGAGAGAGTTTTTGCTCTATTTCTTCCTTAATAATGACACAACCACTCTTCCAGCACTTTACACTCACTACAAATGACCAAACACACCTATCGATCACTATAATGAAGAAAATAATTCTTCCCTGTTTGGCCAAAATAGAAGAAAACTGCTTGTTAGTTTCTTGGATTCGTGAAGATGCTACCAGTATACACAAAATCTGTTTTGTCTTACCCATGATCTGTACAAATCTGTTCAATAAACCCTTTCTTTCGCCCTATTCCAATAGACGCATGCCTCTGTGTATTAGCTGACGCACTATCCGCCAATCAAAATTTGGAACTTGGAAGGCTGGTAGAAAATGTCTTTTCCATCTGTTAAAAACAAAAACATCCCATTTCTGAACTAAAATTGATGCGAGTTAACTTTAAACTTATAAACATTTTTTTTAAAAATCACTCTATTCATTTTTATGTACAGACACAGATGTGTCTGTACATATAGCCATCATCTGCGTCTGTCGTCGCCGTCGTCGCCGTCGTCGCCGTCGCCGTCACCGTGCACTTTTACCGATAACACGATAAGTGGAAAACCATTTTACCTTTTGACTTGAAACTTGCAGAACTGATGAATATTCATAATACGCAGGTCAAGTTCGAAAATCAGCATGATCGGGTCACTTTTAGGGAATTTATGCTGTTTTTTCACTTTTTTCAGCATATATGCAGCACCGATAACACGATAAGTGGAAAACCATTTTACCTTTTGACTTGAAACTTTCAGAACTGATGAATATTCATAATACGCAGGTCAAGTTCGAAAATCAGCATGATCGGGTCACTTATAGGGAATTTATGCTGTTTTTTCACTTTTTTCAGCATATGTGCAGCACCGATAACACCATAAGTGGAAAACCATTTTACTTTTTGGCTTGAAACTTACAGAACTGATGAATATACTTAATACGCAGGTCAAGTTCGAAAATCAGCGTGATTGGGTCATTTTTAGTGAATTTAGGCTATTTTTTCTATTTTTTCAGCATATATGCAGCACCGATAACACGATAAGTGGAAAACCATTTTACCTTTTGGCTTGAAACTTACAGAACTGATAAATATTCATAATACGCAGGTCAAGTTCGAAAATCAGCACGATCGGGTCACATATAGGGAATTTATGCTGTTTTTTCACTTTTTTCAGTATATATGCAACACTGATAACACAATATAAGAAAAACAGATTGGCCAATTGTCATTATACTCACAGGAGGGGCCAATCTTACTAAAACGCAGGTTGAGTTTGAAAATCAGCATAATCAGTCCATTATTTTAGAAGTTATGCTGTTTTTTCACATTTCCTCACATTCAATTCTTAGGCATGTTAACAGTCTCATTATTGAACTAATAAGATACGTAAAAGTGTTTGTTTGACATTTCCTGCATCTTTACAAATTGTTAGTTGATTTTGTAAAAATGATGGTAAACTTGTTATCATGTATTGTGTAATCAAGTGTCAAAAATGGAAATAAACTCATATCATTGCAGTTTGTCAGATTCAATCATCCACTATGTTCAGAATCTCAGAATGGAGGAAGTTGGACATTTAACACTGTTGTATTGATACTTTTCCCATCTCATCAATTTTCTTCATTGGTCATATAAAAATGGCAGTAAACTGTTTATTTTGTTTTATGTTAAAAAAGTGTTAAAAATGGAAATAAACCCATTTCACAACAGTGCTGTCTTGTTTACATTTTGGCATTTTCAATATGTGACTTTGACGTTCCATGGGCCTGAAGGCTTTTGCTAGTTACATTTTCTGAGTAACCATGATACTAATATTTTATAATTAAAAATTGATGGTCATTATGCTATAAAACATTATGTAATATTGCATCAAAATTTGAAGAAACCCCTATTTTGGGCAGTGCTCCCATGATGACCATTTAAGGAAAATCATGTCACTTACTGTTCTCAAAATTACAGGAAAGAAACATGGGACTAAAATACAGCTTCAGTAGGCAATGCAGTCTGTTTGGTAAATTTTTCTGGCAATTAAACAGTTTTTTGTGAAAATTTAATTTTTCACATATTGGCATTTCCAAGGTGTGACTTAGAACCTCCACGGGCTTGAAGACCCATGCTAGTCACATTTTGTGAAAATCCATGACACTTATATTTTATTATTAAAAATCGATGGTCAGTATGCTGTTAAGCATTATGTAATGTTGCATCAAAATAGAAGAAAACACAATTTTTGGTGCTGCTGCCTTGATGACCATTATGGGAAAACCGTGTTACTTATGACTGTCAAACTTTCAAAAAAGAAACACAGGACTAAAATGCAGCCTGAGTTAGAAAAGCAGTCTAATTGGCTTCTTTTTCTGGAAGTTATACATTTTAGTGTAATATTCATTATCTTTTTGGCATATTCATTGTGGGACTCGGAGATCCCATGGACATGAAGCCAAATGGTAATCATATTTTCTACATGTCCATCCTATTTATAGTCAATAAACAAAAATTGGTGATAATTATTCTCTAATTTATTATGTAATGTTACATCAAAATTGACAACAATCTTTTTGCACTGCTACTGCAAACATTATGAAAAGAAAACTGTGCTACTTATTATAATTTTAAACTTACAAGTACGATTTTTAGGATTGGCCTTCAGCTCATGAGAAAACCAGCTCTATTGGATTATCATGTTTATTGTATTTATGCATTTTTTTGTGAAATTTTCATTTTTCTCATTCTGGCACTTTCTAAGTATAAACTTGAACTCTGATGGGCCTGGAGCATTATGCTTTTACTTTCGTCTGTGTTACCTGTTGTGCATAAGTTGATGTTGACTGTGCAGTTAAACATAATGTATTATTGCTTCAGGATTGGTAGTCTCCTATTTTGGGCATTATGGTTTTGTGCTTTTCTTAAGGTGTGACTTATGGGCCTGAAGACCTTTGAGTGGGTCAGTCTGTAAATTACCCTTGGGTATCACTAGATTAATTTCAGAGTTATAAAGTCATTTGCTTTAATAGGCCATTAAATGAGATTACGTAAAGCACACTTGTTGATATTTCCCTGTAAACTCCCAAAGGTAAAGCTCTCTGCTAGATTAATAATAAGGAAGCAGTGATAATTATGCAGGTAAATTTTGTTTAATATTGCAAATAAGTTATATATATATATATATATATATATATATATATATATATATATATATATATATATATCAAACTGGAAGATTAAAAGTTTGAATAGCATCTTCATTGGAATTATATTTACCTCAAGCTCTGCCAAGGGGGTTATATTTTCACCCCTGTTTGTCTGTCATCCACATAACACAAAAAGTTATGGACCAATTTTGCAGAAATTTTCAGGAACTGTCGGAAGTGGGCCAAAGAGGACAATGATTAATTTTTGGTGGTGGTCTGGATCAATAATCAATCAATTATCAATAATAATCAACAATTGCTGCCTTGGCAGAGGTCTGCACTCTCAAAGTGCTTTTCTAGTTTTGTTGTTTTCCTTTATAATTTTTTCTCAAACACTTGCATTTGTGACTTTTAACTCTCATCTGCCTGGGGCTCTGCACATTTTCTGTATTTCTACATAAGCAGTTGTATTGTTTTTTATGTCTTTAAACATTATGTAATATTATTTTATGCACTGTCATCATTTTTCAAATATTGAGACTTTCATAATGTGAATTTGAACTCTCATGGTCCTGAAACTGTAATCTTATTGAAGGGGTGGATTGAGACCATCTTCTGGGTCTTCCGGAAGACAGTCAGGTTATTAAGTTAATATTGACTGGTATCTATTTTTTTCTGTTGGAAGACCATCAAAATGGAGGATGGATCAACATAGATACTTTGGAATACTGTCAGAAAATATCTCTGGGTCTGCTCCTGTTATTGACCATGTTACCCGTTGTACAAGATTAAAATTCAGTGTTGACTGACAGTGCTATTATAAGCATTATTTATTATTGCATCAAAATTGACAAAATGACCTTTTTTGCATCTTTATTTTCTGTTTTTTGTCTGTACATTTGACAGCTTTGCTGCCTTGTTTATTATTTTTGGCTTAATCGCTAGGGTATATCAACCTTTTGGCAAAATTGCAGTCTATAATGAAATTAGTTTTGTATTCTGAATTCCTGTTTGTACGGCAACAAGTGATTTTCACCATGTAGTTTTCATCTTCGTGAACTAAACAATTTTAGAGATCGTAAATACTGCAAAACAACATGTACTTAGCTTTAACGAGTTCTTGTCAAAGATTGCTTATTAACGTGTCTCCTTTCGGTATTACTAAAAGTAGTCTTTATTAAATTATCGTGTCATTCAGGATTGCCCACCACTGTTACCTTCAGCAGGTATTTTAAACCAGCTGTCTCTTGGTCAGTTTATACAGTATATACATTTATTTTCTTTAAATCTTCATTTATTACATATGTTTCGAGTTTGTAATTTATAACTTAGCCAGACACATAGTTTTTCTAACGAGAACCAATGTTTAATGTTCAGAAGAGAATATCAAAGCGGTTTATATTTCAATGTTGTGGTTGTATTATTAGATTTACTAGTATGTAGAACCCATAGTCTCTATTTGGAATAGAAAGACTCTCTATACAGTATAAATAGGGTTATAACACCGCTATTCAAAGAGAGACTCAAGGCACACTCCACACATTCAAAAGACACTTTCATACACAAACTAGACGCGCTGAGACAATGAAACACTACATAAGTATACCAGAGTTTATGCATCTCAAGAAAGTAAGGCTGATTGAGAACCAAAATGTGTCTTTGTCAATCATTCAACCGCCTGACAAATATATCGATTGTGATCAAAACTTCTACTGAAGGTCAAAACTTAGCAGTGCCGTGCACTGACGCCACCAAACTCATTGTCTCCGTGACAGAGACTGAAATCGAGAAGATAACATGTTAATAGCAAATCTGCATCGGCCAAAGGAGAAATCCAACTTTTAAAATACTCATCGCGTATAATGCAAATATTATTAGATCCTGAAAGCACGGGTTACATTGGTAAAGCAAGGACACAGCTCTGCGTGATGACGTCACCGGAGGGCACCTGTTTTACAATAAATTAATTAAGAAGCAAATGGTAATCAGCAGCAGGCCTCCGAAACATGAACATGGGATTCTACGTGCCAAAGAGTTATCTGGAAAAATTTATAGTTTTCTTGCGACTTGCACTAGTAATACATCAGGTACAAAGCAATGTTCATTACACACATTTTGCCGCCACAAAAGACTTCATCTTACCATTCTCTGTCTGGAAGACGGTGACGGCGGGAAGCGCTATCGGCTGTGTTGTAAAATGTGCAAACTTGGAAACATGTGTATCTTGTAATTACTACGAAAATGCACCTACAATGTAGTAAACAAGGTAAGGTGTTTAGTTTTCTCAAATAAACTGTTGCTGTTATATAATCGAAAGGCATTGGACATTGTGACATTAATACTGTAGTTACATTGTACTGTCATATAATGGGAATATATTCACTATTGTGACAACCGTTGCTGTTGTATTATGGGAACCCATTGAACATTGTGAAATCAATGTTAACTGTTGTATAATGGGAATACATTTAATATTGTTACATCAGCTGCTGCTGTTCATTAGCTTGATCATATATATCAAACGCATACAACATTAATTTTCAGTTCCCAGGCTTCACTGTACAAACCAGCGTAAAAAGTAAAAAAGTGAAACTGGAATAAAAAAATCAAAAACTGCACGTTAATTTTCGTATTGCCGTAAAATTTCGGAGTCTAAAAAATGTTTGTAATATTTGTAGATTTGTGATTTTATTGATTTTAAGTCTTAAACTAATTTAATTTAACTAAATTAATGCAAAACAATGCAGGAGACAAGGTATATTATGTACATGACCCGGCGATTTTTTCAGACTTTATACTTCATTTATTTGATAAATGCACTTGCAATTTACTCTGGCTCTTCGTCTGATATGTCACCGGGTCATGCATAAATACCCGGCACACCATTCGTTAAAAAGGTTGTTCCACCTCCAGTTCCAAGTGCTTTTATTTACAAATGGTCACCTCGTATATGTATAACTGTTATTAACAGTGTTTGTTATACATGTACAGATATCATATCGTACTTGAATTATGGTGCGGAAATACAAAATACCGTTTACTATATCCATTTTAAAACGATTTATCAATATAACATGTACCCCCCTCTCTATGTTGATGTTCCAATGTGATTTCCCAAGAGGTAAAAAATGTCCATTAAATCGAAAAGACCCTACCAAATGTCACCAAATTTACACACAATTAGCATCAGCAATGTCACCTACCTCATAGCGTTTGTTCCTCCGCGTACTACAAATACATGAATCTCCTTTGGGCCACGCATGACTTGCAGAATCAAATTGTCAGTAGCTTTAAATCAATGTACACGTAAACCAAAACCAAAATCTCGATATTCGGAAAACCTACATGGGATACAAATAGGCATCGGCTATAGCTTCCGTCCATTATATTTATAGGGGACTGTGAGCTGAATTACCGAAAGGCACTCGATCGTGTCACACTATTACAATATGAAGGCGGTGCGTACTTTACGTATAACAGGTAGGTAAACCTGTGCAGCAGTTTCAAAGACAGATACCCATCCCTAACGGAAAACAATGCCTTTCTTTTGAAAATGTCAAATCTTTAGAGTAGATACATGTGTTGCAGTATTCCTTACGCACTTGTATTATTGCGAGGCATAAAACCGAGTTATTCAATTGCTAGATATACAGAACGCAGACTTTTCTTCAAGATGTTTGTAAGAATTTTATATTGTAAAATAACTTTTTTTTATCCTGGGAATTTTAAGAATTTTGCCTTATTTGCCGGGGTATACATGTATCATACTGTTGAGAAAATTGCGATCTACACGTATATCGGAATAAGTTTTGAATTGTGAATTCCTGTTTGTACACTGTATGGCAACGAGCGACATTCACCAGTCTCCATCTTTGTGAACTAAAAAATGGTTTTAAAGATCGTAATTTAGTCAATGGGTTTTAATACGAAGTAGCTTGGTGATAAAGGGAAAGTGATGAAAATTACAGAATTTTCCTTTGCTAAATAAAGTCTCAACCTGAATTGAATGTATTTAAAAATACATTATTTTGCAGGTGGAAAAGGATTGCAATGATCTTGGTAGGTACCAGGGGCTGTATGGTCGTGATAAATTTGAATTCGTTTTTTTTTTTTTATTTTTGAACACACCATAAATGGTAGAGTGTAAAAGCTGTAAGTAAAGTAAGGATAGAGAGTTTAAAGATGCATATGAAGTCAATTTATTTGCCTCAAAAACCAACCAAATGCCAGCATATACACACACTGGGCAATAGAAGTGTCACCCCCTGAATCAGAGTAATCAAAGTTATAATGCCTGGTCTACTTATAATGTGACTAATGAGTATAAAACCGCTGTACCATGGAATTGTATTGTTGGTTTTTTTGTGAAATTTGATGTTAGTAAAATGATACCAGGAGCTTATCATTCCACAGTCATTTATCTCCCCCAAAGTATTGGTTCAGTAGGGGTGACACTTCTATTGTCCAGTGTGTGTAGTTTCGAATAGTATAACTAAGAGAATTACCAAAAGGCACTTTTAATATTACCTGTAAAATTATGGATTTTTCTGCTAGCTTTGTTTGCTGTATATACATGGGACAGTAAGTGGGTCACATAAGTAGGTTAGATTTCTGACCAAGAATTTAAAGAAAGGAGCAGTCTAAAGCTATTTTATGGCTGATTGAGTGATTCATTCAATTTATACCTTGGTATGTCGACCTTATTTGAGTCATATAAGAAACGAGTAGAAGTGGTTTATATGCGAATCCCCGCTCCACCGATGTTCAGTTCAAATGTAACTTTAAACGCCCTTTTGAACGAAATTATCGTGCCTTTCCAGAGGGTTCAGGTTTAGCGTCCATTGATATAGATGGCTTTGGTCAAAAAGAAGTTTATTGCGACGACGGATGGATTGTTGTGATGAGTCGATACAACAGCACCATGTCTTTCCACAGAAATTGGAATGCATATAAAGTTGGGTTTGGTGACCCACGTGAGCAGTTTTGGCTTGGAAACGATGCTCTCTACGCATTAACCAATCAAGGGGATTACTCAATGCAGATTGACATGCTGTCTTGTGATGGAAACACCTACTACGTCAGATGGAACCTGTTTCGCATCCAAGATGAAAGCCAGAAATATAAGGTTGCTGCTATTAGTGTCGACTCGTACAACACATCTAGCAATAGTTATCTAACAGAAAATGTAAACTGGAAATTTGGAACTTATGATAATGAAGTAGGAGAGTCACTGGATTGTAGTGAGCTGCACGGTATGATTCCATTGCACAATTAGCTGAAGTAATACTTACATTAGCTTAAGTAGTATTTCTAGTTAATACTAACCACGATGATTTTTAATTATTTATTTATTTATTTATTTATTTATTGTACCAAGTGTATCAAGTCTCACGTCAATTACATGTAGTCTATTGTTTCTTTTTTTCCTTTTTTTTTATACCAGATTATTTATTTTTATTACTTATGGATTTTAAATGCCCTTCCGCAGTTATTTGGTTAGCCACAAAGTTAATGTAAATCTGTAATTTAACGTGCTTCATATTGCTTAATTTGGAAAAAAAATGGGCCACTGTTGAGATGACTGAAAAAAGATAAATGATACAACATGTTGCTTACTACATGTATTTCAGGCGGTGGTGGGTGGTGGTATTGGGACTGTACGAGATGGCATTTAACAGGCTATTACTCCAGCTGTGTCAGCAACAGCGACAAGCGTAAAGCCATGAAGTTTGCCTCTATTACAGGGAGAAACTGCAACAAAGCATGCTTATTACAGGCTGCTACTTTAAAAATACAGCGTAACTCTTAGAGCTCTTTTAATGATAATTGTAATATTAAACGCCTTTCTACAACACAACGGCCTTCAAAATATCTGAGTGTATGAATGAAGGAATATGTTTTAGATTACTTAGAAATTAACATTTAAGAAAGTGGTTTATTTCAAGTACGTTGAATAGTACATCACAATCATCTGATACTATCCATGTAAGGGTCCACCCACAACTTATCAAGATATGAGTATTATATATCTCCAAATAGACAAATAAACTGGTGATCTACAGGTCCATAAGGACCTATTTTTACATCTTTTTAAAAATATATTAAAATATTATCTTAATGTTACTGTGTAAATGTAATGCAATGCTGTAGAGAATAAACATAATCCTTTGAAGATGTTGTAAAAGGTTTTGTTCTTCTTCGTACTTGGTACCATATGTACTGTCTCCGAAAGTTTGATACTATGAAATACCGTATTCTCCGCGAATACTATGAAATACATTGGTATATTGTTAACGCTGTCCATACTTAAAAGTTTTAAGCCTTTCAAACCAACCCGTGCCGTTCATTCGCTCTTTATTTACTCTACTAAACTTGGTGTCAACATCTACTCTCTAACGGCGGTTTCACTCGACTGCTCACTAACATGACAACTACTTATGCAGTAACATGGCTCTCCCAGAATATTCTTCTATATATTTTAAACACACAAATCTTTATGAGATTACTTTCGACTATACATACCATTAAATATTCATTATATTTAAAAGCATTGGAACCTAATACTTGTCAACAAATTAGCATACAAATACTAATAGGGTATTTGCTATATTTCAGCATACATCTATAAGATTATTCATGACTATAGCTATAATTGAAAATTCCCAAAAGTTATGTGACATAAAGACATGCAAAATTCATAGTTTCCCAATAAACATTCTAAAATGATTGACATAACTTTCCTGGGAAACATTATTTATGACGTTAAGGTAACATAAACCTAACGTGCCCTCAATGTTCTTATAGCATTATTTTGTTAGCTGAGTAATACTTACTAAGCAAAGGAATCTTTTTCTGTACAAAATCCACTACATGTACTGGGTATTAACCATTGGCTGTTATAAGATCAAACTATAAATAGATATTTATATTATATCTCCCAAAATATTTGAGTTGCAAAATTTGACCTTGTTATAATGGCAATTCCAATTGACACGTAACCTTAAAGCTACATGACTATAACCTTTTCCACCAGAATCTAAAAAAAATTGGTAGCTACCTGGGGCATATACGCTGTTTATGTATCAAATAGCACAAATTCAAATTTTGATATAATAATAATAATAATAAAATACTGAAAATTAGAAGGAAAGTGAACTGTTTATGCACAAAATATCCAATATACTAAATACTTCATAGTAATAGCAGAAATCGCCAAATATCAAATGCTGGAAAAGCCACATTTGTATAAACATGCTCAAAGTTTCTATAATCCGTCCAATGAGAGCACTTACAAAATGTACATGTACATTCCTGGATGTTGATATGCTATTACCAGATGCCAAAAGATCTCAAAGAAAACGCAATTGCCCCAGTGTTACTCTGTACAGTCATTGTTCACACAGTTGCATTGGCAAAGTTGTAAACATTTGGTCTAGGTTTTTACATCACCAAATATCCACAGCATTACAAACTATTCATTTTCTTCTTGGTTGGAGCCACATTTAGTACGTAGTTGGTCAAAACTGTTTTGAATAACATTTTGATTTGTAATCTGAGGACCTAATTGGGACCAGTTGAAGTTTATCTTTGTCCCTTAGTGCACCGTTAATGGCATCTGTTCACATTTGTTTATCACGTGGTTTCTTGTCTCTGCTCTCTGCTGTAAAGCACCTCTGTGTTCAAACTCACGATTGATCCTAAAATACAGAAAAGGGGAAACAATAAAGGGAACCGGAGAAGATCAGCATTGGTCAGAATTGTGCCGGAAGTGACGTGCAGTGGTGTTAGAAACGAAGCTGAGTGGTCATTTTAACATAGAGGTGAACGGCAGTGAAGACGGGTTGTCGGAGGAAAAAGAAGTTTTCTAAACAACATGGTAAGATAACACTTTTTCTTTACGCATTTTGGGCAGAGAAAACTTGTAGAAATAATAAATGCATGATATGAAAACGTGACACGGAACTTGAAGGTGCAAAATCGTGCTTAATTGGCGGTCAACTTGTTTTAAAATGAATGCTGCATCGACCGCCATTGCGACAAAGAGTGTAAATGGAAAATAATTCCCGGGAGGCTGTAAATCGTTGCCATGTGGAAATTTGGCATTAATATAATCCGATATGTCCATATCTAAGTATCTTTGGGGTGTATGAGCTGCAATTAGAACGAAGTTTTAGAGGTCTTGAAGGACCTTGTGAAAACAAGGAAGTAGTTCGTAACTAACAAGTGAAATGTACCGATCTCCGACTGCTGTGCACAGCTGTATCTTTTTTTCAATATATTGACGAATTTTTGTCACAGGACAAATAAAACATTTCACTGACAAGATCTTCCCAAAAAGACAAAAAGAGAATTCAGGTGAGCTGACAGGTAATTAAGACTAGCTCAAAGTACTAATAATTGACATTATTATGCAATACTCAGTTGGTAAAACGATTCTCACAGGTAGATAACATGTAACATGACCAATTTCTATAGGCTAATGATTGCCAGCCTGAGGAAATTGATTGCCAGTCTCTTTTGTCAGTGATTTTTAACTCAGATAAGAGGCTGTCAGAATGTCACCTTTGTCTTGGCATTTGTCACTGATTAGCGCCTTCCCCAGTGTAAAAGGTATATCAGTGTGATCATGTGTGTGGAATTTCATGCCAGATGGACATATAAAGATCTAAAAATTCGTCAATATATTAAAAAAAAGATACAGCTGTGCACAGCAGTCGGAGATCGGTACATTCCACTTGTTAGTTACGAACTACTTCCTGGTTTTCACAAGGTCCTTCAAGACCTCTAAAACATCGTTGTAATTGCAGCCCATACCATAAAACACCCAAAAATACTTAGATATGGACATATCGGATTATATTAATGCCAAATTTCCACATGACAACGATTTATAGACTCCCGGGAATTATTTCCCCTTTACCCTTTTTGTCGCGCTGGCGGTCGACGCAGCATTTATTTCTAAACAAGTTGACCGCAAATTAAGCACGATTTTGCACCTTCAAGTTCCGTGTCACGTTTTCATATCATGCATTTATTATTTCTACAAGTTTTCTCTGCCCAAAATGCGTAAAGAAAAAGTGTTATCTTACCATGTTGTTTAGAAAACTTCTTTTTCCTCCGACAACCCGTCTTCACTGCCGTTCACCTCTATGTTAAAATGACCACTCAGCTTCGTTTCTAACACCACTGCACGTCACTTCCGGCACAATTCTGACCAATGCTGATCTTCTCCGGTTCCCTTTATTCGTATCTCATTCCGTATTTCGTAGCTCAATTCGGGTAACATTTACAGCACCAATATTCTCCATGATAATACCGTAATTCATTCAAAACCCTTCTCCAGACTTTTAGCATCAAATGATAAGTGTGCAAATTTTAAATGAAAACAATTGCATGGCGTACCCTTATTTATGTTGGTGTACATTCTCTAGTGATGTTACATGACCCTTAACTGTATGGTGCCAACATGGAGGATAAATTGATAAAAAATAAATAATTTAGCCTTTTAAAAATAGTGCTGTTAACAAAGGCAAACATAATGTTAATTAAATGTCTCTAAATTATGTTACTTTAATTTAGAGAAAATAGTTCCTTACCCAAACGCCTTTCCCTTTCAATCTCATACACAGCTTTCTTGAACTTTGAAAAGGGGTCATGACATAAATAGGGTACTTTGTCGCTTAACTTTTGAAGAAGAACTTCCATCCTGCGAGACACCTGTCGCTGTGATTCATGAAGCACGGCCTTCACCTCCT
Source organism: Lingula anatina (assembly GCF_051362555.1). NCBI lineage: Eukaryota > Metazoa > Brachiopoda > Lingulata > Lingulida > Lingulidae > Lingula > Lingula anatina. The sequence continues at coordinate 12,286,767 of NC_141771.1, read as the reverse complement.
TCTGTGTTAGGACACCCTCAGACATTAAAGTTGTCAGCACTGCTTTAAGACCATCTTCTCCAAGGTCCACTGCCAAATCTGGTAATCTAGATTGGGTTGCAAAATGTATGTATTTCAGTGCATTGTGTTGTAATTAGAAATCAGTTGCTGCTTTCAGTCAATTTTCTTACCTAGGTTATTTTCCAAGTCTGCTAGAAAGCAACAGAGTGTGGGATATTTTCAAGATACTAAAACAATCAAACTGATAATGGTATGTGACAGACGCAATGACATTTATTTAACAACCCAACAAATGCAACGTTAATACTAAAAAGGCGCTGTTACCTATTTAGGTGATAGTGTTTAATACGAAACTAACAAAACTTGGAAAAAATATATATATACCTGAGGAGGCTGGCAGTTTCGTGGTTCCCACTGTCATGTATAGCTCCACAGAAGATGTAGAACGCCGAGTCCCTCTTTCTTTTAAGAATGCTGAAAAGATTGATTGTTCCATCTGGCTCTAGGATGGATCTCCGGTCTTCCTCTGTGAATATCCCAGCTCTCACAAGGCGACTCAATATCTCGCAGAGATGCCTAAATCGACCGCTGATGTTTTTCAACAATTGCACACCATGTATCCTTAGGGCCGTACGGTGGAGATCGGTCATGTTACCTATATGGAACAGTAACCAAGATACAAGCTCATGTCCCACTGATATCAAGTGAACAAATGTGCTATGTGTAATAAAAGATATAATTTGACCGTTTTCTTTCACACTCAAACTTGACAACTTAACCCATCTTGTGTAATTCCAGCACAATTAACATACTACTCCATAACTAATAGTGATATAAACTTACCCTCAGTTACTGGGTAATAGTAATCTGCTGAGGCCATAAAACTTGGCTCTTCCTCTGGACAAGGGTGATAGCATGCCTGATTTTCCAATGGAACATTGAGAAATTGCTCTGGTATTTCAAAAAGAGGTGGAGGTGTTTTTTCTTCATGAACACAGTGCGGACACACCACGTACTCATCTCGAGTGGCACCAGGACTTTCTCTTTCTATCAATCGTGCCAAGTCCTTGAATACCTTAAGGCAAGACTCTTTGAGTTGGTTAAGATCATCCCCCTGCATAGTAAGCTTTAGTATTCCGTTTCCCACACATTCCCTTTCAAGTGTCATTCTGAGGCAATCACCAAGCTGGACATAGAAACCATCTTTCCAATCTCTACGTGTTGATTTGAAGTTTCCCAAATATCCATGAAAATGGACAGCAGCCATTTCATACAGTCCAGTTGGGCAGGGACCAGCAAAATGAACTTCAGTGGAAATTTGAAGTGCGTCTCGGGGAAGTGGTCTCGTCTGCCATTTGGAAGAAAGATCTTTTGGGCGACCTTCTTCCAAGATCCAGGGGAAATGAAATTTGTCTTCTTTCTCACCTTTGACAACATGGCACACCTCAAAGTGCTCCAGTAACTCCTGCACTGCACAAAAGCCTGGTGTCCCTAAGTCATACTTCTCCCACAAACATTCAAGTAATGTTGTGCTCAAAATACCTCGTTTCAGCACATCCTGTTTTGCAGATTCAAACTTCTGTCTGTTGAACCTGGCACAGAAGGGTTGAGTATCATATACTAGGACGGATTTAAGGTCACGACGGAGGACGGCCTTTAATATGTTTATAACCACATCTGGCTTGTGAAAGATGAACTGTCGCAGCAAAGGGTTTACTCTGAACCACAAAACCATACCAGTTTCATGCAGAAACGAAATGACATCTTCTATCCTCTGACACTCTGCTTTGTCTTGTTCTTTGCTGGTTGATGCCTCTTCAATTCTGGCGACTTTAGGGGGAGGTTCGTGATCTTTGCTCATTTCTCCAATGGAATCCATGAGCAATACAGATTCTGTTCCACTGTGTTTAGCTTTTTCAATGTTCTCTACAATTGTCAACCATGATCCTGGTAATATGATGACCTTTTGCTTTGCTATTCGGATTAATTCATTTTTTAGGTCTTCGATTCCATATATTGATTTCGAACTTGTGACAAATATGTCTTCACAAACCTTTGGTGGATTTTTCATTGATTTTCTTATGTGATCCAACTTAGTACGATACACATCTGTAAGAACTTTCTGCTTTCTCACTTTTTCATCCAAGTTGTCATAGGCTGCTTTCAAGCTGGATTGTCTCTTTTTCAGTTGTACTTTCCATGCTCTCATGATATCTTCCTTCTTTGTCTGTATCTTTTCAACAGTAACGAGGTCTGCATGAGTTCCTACTAGTAAAATTCTTGATTCTGGTGATCGGTAATAGATTTTGTCAATCCATGTTCCTATAACACTATGGTACTCCTTTACTATGTCTAAGCAGATATTGAATACAACCAAGGACAAGGATTCTTTGGTCAAAAAGAAAATGTATGCAGTTTTGTAGACTGGATGACCACCAAAGTCATTGATATTCAAGATAACATCCTGTTGTGGCATCCATGATTGTTGCTGCAGGACATGTGTTCTGTTTTCTTCGGGGGTCAAGCAGCTTTCTCCCCTTGTGAGTGTTCCCACCAGACTTGTCTTCCCTGCACAAGTTTCTCCTAGCACTTGGACCTGGAGCATCGATGCTTCCTGTGCTGAACTTTTTGCTAGATCTACAAGATACCGGAACACCGGCTCCTTGCCCTCGTTTGCTACATCTTGTGGCGGCTGAATTAATTTGTTGCCTGTCAGGTGAAGTTCACGTAGAGATGACAGGAGATGCATTTGCACGGGCAATCTCTTCAATTTGTTGTTTCCTAAGTCAAGAGTGACGAGGTTCATCATCATATCAGCTATTTTCTCAGAAACATCAATAATATTGTTAGAATTTAGACTAAGAAAGCCTATTTTGCTGGTTTTTGTCAAGACCGGGAATTTGGTTATGTAGTTATGATCCATCCAAACAGATTTTAGTGTTTCCAGCTCAAATAAAGTGATCGGGAATTCGTTCAGCTTGTTGTTGGATAGGTTAATTTCTTTCAAACTCCTCAGTTGTTTTATCTCTGGTGGAACTGTGGCAATTTTGTTATGACTCAGGTTGAGCTCTTCTAATGTCTCCAGCTCACATACTGGAGTCTGGATTTCTTCCAAACTGTTGTGGGACATGTTTAATTTCTTCAGATTCTTTAGTCGTTGCACCTCTGGTGGAATGGTGGTGATGTTGTTATGGCTAAGGTCAAGCTCTATCAGTCTTTCAAGCGTAAATATTGATAATGGTAATTCATTCAAGTGGTTCTTGGACAGTTCTAATTTTTTTAGGCTTGTCAGATGATCGATTTTTAAAGAGGCTGCATTTACTCCACACTCAGATGCTTTTAACTCTTCTAGAACTCTTGGTGTGTGTATGGCCTCCCATGTTGCCTTGTCTAGGGTTCCATTACCGGATATATCAAGTCTTTCAATGTTGACACAGCGAGATATACTCTGTGGTATTCTGGTTCCAATTCTTTGTAGATTTAGGCTTTTCCATATCTCTTTTTCTTCCGAATCTGGATCAGCATATTTTGGGTCTCTGTCGAGCTTTTGAAGCAATTCCAGCTTATTACGCTCAGGTGAGTTTGAAGGGTACATCTTTTCCAGTCGCTGTTTCCTTTCAATCTCATATACAACTTTCTTAAAATTAGAAAAGGGCTCACCCCGTAAAAAGCGAACTTTGTCACTCAATTTTTGAAGAAGAACTCCCACCTTACGAGAAAGCTGTTGCCTTGATTTATAAAGCACAGAGTTCACCTCCTCCTGTGTTAGTACACTCTCGTGCAACAAAGTTGTCAGCGCTTCTCTGAGACCATCTTCCCCAAGGCCCACTGCAAAATCCGATAACCTACAATAAAGTTCATAATATGTATTCAAAATAAAAGAAATTTGACATAAAGAAAGCAGTTTTAGTGAAATATGAAATAATTGGAAATTGGTTACTGCTTTCAAGCAAACATTTCTGGGGGAGTCTTCTGGTGGCATATAATGGATTGAATTATATTTACAAGATACGTCAGTAACCAATCCGGTATAATTAAATGTGAACCAATTGCCTGTAAATAAAAAAAAAAATGGAAAAATAACCCAGGAAATATCTAACTTGATAAACACATTAAAACTCAGTATAGCTGGTAGGAACAAGACGTCAACCTACATCAGAAGACTCGCAGTTTCATGTTTCCCACTGTCATGTAAGGCTCCACAGAAGATGTAGAACGCAGAGTCCCTCTTTCCTTTAAGGATGCTGAAAAGATTGATTGTTCCATCTGGATCTAGGATGGATCTCCGGTCTTGTTCTGTGAGTATCTTTTCTTTCACAAGTCGATTCATTATCTCCTGGAGGGGCCGGGATGGACCACTGATGTCTTTATACATTTGTACGCCATGTATCCTCAGGGTTGTACTGTGGAGATCGGTCATGACACCTACCAAAATAATAGCATGTTATATTAAATAAACTATTTTAAAAATAAACAATGTAGAATGTTCAGTTCCAAAGTTTTCTGCCAACTGATAATGTGTCAATTTCATACATTTTGGATAACATTACTACCGCTTATAACTGACTGTAATATTAACGTACCCTCCGTCACAGGATAATAGAAATCCGCCGAGGCCATGAAACTTGGATCTTCCTCTGGGCAAGGGTGATAACATGCCCTATCTTCCAGTGAAACATTAAGAAATCGCTCTGGTATTTCAAAAAGTGATGGAGATGTTTCCTCATTATGTAAACAATGTGGACACACCACATATTCAACTCGAGTTGCACCAGGGCATTCTCTTTCTATCAACTGTGTTAAGTCCTTGAATAACTTAAGGTAAGACTCTTTGAGTTGGTGAAGATTGTCCCCCCGCATGGAAAGCCTTAGTATTCCATTGGCTGGGTTTCCTACACATTCCCTTTCAAGTGTCATTCGGAGATAAACACCAAGCTGGGCATAGAAACCATCCTTCCAGTCTATACGTGTTGATTTGAAGTTTTTCAAGTGTTCATGGAGATGTACAGCAGCCGTTTCATACAGCCCTATTGGGCAGGGGCCGGCAAAATGGACCTCGGTGGAAATTTGCAATGCATCTCGGGGAAGGGGTGTAGTCTGCCATTTGGAGGAAAGATCTTTTGGGCGACCTTCTTCCAAGATCCACGGAAAATGAATCATATCTTCTTCCTCGCCTTTAACCACATAGCACACCTCGAAGTCCTTCAGTAATTTCTGCATTGCTAAAAATCCTGGTGTCCCTAGGTCATACTTCTCCCACAAACATTCAAGCAATGTTGTGCTCAAAATACCTCGTTTCAGCGCATCCTGTTTTGCAGATTCAAACCCCGGTCCGCTAAATCTCTCACTGAAGGGTTTAGTATCATATACGAGGATGGATGCAAGATCATGGCGGAGGACTGCCTTCAAGAGGTTTATGAGCACATCCTGTTTGTGAAAAATGACCTGTCGCAGCAAAGGATTGGCTTTGAACCACAAAACCACGCCAGTATCATGCAGAAACGAAATTACATCTTCCATCCTCTGACTCTCTGATTTGTCTCGTTCTTTGCTGGTTGATGCCTCTGCAATTCTGGCAACTTTAGGGGGAGGTTCGTGTTCTTCGTTTATTTCTCCAATGGAATCCATGGACAAAACAGATTCTGTCCCACTGTGTTTAGCTTTTTCGATGTTCTCTACTATTTTCAACCATGATCCTGGTAATATGATGGCCTTTTGCTTTGCTATTCGGATCAATTCATTTTTAAGGTTCTCAATTCCATATTGTGATTTGGAACTTGTGACAAATATGTCTTCACAAACCTGTGGTGGGTTTTTCATTGATTTTCTTATGTGATCTAATTTAGTACGATACGCCTCTGTAAGCTCTTTCTGTTTTCTCATTTTTTTACGCAACGTGTCACAGGCTGCTTTCAATCTGGATTGTCTCTTTTCTAATTGTGCTTTCCACGCTCCCTTGATATCTTCCTTCTTTGTCTGTATTTCTTTAACACTAAGGAAGTCTGCGTGAGTTCCTACTAGTAAAATTCTTGATTCTGGTGATCTGTAATAAATGTTTTCAATCCAAGTTCCTATATCACGATGGTACTTCTCAGGTATGTTCAAACAGATATCAAAAACAACCAAAGATAATGCATTTTTGGTCAAGAAAAAGTTGTGTGCAACTTTGTAGACTGAATGACCACCGAAGTCATTGATATTCAAGAAGATATCCTCCTGTGGCACCCATGATTTTTGCTGCAGGACATGCGTTCTGTCTGCTTCAAGGGTCAAGTAGGGCTCTCCCGTTGTGAGTGTTCCCACCAGACTTGTTTTTCCTACACAAGTTTCTCCTAGCACCTGAACCTGAAGTCTTGATGCTTTCTCTGCTCTGGTTTGTGCCAGATCTTCAAGATATCGGAACACTGCCTCTCTGCCTTCTTTGACTACTTCTTCCGGTGGCTGAATCAGTGTGTTACCCCCCAGGCAAAACTCATTTAGAGATGATAGGAATCGCATCCCTTCAGGTAATTTTTCCAACTTGTTGTTTTCTAAGTTAAGAGATTCTAAGTGCTGCATCATTTTGCCTATTTCCTCTGAAATCTTAGTAATACTGTTAGACTTAAGACTTAAACTTCGTATTCTGCTGAGTGTTGTCAGAGCTGGGAGAGCGGTGATCTTGTTATTGTCCAAGAAAACTCCTTTAATTTTCTCCAGCTCACATAATGTTACTGGGAATTCGACCAGATTGTTGCTGCGCATCCATATTTTTCTCAAATTCTTCAGTTGCTTTACCTGTGATGGGACTGTGGTGATGTTGTTATGGTCCAAGTAAGCCTCTTCTAGTGTCTCCAGCTTACATAATGGTACAGGGAATTTATCCAGCCCGTTGTTGCACATCCGTAATATCTTAAGGTTCTGTAGATTTTTAACCTCTGAAGAAACCATAGTGATGTTGTTATGGTCCAAGTCAACCTCTTCTAGTGGTTCCAGTTTATATAGTGTAGCTGGAAATTCTTTCAGGTTGTTGTGGCTCAGTCTTAGTTTCTTCAGCTTTTTCAGCTGTTTTACCTCAGGTCGCACTGTTGTTATGTTGTTATGGTCCAAGTAAACCTCTTCTAGTGGTTCCAGCTCACATAGTGTAACAGGAAATTCGTTCAGATGGTTGTGGTTCAGTCTTAGTTTCTTCAGCTTTTTCAACTGTTTTACCTCTGGTCGCAATGTTGTTATGTTGTTATGGCTCATGTCAATCTCTTCTAGTGTATCCAGCTCACATACTGGTTTTGGGAATTCTCGTAGCCTGTTGTTTTTCAGCTTAAGTACCTTAAGATTCTTCAGTTGTCGAACCTCTGGCGGAATTGTGGTGATGCTGTTACCTTCCAGGTCAACTACTTCTAGTGTTTCCAGTTCACATACAGGCTTTGGAAATTCATCTATATTGTTCTTACACAGCCCTAGTATCCTGAGTTTTTTCAGTTGTTCTATTTGTGGAGGGACTGCACTGATCTTGTTATTGTCCAGGTAAATCTCTTCTAGTGTCTTCAGCTCACACAACGATAAAGGAATATTTACCAAATTGTTGTTGCGCAACCTTAGTTCCTTCAGATTTTTAAGTTGTTTTGCTTCTAGTGGAATTGTCAGGATCTGGTTATTGGACAAGTTAACCTCCTCCAGAGACTCCATCCCACATATCGGTCCCGGAAATTCATTCAGTTTGTTGCAATGTAGCCTTAGTATCTTCAGGTTCCTCAGTTGTTTTACCCACCATGGAACAATGGAGATCCTGTTGTTGCCCAGGTTGACCTCCTCCAGAGAATCCATCCCACATATCGGTTCCGGAAATTCATTCAGTTTGTTGAACTGTAGCCTTAGTATCTTCAGGTTCTTCAGTTGTTTTACCAACCATGGAACAGTGGGGATCTTGTTATTGGATAAGATAACCTCTTCTAGTGTCATAAGCTGACATACTGAAATTGGAAATTGGTCCAATTTGTTCTTCTGCAGATTTAGAGACTTCAAATTCTTCAGTTGAATCACCTCTGTTGGAACTGTGGTGATCTTATTATCGCTCATTCCGACCTCTTCTAGTGCCTCCAATTCACATACTGCTATTGGAAATTCTTTCAGGTCGTTGTCTTTCAGCCTTAGCTTCTTCAGCTTTTTCAACTGTTTTACCTCTGGTTGCACTGTTGTTATGTTGTTATGGCTCATGTCGACCTCTTCTAGTGTATCCAGCTCACATACTGGTTTTGGGAATTCTCGCAGTCTGTTCTTTAACAGCTTTAGTACCTTAAGATTCTTCAGTTGTTTAACCTGTGGCGGAATTGTGGTGATGTTGTTGTTGTCCAGGTCAACCTCTTCTAGTGCCTCCAGTTCGCATGCTGGTATTGGGAATTCATCCAGATTGTTGTTAGAGAGTTTCAAAATCTTCAGATTTTTTAATTGCTTTACCTTTGATGGGGTTGTTCTGATGTTGGAAAAGCTCAGGTCAACTTCTTCTAGTGTCTTAAGTGCACACACCGGCATTGGGAATTCTTTCAGGTTGTTCTTGAACAGCTTTAGCACCTTCAGATTCTTCATTTTTTCCACCTGTGGCAGAATTGCCGCAATGTTGTTAAAGCTCACATTAACCTCTTCTAGTGTCTCCAGCTCATATATTGGTGCTGGGAAGTCTTCCAGCTCGTTTCGGGACAGGTCAAGGCTTTTAAGATGTTTCAGTTGCTTTGCCTGTGGAGGAACTGTGGCGATGTTGTTATAGCCCAGGTTAAGCTTTTCCAATGACTTCAGTTCAAATATTGACGATGGGAATTCTTTCAAGTTGTTTTTTGAAAGATCTAATTTAATTAGGTTTGCCAGCTGATCGAATTTCATTGAGATCACATTGACTCCACATGCTGATGCATTCAACTCCTCTAGACCTGTTAGTGCGTGTATTGCATCCCATGTTGCATGGCCTAGGTTTCCATTACCAGATATATCAAGTATTCTAAGTTTAATACATCGACGTATACTCTGTGGAATTCTTCTTCCAATTCTTTGAAGATTGAGCCTTGTCCACCCCTTTGCTTCTTCTGCATCTGACCCAGCGTATATTGGATTTTTGTCCAGCTTTTGCAACAATTCAAGCTTTTTCCATTCTGGTGAATCTTTGTTTGCTGACATATTGATTATATTGGGATACCTGAAATTAAACCACATAATTTTGCAGAAAATTTTATTGCTTAATTTTGCCACCCCTGTACATGTATTTCCTCATTCCATTTCTCTGATGTACTAGTATACAGCGAATAGCTGTTTCAACTGCTCAGAGCATTTTTGTGAAAAAAAAAATTAAATTCACTTAAGTTTTGATTAAAGAACCAGCAGGAGTTGGATCTGCATCCAAGACTCGCATTCCTAAATTAATTAGAAAATAGAGAAATACAGAAATTATCAAAAAGAGAGAGAGATCACACTTTATTTAAAGCACATGCAAAATGCCATTTCTCTTGCTAAAAATTCATTATGTATGAAAATTAGGTAAGACATTTACCAAATAATCAGGTGAGTGAGACTCTCCAGTCCTGCTGAAAATTACCAAGTAGTTATGTCGACAATTTCATTCCAAAGGTCTTAAGCTTTAAAAACAAAATTTCAGTTCCCTAACGTTGGTTGCAAAACTACTAAAGCGCATGTGCATGCCGTTGGCATTATGAATTTAACATAGCGAGATAGAAGAACAGTAGAGAAGAAATGTACCTTATCAAAAGCCAATAACCCAACTAAGGTCCTGTATCTGCATGATGCACGTGGACTTGCATTGGTAGCCTTGGAGCATCTGCAAAACATGATAATGTTTACTGTTATCCGAAAGTAAAAATTATTGCGTTCCTTGACAAAGATTGCTTTCAAACGTAAAAAAGTATTGCGTTCTCTTGCAAAGTTTTCATTCAAATGTAATACATGTAATTATTGCGTTCCCTCAGAAAGATTACATTGAATCGTTGTTGTTTTTTCCCCTTTTTCATGTCCTCTAAAATCTCTGTATACATGACATATGTGAACAAAAAAAAAAAACACTTTAAGAGCTATGCTCTCCCAAAGTTGGTTTAGATTTTACTTTCAAAGGATAATTTTAAAAAACATTTCTCATTGTAATAAGTATAATTTATGATCCATTCCAGCCAGTTCAAAAATTTACAAAAAAATCTGCTTTTTTCGAAGTCTCTGACATTCTCGACTTGAAACAAATGGCCAAAAATGAACATTTGTCTGCAAAAAAAAACATTTTTAGAGAAAAGAATTGTTGCTCGGGTGTTTTCAAATGTACCGATAGACAAAAAGGAAGAAATATATTATTTCTATATACACCTGCGCTAATAACACACGAGCCCTCCATTCTTTAGTTTTGTAAACATTTTTATTAAATATTTCATTTTAACCAAATAGCGTTGATTCTTTTACAATAAAACACCTTCTAAAGGTTTGCATGACATTGATAGGGGAGGATAGCCTGCTGACAATACAACTATTATATCTGCAAATCTATTTATCGGATCTGAACATTAAGCAGCGTGAATTGATTACTTTATGATAGTTTTAATGATAGAAATGGCATTTCTGAAGAAAAATAACATATCACTATATATACACATTAAGACACTATATATACACTTTAAGACACCGTTTCTTCCTATTTCGATAAAGAGTCGACTCTAAACCTTGATGATGTGCCCTTTGACCTCCGCACAGCGCAGCATGGGGGGGAACAATGGTGGGTGTTCATTTTTTAGGACACGATCACAGCATATTGATCGTTATATTTGATATCTACATTACAATCGATGAATGCTGAATACACGGAGATCTGGGCTCCGTATCTCGAAAGGTTCGCTATGTTGCACACGTGCGCAAGTGTCTCGATTCCATGGCAACGTATCTCGAAATAGAATCGGTTATGGAATCGAGACACTTGCGCACATGCGCAACATAGCGAACCTTTCGAGATACGGAGCCCAGGTAACTACAATGACAGCAGAGGTACACTGTACTAGGGTAAACATCGATGGCAAGTGTTCATAAGCAAAACTTGGTTCAACAAATAACGACACAGGTGACTGTCTCCTCTAAAACTGTTGCCTTGCATTGATTCCATGTGCACTTATACGCAAATACTAAATATATGTAAAATATAAAAGAATATGTTTATTTTATTTACCTAACAACGCCCAAATCTTTCTTAATCCAAACTTCTACACGCCCATATAATACATAGAATATTGAGGAAAATTCTGCGATGTTAATGCTACAAATGCAGAATAATTCATGCGCCGAGAAAAAATCAAACAAATCTCCAACTCCCCAACCAGACTGATATTGTTGATGAGGGCTCCATGATAATAACAAAATTCAGTAACGATCAGAAATTAGATCAATATCTTTGTCCCTTAAAAAGAGTGAACTTCAAAATTGTTCATCATTTTACTTGGACCTGAACATTATAGTAATCTAACGCCCTCCCATGAAACAATAAAAATGGCATAATGCATTTTTACCTTACAATGCTCAAGACATCTTCTAGACAGTTACATGGTCCCACATTTCCCGTCTTCCCTGCTGCTCGTCATACAAATCTGGTAAACAAGGTATCAGGTTAAACTAACGCTGAGCTTTTGTTGAGCTTTTTTCTTTTGTTGTGTTATTGATTTTTACCTAAGTTCACAGTCAAATGCGGGGGCTTTGAGGACACATACATACAGGGGTAGTGGTGCATTCTTGCTTTGCCTCGAGTCTAGTAGTGAGAATAACTCTACCGCTTCGATTTTTTTTCATAATGAATGGCGGTATGTCTCCGCACGGGTCGCACCCACGTCCTCCAGCTCTGCACTGCTGGCAAGGGTTGATAAATCTACGTGTAGTTATGGGAAAGACAGGAATAATGGCAATGGACTCCATTGCGTATAACTTTTGTTAGAAAGGAGGGCAGTTTTGAACAATATTTATACATATTACAATCTGCTTTCGCTGTTAAAGACACGATTCAGTAGTAGTGAGTGCCCTATCTTCATCCACGAGAGATCGGTGCCCTTCCGCTCGATGATATATTAAACGTGCTCCGGGTCTACACCCAAACTCCTGCATAGTGTAAAAGGGGTGTAAATATGGCGACTGTCTTTCCATATGAACACAATCTTAGTAAATATATATTCGTTTAACTTCGTTCAAACTAAAAACATCAGAGATTCTAGTGCAGATGATTCAATGGCAAAAGTTCATAAGCAAAATAATGATTTGATGAATTAAGCGCCAGGCAATTACAGTATATTCCGCGCTTTTTATCCAATGTTACTTCCATCTGAGGTTTATCATGATAATGTAGTATGACGCTATCGTCTCTCGTGGTAAAAGAAGGAAAAGAATTGAAAACTTACAATGCTCAAGGCACCTCTTTTTACCGCTACATAGTCTGGAAACGGGTAGTCTCTCTCTTAGTGTGCATCTATATAAAACCTAGTAAACAAGCTGCCGGGTGAAACTTTAAAAAATGTCCCCCAGGTAGTCCGCGCCTTTTAAATCAAGTGAACAAACTTGCGGGTAAAACTATAGCGGAACCTTTTGTTCCACTTGTTTTTCCATGTCGATTTTTTATAATGCCAGGTACGCTAACTTCTGTTAAATGCAGAATAGCTTTAAGATTGCGGGTTTTGTTAATATAGGTACGTATTTAAGCAGTGCGACCGCAGTAGCTGAGTTGTATGGACAATGACTACCCTCTACCAGGGCTACAGATTGATTTTTGACAGATATTCAAAGATATGTCCTTGGATAAATAGACAGTCATTTTTGGTCTGATGTCGCCTCAGCAAAAAATGTCCACAATAATAACTGCGGCCCTGGTAGACGGTAGACAATGACCACGATGTAGGCCTACATATAAGAAACAACATGCAATTAAATGACTATCCAGTTTTTGTCCTTTGTGAGTGTTTTTCACTTTTCAATCCTTTTCTCATTATATAACGTAAATATAACGTAAACGTTTGAGTTTGAGGAAAACAAGGTGAATTCTTTTAATTCATTATTTCAAACGTTCACAGTATACCTTTCATCTAATATTTTCAATTTTTCAACTCTCACCGACGTGAAAACCTTGATACACAAGACATGTTAGAGATAAAAGATAATCGAGCTATCATTCCTATGCTTAAAATACCAATTTGGAGAACAAGTCAAGCATAATATGGAATTTTCTCGAAATTCGACTGCTACAGCCTAATAGTAATCCTAACATTTCGAGTAAGTACTTTTTTCTTCTGTATGGAATAAATCACAGTACTCCGGCATTAAGAAATCATTTAATGTCAAATTTCATTCAAGGGGCTGGAAAGATCCTACTACCACCCTCTTGTAATTCATAGTGCAGTACTCAACGTTTCAATCCTGGCAAATGCAGTTTAAAGGTATCCAAACCGAGATTAACACGCAAAGAAATCACCTGGAAAAAAATTACAATGTTTCCTGCTCAAGAATATTTGCTTGACCCGTCCCTGCGTGTGCATTCGATGTTTTCTATAATTTCCGATTAAATATATATAATTTAGTTCGAAAAGCATGGTCAGTCAGTGAATCCGCCAATACAAAACGACTTTTATCGTTGTAGGGTCTGAATTGGGAAATATAAGAGGATAAGAAACGTGTATTTTAATATATGTTTACGCTTACCCATGTACTTCATATTTTTACAGATGATAGGGAACTATAAAAATTTTTTTTTTTCAAAAATTCTGAGTGCTCCATTTTTTCCTAAAACGAAAACAATTTCTACACTTGTTGACTCTTGGAGAAATTTTAACTTACACTCAATAACACCCTATCATTTTACTCATTTGTTTCCTCTTACATAATTACCTGAAATTAATGAAAGTGTAAGCCATTAACTTTAAAACATTACGAACAAAAAGTTATTTCCTTTATGCAATTATCCTAACACCGAAAAAAATTATTCAAAAATTCCGCGTGCCTGTCATTTACATTTGCCAACGACCCAGCATATTGCTTTGTTCTAAACTCTATTGAGGAAGATATATTAAAGACACTTGAAATCAAGTTTTTTGGTGTTATTATTTCTAAGAAAACTAAACATGTGCAAGACCAAGGGTTGAGGCGAGACCTTTTTGTATGCTTGTATTATCCAACCAAGGTCACTCTTTATTCATTTTATAGTGACAATAACGACAATCTAGTGCGTTCAAACATTTATTCACCAACTCTCTACAAATTTACAAGTATTTATACTCTATTTTTCTGTACTGAGCATGCATTTACTTGTTTTCTTTCCATTGTCTTTGCTTGATTACAAGGAATTTTCCATTCTCATGTTGCATTCCTCCATTCAACATTTCCTTATTAGGCAATCTCCAAGAGACTTGTTTTCGATTTAAAATATTAAGAATATTATTTGAATTACTCCTGCTTGGACCATATACAACCTAAGTTTGTATGTGTTTTACAAGTGTCAGAAACTTGCAAGTCTATTGAGAAATAAACCAATCAGATCGAATTATATGACTTTGACATGTTCCATCTTTTCCAACCATGAAAACAATTTCTGCAATTGTTGACTCTTTTAGAGGAATCTTATCTTACACTCAATAACTCCCTATCATATTACTCTTAAATAATTACCTGAAATTTGTGAAATTGTAAGTTTACAACAATACAAACAAAAAGTAATTTCCTTTTAAGCAATTATCCTAACACTGACATTAACTATAAATTTATATCCCTTATTGCCCATTTCACAATTCTAAATAGACATCATGTAAAAAACGTAACTGCCCTGGCATGAAATTCGCTGAAATTAAATAAAAGCAGAGAAGAAAGCTACATTTTTCAGAAAAATTCTTCACACTGACTCCATTCACGGAAACAGTCAACAACCGATCGACATGTCGCGCGTTATACTCCTAGTCTGTTTAATTTGCCTCATTTTTGGCGGGGAACTGGGGTCTGCACGCATAGATGACAGACCGGGACGCATGTGTGACAGCATTTCAGATATCTGTCGTTACTTTAATGTCACTGGGCTTGTCATAACAATTGACCATATTACCTTCACCGAAAAGTGCCGCTGCTTTTCGTCGGAAGGTCCCGGAGAAGATAGCCCACCTGGATGCGACTGGGAGCCAGAGGGTGGTGCCCATGGACACGCGGATCAAGTTGGGAGGTGTCGCGATATGGATCAGGTAGATGCTCTCTCTCTCTCTCTCTCCCTCTCTCTTTCTCTCTCCAGCACCTGTGGTATAGAGTCGATGTGTCCAGAGAAAAGACCACCGATGGTTTGTTCCCACATTTCATACTGGTTTTTAATGTTAAATTTTAATGTAATCAATGGCAACACACAATCAAGGATTATTTGAAGGAGGGGTCTGCGGATACGAAGCCGACCCCCTCCCCCCTTAGTGCAGGGTTTGGGGCCTGCTTAAAGGCCCCCAATTTTTTGGGTATTTTAGAGGGCGAACGGTGCCATTTGAAACGGTTTAGAACTATTATGATTCAGCTAGTCAAAATTCTAATTTCAAAAGGGAACCATTGGTGTAACTTTTTTCGGAAATCGAAGGGAGGAGGGCAGTACCCCCCCCCCCGGCCACCACCAACCCCTATATCCACCAATGCAACTTACTAGTATACTAATGCTTAAAGTCGCATTGGTATTGTATAAATAGATAAACAAAGAAACAACCCAATGTATAATTGTATAAATAAATAAATAAATAAATAAATAAATAAATAAATAAATAAAATGATCTACAGTTTTTTTTTTAATTGAAGTCAGAAATGCTATGAATTGACCAAGGCTATGTTTTTTGACACTTTGCCTGTAAATGAGTCGCCTCAAATGTTTGTGTTTACAGGTATGCTTGTTTATCGACCCCAGGCGTGAAGGCACCATAATAACCTGGAAAAACAGTGCGACATTTTCCTGCAAATGCCATTCTGCTGAAGGACCGTCAGAAGACGGCCCAGTTGGATGTAACTGGGAAGCACCACTGGTATGGTCCTTACTCCAGTTTCCATTTTCTCTCTCTCTCTCTCTCTATTGATCTCTTTCTCTTGATCTGTCTCTCGATCTCTTTCTCTGTTTATATCTTCTGTTATCAAGTCATCTACTAATATTATACTAAATATTAAAATTGTTAAAATGTGAAATCTTTATCTTTGAATGAGACGCGCATGCATGTTCAACGATGTCTGTGCTTTACCAATTTACATTTCCCAGGTCTTTTAAATCCCGGGGATTGATCCAAAATCAGCACCACCCGCCGGTTTATCTTCATCAGGCAACGGTCTTCTGCTAGAGGATAAGGGACCATTCCCACAAATATTTTGAACGATCTGTCTCTTTTAATTCTTTTAATTCATTATTTCAAACGCTCACAGTATACCTTTCATCTAATATTTTAAAATTTTCAACTCTCACCGATGTGAAAACCTTGAGACACAAGACATGTTAGAGATAAAAGACAATCGGGTTATCATTCCTATGCTTAAAATACCAAGTCAAGCATAATATGGAATTTTCTCGAAATTCGACTACTACAGCCTAATAGTAATCCTGACATTTCGAGTAAGTACTTTTTTCTTCTGTATGGAATAAATATTATCATGATAACCACAGTACTCCGGCATTAAGAATTATCATTTAATGTCAAATTTCATTCAAGGGGCTGGAAAGATATATACACACATCATACATGTACTAGCTGGGTCAATCCAACGTTGCAGAGGGGTGGATTCTGGCTAAAGTGCAATCAGCTTAACTGTCTGACACGCCTCAGGGGAAAATTAATCGTGTCCTGATTAGCAAAAATCCCTGCAGAGTTGGACTGACCCAGCTTGTGTGATGTGTGAATCTGAATGTGCCTATAGTTTATTAATAGCCACAAGAATAACAGGTATCCGACCAATTCTTACAAAATAAAATAAAAGAGTTTTTGTCAATTTTCTGCAGAGGGACCCTGTCGGAGGGTACCGGTATCCTGTCAGAATAATCCATTTGGAATATTTTAGTCTTGAACTGGGAAGGATAAGGAACTCTGCAGGATATATAGGCATAGATTATATGACTTTGGAACATTTTCAAACGCTCATAGTAAACATTTCATCTAATATTTTCAATTATCAAACTCTCACTGATGTGAAAACCTTGAGACACAAGACATGTTAGAGATAAAGATAATCGACTTATCATTCCTATGCTTAAAATACCAGTTTGGAGACCAAGTCAGGCATAATATGGAATTTTCTCGTCATTTGACTAATAGTGAGCCTGACATATCGAGTAAGTACTTTTTTTCTTAATGGAATAAATACAATCATGATAATCACAGTATTCCGGCATTGAGAATTATCCTATAATATTATGACGATTTGGGAAGTCATAAATTACATCTGTATTGCTATTGCAATCAATTATCAATTAAACAAGGGGCTGAAAAGAGCCTGCACATGTGACCACCCTGTTATTTATAGTGCAGTAAACAACGTTTTTATCCCCGCTACATCCGAGATTAAAACGCAAAAAAAAGCCCTAGAAATATCACAGATGATAGGGAACTACAGTATAGCAAATTTTTTCTAAAATTCTGCGTGTCTGTCATTTATTTTTGCCTGCTTTGTTCTGAATTCTGTTGAGGTAGCCATATTTAAGAGACCTGAAGTCAGGTTTTTTGTTGCCATTATTTCTAAGAAAATTAAACATATATGCAAGACCAAGGGTTGAGGTGAAAACTTTCTGTATTAATGTATTATCCAACCAAGGCCACTCTTTATTACGAACAAAAAGTAATTTCCTTTTAATCCATTATCCTAACACTGAAATTAACTATTAATTTATATCCCTAATTGCACATTACATTATTCTAAATAGACTTTATGTAAAAACGTGACGACCTCCCTAGCAGGAAATACGCTTCGAGTATATAAAATCATCCACGAAGGCTACATTTTTTCAACCAAATCCTTCACGCCGATTCTATTCACGGAAACAGTCAACAGCCGATCGACATGTCGCGCGTTTTGTTCCTAGTCTGTTTCTGCCTAATTTTTGGCGGGGAACTGGCGTCTGCACGCAGAGGTGGCGGTCACCACGGTGGTCACAAGGGACACAGGGGCAGACCGGGACGAATGTGTGACAGCACTGAAGATATCTGTCGTTACATTAATGTCACTGGGACTACCTTGACAATTGACCATATTGGCTACACCTCAGCCTGTCGTTGCTTTTCGTCGGAAGGTCCAGGAGAAAATGGCCCTCCTGGATGCGAGTGGTTGCCAGAGGGTGGTTTCCATGGACACAGAGTGGATCGAATTGGCAGGTGTCAGGATATGGCTCAGGTAGATGCTCTCTCTCTCTCTCTCTGGTATTGTATAAATAGATAAACAAACAAACAAACAATTGAATGAATAATTGTATTAATAAATAAATGCATGTATAAATAAATGATCTTCAGTTTTAACTGAAAGTCAGAAATGTCTTGAATTAACCAAGGCAATGAATTTTGACATGTTGCGTGTAAATGAGTCATTTCAAATGTGTGTGTCTTGATGTTTACAGGTGTGCTTGTATATCGACCATAGACGTCAAGGCAAGATAATAACCTGGGAAAACAGTGCAACATTTTCCTGCAAATGCCATTCTGCTGAAGGGCCGTCAGAAAACGGCCCAGTTGGTTGTAACTGGGAAGCACCAACCGGTATGGTACCTTACTCCATTTCCATTCCCTCTCTCTCTCTCTCTCTTGAATTCTCTCGGTCTTTTTCTCTTGATCCGTCTCTCGCTCTCTTTCCCTGTTTATATCTTGTTATCACCTCATCTACTAATATTATACTAAATATCAAAATCAAAAATTTTAAAAGGAGGAAACACATCTTTATCTTTAAATGCGACGCGCGTGCATGTTCAACAATGTCTGTACATTATCCATTTAAATTTCCCAGGTCTTTTACTCCCCGAGGATTGAGCCAAAATCAGCACCACCCGCCGGTTTGTCATCCTAAGGCAACGGTCTTCTGCTAGAGGATAAGACACGTGTATATTCTAAATACGGTGCGCAATTACATGAATGTGAAAAATGCAATTATATCCAAAAAGAAAAATAAAGATTGATCACAGGCAACACATTTTCTATTAGTTTTATGCAGAATTTTTAACCGATTTGCTTTCAGTGAGATATAATGGTAAAAGCGAGATAAAAATATGTTTTGATGAGTTAACGTCTTCGAAAACTGTGCCTTCAAAACTTCCAGGGCCCCGTATCTCGAAAGCATCGCGTATTCGAATAGCGATATGACATAGAGGCTACAATGTATTATAAGGGGCGAGTAGGGGCGAGTATGGGCGAGTTATGGAATCGAGAGGCTTGCGCACGGTCGCAATGCGCGATGCTTTCGAGATACGGGGCGTCTACTTGACAAATTTGGTTTATTTCCATATTAAAGAAAAATTTGCAATTGCAAACAAATGTTACTGAAAATGTTTTTGTAGTAAACATTCATATAAACAATATGAAGTAATTTAAAACATTGAGTTAATGAGCATAAATAACAATTTTCTTCGTGTAATACACATGATCTTGGTATGAATAATAATAATAATAATAATAATAATAATAATAATGCAATATAACAACAATATATTTAAAACTCATTTTACACAACTTGATCAATTTATGGATACTATTCAAACAGCAATTACAGATACTGATGAAAAAAAACTTAGCTGACTGATCACATATGCACAATATCTAATATTATCAAATATTATTATACTCTTCATATCTTTTTCACAAGTAAGAATTAGAAACCAAATTACCTGTCTCTAAGATGGCTAATAATAGAGGTTCCTTAATTAACAAGATGACCTGCATCATATCTTAAGCTCCGGGTAAGGACTGTATGAATATCAATTACAAAATGAAAGTCATTGTATATCCTAAATAAAATTTTTAACTCCCCATTTTACCCATTATATTATATAATATTTTTCAAAAAACATATATGCCTCACATGCTATTTGTAAAAGTCACAACAATATGGTATGTCTAATGATATAAATATACCCTGTGGGAAAATTGAAGGATGAAGAAGCAGAGGAAGGCAAATAACATCATACATTGACAACCTTAATACATATACATTTTAGATAATTGCAATCCGAGGTGGTCCTGTTAGTATATTTTACAATCTCATTCACTGATACACATTCAACAGTATAGTATCACAGTACAGTATCACATCCTGTTGGTTAAAACTAAGTTTGTAACAATACATTTTGATCTTGATAACAGTGTACCATAGACTGCACTCAGATTCACATATCATACGTGTACATGTACTAGCTTGGTCAACCCAACACTACAGGGGGGGATTCTGGCTAAAGTGCAACCAGTTTAATTGTCTGACAAGCAGCTAGAGGGGAAATTAACCACTGTGCGCTGATAAGCAAGAATCCCTGCAGAGTTGGACTGACCCAGCTTGTGTGGTTTGTGAATATGAATGTGCCCATAGTTTATTAATAGCTTAGCAGCACAGATATTGTAACACATTAAAGGTACATACGAACCGAGCATTGGTGGAGCGTGGATTCCCAGTAACACATGTAAACCACTTCTATTAGATTCTTATATGACTCAAATAAATTTGACATGCCAAGGGATAAAGTGGATAAATCACTCGATCAGCCATAAAAGACCTTTAGACTGCTCCTTTCTTTAAATTTTTGGTTGTAAATTTAACCTACTTTCGTGACCTACTTTCCTGCCCCATTGACATACAGCTTAGAATGCCAGCAGAAAAATCCGTTCAAACATCATTTTTGGGTAAAATTAAACAATGCCTTTTCGTAATTCTCTTAGTTATACTACTTGAAACTATATGCTGGCATTTGGTTGGTTTTTGTGACAAAAAATTGACTTTGTATGCATCTTTAAGTCATTCATATATATATATATATATAACTGCAGGACTTGTGTATTTTCTTTACACAATACACATGACAATTTAGATTGGCACTTTTTCACTCCTACTCTAAGGCTCTATTCCCATAGATTTTAGATCGATCTATCCCCGCGGGGAGTCTCACTAGATTACTTTCAGATAATCCAACTTAAATGTCCATCCCGCCTACTACAAGCTGTAAGGGGGTAATTAACTTTCGTGTCCGCCCAGCTGACAGCTATTTAGCGTGAACCCCCAGGGATTTAGGTCGATCTAAAGTAGGTCGATCTAATCTATGGAAATGGGGTGTAAATCTCTTCCTTTCATATAAGGCCTGTAGACAGAAGAACCAAACTTGGCTGAGAAAAGGCCCACTTGCAGTCAAAATGTGACCTGTCCTGATGCACATGTAGGTCTGACGGAAAAAAGTCAAATTTTAAAGAAAATGAGCTGCTCTTTTAAATTCCTGGCCACAAACCACAAACACCTACATGCGCACATGCACAACCACAAACTAACATGTGCATGTACTTATTTTGCACAAATACATGTGCTAAACTGTACCCTTTGTCTAGCAGTTCAAACAATACTCCAATTCACAGGATCACGGCCCATTTTAACAAGAGCATCATTAGCCTTAGAAAAACATTTGCAGCCAAAGAATTTATTAAAGCTGAGAGGAGAGGGGTGGGCTGCTTTTATAACACAGTGCTTGCTGTCATCGATTAATTTCTCCTTTTTCTGTGCAAAACCTCCCCACAGGATAAACACCACCCCGCGGCAATCCTGGCTGATGTGAGTGATGACTGAGTCAGTGAACTTCTGCCATCCATATTTGGAGTGGGAGTTTGGCTGATGGGCCCTGGAAAATGAATAATAATAATAATAATAATAATAATAATAATACTGATATGAGTGATGATAGAGCAGGTGAACGAACATTTGCCATCCATCAGGAGTGGGATATAGGCTGATGGGCTCTTCCAAATAAAATTTTTAAAAAATTACAACACTGGTGGGTCCAAATGCTTGAGGAGAAAAAGGGAAATTTATTTTTCTATTCATTTATCGTGTTTTGGAATCAGTCAGTAAATAAAATGCATTAAGTGAAAAATATTGATGATAAACTTGGTCAAATTTAAAACTCAATCGCCAAACTCTGAAATCCTCATCTTACTCCACAGTTAGTGTTGCATTTAGCAGCAACACCCCTCGCTGCTCCCACGTCTCCAGAGATCCATGGGATGGAATTTGGAATCCTGGGATATCTACAGCCAGCTCTTTGTACATATTCTTCAGAGATGGAGGGACAGGCTGAAAGTCACGAGGGACAGAAAATGCCATACCCATGGCCTGCAAAAAGAAAGATAAAGAAAGACAGAGAGAGACAAGTTGATACTAAGACATATCATTTTCATTACAATGTATAGGCCGGCTTAATTTTGGCACATGGGGGTAATCACTCGCAGAAAATGAAACACATTTGGAATGGTTTGTCCTTAAAGCTCGCTGTACACCTTCAACTGATTTATGTTTTTCCTGGCCATCTTTTGGAATTTTAACTGAAATCCCTTACCATCTGCAAAAACTATATGCCTTTGTGTATGACATAAATTCTGTCATTTCTACATGGAAGGCATATATTCATACTCTCTACCAGGTATCAGAATAATGATGTTGTCATTGTTGTGCAAAATGTTTAGCTGAACATGGTACAGAAATGTGCA
The DNA here is from genome assembly GCF_051362555.1 of Lingula anatina. Taxonomy (NCBI): domain Eukaryota; kingdom Metazoa; phylum Brachiopoda; class Lingulata; order Lingulida; family Lingulidae; genus Lingula; species Lingula anatina. Next base: position 12,264,085 of record NC_141771.1, on the reverse strand, counting down.
CAGCTGATGAATAGCCAGAAAAATATCTAAGAATCAATATGTCATGAAAAACAATCTCTCTGTGACCGCTGTATAAGGCATGTTCTTGCCATTTAATAGTCATCAGTCACAAAATATAGTAAATAAAATTTTACCCCTCTACTTTTATGATAATGAGAAAAGTCATTGTCAAGCTGACAATGTCTATATCAAACACACTGTATCAGTATCCTATAATTTCTTGAGATTGAAATAAAGAGTGCTTTAAGTGCTTAAATGATGCCACCCATGATTACCTTTGTAGACACAGCTGACAAAAATTTTCCTCTTCTGATTTTAAATGTAGCAAAATATTTTTCAACCAAGGTGAAGCTCATTTCCCAGACATATTGCTTACCTGTCCATTATCATGGTATGGATCCTGTCCAAGAATAACGATTTTTACCTGCAATATATTGAAATAGTAAAATATTGTTTCAAAGAAATGTATGATTACATGAATAAAGAGAGAGAGAGAGAGGGGGGGGGGGGGGAGAGAGAGGAGAGAGAGAAAAGAAAGAGAGAGAGGGGGAAAAAGAGAAAACTAATTGTCTCAATAGAATTCTAACCATGCATTAGTGCATGAAAAGAGAATCTTTTTAATAGAACAGAGGGAGAGATAGTAGGATCAAGGGATGAAGAAGAGGGGATTAAAAAAGAAGCTGAGAAAGTAAACTATGGCACACCTTATCTACTGGAGTAGAATTCAGTGCATTAAAGATGAGTTCTCTTGGTGGAAAGATTTCCTTTTCTGCTGCATAATCTCTACTCAGCTGGGCAGTCAGATTTTTGAAGTAATCCTTGCTGAACTCTTCTTTCAAGAGGGATCTCCATGATTCTTCAGTCAAGTAGTGTAAGAGATCAAGATTGGATGATGTAATTTTCGTACTCTCGTCCTTGTGGGGAGGTGGTTCACTGGTTTTAACTTTGGCGCCTTTCTTGGAATCTACATTATATTTATAAAAAGATAATTTTTATTATTGTTTAAAGTGGTATTTAGCCTCCTTTCTTTAATACTCATGTTAATTCCATGTATCTTTGAGTAGTTGTCTATTTTAAACTGTTATTTTTTATCTATACATTTTCTAGCACGAAAATTCATGTTAGCACAGACAGTACATATCAGAATCATCAATTGGAGTGCTAACGCATGAATTTTCATGCTATACATTTACATGACTTTATTATGTCCTGTAGTCTTGTAAAAATGTTTTCTGGGTTTATGCATTACTGTAGACTTATGTGGTATTCTGAAGTTATGTAATGAGGTTTTGCTATTCAGTTACCTTTCAACCTAGGAACAATGATCCATACAATTCTTTATTGATAAACACCTTCACATATAAGGTACAATCATCAGATCATGGGCTTTACATCTAACTACATCAAATAAATAAGTAGATAAATAAATAGATAGATAGCAACACAATTACATAGTACAGATATAAATAAAGCATTAATGATGATTTTATCATAACACCGTATGTTAGGTTTGCTCCACTCGCTGAGTCACTTGCTCACATACTGTAAGAATAATAATTTTAAACAGTAAAATGATAAACAATTATTTATAATAATAAAATGGAAGTGATGATTAAACCTGGAATTAATTTTGAGTATTACCAGAAGGTGGTATGTCCTAGGTGACAACCGAGAGTGTGCAATGCCACTGTTATACAGTACTACTGTACATGTGCATTTGTACCAGTATACATGTAGTTGCATGTTCTGTATGCTACAGCACATACTAGTTAGTTTTACTGGTAGTGAATCCACTGAATCTTTTCCCTCCTTGCAAAAGCAGTTTACTTGTTTTTTTTTAATGTTCTATATCCACAATCTTTCACACACGTGTACACTTATAACTTCACCTGATATTTTCATTTTCTTTTTGGCTTTTGCAGATTCACTCTCATCTTTCTTGCTTGGCACGTTTTTACGTTTTGGTGGCATGTTGCTTTGTTGACGGAAGTGCCTTGGAACACACCGTCTGCACCGCTTAGAAATATAGTCCATATGTATATTTGTTACAATTAGTTTTGATATAATCAAGAAGGCATGTGAACGACCAATTATGCCACATCAATGAAATTCGGTGCAAAAACTTAAAAGCCGTTCAGTTCAGTCGAAACGAAACGCGCATTTATCTAAATGGAAAACTACTTTCAGCGCACCTGGCTTGTTGCGCATGTGTACCGGATGTGGTGCTTTTTGTTTGTTCGCTCGGATTTAGCGGCAAATTTGCAAACATAGACCATTACAGCATTGGACTTTGCGTTTGCAGCGAAATACAAGGTATGCCTTGTTTATTTAACCTTTCACAGTTGATAATTGGTGTCAGAAATATCATGCATTGCATATGAATCTATCTGGTGGAGTCCCGGTGTTTGGAAGTGAGTGCAGTCTTCACTCAGTGTAGGAGGGTGGGGTGCTCTGATTTAGTCTTCAAGATCCCAATCTTGACAACCAGGCATAAGGGAAGGGTTACGCTAAAAAGACACTGTTTTTTTTACGTTTTGTACAAATAAAATTAGCGTATCTTTTTTACCTGTCCGACTGTCATGTCACGAATTTTACTTCGACAGAATTTAATTTTTGTGAGGGTGTTGAAATCAGAATTTATTATAATTCAAATAAAAATCGGAACTTACTACAAATAATATTTTCTCTCAGATCCGACGATTACGTTGTTGTGAAAGTATGAAAAATACAACAAAAGAATATTAAGACAATGTCGGGGGACGATTACAGTTTTCCCAGTGACAGGCGTGGAAAAGTTAAGAAATGTCCACATTCCAAACTGGAATGTGAATAGTTTCAAGTGTTGGGTATGCTGTTGTGAACAATAAAGTTCAATACTCCACATTACACAGTTGTTCATAGGTTGTAGTAAGTCTTATTTCACAGCTGGAACAGAATTTTGCTTTATATTTAAGTGTCATGGCAAAAAAAATTAAAACTGGTTTTTATCTTCCTTTTCTTGGAGGATGTAGTCTTTTTATGCATAAAAGAGAGTTTAGCTAGCTGTTTTGGTGTGAAAATTTGGATATGATATTTGGATTTTTGTTGAAAAGTTATAATTATATTTGATATATTGTACATTGAATTACTTGTCAGAGAGCCAAGCTTTTGTAGAAGCCTTAGAATCTTGAAATATTTGATCATTTTCCAAGGATGCCTTTAAATCTTTTTATGCCCATTGAAATAAAAAACATATGGATTGTTTTCATTAAGCTGTGGAAGTGAGAATAGGTCTTAACCAGAGTGAGCATGGTTAAAAGAAATTGTTTCAGAGCACAGATCTTTCCCAATTCAGGCCCTTAAAACCATAAAACCCTCCAAATTAAAGTACCTGATATCGATAGTTTCTGCTGAATCGACTGGCCTGTCGTTCAAAACTATTATATTCACTCTCTTTAACAAATCATTCAATTAGTAATGGCATAAAACATTCAATCCAAGTGCAGAGACAGTTTGAGTAATGGTCCCTCAGTAGGAGAAATCCCTTTTTGCCCTAAGAAAATCAATTTTGGCAGCTAAATCTCTAAAGACTACGTTGTAAGTGTTTGGTCCCATAGTAAATGTTCAGAGACATTTTTTTTTTTAAACCCAAGCTCATGTCTGAGGGCAAAAGGAAAAGGTTTCACTTACAAAACACTTGAAACATTATTACCTTAGTTGAAGTGTTTGGTGGAAGTAATGCTGACAGTGTGTTAAGAAAACAAATAGTCATCCAAGTTGTTTGTTTAAAGCAATAAAGACCAAATCTATTCTGTAGAAAAAGTAGCATGTAGTTTACTAATTGGGTCAAGCCCTGGGTCAACTTGAGTGTGTTACAGTGTGCTGAAGAGTCTTAGACTGCATTCCCACAGATTTAGATCGATCCTTCTGGATCAACCTAACTCCCTGGGGGTTCATGCTAAATTGCTGTCAGCCGAGCGCGCACGGAAGTTAATTACCCACTTACAGCTTTTAGTAGGCAGGACAGACAATTACTAGTAAGCTGGCTACGCTGACAGCAATCTAGTGAGACTCCCCACAGGGATAGATCTATCTAAAATCTGTGGGAATGCAGTCTTAAGGGAAATGAAACCAGTGATTTAGCAAGGTTTATCACACCACATCTCAGCATATAAAACATTCATTTTGTATTGACTTACTACTGTTGTGTCATTACTTGGGAAACAGATGGGTTACAGAGGGAGAAGTCAAATAGAAAAAAGTAGAATCAAATAGATAAATGAATAATAGATTTACGTGAAAGTTGACTAAAGGATTAGCAAAAGACTAGTTTTTTTACCAAGTCACTTTATCTTTAAATGTACTTACAGAGGTTATGTTTTAGTGTTGAGAGAGTGAGAGAGATGTAAAAAAAAATACTTCAAAGAGCATGTTGATTTTAAATAACTTAACAGTAACATGTTCTTTAAGTAGATTATGATTATCTTAAAATTTGTAGGTATTTGCATTTATTTAACTGCTTAAAGGCATGCTTAATTAAAATATGTGAGCATTTTGAAACCCAGTATTATTTTTATGTAGTTCTTTCAATGTAAGGTCATAGCATAAGGAAAGATAAATTGCTAAAGGGTTATCAGATATTGATAAGTAAGTAACTAAATCAGACTAGTGAAAAGAAAGTATAGCAAAACTGGGAAGTCTTTATTTCAAGTGAATAAGATTTCTGAAAAGGGTGTATAAGGATAACATGTACATTTATACTTGCCTGACTTGATTATAAATACAGTATGATATTCAAATTGTGCCCTAGGCTCACATACTAGTAAGCATATAAAATTCTGAATTGCCTTAAACTGTTAAATGATGAAAATTATATTAATTTCATAAAAGATATAAAAAAAATGAATGTTTTTTGCCTTGGAAGTACACCATTGATTATTCACAAATAGAATGCTAGGTAGAGGAATTATAATGCAAGTTTATGTTGTTCAAAGTTTAAAAGACAGCTTTTTTTTTTTGGCACCAAAACAGAGATCATAATATTTGATGTTATCAAAACATCTAGTAATGTTCCTGCTATGTTTTGCCAAGTCTTTCAATGTAAGCATGTAAGCTTTAGGGCGTATTCCCAGAGCTTTTAGATCGATCTATCCCCGCAGGGAGTCTCACTAGATTACTGTCAGATAATCTGGCTTAAATGTCCGTCCCGCCTACTACAAGTTGTAAGGGGGTTATTAACTTTCGTGCCCACTCGGCTGACAGCTATTTAGCGTGAACCCCCAGGGAGTTAGGTCGATCTAAAGTAGATCGATCTAATCTCTGGGAATGGGATCTTAAAGACCTTTTCACAGTGAGCTTTAAATCTTAGGAAGCATTCAGATAGACGCATCATGCTAGTTGAGTCCAACTCTGAGGGGGATTCTTGCTAATTGCAATCAGTGGAATCAGCTTACTTGTCTACATGTTTAAGTTAATTACTTCTTTGCTACCTCAGGAGACATGTCATTCAGTCAAACTGATTGCAATTAGCGAGAGCCCCTGTAGGGTTGGACCAGCCCAACTAATACAATGTGTATATCTGATTGCTACCTTAGCAATTTCAACTGTACTGGTAAGCTATGAGCGCATTCTCAACGAATTAAGCCAGGCTTTACAAAGCCGGTGACCTAAAAATGGCGGACGTACATGAAAGAAAAACCGCCTAATCTTTTAATAGTCTCTCAGCCTCTCACACGCCTCCCCACACGTCGTCCCTGTGGGTACAGTAATTAAATCTCGGCTCTGAACATTAATATTTCCGTGAATATCTCTGGTGATATTATCTCCGTAGATAGTCGATTCATTGCTGCTCTACGGGCCAAATTATTCCTTTTTTGTCTCTGTTTTCAAAGATAATAGAACAGAAGAGCTTTTTTCCTTCGATCGCCTTCAGCCGCCATGCTTTCTTCACCACGAGTTTAACTGATGAGCATGTGCACTTAATATTTCTCAGGTAGCTTCCGCATGGCGAACGGAGACGCAGTTTAATTACTGTACCCCGCAGGGACGACGTGTGGGGAGGCGGAGAGACTATTAAAAGATTAGGCGGTTTTTCTTTTATGTACGTCCGCCATTTTTAGGTCACCGGCTTTGTAAAGCCTGGCTTAATTTGTTGAGAATGCGCTCTATGAGTAAATGACAACTAATTAGGCAGGCTATTATGTAAGAGAGTCATCTGAATGGAAATGGACCTGGCAAATTAACTAACCAGCAGGAAACAAACTTGTGGAGCACATGTGACAGGGAGGATATCCCCTTTTATAGCATAATTACATGGTAGGTTCTATCTTCAGCCATATCATTTCAGCTGAGTCGCTAAGGTAAGAATAGTGCTATCAATTTTCATTGTGCTTAGCTAAGTCACTACTTTTTCTCCAAATGGGTTAAATTAGACTTAAACAAGCCAAATCAACCCCCTTTTTCAGCCATTGTAAGTCTGTTTGCAACATATTCGAATAATTACCAACCTTTCTGGGCGTGTCATTCAGTTAAGCTGATTGCAGTCAGCGAGAGTTTCTGCTGAGTTAGATTGTTCCACGTAGACGGATGGTGTCTGTGGGAATAGGGCCAGTCAGTGGAGGTGGACTGTACGAAGTCCAACTTGAGACAGGACTTGTTGTTTAATATATATATATATATATATATATATATATATATATATATATATATATATATATATATATATATATATATATATATATATATATATAATCAGTAATATAGCTGTGTCTGATCTACTTTTAATTTGTGTGCTTTATCTGTCCCAAGGCCACCTCTCAGTCACGGAGTTGAGTCTCTGCATGCTTTCCATGGTTTAATATGTATTGGTACTTATCATATGAGACATTTGAATTCCTGACAAAATTAATTGGTCACCTGTGGGTGCATTTCAGTCACAAACTTGACTTATATCTGCAAGGGGGGTCAAAGGGGGGGGGGGGGGGGGTAGTGGGAGATGAAGGATGTTTGTGTCAGCCTGAACACTGCTGTGCTAATTTTTCATCTCGCAAACGGAAAAGTATGCATCATGTAGAGCAGAAGGAAAAAAATCAATATAAATCTTTTGTATTCTGACACTAAGCCGAAGCTTTTTCACTGAGATTTCTTGAAAGGAATTCCGGGCAATGAGGAATTGATGCTTTAGATTGTGGTATTGATATCGGAGTGCTTCAAGTCTGCTCTGTGAAGTAGGGAAAAGATTTTACGGTAATTATTTCAAATTTTCAGATGCCTCACATCTTCTAATCGTTTGCTGTTTCTAGATGTGTCCTTTTAAGACACAGCAATGGACTTACTGATACAATGCCAACCATTCGGAACTTCTTAATCATCATTTTATATTACATTACCTTTTAAACATTTTAATGTAAATTCTTGATGTTTGAGCTTATAGAGTAAATACCATACACTACCAGTCAGTAAGATATCATTGCTGTACTGCACATTACACAAACTCAATGAAAAATGGATTTTCCATTTAGCTGGTCAATTTGTCCCTTCAGACAATTCCACCAGAAACTGATTGCAGAGTGAAGCTGACCATCTGTCAGAGCACGTGAATAGTGAATAAAAGTAGTACAGTTACTATGCAATCAGTTAACGAATTAACATGCTTTCTACTGGCTTTGAGTCGAATACAGAAAAGTGGGTGATCATAGTAGTACGTGGCAAACAAGAGGAGGCGTATTGATATGTTAAACTGATTGCATTCAGCGAGAGTCCCATCAGAGTTGGATTGAATTTGATCTATGCATTTTGATAGTTTTAGGAGAAAAAGCCCTTTGAAAGGTTTATGTTTAAGTACTGTGTGGTGTTCACTCACAATTTTCACTTTAAAGGAGTTAACTTTAGACTTCCAAAATAGTGACAAGGCATAACCAGGGATCATTGACTGACAACATCCAGAAAAAATAAAGCCTAAAATACAACTTGCCACACTACCCAGTCTTATAGTATCAGCCTCCATATACAAGTTACAACACAGTTTTAGCCAGTGTTTGTAGCATTGTGTCCTATGTAAAGCAAAGCTTCACTTATCATGTATTTTGTACTTCCATTCTAAGTGAATTAAAGTGGTTAGATAACTGCCAAAGAATGAGGATGTATGAGAGAGAGAGAGAATGAGGATGAGAGAGAGAGAATGAGGATGTATGAGAGAGAGAGAGAGAGAGAGAGAGAGAGAGAGAGCAGGAAAAATGGGACAGAAAGAATATTTTCATAGTGATAATGATGATAAATAACTCATTTTAGTGAGACATATGAGTGAATGGTTTTTATGTACAGACACAGATGTGTCTGTACATATAGCCATCATCTGCGTCTGTCGTCGCCGTCGTCGCCGTCGCTGTCGCCGTCGCCGTCGCCGTGCACTTTTACCGATAACACGATAAGTGGAAAACCATTTTGCCTTTTGATTTGAAACTTGCAGAACTGATGAATATTCATAATACGCAGGTCAAGTTCGAAAATCAGCATGATCGGGTCACTCTTAGGGAATTTATGCTGTTTTTTTCACTTTTTTCAACATATATGCAGCACCGATAACACGATAAGTGGAAAACCATTGTACCTTTTGGCTTGAAACTTACAGTACTGATGAATATTCATAATACGCAGGTCGAGTTCGAAAATCAGCATGATCGGGTCACTTATAGGGAATTTATGCTGTTTTTTCACTTTTTTCAGCATATATACAGCACCGATAACACGATAAGTGGAAAACCATTTTACCTTTTGGCTTGAAACTTACAGAACTGATGAATATACATAATACGCAGGTCAAGTTCGAAAATCAGCATGATTGGGTCATTTTTAGTGAATTTAGGCTATTTTTTCTCTTTTTTTCAGCATATATGCAGCACCGATAACACCATAAATGGAAAACCATTTGACCTTTTGGCTTGAAACCTACAGAACTGATGAATATTCATAATACGCAGGTCAAGTTCGAAAAACAGCATGATTGGGTCATTTTTAGTGAATTTAGGCTATTTTTTCACTTTTTTTCAGCATTTTTGCAACACTGATAACACAATAAATGAAGAGCTGTTTTACCCTTTGGCTTGAAACTTACAGAACTGATAAATATTCATAATACGCAGGTCAAGTTCGAAAATCACCACGATCGGGTCACTTATAGGGAATTTATGCTGTTTTTTTTCACTTTTTTCAGTATATATGCAACACTGATAACACAATATAAGAAAAACAGATTGGCCAATTGTCATTATACTCACAGGAGGGGCCAATCTTACTAAAACGCAGGTTGAGTTTGAAAATCAGCATAATCAGTCCATTATTTTAAAAGGTAATGCTGTTTTTTCACATTTCCTCACATTCATTTCTTAGGCATGTTAACAGTCTCATTATTGAACTAATAAGATACGTAAATGTGTTTGTTTGGCATTTCCTGCATCTTTACAACATTGTTAGTTGATTTTGTAAAAATGATGGTAAACTTGTTATCATGTATTGTGTAATAAAGTGTCAAAAATGGAAATAAACTCATATCATTGCAGTTTGTCAGATGCATTCATCCACTATGTTCAGAATCTCAGAATGGAGGAAGTTGGGCATTTAAAACTGTTCTATTGATACTTTTCCCATCTCATCAATTTTCTTCATTGGTCATATAAAAATGGCAGTAAACTGTTTATTTTGTTTTATGTTTAAAAAGTGTTAAAAATGGAAATAAACCCATTTCAGAACAGTGCTGTATTGTTTACATTTTGGCATTTTCAATATGTGACTTTGAAGTTCCATGGGCCTGAAGGCTTTTGCTAGTCACATTTTCTGAATAACCATGATACTAATATTTTATAATTAAAAATTGATGGTCATTATGCTGTAAAACATTATGTAATATTGCATGAAAATTTGAAGAAACCCCTATTTTGGGCACTGCTCCCATGATGACCATTTAAGGAAAATCATGTCACTTACTGTTCTCAAACTTACAGGAAAGATACATGGGACTAAAATACAGCTCCAGTAGGCAATGCAGTCTGTTTGGTAAAATTTTCTGGCAATTAAACAGTTTTTTGTGAAAATTTAATTTTTCACTTATTGGCATTTTCAAGGTGTGACTTTTGAAGTTCCATGATCCTGAAGACCTTTGCTTGTCACATTTCCTGAATATCCGTGATACTAATATTTTATAATTAAAAATTGATGGTCATTATGCTGTTAAGCATTATGTAATGTTGCATCAAAATAGAAGAAAACACAATTTTTGGTGCTGCTGCCTTGATGACCATTATGGAAAAACCGTGTTACTTATGACTGTCAAACTTTCAAAAAAGAAACACAGGACTAAAATGCAGCCTGAGTTAGAAAAGCAGTCTAATTGGCTTCTTTTTCTGGAAGTTATACATTTTAGTGTTATATTCATTATCTTTTTTGGCATATTCATTGTGGGACTCAGAGCTCCCATGGACATGAAGCCAAATGGTAATCATATTTTCTACATGTCCATCCTATTTATAGTCAATAAACAAAAATTGGTGATAATTATTCTCTAATTTATTATGTAATGTTACATCAAAATTGACAATCTTTTTGCACTGCTACTGCAAACATTATGAAAAGAAAACTGTGCTACTTATTATAATTTTAAACTTACAAGTACGATTTTTAGGATTGGCCTTCAGCTCATGAGAAAACCAGCTCTATTGGATTATCATGTTTATTGTATTTATGCATTTTTTGTGAAATTTTCATTTTTCTCATTCTGGCACTTTCTAAGTATAAACTTGAACTCTGATGGGCCTGAAGCCTTATGCTTTTACTTTCGTCTGTGTTACCTGTTGTGCATAAGTTGATGTTGACTGTGCAGTTAAACATAATGTATTATTGCATCAGGATTGGTAGTCTCCTATTTTGGGCATTATGGTTTTGTGCTTTTCTTAAGGTGTGACTTATGGGCCTGAAGACCTTTGAGTGGGTCAGTCTGTAAATTACCCTTGGGTATCACTAGATTAATTTCAGAGTTATAAAGTCATTTGCTTTAATAGGCCATTAAATGAGATTACGTAAAGCACACTTGTTGATATTTCCCTGTTAACTCCCAAAGGTAAAGCTCTCTGCTAGATTAATAATAAGGAAGCAGTGATAATTATGCAGGTAAATTTTGTTTAATATTGCAAATAAGTTTTAAATATATATATATATATATATATATATATATATATATATATATATATATATATATATATATATATATATATATATATATCAAACTGGAAGATTAAAAGTTTGAATAGCAGCTTCATTGGAATTATATTTACCTCAAGCTCTGCCAAGGAGGTTAAATTTTCACCCCTGTTTGTCTGTCATCCACATAACACAAAAAGTTATGGACTGATTTTGCAGAAATTTTCAGGAACTGTCGGAAGTGGGCCAAAGAGGACAATGATTAATTTTTGGTGGTGGTCCGGATCAATAATCAATCAATTATCAGAGGTGCAGAGGTCTGCACTCTCAAAGTGCTTTTCTAGTTTTGTTGTTTTCCTTTATAATTTTTTCTCAAACACTTGCATTTGTGACTTTTAGCCCCAGGCAGGCTGTCATCTGCCTGGGGCTCTGCACATTTTCTGTATTTCTACATAAGCAGTTGTATTGTTTTTTATGTCTTTAAACATTATGTAATATTATTTTATGCACTGTCATCATTTTTCAAATATTGAGACTTTCATAATGTGAATTTGAACTCTCATGGTCCTGAAACTGTAATCTTATTGAAGGGGTGGATTGAGACCATCTTCTGGGTCTTCCGGAAGACAGTCAGGTTATTAAGTTTATATTGACTGGTATCTATTTTTTTCTGTTGGAACACCATCAAAATGGAGGATGGATCAACAAAGATACTTTGTAATACTGTCAGAAAATATCTCTGGGTCCGCTCCTGTTATTGACCATGTTACCTGTTGTGCAAGATTAAAATTCAGTGTTGACTGACAGTGCTATTATAAGCATTATTTATTATTGCATCAAAATTGACAAAATGACCTTTTTTGCATCTTTATTTTCTGTTTTTTGTCTGTACATTTGACAGCTTTGCTGCCTTGTTATTAATTAGCTTTGTTTCCATCCCTTGGATTTAATTGTATGAATTCCTTCAGAGATACCTTCTTTAAGGTTGATCAGTAATATTTCAGCTGAATTTTCGACACCAAGTTTGCCTACAAATGGTTATTGCAGAGGATTTAATTTGTGCAGATTGTAATGGAAATTCCTGCATACATCTAAAGTATTTTCATATTTTCATAGCAAGTTGTGTAGTATTGCCTTCAAGTATGTAAGTTATCATTGATGTGAACGAATGCGCATTTCCCGGAAATTGAAGATTAAACTTGTCAATATCTAGGAAATTAATGTAGCCCAAAGCGTCCTGGTGGTAGAGATGTTAAGTTCAATGTATTGTAGCACCAGGAGACCGGAGTATCTTGAAGGGAATTATTGTACAAATTGTGGTCCTCTTCCGAACAGCTCATATCATTAGTAAGTAAACATTTTAGGGAAGGCTGATAGGCTACAGTTGTTACTTGAAATTTAAAACATAAGCTTCAGTGTAGCTATTACTGAAGGTTTTCAGTGAAATTGCTAACACTGAAAAACATAAGATTTGATTTATTATATATATTTATATTAACAAGGACTGCATTCAAATTAAACTGGGTGGATTACGGACTAATGTGCAGTTCTCAGGGTCAAAGCAACAGGATTTGTTTGCTGATAGAGCTTCTTCTAATAACTAATCATGAAAATCAGAATTGGATTAGAGATAGATATTTTGGTTAACTACTTAATTAGGGGGAGGGGCATCCTTGCCAGAAACTAGATGTAGGTTGTGATTGTGAGGCTTTATTCTAGCCTCATTAATTTTCATGGGATTAATTTAGAAATTTAGTGTCTTTCCGTTGTATAATATTTGTTGATATTAGGTGATTTTGGTATATTTTCATGGCCTTGAATTTGTAGTCAATGATTTGGTCTCTCATTATTATGTAATCATGATTTCGTTCATTTCTTTTTGTGATTAGTAAATCATAGCTCTCTCTTTTTATCTATTTTGTGAATTATAAAAACCAGAATCTAAGCTGGTTCATTTTCAGAGTTTCATTTCTTTTAATAACAAGATTCATGACGAGATGATCAAAATTCCTATTCAAGTTCAGTAGAACCTATGCATTTTTTTTCAAAGTAAGTTATCTAAGACCTCTGGCAAAAAATTATAACCACTAGTGAAAGATGAGTGGATTTCGGTATGCATGAATCTATATGAATATACAGGTGATTTTAAAGATTTTATATTAAATGAGGTCCTCCCATTTATTTAAAGATAACATCAACCTAACCAGATCTGAGTCTTTCTAGTGCACTGTTTGAACCAGTATTTGCTTTTAAACCAAACAAAAATGATATAGAATAAAATAAAAATTTGTAATGGCAACATGAATGTTTTCTTCAAGGACAAAAACAGTATGTGAGTAACTGAAATGTTAAATCTTTAAAGAGGAAAACACTGAAACGAGTGAGGCATTCAAAATTTTCAAGTAATTACCGTACACGTTTTATTCACTGAATAGGAGCTTAATGATTCTCCCCTCAGAGCACAGGTGTAGTTATACATAGTCATTATTGCAGTTATGTAGTACTATCTTGATTGTATTGTCCCATATACAGGTGTAATAACAGTGATTTGAGGCTTTACCTCTGGTGGGAATATAATTTGCTTTGGTGCTATTATGAATAGGTTTTATTACAGCGATTATTATGTGTTTTACTGCAGGCATGTGATGGCCTGTACTGAGTGGGGATTATATGTGTGGGCTTGATTTCAAGTGGTGGAGATTTGAAGCTGAGAGAGCTCTAGAGAAGAGAGAGGGTTATACTGGTATATAGTTGTATACTGTTATTTAGGTTGGTGGAACCTATGAGAGAGTTGGGGTGGATGGTTGTGGTGGGGGATTTGGAGGGAGAAGCATACTGGCATCACATATTCTTTCAGAGAAATGTTATTTTCTACTGTAGCTGTTTATTTTGGAATGTATTTTTTTCCATGTTTTAGCTTGACATTTGGTTCTTCTTCTAATTTCAGACTAAGAAACCAGCATGACAGGGAGGGTTATCATAGTGACAGGCGCCAACAGTGGCATTGGCTACGAAGTTGCACGGTACCTGTGTGAGGGTGGCAACAACGTGATCTTGGCATGCAGAGACGAGACGAAAGGCAACGATGCTGTGCAGAAGATCCAGAGCGAGAACCCACATGCGCTGGCAACGTTTATGCAGGTAGCGTGTGTATGTGTGTGTGTGTGTGAGAGAGAGAGGTTATATGCTCTATTAAGTTAAAGAAATGAGAGAGTGGGAGAGATTTATGACAGTGAGAGATTCATGTTTGTGAAGCATGGTTGAGGAGGGTGCTCAAGAACCACACACCTAAAACACAAAGTCCTCTGTAAGGAAAGAAAAATCTTCATTCAGTCTTGACACCCCACAATATTTCTTGTCCACAGAAATCTCTGTATAGAACCACAAAGTGGCAACACAGTCTTGATGTGTCACATTTAAACTGACAGGAGACAGACAACTACTGCATATTACAGGAATGTCTTTTTTTCAGGAAATCACAAAACTGAGGTTTTATATTCAGTTTTGATGAGATTTCAGGTGTCCTGAACCCCCAGCCAATTAAGAATTTTCTCAATATATATATATCAGTATATGCTCAGAAATTTTTTAACCCAGATTTGTATGATATTTCTGACAATGGAAAAAAATCTGTTATTCCCAGCTTCCTCTGGTATTCCTTACTGGAAGCTTGTAATCCATTAATCCATTTTAAAATATGTCTTCTGCCTGATCCAATCAGTCAAGTCAGTCAATTAGGATTGCCAATCTGAGTTTTATTCCTTTGAGTAATCAGCTGTCTGGATCAGGCTCAAGTACTTGTTGGAAAAAAAAAGATTTTTGAGCGAGGTTTCTAGGATTAGCTTTGGTTTCTGAATGTAAGGATTTTTTTTCAAGAAACTTCTCATGTTCAGCAAGCCCAATCGCACAGTCTGCAGAAGTAGCATATATTGAGTAAAGCTGTCTCATCTTCGAACAGATAGAAATGCGGCCATACTACAATTTTTTTATCGAGCTGACCTTTGTTTTACTGCTATTGCTTGAAATGCGATGTGACAGGCATTAATGAAACACTGGGAGTTATGGTTTGGAAAGCTGGCTACTGAAGGGCAGAGAAAAGAGCATGTTTCTCAGCTTGATATATATTCCCCCATTTTTGTATTATTTTTGTGGATAATTAAGGAAATGTCAGTGGATACACTATGCTAGAATTAACACTGACAAATCACTTGAGAGATGGATGCTCTTTGAGAGTTGCAAATTAGTATAAAAAATCCTGTATCCGTTTTTACATTTGATAAAAGGACATTTTAAATCACCTTTGGAGACAAGTGTATGCACTCACAAACACACACACACACACACACACACACACACACACGCGCGCATGCATGCATGCACACACACCTGCACATACATACCTAACATATCAGCATATTTGTGCCTTGGGCAAAATATATTAAACTTGACTAAAAAACCACTGGACTAATTACACCTTGATAGATAACGTGATATAAGGTTGCAATGGTGTTACAAGCACTGATAATTGATTTTTTTCTACGAGCTTTTCTACGTAGAATTGAACTTTTCCAGTCTTATTTGACTTGTGTTCTTGTAAGGTCAATAAAGCATTTGGAAGAGAGTCAAGTTAATTGGTTTTGCTAGAAATTTAGTTTATGATGATGGTGCTTTGAGTTTGGTGTTAAGTAGGTCTTTGGAATTATATTTGAGTTTATTGCAAAATGTTTCATAACTGCATTCTTAAACAGAATTTTTATTTATTGTTTTCATATTTTCTTTTTAATGTTTTGAGTAATTATATCTAGTTTAAGCAGATTCCATTTTCAGACAATATTTAATGACCTATATTGTTGTGAGCACTAGCTCTTTTGTGGCAAACATAGTGAAAACCTTATCAATATAATAAAATATTATGACATGTCATTGGCCATCTTCATCAGTCTCAAAGTGACACAGGTGACATTATGTCAATTTTCAAGAGTACTTTAAGCCCCCCCCCCACCCCCCCACCCCACCCCCCACCCCCCATGTGCAGCAGCTGCAGTACTACAAGGCAACCGGAAAAGTTCATAAGAGTGAGAAGGGTTTCACTAAGTGTGTGATAAAAGAGCTATTGATGTCTGATGGAACTTTTCAAACACCTTTATTGTACCACCAGCGTTAGCGCTGGCGGTACACATGGTTTCGGTCCCGTCCGGATCGTTCCGCCGGCTCCGTTGGCTCCGCCGGACGGCTACCGTTACCGCTTCTCCTCCTAGACGGTAAGGGCCCCCGTACCCATCTCATGGATTTAGGTCACCTATAATCTCAACTCGTTCCACGTAAAATTTGGGCTTTGTCGGTATTGGGGTCTGGGTGTGGCACTCATTGCAATGCACCCTTGTCTAAAAATGGCAAAATTAAATGCTAATTATCTACCCTACGGAAGGAGTTATGGGAAAAATTTCTATAGACGGCTTTCCAAAAGTCATATGTGTAGATTTCAAATATACCCTTGGATTTGACCTTTGACCTTTACTCCAAGGTCAAATGGGCCAAAATTTTCAAAAAAATGAAATTTTTTACGAAAAAAATTTTTTTTGCCCTGTTATTCAGACACCACACAGACTTAACCAATAATATTATTGGAAGGTGTTACCCTTCAGGTCATCTTTCATCTCCATGAATTTGGGGTCAATCGGTGCATTTTCACGGGAGTAGCGGCCATAAGATACCGAAACTGAAAACTGTCTCTAATTCGGGAACCGTTAATGCTAGAGACCCATTCTTTTTTGCATTTTGTAGAGCATGTAAAGCCCAACACTGGAGGTGGTCTCGGTTTTTTTGTATTCCATACGGTTTTCGAGTTACGCTGTATCAAAAAGTACATATTGGTGGTAAAAGCAAAATGTGCAGTACGGTAATGGATAATAAATTTTGAACTCTGGAAAAATAAAACATAAGGCTTGGCAAAGCAGACAACTTGTGTTCAAAAATGACATTATTTCATCAAATTTGAACTTCTGAAACTTCAGAGCACCTCCTATTTCAAGAATTTTGACCAAAATGACATTTTCTTTATTTTAATTAATTTTTTCTGTACGAAATGTAAGGCACATTATGGTAACTCCAAAATTATAACATTTAGTCCCTTATATCTCCAAAACTGGCAGAGATAGGTCCATAGTTACTATTGAAGTTGAATAGGAAGTCATATACTGGCAATCTTACTATGACCTTGAAAGTGACCTTTGACCTACTTTTCACCATGAACTGAACTTTGCAAATTTTTCTTCCCTTTTATCTCCAAAACTGGCAGAGATAGGTCCATAGTTACTATTGAACTTGAATAGGAAGTCATATACTGGCAATCTAAATGTGACCTTAAAATTGACCTTTGACCTACTTTTCACCATAAACTGAACTTTGCAAAATTTGCTTCCCTTTTATCTCCAAAACTGGCAGAGATAGGTCCATAGTTACTATTGAACTTGAATAGGAAGTCATATACTGGCAATCTAAATGTGACCTTAAAATTGACCTTTGACCTACTTTACACCATGAACTGAATTTTGCAAATTTTGCTTTCCTTTTATCTCCAAAACTGGCAGAGATAGGTCCATAGTTACTATTGAACTTGAATAGGAAGTCATATACTGGCAATCTAAATGTGACCTTGAAATTGACCTTTGGCCTACTTTTCACCATGAACTGAACTTTGCAAATTTTGCTTTCCTTTTATCTCCAAAACTGGCAGAGATAGGTCCATAGTTACTATTGAACTTGGAAAGGAAGTCATATACTGGCAATCTAAATGTGACCTTAAAATTGACCTTTGACCTACTTTACACCATGAACTGAATTTTGCTTCCCTTTTATCTCCAAAACTGGCAGAGATAGGTCCATAGTTACTATTGAACTTGAATAGGAAGTCATATACTGGCAATCTAAATGTGACCTTGAAATTGACCTTTGACCTACTTTTCACCATGAACTGAACTTTGCAAATTTTGCTTTCCTTTTATCTCCAAAACTGGCAGAGATAGGTCCATAGTTACTATTGAACTTGAATAGGAAGTCATATACTGGCAATCTAAATGTGACCTTAAAATTGACCTTTGACCTACTTTACACCATGAACTGAATTTTGCATATTTTGCTTTCCTTTTATCTCCAAAACTGGCAGAGATAGGTCCATAGTTACTATTGAACTTGAATAGGAAGTCATATACTGGCATTATAAATGTGACATTAAAATTGACCTTTGTCCTACTTTTCACCATAAACTGAACTTTGCAAATTTTGCTTCCCTTTTATCTCCAAAACTGGCAGAGATAGGTCCATAGTTACTATTGAACTTGAATAGAAAGTCATATACTGGCAATCTAAATGTGACCTTGAAATTGACCTTTGACCTACTTTTTATCATGAACTGAACTCTGCTAATTTCTTTCTCTTTTAACTTCAAACTTGACAGAGATAGGTCCATAGTTACTCTTGAACTTGAATAGGAAGTCATATACTGGCAATTTACTGTGACCTTGAAATTGACCCTTGACCTACCTTACGAAGAACTTAAATTTGATTGTACCATATATATTTTTTGCAATAGTTTAAAAATTCTTGTTGATTGCATTTTTACAGCTTGTCAAGCACAAAACTGGTGGCTGTGTCCCTTATTTTGTGTATGTGGGGGTCTATACGAATGCGCTTGCTCCAGCTGGTGGTACAATATTCGGAGGCGGTATCGCCTCTCTGATCCTCTAGTTCTTGATTGATATGGTAAAGAAAAAATATCATTATCGTTCCAGTTAAACTTGTCAAGCATGGAGTCAATCAGGAAGTTTGTGGAAGATTTCCATGCCACCAAGAAGAAACTTCATGTCCTTGTTTGTAACGCAGGTGTCTGTGCAGCCGCGAGCGACCGTGTGAGGAAAGAAACAGCGGACAAGTTTGAGTTAACCATGGGAACAAATCATCTCGGTATAGTAGCGTCAGATTATATCGTTTTCATTATATTTATTTGTTTCATTTGTTTATTTCTGTACTAAATGAAATAGGGATAATTTCTAATCAGTGGGTCCAGGTTTGTGGAGAAAAGTCAGTTTTTAATGAAAGTACAAACCTAAATATGACAACAGATAAAATCCTGGTTCTTCTGAATGTCATACACTGTGGGAAGTATATTAATACTTTTTGTAAATTGTTTCCTTTATTAAAGTTTTCACAGTAGCAGTTGTAACACATTGTTCTGTTTAATTGTTTGTCTTGACTAATAGGTCATTTCCTGCTGACCAATCTGCTGCTGGACGACCTCAAGAAAGCGGGTGCTGAGAGCGGAGATGCTCGTGTTGTCATGGTGACATCAGAAGCCCATAACATGGACGTTGCACGCAAGAGAAATCCACGTAAATCAACTTTTGAACGCTTTTTGTTTTTGTCAAGGAGTTAATTGTTTAAAAAAATTGTGATAAGAGCTAAAAAATTTTAATGTGCTGACTATAACAATGATAATCGCTCATTCAAAAGTTTGATATAATTGCTTTTTTTATTATATGTCAGTAGAAATTCAGTAACATTTTCTCTTTTCTTCATTAGAACATTATAATTATCATTTTCAGCATAAACATTTCATCAGTTACACATGTTCTGACTTCACCATTTTCCAGCCTTGGTGCCTTTAGACATGGACAACTTTATGCTCACTAAGTACGGCACCTATAACTCCATGCAGGCTTACAAGGACTCCAAACTGGCCAATGTCATGTTTGCTTATGAACTGGCAAAGCAACTGGAGGGGACTGGGGTTACAGCTAATGCAGTCTGTCCTGGTGAGTACAAGTTTGCTAATTGACTAAAAGTGCCCAATGTTATAGGTAATGCAGTCTGCCTTGGTGAGTAGAAAGTAGAAATGATTTAGGAAAAATATATACTGTTTGCTCTATCTGTCACTTTTTTAAGCATGATAAATCTATTTGCAGTTATTGCTTGATGTACATACATGATGTGTATGTGCGTGTGTGAAATGTAGATGACAAATATGTGACTGTTTAAACTTTCCTCAGAGCCATAGCTCAAGGTTCTCATTAAATTTATTAGGCCAGCACCTTGCAAGCAAAGTAGTTGTTTTCTTTTAATGTATAGTTTCAATCTTTGTGTGACCTGTTGAACTTGGGACTTTTTTTCATATTCCAGCTGCCAATGTCCCCACCACTAACTTCCTACGCAACGAGAACATGGTCCAGCGGTTCTTTATGAAGTGGGTTCTTCACCGAGCTCTACGTTTTACTCACACCACCAGAACTATTGGTCAGGCTGCCCAGGCTGTGGTCAATGCAGCAACTAATGAGGAGTTGAAAGGTACTGCAGTCAGGGGATTTATAATAGTGAAGTAGGCTAAACTACAGTCTCTCCTTTCTTTATTTTATTTTAACCTATTTTTGTTTGTTCAGTTATTTACTAATTTTTTTTAAATTTAATTGCAAAAGATAGTTGAAATATAAAAGCAAATACAGTACCAGAAAACCTGCTAAATCATTTGAAATTTGTGGTTTAAGTTATAAATATTAATAATAACACTATTTATTTTAAGCCTTAAATCCAACTATGTTCAGTACACTAAACAATATGAATTTACAATATAAATTAATGTGAATGTGTCCCCACCCCACCCCACCCCCCTTCCAGGAATCTGCTAACAGAATGATGATGTCAGAAATAAGCTTCTGCAGGTGACCATTGATAACTGCTGTTGATAACTGTTATTTAATTCCAGGCGTGACAGGAAAATACTTCCTCGAAACCACAGAGCACCAGTCCTCTGCGGAGTCCCTGGATGAGGAGGTGCAGAAAAAGCTGTGGAATATGAGTGCAGGACTGGTCAAACTGGAGGGGTATGACCCCATAGAGCCCCCAGAGGCAGAGGCCCCACCCCCACCCCCTGAACCTGTAAAGAAAGAGGAAAAGAAGGAAGAAGGTGGGTATAGAAGGGTGCTTTTTTTTTTCCTGTTGTTGAGTTGGGCCATTTTGAAAACACAGTCCAGAATTGCAAAAAAAAAAAAAAAAAAAAAAAAAGGGAAAAAAGTTTTCATCTCTGAGAGTGGATTTGTCAACATCTTGAATAGAGCAGCAGTGCCCTGGTGTGTTGACTGGGTGGCAAAGAGAAGAGTTGCAGTGTTGACAAGTGTTTAAGATAACATTGATATTTGATAGTGCTTAAGATAACATTGGTATTTTTTGTTGGTGCAAGAAACAATCAGACTATCTGACTTCATTTTTATAACTCCATACTTTTGTTATTTAATAAACGCCAGTATAGTTTTTTTTACCAGAATTAATATTCTAAAGTGCACTCAAGATGAATAGATATAGATTCAGATTCTGTACATAGTCCAACAATTTGGTGAAAAAAATTTACCTACAAGCATAAAATTTGGCACAATTGTGGGAAATACAATTCTAAGCAAATATAGATATGGGGGGAATTCATTAAAATTCAAACATGGCCGTGAAATCTAACATGGTCACCAAAAATAATTTCAAGACAAAACCATGTGTATTTATATGTGAACAGGTGCCAGTGATGCTGCAGCCAAACCAGCAGCAGGTGATGAGAAACCAGCAGAGGCCGCTTCTGCCGAAGGTGAGAAGAAAGGCGACAATGCAGGGGCTGCAGCTGAACCGGAGAAGGTCGAGGAGACACCAGTTGAGCTGTCACAGGGTGGGGATACCACCACTGACACTACGGCAGAACTTTCCACCACTGTCGATGATTCCTCTGTACCCCCAGAAAGCAGTTTTGCGGAATCGGGATGTGGAGACACTACAACTGAGGCGTCCAAGTTGGACAGCACTGCAGAGAGCAAGGGGGAGTAGAAAGTATCCAAAACTGAAACAAGTATTTCTATGGCAACGTCTCAACAATGCAATCAAAATGACTTGTGTAAAATGCCAAGTGTACCCTTCTGCAGAAGGGGAGATCTCAAAGTGGATTTGTCTAGCTTTGAGAGGGGAGGGCTCAAAGTGTTGTTTATTTTGCTGTACATGGCTGGGGGTTTTTAACCTGTGTGTAATGAGGTGTATGTTTGGTTTTGTAGTTTGCTGGAGCTGACATGTTGACAGTGTTTGAAAAGAGTATTGGTGGTTGTGTAGGGGTTCAGCTTTTGTAGAATCATGTAGTAAGATTTCTTGCAGAATTTTTTTTCACTAGAATATTAATATGCCTCAGTTTTGTAAAATAATGTGAAAAAACTTTCTCAGTTGATTTTTAGTGCTCTTTCATATGTAAAACTGAATGATAAGAACTTCTCTTAAGGAAAAATCCTTTATAGACGACATTCCATCCAATGGAATGTTGAGAAATAAGGTCACGGTGACCCATTTCTGTCACACTCAAGAGCCAGAATTTCCAGACTTGTTTGATTAATATAGGGGCATGGTTATTATTTGGCAGCCTGGGGTTCAAAATATTGGTTCTCGCCTTTGTCCATGGCAATGGCATAGAGAGAACTTTTCAGTAGACACCTCACCAAACTCCTTATGCTGAGCAAGGGCCGTGGTAGAGATTGGTTCGTTTTACTGTTTCTAACCCCCCCCTTCCTCGCCCCCCCCCCCCAATTTATTTATAAACTCTAATACAGTGAGTAGTTTATTTGAACTTTTTGACTGTGCTACAAACAAATGCCATAACTGAAGTTGCTGTTTTGTATATGTGCACAGAAAAAAAAATGTAAGTTGTTATAATATTATTATTTTTTTGTATGTCATAATGGCATTATGAATGATAGTACTACACAAAAAAAACTATTAACGTTTCCAGTTTATAACAAGATGTAACAGTATTTGACATTGTCAAACAATATTTAAATTTTGTAACATTTTTATTATTAATTCTATAATATCCAGGATATTTCTTGGGCAAAATTAGCCTGCCTACCCCCTGGTCTTTTAGATCCCTTTACCTCCCTGCACCATTGCTTCCCTACTATGGGGAATAGAAATGAAGGGAAGTAACACAATATACAGTGGTGACGTGAATGACAGTGTGAGGGGGTAAAGAGATCACCAAGTCTTTTGTATACGTATTGATATAAAAACACATTTGCTCAGTTGCACAATTTTTTGAAGGACAGGCACAGCTGCTACCTAAAAATGCCATATTATAGCACGTAATGGTCGACTTTCAGGCTGACACTATTGGACTAGGTAGATCCATCCAACTATGGGTACTCCCACTAAATGCAATAAGATTAACTAAATGATGTGCCTCTTTGAGCAGCTAGTCGGTGATTTACTTCCATGTGCTGCTTGAGGAGGCAAGTCCTTGTGGAGAAGGATCGTTCTATCAAGTACAATTGTTTCATTTGGAAATGCGCCCAATTTGATCTGATTTGACATGAAAGTTTACACAACAAAATTGGGCGTATTTTTCTTTGCAGTGTGTTTAACTTTAGTATATTGTTAAGGCATATTTTTAGCAACAAGTGGATTTTTTTTCTAGAGTAGTTTTCTAAAGGATATTTTGCATATGTAGTTTCTCTATTTTGTACATTTTTGTTGTGATGGTATTTCAGAGATGGATTATGTACTTATAATGTCACTTCTCTTTTTGGATGAGAATGACACCTGCTTTTTTTGCTAGGATATAGAAGAATCTCAGCTTGCATAATATGAGGATTTTCATCGAAGGCTTCCAGACAGTGTTTCTGACGTGCTGTGTTTTAGATGCTGTAGTTTAAGGCGTGAATTATTGATTTAAAACAATTTTTTGACTGAGGCTTATGACAGTTTATGTTAATGAGGCCTTGAAGTTTTCTGATCTGTCTACAATTAATGCATGGGGGAAAAAGAACTACAACAAAAATATTAAGCATATCTTATGTTATGAAATCATTTTTTCAAAAGTACTTTCAGTGCATGATCAAAATTTTAGTGTAAGGGAATGCTTTTTTTTAATCCCACCGCTGACTAAGATATTGAGGTGCTTAATCTTTGAATAATGAATTTTCATCTTCCATATTGGTGTTAAAACTGACTTGAGAATCATTTGATGAATTATTGAATTCTAACAGTATAATTAAGTAAAGACATAGTTTAATTATATCATTTTATTATTGTACAGGGCTCTCAGAACACCATTATTGCTTGCAGATTATTATGTTTAATTTTAAAACATAATGGTAAGTTTTCTTCAAGTTAATGACTTACAACATTAATCTTTAATTATCTCTTTTAAAATGATATTTTCTCATAAATTTGTAATCAAAATTCAATTCCACACCCAAATTTTTGAAGATTACTCTGACATATTTTTCAGCACTCTCCAAAATACAATATTATCTGGTAGTTAAAATTATCATTATTAATTTAATGCATCTTAACCCGGTGTTACTTACAATATTCTACTAGCAGTAACGACAATCAGCTATTATACTGATAAGGGGGAAAATCATTAACTATGTCAAAAGTGCACTTGATCAGGTGGATGAATAATCAGACAACATGCTTATGCAGGGCATCTTGCCTGCACAAACATAGATGGCAGCAAGAAGGCCCTTTTTTGAATATCCATGAGGGGACCATTTTGACTTTTTCAGAAGTTCATGCATTCAATATTAGACTCATTTACCAAAGGAATGTGAAAAACAAGACATAAAATAAATTTATGTGTTTCATATTTATCTGATAAAGATAGGAAGAAAACGGTGTAAAACAAATTATTTAGGTTACAGGTTGTTGGATTACTTATCAATCAAGTAGGTCTCTGACAATTTTTTTTTCATTTGTAAATAGTGGTAGATACAAGGATGTATGGTAATAAATTTCATGGGGAAAAGTATGTTGTATGTAAGTATTGTTTTGCTGTAAAATCTAACACAAATAAAATCTTTTTAAAACTAAAATTAATATTGTATCTTATTTATTATGACATATACGAACACATCAGTGCTTTGAGAACAAACTGTTTTATTTCAGTTTTCATAAAAATGTAATTTCGATTACAATTCCTAAACAACTGGCCATATTTTATTTTCAGTTGTGGTCAGGTATATACACCAAATATTTTACATCACCTACTTCATTACATTACTTACATATGTATTTGTTTGGTCATAGCCTTAGTAAAAATTGTGCTTAAACTAATAAACATTATTATTATTTATTAATAACAATACAAGGACTATATGCAATGCATAAATACGGCATGCTGAAAAGAAGCATGCCATTTTTTTTTCATCCTTCTTGTACCCTTTAGGGTGTCGAGGGGAGAAATAGTATGCCATAGCATTCACAAATGGGGAAATCGCAGTAATACGAGGAACTTTAAAATATAAAATACTGTATGCTCACTGGCCCAAGACATGGTTTAATATAACAATAACATATACATAACGTATTAACAGTTAGACACTTAACATGGCTACATATGTGAAACACTTCAGGTAAATTTTGGCAATGTATCAATAATTAACAGGTTTTTTTAATCGATCACGTCTGAGAACGAAGCAAAATTCTTAGTTGTAACAAATATCAGACAGAGTCATTCTCCAAATGAAATCATTTTTATGTTATACAAGCTCAGATGATTGCTTCTTCATAGATTACTTTTAAATGTTACACCCGAGGTGTTTGAAAGGTGTTTCTTTTATATTTACTTATAAAAAGTACAATTTCTGACATGAAAGATGACTTACTTTTCAGAACTAAGAACTTCTGAAAGTCTGCACCATCTATTTTTCAAATATTACTAACAATATCTTCATTTCAAAAACTGCAAGAGATTTATATCTATATTTCTAATTTATTAATAAAACACTAAAACCAATTAGTCCCTGCCATTAATCCATGCCCTGATATGATTCCAATCCAACCATTTTCTCACTGATCTGCCACAGACGTTGTTGATCTTGCTCCTTCGTGGCTTCCACAGATACTTTATCCTCTACAAAGTCTCTGAAGAACTTCCCCGTCTGGCCTGAAAGTATCCAGCCAACCTTTACCAGAACTGTGATACCATTTTTTTTATTGTGAGATTAACTTCATTTTCTATCTTTATTTGATAAATTTGGGTGAACTCTTTCAGTCGTCATTGAATTTATTTTCAAACGCTTCACTCATTCCACTAGAATTTTCCTCCAGGACCTATAATTTAGCTTTTTCTTTTCAAAGTTTATCATTTTCAATTACTCAAAAAGATATACTTTCTGACAAAAAAAAAGACGGTTGGCCTCTTTGCAACCCCACAATTTGAAATGTGTGCACTATTTGTCTGGAATTATAATTTAAATGTTGATACTTCTGGCGCACACTAAGTTTATATCATCTATCAACATTATCAATGTTTATCAGTAATACGCTTTATTTCTTTTTATTAATGCGACTTCCAATAAAAGCGGCCATCACCGGCCAAATTTCAAACATCACACTTGTGTCTGTTACATTACTAATGCGGACATATCCTAATTCTTACTTCAACTTAGATCAAGGAGACATAAAAAGCTCACTTTTCAAGTTTCCCAGATTCAGTACACTCCTGCATGTACACCTATTACAACATGTCTTTGGAGAACATTATACATTCATTTTTTAAAAAATATTTTTGAATATATCCATACCTGCCAGTTTCTCATCCACAGCTAGCTGTACAATGGCCTGTCCTCCCTCTTCCACCGTCCGCGTGATCTTTAAAAACGGTCGCATGAGCCCACCAATAATGTATCTACAAAAGCCACGTATGAATGTGCCGTTGTTCCTCAAAAATTCTGTGTTTGGTATGAAGCCTACAAAAGAAGAGGTTTTAAGATCTTTAAAGGCACAAAATGAGCATTAGATCTTTATAAAGCAAAAAAAAAATGCTTTGATATTTCAACACTTTTACAACAATTTAAAACTCAGAAAATAAAGTAAATGGATGTTTATTATCTGAACAGATGAGAGGGTATACCTTACTGATAAAGGAAAATTTGTTTAAATTTTCAGGAAAACAAATTTTAATTATTTAATTATTTTATTATTTGCTGTTTAAAATGCACTCAATGCCTTTCGTATTTTAAAAGATCTAAACATATAAATGATAAAATTCATGTATCCACTAGGATGAGTGAAAACTCCAAAATGCTTTACGTTTAGGTTTCTGAAATACACAATTTGAAGACTTAATTGTGACATGAAATGTATGAGACAATCACATTGGTTGATCAATATCTTGAATATCTCAGACATGGTGGGGCATCTTTGTCATAGTGTCTCTTCCTTTCCCTCTCTCACATGAACTACTTTTATTTTAAAACAAGTCTGTATTTTGGATTTATTAAAAAACATTTTCGTAAATTTAATGGCCTTTTCAGGTTTTACTTACACTGCTTAACATAGATGGCTTATGTCATAAAACCAACTTTTTAAAGGCTTTTTACAGCATTTCATTTCACAAATGTATGGGAAATTGTGTACTGGGGACTTCTGAGAATACAAAACATTGTCAAGATCACAAAAATTTGCTCTACTGTTTCAGGCTTAGCCACATGAATTAAAAAAAAAAGAAAAAAAAAGCAAGGTAGAAAACTGTTAGGGTTCTTTGTGAAACATAATACTTTGGTAACACTGTGCTTAAACTTAGGTTATTCAGCAAAACAGGCCTTGGCTTCACTTACCTGGACACAAACAGTTCACCGTGACACCTGTTCCTTGTAGTCTACGGGCCAATTCTAACGTGAACATCACATTTGCTAGCTTTGAATCCTTGTAAGCTTGCTGACCTAAGTATCTCTTCTCACTGTTAAGGTCATCAAGGTCAATTGGTTGCATGTTAGCTGTGAATAAGAAGGTCAGAGGTCAGAGGGCAGCTCCAAATTGTCTTGATCACAAAATCTGGTTTCTAACTGCTGTAGTCTACTATAGGATTATTATTTATGTAGACTTATGTAATTTATCTTCCGTTTCAGATAGCGATCATTGTCAAGTTGGACCAATAAACGCTTAAAGACAAATAGTACAGTGTACTTATTTATGATCGCTATCCCATACCTGACAGCATGCCGGCAGTCCAGTGCCCAATAGAAGGCTGTGACTACACCACAGATGACCTTGACGCCACTATCGTAGCAGCCCTACTCACCACACACAGCTCTGTTCATACCAACGCTCCTGTTACTGCAGCCAAAGTGGAGAAAGTCAAGCGGCCCACAATATCAGCCTGCGGTACCAGCGAAGAGTGGTCATACTTTCAGTCCAGATGGACAGAATATGCCGATGCAACAAAAATAGCTGGCAAAGACAGGGTTATCCAATTGCTGGAATGTTGTGATGACCCCTTGCGAAAAGACCTAACTAGGACAGCAGGTGGGAGCCTTGCAAACAAATCCGTTGATGAGGTGATGGCCGCAATCAAAGCATTAGCGGTACACACAGAGAACACAATGGTGGCTAGAGTGACACTACAGAACATGCACCAAGACAGAGATGAACCTGTCCGCAACTTTGGAGCCCGTCTAAAAGGCCAGGCAGGAGTGTGCAAATTTTCTGTCTCATGCCCCAGTTGCAACACTGCTGTAAGCTACATGGGGGAGATGACCCGTGATGTTCTAACCCGTGGACTAGCAGACTCTGAGATCCAAATAGACCTCTTAGGGGATAAGAACCAGGACATGACATTGGAGGAAGTCCTCCAATTTGTGGAAGCAAAAGAAGCAGGGAAGCGCTCCGCATCACGCTTACAAGAATCCCAAGCAGCTGAGGCCATCGGTAGCACTTACCGACACAAGAAAAAAGAGACCTCCACCCCTGCCGAAAAACCACCCCAGGACCCCTGTGGCTACTGTGGAAAAACTGGCCATGGCAAGGCTGCTCCTCTACGCATTCGTAAGAGAGATTGCCCCGCCTTTGGACACAAATGCCAGACCTGCACACGATACCACCACCTTGAAATAGTGTGCCGTAGCAAAGACAAACCCAAGCCGAGCCAGAAGACTACTTCCTGTCATGAGGCAGATGACTGTGAAGGCGCAGTCTTTGAATCGCTCTGCTCTGTCACCATCACAACACAACATATGAAAGGCAGGGCCATTGCTTTAGATCATCATATCTATGATCAATTGAATGACACGTGGGTGCGAAGAGCTTCCAAACCACAACCGTTCGTCAACCTCAGAATCACGGTCTGTGCAGACGATTACAGAGAGCTAGGCTTCAGCCTTCTATCCTCAGCCACACCAATAGAACATCCCTCAATGGCCGACACTGGTTGTCAGAGCTGCCTTGCTGGCATTAAGGTAATCCAACGTCTAGGCTTGAAGCGCCAGGACCTGATCCCAGTCACTATGAAGATGCACACTGCTGTCAACAATGGCATCAACATTCTTAGAGCAACTATACTTCGCTATGCTGGGAGGGGCCCATCTGGCAAACTGGTGGAAACAAGACAGATGACTTATGTCACCGACAGCTCTGACAAGCTCTTTATCAGCAGGGAGGCATGTATTGCACTTGGCATCATACCAAAGACCTTCCCGACTGTGGGTGCATATCATATGTCGCAGTGTGCATCCGTGTTCCCTGACATTACCCTTACAGCACGTGGTGCCGATGCCCAACACACATGCACTTGCCCCAAACGTCAACCACCTCCCCCGCCTCCAACCAAGCTGCCTTTCCCTGCGATGGAACAGAATCGTGGGCGACTGAAAGAATACCTTCTGGACTATTACAGGTCCAGTACGTTTAATACATGTGATCATCAGCCCTTGCCCCTTATGGACAGCCCGCCAATGAAATTGATGGTAGACCCTTCTGCTGCACCAGTAGCCTATCACACTCCAATACCAGTCCCACTTCACTGGCAGGAAGAAGTGAAAGCAGGACTTGACCAAGATGTCAGACTAGGGGTCATCGAACCAGTCCCAATTGGCGAGCCAGTCACCTGGTGCCACTGCATGGTTGTATGTGCGAAGAACAATGGCAGGCTATGCCGCACAGTTGATTTACAGGCTCTGAATGCACATGCTACACGAGAGACCCACCACACCCCTTCTCCTTTTCACCAAGCCAGGGCTGTTCCCCAAGGCAAGAAAAAGACGGTTCTGGATGCTTGGAATGGATACCACAGTGTACCCATTCGTGAGGAGGATCGCCATCTCACAACGTTTATCACACCCTTGGGCAGATACCGATACAAGGTTGCTCCCCAAGGGTACATTGCTTCAGGTGATGGGTACACCAGGAGATATGACGAAATTGTCTCGCACATAACCAACAAAACCAAATGTGTCGATGATGTCCTACTTTGGTCCAGCTCAATAGAGGGGAGTTTCTTCAAAGCCGTAGAGTGGTTAGACATCTGTGGTAGACATGGCATCACCCTGAACCCAGAGAAATTTGTTTTCGCACAAGATGAGGTGGAATTTGCAGGATTTGACATTACCCTGGACAGTGTCAAGCCCAGTTCCAAGTACCTTCAGGCCATCTTGGACTTTCCCACCCCTCGAAACATCACTGATTTGCGATCATGGTTTGGTTTGGTCAACCAAGTATCATATGCCTTCAGCATGGCAGACAAAATGCTTCCCTTTAGATGTCTTCTTCAACCTGGAACCCCCTTCAGATGGGACGAGGATCTCAACAGTCTCTTCGAAGAATCCAAGGCTGTCATCTCCAAGGAAATTGAAGAGGGGGTCCGAATATTTGACAAGTCCAGGCCCACATGCCTTGCAACTGACTGGTCCAAAAATGGAATTGAGTTCTGGCTCCTACAGAAGCATTGCTCTAATCAGCCTATCCGACCATTCTGCTGCCCATCTGGATGGAAGATTACTCTTGTAGGCAGCCGTTTCACCCACTCTGCTGAATCGCGATATGCCCCCATCGAGGGTGAAGCCCTAGCTGTTGCTGATGCTCTGAACAAGACAAGGTACTTTGTCCTTGGATGTCACGACCTCATCATTGCAGTTGACCACAAGCCATTACTGAAGGTCTTTAGTGGCAGGTCCCTTGATGATATCAACAACCCCCGCCTAAGAAACTTGAAGGAGAAGACCCTCAGATACCGCTTCCAGATGGTACATATACGTGGGGTCAAACACCTTGCTGCAGATTGCGTATCTCGTCATCCCACAGGAGATCCAGAAAAGCTCCCACTCCCTGATGATGTTGCTAATGTCAGCCAACATCACCCTCTGTCTCAAATCAGATCCCCTGCCCCAATCACATCCCCATGGAGGAAAACATGATCTCTGCACTTACATCCTCTCTGGCATCCATCACCTTGAAATCAGTGACCTGGGACAGAGTACGCACAGCAACCACAAGTGATGCAGATATGGCCATGCTAGTAGACTTAATAATCTCAGGTCTGCCAGAGAGCCGCCAAGAGTTCCCCATCAAGCTTCGCGAGTATTATCAGTTCAAGGAGGACCTCAGCACAATCGATGGAGTTGTATTGTATAGAGACCATGTAGTCATCCCACCTGCATTAAGGCAAGACGTCCTCTCTACATTGCACAGTGCCCATCAGGGGATCTCTTCTATGATAACCAGAGCCGAGTCCTCAGTCTTCTGGCCTGGCATTACACCCGATATAATATCCATCAGAACAGGTTGTAACCACTGCAACCGCATGACCCCCTCCCAACCGAGTGCCCCTCCGACACCATTGATGTATCCTGACTACCCATTCCAGTGCATCTGTGCTGACTACTTCCACTACATGGGTAATAACTACCTTGTCATCGTTGATCGGTATTCCAACTGGCCGATTGTGGAGAGAGCATCCCAAGGAGCGGCTGGCCTGATAGCTTCTCTTCGATGGACATTTGTCACCTTTGGCATAGCCGATGAGCTATCCTCAGATGGGGGACCGGAGTTCACATCAACTGCCACCAAGAAGTTTCTTTCTGATTGGGGTGTACATCATGGTATGTCATCAGTAGCCTTTCCCCATAGTAACTGTCGTGCTGAAGTTGGGGTTAAGACAGTAAAACGCCTCATCACAGACAATACCAGCCCCAACGGTGACCTGGACACAGACAGCTTTCAGCATGCTATGCTTCAGTACAGGAACACCCCAGACAGAGACACCAAACTCTCACCGGCAATGTGCGTCTTCGAGCACTCCATCTGTGATTTCATCCCCATTCCACCGGGAAGATATAAACCACACACCACTTGGCAAGAGACCCTTAAGGCTAGGGAGGAAGCGCTCAGAAATCGCCATATGAAGATGGCAGAACGCCTTACGGAGCACACCAAGAGACTTGTACCCCTTGCAGTAGGGGATCGTGTCCGAATCCAGAACCAGACAGGCCCTCACCCCCTGAAAAGGGACAAGACTGGGACCGTAGTTGAAGTACGGCAGTTCGATCAATATGTTGTGAGAGTAGATGGCTCGGGACGAGTTACATTACGGAACAGGAAATTCCTCCGGCATTACACACCTGTCCTGCAACCCACACCAATCCAGACCATAGACCGTGATCTTCAGCTTCCGCATGCTACCCCACCACTTGCCAAACTTGCAGCTGATCAGGAGACAAGGAAGGAAATCCCTGGCTCTGTTCCAACACTCCCTGCCAAGGTTGCCACTGATCAGGAGGAACGCAAGGAAGAAATCCCTGGCCTACCTGCAACACCTAAGGCCAAGGCTACCCCACAATCTCATGACACACAAACGCAGTGTGAAACTCCGCCGTCATTGACTGCGCCACCCGTTCCTCAACTGTTCAACACACCCTCACCCTCCACAGATACGCCATCCAAAGGGACCGTCACCCCAAAGCGCCGTCTTTTACCTTTGGGGAATGCATCTCCACCTAGGCCAGTCAGTGTTAGCACACGTGTTTGCACCACTCCACGCCCCAGGATAGTGGATAGTCAACCTGGAATGTCCCAGCCTCTTACCATGGATCAACCTAGACGCTCCACTCGTGCCACTCGACCCCCAGCTTGGCAAAAAGACTATGAACTGTCATAAACATTTGAACTCCTGTGTAGTTGCACACCAATGTTTGCTGTTCCTGTTGTCATTTGCATATTCAGTTTAACTGTTACTTTGTAGTTTACTTGTTTTCAAACACTAGTGACCTCTCATGGATCATTGAAACATTTCAGTCTTTCTACTGACTTTGGTTATCAGTGAACCTAAAGACTTGGGGGGAGATATAGGATTATTATTTATGTAGACTTATGTAATTTATCTTCCGTTTCAGATAGCCGTCATTGTCAAGTTGGACCAATCAACGCTTAAAGACAAATAGTACAGTGTACTTATTTATCTACTAACAATAAGCTTGTTATACTTATAGCAATTAACTATTACACAATCCTGAGAGATTTTTAGACTACAATTTCATACAAGTATATGTGGTCACTGTTGGCTCACAAAAAATTTTCAAGTTTCTTTTAGCACATGTATGTTAAAAACTTCTTTTGTTCTTCACCGTTAAACTGGAATACATAATTTCTAAGACAAAATAAAAAATCTAAAGTCCAAGGCCCACCTCTTCTATTCTGCTGGCCATTTATATCATGCATTCCTGAAGAAGTAACAACTATTCTGGCCTCTCCATCACTTGCCGCAGTTGATTTCAGCTTGTCCAGGAGAAGATTGGTTAACAGAAAGTGGCCTAGAAAAATAATACACATACACATTTAATAAACAGTGCCCTCAAATACTGAACAGAAAGTGGCCTAGAAAAATAATACAAGGTATATGAAAAGAATAATTTAAACAGGAGCCCTCAATCATGCTCTACACAGCCTGTTAACCAAGCTTATTTTGATTAGTCCAAACAGTAACAATTAAGCAGACTGGTGGTAAAACACACTGCAGTGTACTCACATATTAGCACCAGTCAGAAGGATTCACTACAGATACACTGTACATATACTGCACAATATGAAAAGGGTCTCCGATATATAATTCCATCAGCAGAGGTCATAACCTACCAAAATGATTTGTCCCCATAGTCATCTCAAATCCATCTTTGGTCAGATGACGAACGTTGTCGGAGAAGTTGGTGGCCATGCCAGCGTTGTTACACAACACATGGAGCTTCTTGCCAGTCGCCAAGAAGTTGTCTACAAACTGGCGCACTGAGTCTAGGGAAGCCAGGTCCAACTGGAATATTACATACCACTTAACTGAAGACCAATATTTATATACCTATGTATTTATATATATACAAAATGTTATACATCATTACATGTGTCAAAGCAATAAGCAGTTTATTTTGTATAGACAAACACACAGATACAGGTACACGTATGCACTTGCACATGCAGCCACACACACACACACACACACACACACACACACACACACACACATGCCCACCAGCACAAAGCATTATGACCTACCCGCTGAATGTATTCTGCTAGTCTAGCCAATTTCAGCAGGAAGTGACAGGGGTACATGTAGGTGCAAAAGCCTGGGAAAAATTCACAAATTCACAAGAGACTTCCAGTAAACCTATCTTAGTTGATGAGCTCACATTAAATCACCATTAATAACCTACTTTCATAAACATGACATCTGCATTGGGACTCTCCTCTTTGATGGCCTTCACAGCTGCCTGGGCTTTCTCCTCGGATCTACAGGCCAGGATCACCTCATACTTGTCCCCTGATCTGCACAGTATTCTGGCAGCCTCGTACCCAATGCCTGTATTGGCTCCTGTGATGATGATTGTCTTCTTACTCATTGCCTGTGTACAGTAAAAAAACTGTGATTTTTTGGGATACTGTATTTTTGCAAGTAATAATGTCTTGAAATTAGAACATTCCCATTGAGTGGCAATGGTACATGTATAGCAACAAAAAACAAAAGCAGGCTACCCTATATAATAGTTCTATATTCAGTTGAAGCCTCAAAAGTGCTCTCATGAATATGTTTTTTAATGATTTCAAAATTATGTGTCTGAAAGAGTGATAACTTTTCCCCACAGAAAAGACTGTGTCATTGCTGTACTGTACATTTAGTATCCTTTTTGTTAATTCTGGACTAACATTGTGCAGTAGGACCAATGGCAGTGGCAGCTAGTGATTAAAAAAAAAACAGACACAGGAGAACATTACAATAATTAATAGCGGTGTGACAGAAATGGTAGTCTGCCATAACTAGGAACCGCAGTCTGTTCCCCATTACCTTGTGCAGATGTTGACATTCGTCCCATATATTAAACCCAATGCTGCGACCAACACAAACCTGTACTTATATCATACTGCCATCCCAAACTTTCATTCCTAGGACTTCTATCTCTGTCACAACGGCAAGCAATGAGCCCTGAGCCCACACTGTATAAATTACTTGATTACTCTTTAAATTTCTACACTAAAATACTAAAATAGTTCTTAATTTAAAATATTCGAGTACAGCTATGAAACCACTAGTAAAATGTCATTTCAAAGGATTCAGTTATCATATTACCTTTCTTGCATCGGCAGATTCACTACTCAGTCTACTGTTTAGTTCTGTAAAACACACTACTGGTTACAATCCAGAGACAGACAAACCTCCTCACGTTAAAGTATTCATGCACATGCAACCTTACACAATCGAATTACAACCCCGTGATCCACGACCCTTGCTCGTACCGTGACCCACCTATTCGTAAACAATGAAACTTTTTTCTCCTCCAAGACCGCAAGAGCTACGCCAGTTACCCTCCTAAGCAAAGCCTCGTTACCGGTACTGCACTCTTTCAGGACAAAATATTAATATTGAGTTCATTTTTTAAAGACCTCATCTCTGAAACGTGTTCTATGCTTCGTTTTCGTCTTCTGATAAACTGAATTTTCCTTTTGGGGGGGGGGGGGGGTCTGGAGGGAGGGGGGAAGCAAATTTCTTCCACGTAGTTCTTCAATCATTGCTTTTATCCTTTTTTATTATTTTTCTTATTTATTTTTTTACTTTTGCGTTTTTAGTAGTCTTTTCCATTTCAAATGTCGGCCCTGGATACTGTATGAATATATGAACACTCTTCATTTGCAAGGCACGAGAGTTGGGAGGAGGAGGGG
This sequence comes from Lingula anatina, assembly GCF_051362555.1. Classification (NCBI taxonomy): domain Eukaryota; kingdom Metazoa; phylum Brachiopoda; class Lingulata; order Lingulida; family Lingulidae; genus Lingula; species Lingula anatina. The sequence continues at coordinate 12,227,935 of NC_141771.1, read as the reverse complement.
GGGGGGGTAAAACAAACAAAAAGTATCAATGGGTAAGGCAACAGCGGCGAAGAGGCTTTTGAAAAAAAAATTTTTTTCTTGCTGATAATCCAAGCACTTATTGCTAAAGAGGCAGTAGGATATGCATGGCGAAATGCCAATTAAGTTTTTACCTAAGTTCAATTTTGAACTGTGGCGTAGTTGGTAAAAGATAGAGAGCAACGACCATCCCCGCTTAAGCATCATTTTAAGGCTATTTCAGTAAAGAGAAAGGAAACATTATTAACGACGCAGCCTTAGGGGCCTAATGATAAATAACAGCAATAATTTGTTGTCAAGTCGATCATTTATTGTAAACTTTACGTTTTTTAATGCAAAGGGTAATATGTTCGGACCCACGAGAACCATGTGTCATCTGGGATTCGAGCCCGTGACTTTCCGTTACCATGGCAGATGATGGGTTTGGAATTTTTAGCCGTGACTGAGCCACCCACCCTCCTTACTATACGTGCGAGATTCCTGTTACAGTAATCAATGGCAATTTTTAGAAATTATTTCAAGCAAAAAAAAAAAAAAAAAAACAGTTACTCGGGACCTTGTAAAATTCGCACCCACACGCAGCGACACGGAGCCGACACGGAGCGTTCCTATATAGATTATTTATTATTTTTTTATTTTTATTTTTATTATTTTTTTACTATGACTTTGTTTTAAGCTCAGATTTAGTTTGTTTTCACCTACAGCGTTAAAGAGCACAATGGGATGGTTCTAGTCTTAGCAAGCCCCTAAGAAGAGAGAATTAATAAAAAAAAAAAACGTCCAAATGTGAATAAAGTTGGTGCGCTTTCCATTCAATATTAGAGAATATGATTTCAAAGTTGGAAAGTAAATGTTCAATGAACCCCAATAGCAAACGGTGTTCGTGTCGATGAAGACGATTGTTAGCACTGTCGAGGTCGGCGTCCGAGATCAGACGTCCCAAATGTCACCGGCAATTGCCTCTAGCGGAACAACGTTAAATATTACGTGCATTTCTTTTCATAAGCCTACTTTTCACAATGCAAATCCTGTATCTGGGCTACAGATTAAAGGGACAAAAAATAGGATTAAAAACGCCTTTTTAGTGCATGGATTGCTTCTTTTTGAACTTATCTGAGAACAATTGCTATGGATAAAGCATAAAATGGCCTTAATCAATATCGAAAAAAAGAATCATATTCACCGTCCACTTTCGAACCCCGGGCGTCAGCCATCTTGACACAGTTTGAAATAACGCGGCTTCTCGACTCAGATACGAGATGTAAACAATGCAGACAGCATGTCGTTTCGAAGGTGAGCGTGGACGTGAAGGAGAAGAAGAATTGCTCACCGAATCTTTGCAGGTAAGCGAGTTATATTTACCAAAAGTACTTTTAAATGGGAAGATGGCAGTGGAAATCAAAATATCTGGCAGAGGAAGTTAAAAAGCGTAGATAACTGCTAATAATTAACGTTTCCTCAGGTAACGCACTCGCAGCCAAATCACTAGCACTGGGTACGTACTAGTAGACTAGTAGTTATATTATGAAGCGAGAAAGTGCACTTTACCCCTGAGGTGTATAGGTCTGTAAAGCAGGAGGAATACCCTTTTCTGCTCAATGTGGTCATCTACCAGTACTTACAGACTAACCTCACACCATATTCTCGCAGGGGAATCCCATGAGATATACGATGTAACTCGAGTACTAGTGGGGTTAGAGGGTGTTCTTTGTACGGCACGTAACTACGTTAGCTTATTTGTAAATTTAATAATATTGTCAATGAATATGATTATAAGGAATGATTTTTTAGCCTTTCAGAGGAGGAATTGGGTGATACACCCCTTCAAGCACGAGTGAAGAGGTCAGGTATGTTAATAATTTTAGCAGTATAACATGGGCGGATCCAGGATTATTTGAAAGGAGGGGGGACGGGGGGAGGGGGGGGTCCGCGGATGCAAAGCCGACCCCCCCCCCCCCAGTTGGCGTGGGGTTCTGGGCCTGCTTAAAACTTTGGTATTTTAGAGGGCGAACAGTGCCATTTGGTATGGTTTAGCACTATACTGTAGTAAGTTAGCTAGTCAAAATTCTAATTCCAAGTGGGGAATATTAGTGTGATTTTTTTACATCAGTTCTTTGAAACCATGTGTGATTATGTTATTTCTTCTTGTGGCCTTTATGATTTAATGCAGCTACAGATATTTAATTTTTTTTTTTTTTTTTTTTTTTTTTTTTGCCATAATCAGACTTGCTTCTTTATTATAAGCTTGTTATCATGTAGTGATCATGCCCTCTAATTTGTTGATTTTTGTTAAAGAATAGTGCTGTTATGATAATATCAATACATTTTTTTCTTTATAACCATTTTATGTAATTTTACTATTACAGTGCCTCAAGTTATATCTGGAAAACTCATACCAGGAAGCACTCCAATCTTACAATACTGCATCACTTCAATGTCGGTGTGACAAGTTGTGGAAAAGACTGCTACAAAAAATTTGCAGCGATGACCACGATCCACCACCTTTTACCAAAACCGAGTGAACAGTTTTATATTATAATGCCCATGTACATGTATTTAAAGTGACAAGACTGAGATCAGCGAGAGCCTCAAGGCCTTTATTTTCTGGGCATCGTCAACTCTTCAATAATTTTATAATTTTGTCAAATACATCCAAAGATTCAATTCTAATGCAATTCTTGAAAACTTTTTCAGAATATATTTCAATGTCGAACATGTTTTTCTAAGAACTAGCCCTTTAGTAAATTAACAACATGTACTATCCAACTGTTATTATTAATTAACATAGTTATGTACAAAGCATAAGCTGCAGTATCAATGTAGCATTAACTGGGTAGAGATTATGAATGAAATAAAAGTTTAAATATTGAAACATCTTTTATTTATATTTGGCAAAAATAGAAGAATAAACAAAGTTTGCTACATAAGTTTGGAATTTGGCCAAATCATCTTTATTATTACCTGTCACATGTAATGAATAAGACATACACAGATTTTGGAAGCTAGAATGCATAATTATTTTCATACTTATTAATGCCATCTTCATAAATAAGCCTTCTATTCAAGCATTCACAAACTTTCACATTGTGCAGTACACATTATAGTATTATAACATTTTTGAGAGAGACTTATTAATAGCCAGGCTATCATGTTAAGAGTCTGATGTACATGCAGACCCATGAGGATTGCAGATCAACAAATTATCCCCCTCTCTGTCAGCGTATTGACTCATGTGAGCTGACACAAAAGTCTCCATGCAAAGGGATGTGTCATAAGAAAGGACCAACCCAACTTACACAAACATAAATTGTTTCATCGGTAAGATATTCACACATACTTTTCCAAGATGTGCAGGGAATAAATAGAAAGGTATAAATATTTCTTTAAAAAATACAGGCATGGCTTCCCTGCATGAATTCTAAATATTGGCTGAGTGGAGAATTGAATACAGGCACAAGTGTTCACTCAAACCATTTTTGTAGGTCTTAAAAGAAATGACATGCAGTCATTTGCCAAATACAGAATTTCATGCTGTAACAAAGTCACAAAACTGCAACTGGTGATCTTACAAAATCTAACAACACACTGGTTTAAAATCAAGTAGAAATCACAATATGCCACCAGTACCATATTCCATAATACATTTGATGTCATTTAGATTTAAGAAGTAAATGCTGGACCAAAATGGTTTATTCTCAATATCAGGCATATGACTTAGGTTTGGGAGGAAAGACCACCTTGACTTCCAATCTGTCTGCATTATAGCATAAATGCCAGCGCTAGATGGTTTGAAGTCAACAGATTATGCTTTTGTCACAGTGGCAAGATGAGTTCACTGAATATATCCTGTAAGCAGCACTCGAAAGTCAGGAAAAGTCTCTCACTATCCAACTCGTCCCCGCTTTGGACCCTCAAGAAAAGTCCCTCTTTTTTTGGTGGAGAGCCATGGAGTTCCTCTTCCATGTAAAAAACTCTTCTTCAGGACATCATACTGGCAGTTGCTCATAACCTTAAGGTCTAAAAAAGCAAATCAAAATAATAATAATAATAATTTATTAAGATTGCAACCCAGTGGGTTGAAGTTGTACATAGTGTTAAGAAAATTATAATGAAAATAAAGTGAATATTTGCTTGAATAAAACTGAGTTAAAAGACTGCTAATTGAACTTTAAAACTATTGTACTTAGGATAAAAGACAACATAATACTATTGGAAATTTAAAAGTGCATACGGAATAAAAGAGCATCAGAATCTGTCGGTCTTAAATTGTGGCACTTTGTTACTATTGTTTGATCTTAAAAGACGATTGGATTGATCAATAAAGATGTGATTCAGTTTGTCAGAGGATTCAGTTATTTTGTAAAAGAAAGTTTTGCACAGATCTCTTCGTTTATCTAAAGTACACATATTTGCCAGGTTCAGGGTTTCATCATAGTGTAGGTCAGGGAAAATAATCTTCAAAGCACGAGTTTGGTCAGTCTCTTAGAGTTTGCATTGCCCTATAGTTAGTCCTGGATGCCACACAGGGCAGACATATTCTAGAATTGAGTGCACAATACTTTGGTAAAGCTTAGCTCGTTTCAGTTGACGGAGAAAATAGTCTTGCATTATGTTTACATTATGTGTAGCCAATTTGGAAAAAAATTGATAAAAGAGAAATCATGCACCTATAATGCCTAATATATGAGGAGTGAATATCAGCTTATTAAAATTCTGCTTACTCTAAAGACATGTTTTAGTCCCATGTTGGATCACCAGGATCCTTTAATTCCCTCTTCTTCAGCATCCTCCTCCTCCATCTGCACTTCTTCCAGTTCAGGCATCCCATAGGATGATACTGCAACCAAAAGAAAGCAACAGTACATAAAATAAGATAATCAAGTTTGAGAAAAATCATGTAAAAACATATCTGAAATAAGTATAAATGCCATTGTTCTCAATATAATCACCTTAAATTATCTAGACTGTCATCTTCAACTGCACTAGTATTAACTACAGCTTAATTTTGAAGTTTCTTGATCACTTCATATTGGTTTACTCTCCGAAATACTGGTTGGACTCTAAAGTTAAAATTGTATGATCTAAATTATTACTCTGGACTATATAATACATTAGAGAGATGTACCAAACATAAACATGCAATATCCCCTTTCTGATTTATTTATTTTTAATGTAAAAAGGAGACAAATTGTCTTTAAAATACTACTCAAAGATATTTTCAATTATAGTTAACATGCCATTTAACACTGAGTTAAACTTAGATACAATAACAGCTTCTGCACATTCATTTTGGGATTTAGATGCCTAAAGAAATAGCATCTTGGTCATATGTCTTAATTACTGTGGTATGCCTAGATGTTAGAGGCACAAGAAATGTGCCCTCGGTAAGTCAAAAATTCGCCCGGTCATTGTAATGTACATGTAATGAGACTAGTATCTCTCACCATGTCCGTTTCTATTTAAACTTTCTTTGCTCTATAAACTAACCCAAACCCTGTCAGAGTCGACATATGAGCAACACTTGCAATTTCTGTCATCGATACCACTCATATCAGTTACAATTTCATGGCATATTTTGACAGACGAGCCTGACAATCGTTAAGAAATACAACGAACACACGTAAATAAACATAAATCTCTGTGCTTAATAAATATTTTCACTGGTGTCTTATCTCAAACATTATTGTAAATGGTACTCACAAATCCAGTAAATACTTCGCGGCCAGGCCAGGCGATTCTTCGTATCCGCATGGCCACCCAAGCAGGTTTTCATCTGCCTTCTTCCTCGCCGGTGTTTATTGTTTGCCTGTCGTTCATTTGCTGATACACTGTTTTACGCATGTTTTTTCTGGTGCTGATTTTTGTAAAGGCTGTTTCTTTTTTCTTTTTGTTATCTGTCTTCGCTTCTTCGAAGGACTCCCAGCATAATTGAGCCTCCTGTGCCATGTTGGCTTTTCCCGGCAGCTTGAACTGGTTGTAACTAGGTCGCAATACGAGAATCTCGCGATATCCGGAAGTCTAGAGAGCTCAATAATGAAAATGGAGGTGGTTGTTGGTAAACCTCCGCTTAAGCGGAGGTTTTCTTTTTATTGTGTTTTCCAAAAATGTTACAGAGCGATGGCGAGTGCCGGGAATGATAGATTAAAGGTTGGTAAATCGCGGAAAAGTACTGTTAACCTCGGGATAAATCGGGATAAATCAATTTTGGCGCGAAAATCCTCTTTTGTGTCCTTTTAAATACTGTATATGATCTTTTCTGTAACGCACAATAGATAAAAGTATCAGAGACATAGGGCCTATATATGAATCTGTAGTGAAAATCAATCTGGTTCCTTGGTAGAGGGTAATGCAAGAATACCTCTTTCTGTACTTTTAAGATTAAAAATAGAGCAGTAAATGCCCGTTAATAGTTTATTCTTTGTTTTGCTCTAGGAACATTTAGAGGTAACGGTATAATTTTTGCACAACGTTATAGGCCTACATTCATTGCACTTAAAGGTATAATAACTCTTCATTTTGGCCAAAAAATGAATTTTCCTGGAGTAAACAATTTTCCCATACTGACCTATGGTTAATGAATCCATTTTTACATTCAAAGTTAGTCCCTGTTTTTTTCCTAAAAAGTTTTTTTTTTTTTTTTTTTTTTTTTTTGTGATAATCTCTTAAGAGATTATAACAGTGTATAGCCATCAATGGAGGTCACGTGGTCCGATGACAAGCTCAGATATCAGAATAATAGTTATAACTGTCATTTACGGGTAAAACAGAATATGTTATATTTCTATGAGTTGTTAGCAATGTTTTTATTGTGAAATATAGATCTCATACGAAGAGTTATTATCCCTTTAAATGTTAACAATCTTAGTAAGTCGCCCGTGATATCAGCAGCTGACATATACCTGTAGCTGCCATTGTTGTTCGCTGTGTCTTTCTACGCATTTCATCAACTTTCTACAATATTTCACGGATAACAACCAATCATAGAGAAGATCTTTGCTGAACCGTAGGAGTAATCACAGTAACTTTTTTTTTACTTATTTTGACTTGTGCGTGTGTGTTTTAAAATAAAGCACTTTCTTTAATGTAAGTTCTAAATAATCTGAAGAAATTCGTTCATTTATTCCTTCAAATTATTCTCAAGGTCCCTGTGTTCTACGGAGACGGTATTTGATATCAAAATTATCAGCAGAAGAGGTCTAGGTGTTACGCTGGATTTTCAAAGTAGCAGCCTGTAATAAGCATCCGTTGTTGCAGTTATTCCCAGTGATAGAGGCAAACTTCATGGTTCTGTGGTTGTTGCTGTTGCCGGCACAGCTGGGGTAGTAGCCTGTTAAATGCCACCTCGTGCAGTCCGTATACCACCACCCGCCGCCTGAAATGAATAAGCCATCTGTACTTCTTTGCAAAACTCTTTCACGGTTATCAAAAAAATCAAAAATGATTTTGGCTTGAGCACTAATAGAAGGATGCCACCGTTTTATTTATTAGTTAATTGCAGCTTATTTTATATAAAACAAAACAAAACCTTATTGCTAAACACTTCTATGTTGCCAACCTATAAACGTAACTCAAATTTGATACAAACGGATCTATTACGCCCAGGAAAAACCATAGATAAAAACTCCCTGTCAAAATCAGAGAAAATTTTCTGTGTCTGAATCCTGCACGCAAAAGAGCCTAACAGGTCAGAATGCCACTAGAATGCTAAAATGCCACTCTGCGCTAAAATATAGATAATCTTAGTCGATATCAACTTTAACTTTATACAAAATGTGCATTTAGTGTTATTAAGTCATACCGTGATCATCACTGCAATTCCGTGAGTGGCCTTCGTCATTATCATAAGTTCCAAATTTCCAGTTTACATTTTCTGTTAGATAACTATTGCTGGAAGTGTTGTACGAGTCGACACTAATAGCAGCAACCTTATATTTCTGGCTTTCATCTTGGATGCGAAACAAGTTCCATCTGACGTAGTAGGTGTTTCCGTCACAAGACAGCATGTCAATCTGCATGGAGTAATCCCCTTGATTGGTTAATGCGTAGAGAGCATCGTTTCCAATCCAAAACTGCTCACGTGGGTCACCGAAACCAACTTTATATGCATTCCAATTTCTGTGGAAGGACATCGTGCTGTTGTATCGTCTCATCACAACAACCCATCCGTTGTCACAATAAACTTCTTTTTGACCAAAACCATCTATATCGATATTAGTTAAACCAGAGCCCTCTGGAAAGGCACAATAATATCATTTAAAACAGCGTTTAAACTCACTTTCCAGTACATCTACTTACAATACTTACACTCTACCATTTCTGTTGTGTTCAAAAACTAAAGAAATCAATTCAAATTCATCATGGTACTTACCAAGATCATTGCAATCCTTTTCCACCTGAAAATTAATGTAATAGATTTTAAAGACATCCAATTTGGGTGGAGACTTAATTTATATAGCAAAAAAAATGGATTTATCCTCCCTTTTCCAGTTATCTCCAAGGTACATCGGATAAAAACCCATTGACAAAATTACAATCTTTTAAAGTTTTTAATCTATGAAGATGGAGACTGGTGAACATCATTCGGTGCCATACAAACAGAAATTCAGAACACAAAACCAGATCTAGATCGTAATTTTCACAAGTATGACATATACTGGCGAATAAGGCAAATTAATATTGTTGTAATTTCCAGACGAAAATAAGTTTTTATGCAATATGAAAGTCTAACGAACACTGTATGCCTTGGAGAAAAGTTCATGCTCTGTAGATCTGGTTTTGTGTTCTGAATTTCTGTTTGTTTGGCACCGAATGATGTTCACCAGTCTCCATCTTCATAGATTAAAAAACTTTAAAAATTTGTAATTTTGTCAATGTGTTTACTCTAAAAAATGACATTTTCAAAAGGACGGCATTGTTTTCCGATAGGGGGTGGTCTTTGAAACTACTTCACAGGTATACTTGCCTTGTTATACGTATAGTATGCTCCACCTTCGTGTTGTATTAGTGTGGCACTATCGAGTGCCTTTCGGTAATTCAGCTCACAGTTTCCTATAAATATAATAGACGGAAGCTATAATCGATGTCTGTTTGTATCCCTGGCAGGTTTTCCGAATATCCAGATTTTGGTTTATGGCCACGTACACAAGCTACTGACGATTTCGTTCTGCTATCAGTTACGCTTAATTGTGAAAGAGTGATTTCACATCGTTTGTGCTCAGTGGCTGCACCTGGATTTCTCGCTCACCCTTTCAAAGCTACGTATTTTAACATTCAGCGATGATTGAAACAAATATCTGGCTGTCTCTGGAATCTTTTTTTGTGCGGTGTCAATTGAATATGGCAAATACTCTGCTTTTCGGTAATAGGAATTATATTTCCAGCATGTAGCCATAAAAGATGGAGGTACAAAGTTGAAGTAGGGGAGACCGGGGTAAGTTGGGCCCCCATCAATATATGACAAAGTAACTATGGGGTAAAAGAATTGATCACATCAATTTGTAAAGTGACCGTATCTGTTAGTGCTAAGAAAGCGTCGGCAATGAGTCCAAATGAAATAATTTTATAAAGTAACGATATTTAAAAGACTTCATGGGGAGGTCAACTTACCCCGGGGTCCAACTAGCCCCGGTCTCCCCTACAAAACTTACCTATTTTTTTTTACTTAGGTGGACTCGAGTGGTTCAAGTAGACTACGATCTACATGTACCACTCAATAAATACTGAGTTTGCCTATTTCACATGTACATTTTTCTACATTCACGTACAGGTACGTGAGTGACTATCGAATGATCATTTATGTCCTAATGCTATTTACACATTTAAAGTAAAAGGCTTGCCTTTAAAGTACTGTGACTGTAAATCTCGTAATATGTAATGAGTTAAATCGTAGCAAACAAAAGGTTGAGGATACAAATACATAAATTAGTGCAAATAAATATTAAGGGGAAGAAAAGAATTAAGCATTCATATCATTTTTCTGACGTACACGTACTATGAAAATAAAATTAATTTATCTAGCTTTTTGTCTTTGGTCTTTTTTCAATTATTTACTTGAAAAATATTTCCTGACAAAACTGAGTTATGTTCACGGAAGCATAAATGGCTGTTAGTTAACCGTCCTCCCCAATTTCAAAGATCAATCAAAATGACACCTTTACAATGCCTTCATCCAGCTACAGTGCAGTATATAATTGATCGCCCCAAAGTCAATTAAATCCTTAAAAAAAAAAAAAAAAAAAAAAAAAAACATCTGCCACTGATGCCCAGTTAACCATGTTTTACGTAACAGGCAGACATGAAGACAAACAAGTAAATCTATTGACTACGTTAAGTTTTCTGATTTGTGGAAGTAAATATTACACTTACATGTAATAAAAACACAAATAAATCGCGACCTTCTATTTAAATATAATTTATATCGTCTTCCTTTAATGATGATGTGAAAAGTGCAAGTGTTCTTTACCATGTCCGCTGATTGTATGTTTGTAGTAGGTTTATTACGTTTGTATCGCGCAAACACACTTGTATTAGCCTGTCTGTTCTCGTCAAAAACCGTACACTGTTCGCTTTTATAGTAGGTTGATTTAACTGATCCTAAATTCCTAAACAAAACCAATGCATAGCAATGCACGATATACATTTATGCCCGGTGATATTTCAGATTCTGATCCAGGCTAATGTTCTATCTTTCACATTCCAAGAATTGCGAAATTTGCCGTACATTTATTGTATTTTTACTTTCGGTGACACTTTTTTTACTCTTTAGTACGGCGGAGGCTGGGAACTGAAAAAGCACACTGTATGTGTTTGATACATATGCACAAACTGTTTAAAATATCTTATTTGAGAAAACAAAACACCTTACCGTATTCACTGGGTGCATTTTCGTAGTAATTGCAAGATACACATGTTTCCAAGTTGGCACATTTTACAACACAGCTGATAGCGCTTCCCGCCGTCACCGTCTTCCAGACAGAGGATGCTAAAATGAAGTCTTTCGTAGCGACAAAATGTGTGTAATGAACATTGCTATGTACCTGATGTATTACCAGTACAAGTCGCAAGAAAACTATTAAAATTTCTGGATAATTCTTTGGCACGTAGAATCCCATGTTTTGGCCTGCAACCGATTACCATTTGCCTCGCAACTAGCTAATTGTACAACAAGTGCCCTCTGGCTACGTCATCCTGCAGAGCTGTGTCGCTGCTTTAGCAATGCCACCCTTGTCCTCAGTCCTTGTGTACCATTAGAGAGGCCAGTTTCTAATTGCCTTTGTAAATCAGAGTGCGTTTATTACAATCAGGATCTTATAGTATTTGCATTATTTGCGTTGATTATTAAAGTAGGATATCCCCCAATGACCGAAGCAGATTTGCAAGTATCACGTGATCTTGTCGATTTCAGTCTTTGTCACGGAGACAATGTTTTTGGCGGCATCAGTGCTGGGGTTTGACCTTCAATAGGAGTTTTGATTACAATCGATACATTTACACATACAAAATGCCCAAAACAACAAATAAGATCTCGGTGAAGATTTTCAGGATAATACAGTAATCAACGGGAAATACATTGCAGGTGGCAGGACAACACGAACTTCAATTGATATCATTATTGAAATCAATATTTATGGCTCTCGTGTAAACAAAAGACGTTTGGCTCAAAATGCATTATACAATAAAGCTAACAAGGCAAGTGACTTTAATGAAATCTATACAGAATTGTGGAGTGTATTAAATATAGTCATTAAGTACTTTTATAATTAGGGATAAAGGTGATGAAGTAAATAATATTTGGACGAAAATACCTTAAACATAAGGACATATGCCCGGTTGCTTGCGTGCGTGTGTGGGTGCGTGTGTCTGTTCACGTGCGACCGTGTATTAAGGCATCCACTCGTATCTTTTTCAAGATAATTTTTTCTAAATTTTTAATATTATATAATACGTCATCTGTACTTTCTCTGTACATGTACGTATAATGTATATGTCCGTTTTAATACTCTGATGCTGATCCACCCATCTGTCTTTCATATTTTAATTGTTGGCGCAGAATCGCCTTGATCTCGATTTGAGTTGCCTCGAATACGGAGATTTTTTAACGAATGCGTTAAAAATAGTTATTTTATCGTTCTATCGCAATCTCAGCGATGATAACAAAATAATTTTCGTGTTCGGACGTCAATATCGTTTTCGTCCCTTGCTGAGTTTGCTTTCAAAGATGAAATAAATACCACTCTTCTTTGTGAAGCACATTTGATCATATCATACATGTATGAATTTTTCATTTATCTATATAAAAGTGCACAACAGTACTCACATGTATGTTTAGTATTTCAGCAAGTCGTCGTTACATAGCAAATATGTCAGTTATCGACACTGTCAGGCTTTCAAATGCCGAACGACTTTGAACAACATTGTGGAAATTTCAACAAATATAGTTTGTGGTATTGTAAGGTAGCAATGGGCAGTAGTTAACCGCTTATATATCTTTAGAGAAAACCTTGCTTCATAAACCTCTTACGCCAAAACATGGTTTCTAACCAATAATATCAAACTGTAGCATGGCCTTAAATATTATAACTACAAATATCTCCCATTTTAATTGATAAAAGACTCGACCGTTTCTTAAATGTGTTGGATCTCATACTAAATGTTTTTTGTTTCCGATTAATAGTTTTGGACATATCCATTAACCTGTTGGTAACCTCTTATGTTTCAGACTGTTATACTTGGCTACCTCAAAACGGTATGTTTGGACGTCATGAATATTGAATTCAGTAAATATTTCAGTTGAGGATCTTTTCCTTCCTTACTAGACTGTCACCGTTGAATTCTCGCGGTAAACATGTAGGTACAGTATGTAATCATATACCGGTAGATAGCAGTGTATCGTTGGCTACTTAATAGGCGGATATTGACATCGATTGGCTAAACAAATTCATCAAGAAGTCAGGACCCTATAGAAAATGAGACTAGCGGAAAAGACTGTCTCGCGTGATGGTATTGACAATACACTAGAAGGTATCAGAGATACAGTGTCAAACAGAACCTCTTAGTCGATTGGATAATTGGAAGACCTACTTATATTTTAATTATTGGTTTAGAATAAGGTATACTGATATTGTTTGCATTTTTTGTATGCATACAAGTTGTTCGATGTACATCAGGATTACTTTGAAGGTATGATTTATTAATTGTAACATAGTAAACTTGAGTCAATCAATGCCACAGGGGGAAGCATGACGATTAACTTAAAATCCACCACTTGACAGGACCTAGGGGCATTGTTTCACAGTATTTCAAATTACGTAACTGCGGGTAAAGTAAGTTTAAAGTAGCAAAAAAAAAAAAAAAAAATGTTCCATGGCATTTGAAGACAATCTGGAGAACAGTTACAGTGAATGACACCAAGGATAAAGCAATTAATTATTTAACTGTACAGTAATTGTGCTGCCTTCCGAACGGCGTATATTGTAGCGTGAGTCACCACAGGTGTCAACTTTATACTTAGATAAACAACACCGTTACTGAAAGCAGGGACATCATTTGTTTTAGAAAAAAAAAATGTCTGCTATGCTGTCTAGAGAATGTTGATGTGCATAAGCCATCGTTGCACTGATTGCATAGGGACAAGAGAAGGAAAGTTCTAGGTTCATTTTGGACTGCAGAACTGTGCCACACTACCAGAGCAACTGGTTTGGTAGATTAGCATAATGCGTGGAATACAGCACTTATTCAGTTATTCTATCAAAAACTGAAGAATCTGTTAAGACCAACGTCACTAGTGGTCACCCCTTACACAGTGAGGAACTGGTAATTTTTGCAGGACTCCGGAACACCATAACCATGGACTTGTGTGCACTAAAGAAGTCCTTGGTGTTTTACATAGCTTTAATACATCGGATACAAAGCAGCGTTCATTACACGCATTTTGCTGCCACAAAAGACTTCATTTTAGCATCCTCTGTCTGGAAGACGGTGACGGCGGGAAGCGCTATCAGCTGTGTTGTAAAATGTGCCAACTTGGAAACATGTGTATCATGCAATTACTACAAAAATGCACCCATGGCCAGTGGAAAAGGTAAGGCTGTTGTCTTACATAGATAGAAAATTGGAAGATTTAAGACAAAAACATTGTCATTCTAGTAGCTTGCCATTTTTACTTAGCTAAGATAAAGGACGGTTGTTTGCATAAGATGTCTGAACAGCAAAATGTCTCGTTTTTTTTGCCGCCGTTCCCCTTTGTAAACTATTCTAGTTATTTGTTGTCAACATCGTTTTCGTATGTTTGGAAAACGAAACTATACAGTGTCTAATTACCAGAATGGATTTTGAAAAAAAAAACGATACTACAGTCTGAATTTTGGCTCCCAGAAGCAATTTTGAAAACGGCCCTATACACTATACACATTATAGACTGTAGACTTTAACTTCATGCAGTGCCATAAAATTTAAACTGTCAATTTTCACTGTCACAGTCAGTGGGTAACGATATAGATTATACTTCTATAAAAGTTTAGCATCTGCTTATCTACATGGCATATACTCCTTCTCCAATGGAGTTTCTTTGTGTACATGTAAGAGGTCCTTGTCTGTCTGTCTGTCTGCATGTTTGCTTGGAGCCATCTGCCGAGAATAATTTTACCAAATAATGCCCATTAACCAACAGCTGAAGCAAATAAACACGAATCTATGAAATACAATGACTTTTAGTGTATCACATTTGCAGGGAACTGCGAGCTCAATAATAGAAAAGCACTCAGCACCGCTATGCTGACACAACACGAGGGAGGCACATATTACACATATGATAAGGTGAGTGTGCTTTCAGAAGTTGCCCTGTGAAGAGAAAAAAATGCGTAAATGCCTTGATTCAAAAACTTTTTGTGGCCAAGGATTACACTGAACGAAACTGTGGACAGGACAGTTTATCCTTACCCCATAGTCTTTATTTATTTATTAATTTATTTTTTGGGGGGGAGGGGTTCAGTGTGGTCGCTAAAAAAAAATTTCGCAAATATTGCTCTTCTTACCATTGTCAGCAGCCTGGTGCGTACATGCATCAACAAAAGTAAACTTTGAGATCTTTGCATGCATATCCATACATTGCTTATTTGACATTTATCGGTGATGTCTGGTAACCTACTAAGAATTTTCATTAAGGTAGTCCTCTCATATTAGCTTTTTTTGCGATCTGCGCAGGTTTCGCGCATGAGTAGTTTTTTGAGATAGCGGCTAATTATGAAAATAAGACATGCAATAAAATACGTAATTCATCTTTTTAAGAAATCTGTATGAAATCTTTGATGTTATTTTGGTCGAAGCGCTACGAATATGTCAACTATGCGTTGCGTATGAGTGAACGCTTGGTCTTTTACGACGTAAAGTACCCACTTGCGACTTTGTTTACAAATACCGCATGTAAGAAGTTACGCGAAGAAGGGATTGAAAAGAGCGTTTTAGTAAGGCTTGTATAGCAGTGACATGATCTTATCTCACGGAAAACATTCACAAGGGCTTGTATTTTGACCACAAAGTGTATTGCGGAGATTTGTCATATGGTTACGATGTGTGCAACAAGACATTGCCTTCTTCAGCATTGGTTTCCGATCACCCAGGGCCAAGTTACAGTGATTTGTATGCTGAAAACAATTCTCTTCTTTCACAATAAGTTAAAATAATTAGACTCAGGCGTTTTGTTGTTGATTTAAGTATGTTATTGAACAATATGACCTGCAAACAGTGCGATTTTCAGCTCTCCAGAAAAGATGCAACCGGTGTGCACCCGCCTGGCGTGTTGCGACGTCATTCTTGTAATGGTTTTGTTAAAGTGCAAATGGACAAAACCATAAAACACACAACAGAGGACCAAGGGTTTTTATGCAGATACATGTAATACTTTTTTGATGCTAGGAAAATAAACAGTATATTTTAGAAGATAAAGTGTACTTTATTCCAACTTTATCCTAATTTACCCAATCATAAACAAGAGACTTTAGTTTGTAAATTTATTACTTCACAGAAATTATTCAGCCCATAATGCATTAAAAGATAGTCTTGAGTTACAAAATTTAGTTAATTTTTGCAATGATGAAAGTGAAGAAAATCCTTTTTTTCTGATTTATTATTTTATCCCAGTCAATTGACTAAATCCTGTGTGAAACCTTTACCAAATTCTGTAGAAAACCTTGTTTGTAAAAAAATAATTTCTCCATGTGAAGGAAAAAAATTAAGCTGTCAGGGTTAACATATCAGAATTTGTAATTGCTTTTCAAAGAGAAGGTCTAGATGGTCTTTATTTTCTTCTCAGTGAAATCAATCCAAACACAAAAAACCACGAGTAACAAAATGCATAAAAGCAATAAAAAATTGTATGATTTTTTAATTTTAAAATTAATATGCATATTTATATGCTGTTGATATGTATTTGATTGCATGTTGTAAACATAATATGAAACAGAAATAAACTGATAATCAAAGATGTCTGTAGATGAGTATTTTTGTCACCATCTTCCATATATAGTAAAGAAATATGACTAACTTACCATAGTAAAAAATTGATACATTGTTAATATACAAAGGAAACAATTTATCCAGCTATCTTACCATAAAGTGCATATTTAAGTACTGAGTAAGAAAAATAAAGAAACAAAAGAAATAAAAATAAAAAGGAATAAGAAAATAAGTCACATGAGATTGATATAATATGCTTTTGGTCAATCTGCCTAGCCTATGAAAAATAATATGATTAAAATTAAAATAAAAAATGATATTGAAACATAATGAATTATCAAAAAAATTTTAATGCACACATTTTTTAAAAATGGCCCAGCCAGATTTTGACCCAGGAAGATCCCTGTTATTTGATTTTTTATTTCCTCCCATTCAATTAACAAAATCCTGTGTTCAACCTTTAGCAAATTCTACATAATACCTAGTTTATAATAATAATTTCTTCATGTTTAGGGGAAAAATCAAGATGTCGTGGTTAATATATCAGCATTTGCACATGTCATTTCAAAGAGGTCTAGATGGTCTTTATTGTCTTCTATATGTAGAATTAATCTAAACACAAAAAAGAGTAACAGAATGTATAAAGTAATAAGAAAAATGCATGTAGGATGTCTTTAATGCCTAAATTTTAAAAATGTATGTATATTTATTATATATATTTATTTGATTTCATGTTGTAAATATAATATGAAATCGAAATAAACTGATAACCAAAAGATGTCTTTAGACGAATATTCTAACTTTTTTGCCACCTAGTTTCCAAAGTACGTTTGTCAAGAAATATGGCTACATGTAACGTACCAGTAGTAAGAAATTGATACATTGTTTAAACAATGTATATTAAAATATACAAAGCAAACAATCTATCAAGCTATCTTTAAAATGTATAAAACAGTAAGAAAAAAGGAATAGGAAGATAAAAGTCACAAGAGATTGATACATGTGCTTGTAGGTCCAGCCTATGAAAAATCCAATATGGCGGCATTCCATGAGGCATACTGAAATCCAACTGATACTTTCAACATATTAATATCTATTTATTATGAATGGGATAAGCAAACTTTATGAAATTTGGTTAGCTGATGCAGAGAAGTATAAATATAATTTTCATGGAAGCAAAATAAATGTATGAGTTAAAAAACCCACGATACAAAACACATTTATTTAAATTTGCTTGGAAATTTCCATTGATTCCTATGTAAATTTGATAAAAATCGATGTTCAAGCAGCCCTGGCTCAAAAACAAGCATGGTGTGGTACATATTTTTTTGTAAATTTCTTTGAGGTCTACCAAGATCTATAACATATCCACATAAAATTAAAATCGCTAGGGCAGAATTTTTTTATTTTTGCATTTTTCAGCAAAATTAAGGGCATTTTGGCAAAATCCCCATATAACGCAATGTAATAAACGTAGCGTTTTTCGGGACGCCACCTCTCGAAAACGAGCGTGGTGACCCCCAATTTTTTTTTCATATTTTTTACTCATATGGTAAGAAGATTTTGTCTTACAATTTTAATCAAAATCGCTAGGGCAGAAATATGAAATCTGAAATATGAGAGAGCGTCCTTAAGTGGTATTTGTATGTCTGTATGTCCATCTTGTAAAATCCTACAGAATGGCAGTTCAGAACAATATGGCCGTGTCGTACCCGTCTATTAGATATACCCAGTACCTTTCATATTGATCAAGCAGAAGAATTAATGTGTACGGCTGCCTTCCTATACACAACATACAGACCCAGCGAAAGAAATCCCCATATCTTTTGAAATTTCCCATCGTAACAAACGTAACAGGATTAAGACTTTAAATTTTCGAACGAAGCTGTGTTTAGTGAAATTAACGATGTAAAGGCAAGCTTACTTTTTATATAGTGTTTCTGTATGGCGGCCACATTTAAAACTAAAACTGGTTCAAACCATGTGAAAAAGGTTCCAAAATCAGGTTGTCCAAGGTGATTTGTAAAAAAGATCGGATCCAGGAAGTTGAGTTTACAGCAAAGCACGTCATTTGTTGATTTTTTTTTTCAGAAAGAAAAAGACTGCAATGACGTTGGTAAGTTTGTGCCCTTTTTCTTTGAAGATGTAATAATTTCAAGTTTTCATGTTGGCACGTTTTCAAAGGTACCCGCTAATCTTTTTGGTAAACCATTAATGGTTACTATTCGCTTTGATGATCACCCACCGTATTCGGTTTAAAGGAAATATCTTCATTTTTACAGATGGTGCTGGTCTTGCTACCGTCTACATAGACGGTTTTGGCGAGAAGAATGTATATTGTGACAGCGGATGGGTTGTTGTAATGAGGAGATACGACAGCACGATGTCTTTCGATAGAACCTGGACTGCATATAAAAATGGCTTCGGTGACCCAGGTGAGCAGTTTTGGATTGGAAACGAGGCTCTCTACGCGTTAACCAATCAGGGGGATTACTCCATGCAGATTGACATGCTGTCCTGCAATGGGAACCACTACTACGTCAGATGGAACCTGTTTCGAATCCAAGATGAGAGCCAGAAATATGGGGTTGCTGCTATTGGGGTTGAGTCGTACAACACTTCTAGCGATGCATTCCTTACAGAAATTGTTGGTTGGGAATTCAAGACCAGAGATACTGATGATAGTGACTGTGTTTCCCATTTCGGTAGGTACGTCTTTAATGGTGGTAAATGACAGGGCCTAGGCTCCAGTGCTCAGTGTTCCTAATTCTTCTGCCTACATGTATGTTCTTCTTGTAAAAGGGGGTTTATCTACTAAACACTGTTTATTTCTATGATTATCTGTGTCTGTGCACATGTACCAAGTGTTTCTAGCTTCTTTTATCAACTCTATTAAACTGTTCTGAGGCGTTTGCAACTTTCGTTCGATTCTGCTATTCCCATTTTTTGGACACCTGCCGTGGATCAACTTTTTGGGTGATATTTCTTTCTGTGCTTCAGTTTCGCCTGTCTGCTTTCGTGTTTTTATTGTGCTTGAATTTACATTTAAATGGTTTTCCTCTCTCTGATGCCTCTAGACCATCACTCGATCACTCCACAAACAGATGCAAACATATAGAAATGCCCATGTACATTCTCTAATATTTGTATTTATATTCTAGACGCTGGGTGGTGGTACGCCCATTGTGCAAGATGGACACTAACCGGCAATTATCCTGACTGTGACGCTGACGCAGGTCAAGTGTACTACATGAAATTTGCCGCTATCACTGGAAATAACTGCGATAGAGGATGTTTGTTGCAGTCCGCGACTATGAAGGTTCGGCGTAACAATTAGAAAAGGAGCACTCTTTGATAGTGCGTTATCAGGCTTGGTGAGGAAGAGTCTTATTTGAGAGATGTCAGGGATTCAATCTTTACTCAAATCGTGGAATCTCATCACCACTGAATGGGAAATATTTTTCAAAGGTCATAGCTGCCTTTTTGATGTTCAAAGACCAACGGTCTTTTATAATCCGTGCTGGAATTCGACTTGTGAGAAGACAAGATTCAGCAAGAAAAAATTCGACAATTGTAGTCGAGTTCCGCTTGTTTGGAAATGTTTCACATTAGCTTTTCGTTTAGGAATACAATTTGAAATTGGCGACTTACATGTACCGTTGCCATATCTTGATGTTTCGTGTTCTTTAGATAGTTTCTATTCTCTATCATTTAACCATCTTCCTTAAAGAACTTAAAAGTGAAACAGGAATACTGTAAATCTCTAAGTGTTGGTTTGTGTGACGGTGAGTGAGTGAGATAATTATTAAATGGTACTTATTTCTTTTGGAGTTATGAAATATTAAAAAAAGAAAAAAACTTTAAAATTAAACCTGTTTACGTGGAACTTGCTCAGAATAAGAATAAGAATAGAACAAGTAAAATTGTTGCCTAATTACTACAAGCAGCTATGTATTCATTAATGTTCAGATTGCATGTTTTGCGTGCATTTATTTCATTGTAAAAATAAAGCGTTTTATTTTTCGTTTTGATCTCTGTAATTTCAGTAAAATATGTCTTTCTGTAATAAGTATTTTACAAAATAGTAAAAATAATAATAATTCGGAAAAATGATAGAAGATTCTATTTTGGGATATTTCAGAAAAAACAAAACAAGGACTAACTATGAATGTCGAAATGGATTCATTAAACATTGGTAAGTATGGGAAAATTGGCCATTTACCCCAGGAAAATTCATTTTTTGGCCAAAATGAACAGTTGCTATCTCTTTAAGTCACCTGTGTCTTTCCATGAAAATATTTATCTTACTTACATTACCCCGTGTTTTATCCAGCGAGTTAAGGCAAGTTTTTACTTTAGGTTGTTTATTGGAATTTGGCAATCCAACCCTCATTCTACTTATTCTTCCAGCGTTATCGCAACCAAAAGTAAGTAGAGCTCATCTGAGGCAATTGCGGTGTAATCTCAACTGTTGCAATCGCCGTCATGTTATGATGGCTGTCTCTGTTCGCCAGTCCGTTACACCTGACAGATACAGTTGAAAAAAATTTTTAAATTAAAAAAAAAAAAAAAAAAAAAATAGCCGGTTCGGAATTACCTAAAAAGAAAGAAAGAAGGGCAGAGTTTTTGTTCAGCTTATCATCATTGTAGACCTTTCTTAATAAAAATGAAGGAGATATTATAACAACCTCTCTCATAGATATTTGGTTAAAAAGTTGTTATGAAAAAAAAAAATTGACAGCGTGAGTAATTTTACCTAAAGCCGATTGACAGACACGCAGTTTAACTTCATTCGTCTTACCAAATAATTGTTTAAAGTGTTTGATCACCTTTACCAAGTGAATGTGTGTGCATGCTTGCGTGTGCACACGCGTGTGAGAGATAGATAAAAGAGAGAGAGAGAAATTTGCACTTATGGTGAATGTGAATTTACAATAAATGCAAAATATTTGATAAACGTAACGTGAATCATTATTTTAATAAATGGACGTGACACATTATTCCCTACGTGCACTCTTGGAAAGGTCGCATATAAAATTCACGAAAACGGTTCCAAAAATTGATCGTTTTGCATGTCTTTAGATTATTATACCTTCCATGTAAGCTACGACGGATTTAGCCTTAATCGCATTTTAAAACCTATCCCTAGATACGGTTTTTACCTGCTCTTTAGCTCCCAGAGGCGTAACTTGGGGAAATCTTGGACAAAATAACGTTATTATGTCTAAAGGAAGATCAATGATGTCCAGAAACTGATAAAAGTGGACGCACTAGTAGGATAATGGTGGAATATATATATATATATATATATATATATATATATATATATATATATATATATATATATATATATATATATATATGTTCCAAAACGAAGCCGTACGCGTTGTCATGGTTTAATCAAAGGAAGACTGAAAAATAGTCTCTGCTATTTTTATTGTTATTATTGTCTTCATTATTTTGTTTTCTATTCGGGAATAAGTGGTATCGCGTTTGCACCGTGAAATGCATTCCATTTAATCGTTCTATTTATTTTTTCCTTTTTTCTCGATTATGTTCATTACTTTCTCGCGGCCGCCCCCTTCCCACATGCATGTGCTCAATCAACTTTGGAAATAAATAAATAAATAAATAAATAAATAAATAAAAACGTTTCTGTTACACAAAAATAAATAAATAGAATACTCACAAACAATTAGATGTGTAACTAGATAAAAAATGAACATATAAATCATTGAATAGCATTTACAACCGCACCTTTAATTAAATACAGCTGCCCCGCTATAACACTTACGATATTCAAAAACGATACACATGTGCGAGTAGGTTGAGACCGTGAAAAAAAAAACCAATAGCCTAAGCACAATGTTCGAGGACAAAGTTAGAACGGTAAACATCCCATTGACAAATCCAAGATTCCCTTTGCGTCAATGCGTGGGACAAGTCTCTCGGCGTCAGCATTCACTCAGTTTTTCTAAAGACTTATTCATCGATTTATACTCCGCCGTCACTGAGAAAACTCTGGGAGGGCAGCAACGGCTGACGAAGTATGACGTCAACAACATTAACATAACCTAACTCGGAGATAATGCCCTATCCAGCTCATGAATATTGAATTGGCTGAATCCCCGCCATATTGAAATCAACATTGTCAAGACACAAGCGATTCTCTCCGTAATAATTTCTGGTTGTAGCCGTTAGATGACAAATTCGAAGACATGGCTTAGTGATAAACAAAATGGTAACTAGTCGCGGTTTGAGTGTGGTGGTGGTGGCAGTGGCGACGCTGTGCTGGTTAACTGCAGGCGCGAGCGTTCGTGGAGTTGCCGGTCTTGTGTACGGTAAGCCTAACACCAAGACTCACAGGTTGTTGCGCGTTGCGGTTAAAAACAACGCACGACGCTTATGGGTTTGTCGCTGTAATTATTTATACTGGAGTTCCTGGGCAGTTATGTTCTGACTCAGATAGCGTTAACTGTTTAATGTTTTGATGTGATTTGCTTGTTTTTCTTTTTTGTTATTTAGTTTTCAGCCTTGTAGTCTACGCTACAGAATTAGAGGAACGTTGACTGATTGCCCCCCCCCCCCCCCCCACACACACACACACATAAAACATCGGTAAAAGCGATATACGCATGCGAAATACAAAGTATTATGAAAACCTCTTCGTATTTGGTAGAAACCACAGTTTAGTTCTCTGATAAATTATATTAATTCTAGGCAGTTTGCCTGGGCAAATATAGACTTCCATGGACTTTAAAATCAATGCACTTGTATTACACAGGAAATGAATTGATTTGTACTGTAACAATAAAAAAACATTTAAATTATAAAATCAATTATTACTTCAAATGTCTGATTTGATTAGATGGCAATAGAGTGGTCTGCCTCCCTTTACAGTGACTGTATGGAAAATGCCTTTTTTTTCTTCTTGTTACAATGTATATATTTCTTGGAGTGGAAGAATTAGAGGCAAGAAACAGAGTGCTGTCCCTTATCAGAGTGGGTATACTTACTTTAGCTTAACTCCAATTAATTAAGTCATTTCTGTTCAGTTCTTCCAATGCCAATTTTTGCTACATTAATTCATTGGCTAATAAATGGAAATTGGAAAACATATTACTGACAGTTTTTATATATATGCCTATTTCTGTACAATGTCATGTTTTCTTGGAGTGCAAGTGAAACATGTTATGTTTCAGTTAATGAAGGAGATGATTATTAGATAGCCTTGTTGGGTTTTGAGTCAAAATGATAACATTGATAATTTTGCAGTAATGAGAAGAAAAATGAATTCTAGATGATTATAAAATATGTACAGGCTCTTTAAAAAGGAAAGAATACTAGTATAGATACAGTCAAATAAGTGTAGCAGTTAGCCAGTCAGTCAGGTTGCTACTATATTACCTTGTTTTACTGTTTTGCAATAATGAGGTGTTTTCTCTCGGATATTAACAGTTTACCTAGGGATAAAAAGTGTTAATTATTGGGCTTGCCAACTTCCACACATAAGTTTAAGCCTTACTGCCTTTTCCGCTTGGTTTCCACAAATTTACAGCTGTCAAGATTTACTGCTGTTTTTTTCCAGTGTTACATTTTTTCTCCCAGCCAACCTTTAAATCCGATGACACTACAGGTATATTTTAACTAGTGTTTCTCCTCATACATTTTCCTCCACTTCACTTCTGATGAGCCATTGTGATGGTGACTATGGGTTTTTTCCCAATAAAACTATTGTTCTACATAGATCAATTCAACTCTTCGGGGACTTTTGCTGAATGCAATCAGATTAACACGCCTCCTCCTGGCATTGATCAGAATACAGAAATAAAAGCTGGTTATTATGCAAGTACATGTTAGAAACAAAAGGAGGATGGTTAATCTGTTGTCCTGATTGTATTCAGCGAGAGTCCCGTAGAGTTGGATTGATCTAATAGAACCATTTCATTAAGACTGAGCGCTATGATTCAGGTCAGTCAACTCAGTCGGTACAATAGTTTTTTGTTTTTTTGGGGAGGGGGGAGGGTGAGAGAGCTAAAGGAGCATTGGGGCCTCTTGACACAGCTTTAATTTCATTTTGGCACTTTTTCATTCAATCAGGATGTGTCAGTTCCTTTCTGTATAGCGATTAGCTCACCAAAAGGAGTACATCTAATCTCCATGGTGTTCTACCCACCTCCATTATACATGGAGGTAAGTACCAAACAGTTACTTACAGTTTACAGGCACTGTAAGATGAAAATCATATGGTATTCTGGGGAAATAGGTATCATCTGGGTCAGAAAATGCTTTCACAGCGAAGATATTACATGCTAACATACTTAGCCTAATGAAAAATTTTATATGCCTGAGTACTCTCCACCCCCTCCATAGTGATATCTGACGTCCCCAGTGTGTCCCTTTCTGTTATGTAAATATCAATTCTGAATATATCTGTTATGACATATTATCACAGATGATGTGGGAGTGTTATATCAAAAAGCTCCTGGTGAGAAGTAAATTTTTCATTACTGTCACCTTATTAATGTTATTGTTTTAATGAGAATTTTGACAGGTGGGGATCAAGGGTGTATAGGTGTAGAAACACCTGCATCTTAGGCAATATGAGCTGTCACTTTAATTAACTTACTTCATCGGTGCTCATAGTCATTAATTTACCTATGGGAAATTAATACCAACAGAAAAAAAAACAAGTTTAAGGGTCAGCTGATAATGTAGGAAAAGCAGAGGCACTGTGGGAATTGATCTCCATTTCCACTGAGTGTCATAATTTTTCCCAGTGTAATCCTTACATGAAATGCAACAAATTATGATGATTCCCATTACATTCCACTTAGGTAAAAATAAACAGCTAGGGTTAAGTAAGCAGCTAAGTTATTTTGAAAAAGTATGCGCTGATGTTAAACAAAACGTGCATGTTTATGTCAAACATTAGAGTTAACTCGTGTACTAGCAGCATGTTGTGTAATAATTTATAGACCTCTTTTCAATGTTGAATTATATAATATTTGTGTAATATTTGTGACAGTGAGGTTTAAATCATTAAAATGAAGCACAATGACATAAATCTAACATAAGCCATTGGTGTCAATATTAGGTTTTCTTGAGAAAATTTATTTTTGATTTAGAGCCATCATGGACAAATTGGAGAAGATATATATGTTATCAAATGATTTAACTGACCAATCTTCCAGTATGGTAATGACTGGTTCTTTTCAGTGGGGAAATTATTTCAATATTTCAAAAACAATATTTTGGAATCTTTTAAATTGTATTGTATTATTATGTATACTACTTTTGGTGCTTTGGCGGTATAGAATAGTACTATAGGGCAGCCAGTTTTCCAAGTTTGTTGCTACAACTCAATAGAATTGTTCTAATTTTAAGAATTTAAGACTTACCATAAGCAGCCAAGTATCTTAACGGGTCAAAGTTGAAAAACAGAAACATTTATTCAGTTCAATTTCAAGATAAGAAAGATCAAATTTTGTGACCAAATCCCATGTGTTTTTGATTTCCAAATAACTTGGTGCATAATAAGCAACTGAAGTCATCATGAAGTCTAACTTCAACATCATAAGGATGATACAGAACAGATAGAAAGTTGATTT
This sequence comes from Lingula anatina, assembly GCF_051362555.1. NCBI lineage: Eukaryota > Metazoa > Brachiopoda > Lingulata > Lingulida > Lingulidae > Lingula > Lingula anatina. Next base: position 12,201,854 of record NC_141771.1, on the reverse strand, counting down.
TTAAATTTAAGTGCCTTTTGACACTCAGATACCTTCATTTCAAAAATATGTAAAGAAACATTATGTCAGTTATTTAGCAAATGCCCTGCAATTTTCTGCATTTAAACATTTTTATAAAATTTTAAGGCAAAGTGATAACCTGGATTAACCCATTTTGATAACTAATTGTGTGTGTAGAAAATTTGATAAACGCCTTAAAGAAGCTTCCTAGAAATTTAGGGTTATAAGTTTCTTCGAAGCTAATTAGCAGGTACTAATGCAGTATAGGATATATGGCAGGTGTTTAGCATGATTCACGTTGCCTCAAGAAGATGAAAAAGCTTTATCATTTGCTGACATATTGAAAAAAAATAAAAACTTTTTCAAGGTAAAAGGAGTTCTGGTGTGACTCTACATAAACATGTCATTGCAGTCTTGTTGGCTTATAATTTTGAGTATATACATGCAGTTTCAAAAGGCACATTTACATTGAAGATAGATCTGTGCTTCTTAGTGTGACCCCTCTCTGTCAGAAAGATGCAAAAATGTGATGAAGGAAAGCAAGGGTCTTAATACACACACACACGTACACGCATTTAATAATTTTTTGCCCTTGGATGCCATTCCCAATGATGGATGTGGAAGTGGGTGGGAAAGTTGTTTAAATATTATGCAGTGTGTGCAGCAGGCCCGTAGCCAAGGGGGTTTTGGGGGGGTTCGAAAGATCTAGGCAATGAAGTTTTTATGGAAAAAGGTCCACTTTTTCAGAAAAAGAACCCCCCTTTTGAAATTGCTGGCTACGGGCCTGTGCAGTCTTGTATTTTCACGTGTAACACATGCATACACAGAATGTTTACAGTTTTGTCATGTCACTGTAGCATGTGTCGTACAGTCATGTTCTGTATTAAGGCCTTGCTTTGACTTTAATTTCTCAAAAAAAAAAAATCTATGTGGTTGGACTGTAGGTGTGTTTTAAACTTTATAATGGAATTTGTAGCAAGACAAACAACAGATTTGGATTTGGGTTGAACATGTGCTTAAACGTGATTGTAGCAACTTTGGGGATTTTGCTTTTCTATTTTAGACAGAGGCCTTGAATTTATATCCACTTTCCCCTGTCCACAACATATTACCTTAACATCCTCATCTTCTCCTTCAGAGCACCACTGAAGATAATTCGACATGGCTGTGAGTTTTTTTTATATGCTACAGCAAGTTGGAAGCACTCCTGACTCATGCACACCTATAAGATCCATTCTTAGAAAATACAGTCATTGAACAACTGCTGCACGGTTTTTATTTCATGACACCATGGAATGACCTGTCTCCATTCAATATAACCTGAATCCAAAGGCTCTGACAAGAAATAACATACAGCTGTGGTCATTTCAACCATGCAAGTTTTCTTCCAAGAAACCACAAGTCAGTGGCCTGTTGAAAGTTGAACAAGAGTTTCTAGAGTATAGGTGTATTTTTGGATATTGTTTTTTAAGTATTCTTGATAAATGTTGGTATTTATAGTAAAGTGAGGATGTTTACTACTACAGATATGTTTGGAAGTAGTTTCTTTAGATGTCATAGGGCTCATGCCCTTTACAATTTTTTTAAAGAAGTCTCTTGAGCCACGAGTTACTTTAGAGATATTTCATTTTTTTGACAGCCTCAAGGGTTTTTATTTATACATTTCTTTTCTATATATAGAACATAAACCTTTTTCCTCTTGTCTTTCTTTGGCACTCGACTAACGTCTGTAGTTTTTTTCTTTCGTACTATCCCTATTTTTCTCTTATCTTTGTTCAGTACTTCACTCACTTTATCGAACCTTTCTTAACTCCTTTGGGATCCTACAGACCAAGTTTCTGGGGCCAGTTTCACAAAACAGCTAAAGCTTCAAAATTGTTCTTGACTTTAGTCTCAGAATTTAGTCAACCTCAATATGAATCTATAGTCGTCCACTAAAATAAAGAATTTATTTGGAACATAAGGGATGTCTCCCAATTTTTATGTCAAACAGAGTTTCATTTAAATGGACTATTAGGAATTTATCTTGTGTCAAAGTGGACATAAATTTTACTCGAAAAGTTAAGCCCTGTTTTGGGGCTATAGCTCAATCTGTACACGAGGCACTACTTGATTAGTCATCCGTGTATAGTCCACGCCTTTGATTACCAGGTACCCTGCCTCAAGATGCTCTTGCTTTATAACCTCTATATATTCTTTAGCCATTCACGGAATTCTCCTGTGTATGGATCTGCTTGGAATATGGGCTTTTTTTAAATGTATCTTCAGAATATCAATGATGTTATCAATAGTTTATGGATTGGTTTTGAATGGTGAATTCACATGCTACAATTTTTAGGGAGGAGGAGGAGTGGGGGGGGGGGGGGGTAGAATATAATATCTGTATATAACTTTGTATAAAATATTGAAGTGTTTAAGTAACCAGAGAATTTATTGGGTCATCAAGTGATAGGAGCCTATCCCTTCCTTTCATGTCCTTAGTACCTGTGCAAACAGCCTGGCCTCCAGAACGTGATAACCTCCTTGTAACAAATACGTCACCCCTCACGTCATCTCATACTAGATCCAGTAATGACCAGTTGAAATTTCCTTGATGAGGGAGCAATGCTCTCTTCATTTGAACTTTACATCGAATTTTTTAATCAAAAAGGGTTATATATATATATATATATATATATATATATATATATATATATATATAATCATCTCATCTTGTTTTCAGTCTTATTCTAATAATCTTTGTTAACCTTGGTCATAGGCATTAAGTGTGTGAGATAGTATGAAGGGAGGTTAATTAGCATTTTCAGCAGGTAGAGACAGTATAATCAATACCTCTATGTTTCCCAGATCAGAACAGAGTGCAGCCATACCTGGTTTTGTTAGCAAGAAGTTTTACGGTAATGGTTCATAAATCTAAACACCTTCCTTATGTATTCTAATTTTTTTCATGATTCCTCTGTTTTATTTAATCGCAAAAGTACCCAACTTTAGAGAACTCTTTGGTAATCCTCCTTCTTAGGCTTGGTTAATATATATTTAACCAATTTTCTTTCAGTGTATTGAGCAAATATTGTATATTGATACAGCTGTTTTGGGTGTGGTTAGTCCATCTATTCAAGTTTACATTATACCCTAGTTTGATTAATAATAATAATAATAAATAACATTTTTATTCAGCTAATATATATATTTAAATATACACAATATATATCTGAAATTTTAATACAGACAGAACTCTTAAAAGTGATATAAAAATATAAATAGTAACAGTAAGGTTAATAATAAAAGCCTGAAGTTTGAGATATGAAAAAAGTTCATAAAATGGTATTGTTAAAAGTTATAGAAATGAAGTACATTATTTAACAGAATACAAAACAGAAAAATTCTGGCCATTTTTGGGGGGAATCAGTTCTCTGGGTCACATTCTTAGATATTCCTCTAGATTCGTCCCCATAAGATGCCACATGTGGAGTGACATTTTTCTACTTTCGGAGATTTCCTCCTTTTAATTTAAGAAAAAATAGGAATATGATGAATATGGGTAGGTTTTTAGGTAATAAACAGAAAATATGAAGGTAGTTTAAGTTTATTAATTAATTAATTAATTAATTAATTAATATTTTTTGTCAAAAGGGAACTTGTGTAGTTGTTTAGAAGTTCTAAATTGATGAACCTAGTCCTTGGAAATTGTGCATTTTTCCAGTCCATAATTCTTTGAAAATGAGGATAGCAAAAGTAACATTCAGGTGTACAAATCAAACGTATATGTAGTTTCATTTATGAAGTGTGGAAGTGACAGTGGGAGAGAGACTTTTCCTATGGCATGTTAAGCACAGTTCAAAGGTAAAATTTTGTAAAACTAGAGACTTATTTGGAGAGTTATTTATAGTAGCTTTGTCCCATGATTTAAAGATATTTCGAGTTTGATGAAGGTTGGGTTTTGATATGTTACTATGGTTACCGTAAAAAAAATTGTGGGTGACTAATAACATCCGGAATTTTTTTGATAGATTAAATCTACATCTCAATTAATGATGAAATGTAAGCTGTTAAGGATTAACAAGCTGTCATATATTAGATTTACAAGTAAATAATTTGCTGTATTAGTGGACATTGACGTAGATAGCAGATGCAGTATAGCACAGGCACATGGCTTGAGACGTGCTCATTATACATATAGGATATTAATTTTGAAGAATAATGATAATAATGATCATACTGTTTTGTGAGTGTAAGATAAAATGATTCATTCACCAAGTTTCTCAGTTATGTAGATATTGGGTGTGAAAGTAGTCAAGTAGGCATATATGGTGCTAGGCAAAAACATTAGTGTTGTTCAGAATTATTGAAGGTTTCCCGTAAAGGAAGTTTCATAATGAAAACTATTTTAGCCACCAACAACAATTTTGGTGGTTGTTTAAATTGTATTTATTTTTATGTTTGAAGTGTATGTGATGTTCTAAGCAAAAAATTCAAACAGTTAACACGCTGAAAATTAGACGTAGGTGTCTCTTGACATGAAACTTCACCACAGTAGAGTGTTTTTCCCAGAATACTTTCAAAATGCAATTTTTTCAGGTCTATAGATAGCAGTAATTGGCAGCGTTCAGTGATGCCCTATGAATTTGCACCCAATGAATCTCATTTCAAAAACAAACAGAGAGAAAAATGGCACTGGGGGCATCCCATAATTTGTTTCTCATTTGGTTGATGGGATATTGGAAAATTACATTGGTTCTCTCATGGTGCAGACTCCTTTTTTTCCCTCAGGGACACACACTGTGTACACATGGTCCACTAAAAGGGAACTAATCATGTTTAAGCGAAATTAGTAGATGAAACATCAGAGTATGGTTTAGGGGACGACCATAGCGGGGAAAACGACATGCAAATACAGTGGGTAATATTGATACACATTTTATAATTATAATAAAGAAAAAAGGACAAGTTGGAATCAATGGAAATAACATTATGAGAGTTCATTTGGATGGCTTCAGTATCTAGTTAGGATTTTATGTAACATTGTAGTGTTTTGGGGGAAAGTGCGTAACTTGTCCACTATTGAAGCCAGGACACTGGCTCACCATGCGAGTTCTCTACCGATGAGCTATTGAGCCCAGATCTACCCCCAGCCAGTCACTACACTCCTCTGCCCCCAAATACTGAAAGGCGGAGTGCAACTGCTCTCTATGAGCGCATTCTCAACGAATTAAGCCAGGCTTTACAAAGCCGGTGACCTAAAAATGGCAGACGTACATGAAAGAAAAACCGCCTAATCTTTTAATAGTCTCTCCGCCTCCCCACACGTCGTCCCTGCGGGGTACAGTAATTAAATCGCGTCTCCGTTCGCCATGCGGAAGCTACCTGAGAAATATTAAGTGCGCATGCTCATCAGTTAAACTCTTGGTGAAGAAAGCATGGCGGCTGAAGGCGATCGAAGGAAAAAGGTTCTTCTGTTCTATTATCTTTGAAAACAGAGACGAAAAAGGAATAATTTGGCCCGTAGAGCAGCAATGAATCGACTTTCTACGGAGATAATATCACCAGAGATATTCACGGAAATATTAATGTTCGGAGCCGAGATTTAATTACTGTACCCCGCAGGGACGACGTGTGGGGAGGCGTGTGAGAGGCGGAGAGACTATTAAAAGATTAGGCGGTTTTTCTTTCATGTACGTCCGCCATTTTTAGGTCACCGGCTTTGTAAAGCCTGGCTTAATTCGTTGAGAATGCGCTCTATACCACTGCCACCATTGTTACACAGTATGAGTATTTGCAAATGAAAAGATTAAAAGTGTGTGGTGATGCCCCCCACCCCCCTCCCTCCCTCTACACCCACTTTTTCCTCTGGCCTAGTCTGGTCTAGGTTATATATATTTCTGAACTTTGAAACATATTGAACTTTCAACACATTTACCTATAGGATTGATTGATTTTTTCCCACATGTACTCTTGAAGAGGTTACATTTTAATTTCCTCTTGGGAAATGAGTTGAAACAGTTAATTGTGTTATGTGTAGAAGCATACATGTACATTATCCAGGAGGAGTGTGTTTATGTTCCTCTCTGTATCTAAACCACTGTTTACGGTAATTGTTGATTAATTTCAAATATCACCCCCTTTTTTTCAAAAATTTATCCTTTTTGTAGATTTTTCATTTTTGATACTCCCCAAAACATACTTTTTTATCAATATTTATAGTTTTTGAAATTTTCAGCTTCATGTCTTCATACATGATTTGGGATGTTTAAAAATTCAAATTTGGTAAAATCTAGTGAGCATTTACAGAATCTCTTTGACAAATAAATTAATATACATATACAGTAGTATGATAAGTAATACAAATGCATATAAAGTGTAGGTGGTGGTAGAAGTTATTGAGAGGGGGAAGGGTGGTATTTCCATGCTGAAATGTTACATGTGTAAGTGTTTGTGATTTGTGTGTGATTATCCCATTGTGTTGACATCCCGGACTGAGTCAAGTCATAATCCAGCCTATTTTAACCGATTTGAACATACACAGTTTGTATTAGGAGGTTACTCCTGTGTCAATATTGACAAATCGGGGTCCGCATACTAGAGCCTGTGAACTGTGAATGAAAGCATTCCTGTTGCTTAAGGCCCCTCTGGTTCTTTTTTTGTTTTAACTCGAGTTGGAGAACTATATTTAACTAGGTTAAGCTTTTAAATTAAAAGGTGGTTGATGTCACCTACAGTAGTATACAGATCACAGACATGTGCAACGGGCTTTTAAAAATGATATATTCCTCAATGTGAAATCTGTACCCTGTTCACACACTACGGACATATAACCCGATAAGTATTAGTATGTACTGTAGGGTATTGGGTCAAGGTTGGAATATACGTACAGTAACATGAATTTCGTAAACTGATTTCTCAGAATGCCACCAGCAATGGCAGGCTTAGTGTTAATGGATGACAACATTTAATAAGGATATTTTCAGTGAAGGGAAGTTTTTCGCTTGGATTGACTACAAATAATGTAACATTGTTTTACTTGTTATTAAACTAGAAATGATTGCCTCTTATTCTCCCATGTTTTCAGACTGAAGACTACTAGGTTTTACTTATTAGAGTCAGTAAAAAGCATAGCTTCATAATTCCCTTCTTTTTTTTCAATTTTTTCCTCAAAAAAATGACGTGCCTTAATTTGCCAGATAGGGGTATGAACTGATGAACTCCTTCTGCTTGCAGACTTTTTTGATTGCCACAAAGAGTAGGAAGATATGTGGATGAGTTCATTTCACAAGCTAATCGATTAGAAGTTTAGTGTTTTTGGAAGAAGCCAGACTTTATAATGATATTGTCATCATGTCTCGGTGTAAATGTTAATATATAAATGTTTCCAATTGGTTCTGCTGTTTGTAACTGGTATAAAACTGATAAATTCATAAGTATAAACTTTCATACTTATATAGGTAACTAAAAGTTAATCTGCTGTCCATATTGTCCAAAATTTACCATTTGATCAACAAAGGAAGTCAAACACAACTTGAGATTTTTTTCTCTTTCACTATATTGATTACAGAAAGCCAAAGGCAATTTAAAAGTTGAGTGAGAAAATTTAAGTTAGCAATTTTTTTAAAATAAATTTTATTGTTAAAGATGCATTTGAAGTCAATTTTTCTGGGACACAAAGGTCCAGAAAAATACCAAAGACACACTTCATATAGCCAAAAGATGATATTTTAACAGATTTTAGTGCGTGCCTTTTGTGTTGTGTATAAGTAAAGCAGATAAGTAGGTCAAATTCACGGAAAAAAATTTGAAGAAAGTGCAGTTTAAGCCTCTTTTATGGCTGATTGAGTGATAAATTCAGTTTATCTTTTGGCATCTCTTATTTGATTCATATAAGAAACTAGTAGAAGTGGTTTATATGCTCCCAGGCTCCACCCATGCTTGGTTCAAATGTATACCTTTATAGTGTATTTAATGCTAGCATATTTTTATATTGCTAAGAAACTGAGCAAGTTGGAAAAAAAAAAGATGATCTAATACCTTTTTGTACAATGAGCTTACCCAGTTGACAATAAATTATTCTTAATATTTCTGCTGATAACATATGATTTGGTACAACCCCTTTACAACTCTCTTTCTCTCTCTACATCAACATGCGCATACACCCACATGCCATTTAAAACAACAGGCAGTTCACGGTATCTTTTGAGTTTCACTCCATCACTACATATTTACACCACATCTGCTTCAAGAATGAAATAATCAGTTTATATCCAAGCTGTACAACAGTACGCTATCTCGTGGACCATATTGATGTTTCGTCTATCTAAATTATGGGCTCTTTAACAAATGATGATAGAAATGACAATTCAGTATTGACTTACTGCCAATTATGAATATTAGGTTGAGCATCAACTTTCTGCCCTGTGAGTTGCATGTCAGTATACAATATGTGTGAAATGAGACAAGATGAGTGGTCTCTAAAACTATCGAGGTACATGACAATAGTCTGAAGGTTCAATGGTTCAAATGTTCGCTTTTCTTTTCACTGTCCATGAGCCCTTTTATAAAAAACTGATGTAAATGTTATTAATTTTTTTAGACCAATGACCTTTGGGTGTATCTAAAAGGTGCTGCTTTAACATATTATGCTTATCCCTTTATTTTGTTTTAATAATGACAATTATATACTTTTTAAAGATTGCTTATGTCTTTGTAATTGTACAAGAAACATAGGCTTGAATAAAAAGATAATATCATATTAGTTAAGTTGTTGTCGCCAGTCCATGATATTTAAAAAAAAGTACAATAAATATAATGAATTTTAGCTATTAACTTTGTAACCATCCCCTCACCCCAACCCTAAACCATGCTTGATATCAAAGGCGAAAAACAGCAAATCCACATTGGCATGTGATATGACAAATAAGAGGTCATGATAAAATTATCAATAGATGCTAATTTGTGATGGAACGTTCCCATTGTAATCAATCAAATTGTTTCTAAATTATTCTAGACGGAAATCTCTTCTTCCTGTGCCAGCTATTATTGTCCTGTTGTTCTCGTGTTCAGAGAAACCTTATGTGATGGAGAGCTCAATATTGATGCGCAGTCCAAGATGTTTCGGCATCTGAAATCTTCAGAAGTGGTTACACGGAATACTTCTATTTTTGCCATAAGCAAATTAAAAAAAAATTGGTATCTTTTTCACATTTGTGTCATCAAATAATACATAACAGACTTTGCCATGACTGACATGTGCTGAGGTATTTTTTATTTTTTGATGTTTCGTCTATCTAAATTATGGGCTCTTTAACAAATGATGATAGAAATGACAATTCAGTATTGACTTACTGCCAATTATGAATATTAGGTTGAGCATCAACTTTCTGCCCTGTGAGTTGCATGTCAGTATACAATATGTGTGAAATGAGACAAGATGAGTGGTCTCTAAAACTATCGAGGTACATGACAATAGTCTGAAGGTTCAATGGTTCAAATGTTCGCTTTTCTTTTCACTGTCCATGAGCCCTTTTATAAAAAACTGATGTAAATGTTATTAATTTTTTTAGACCAATGACCTTTGGGTGTATCTAAAAGGTGCTGCTTTAACATATTATGCTTATCCCTTTATTTTGTTTTAATAATGACAATTATATACTTTTTAAAGATTGCTTATGTCTTTGTAATTGTACAAGAAACATAGGCTTGAATAAAAAGATAATATCATATTAGTTAAGTTGTTGTCGCCAGTCCATGATATTTAAAAAAAAGTACAATAAATATAATGAATTTTAGCTATTAACTTTGTAACCATCCCCTCACCCCAACCCTAAACCATGCTTGATATCAAAGGCGAAAAACAGCAAATCCACATTGGCATGTGATATGACAAATAAGAGGTCATGATAAAATTATCAATAGATGCTAATTTGTGATGGAACGTTCCCATTGTAATCAATCAAATTGTTTCTAAATTATTCTAGACGGAAATCTCTTCTTCCTGTGCCAGCTATTATTGTCCTGTTGTTCTCGTGTTCAGAGAAACCTTACGTGATGGAGAGCTCAATATTGATGCGCAGTCCAAGATGTTTCGGCATCTGAAATCTTCAGAAGTGGTTACACGGAATACTTCTATTTTTGCCATAAGCAAATTAAAAAAAAATTGGTATCTTTTTCACATTTGTGTCATCAAATAATACATAACAGACTTTGCCATGACTGACATGTGCTGAGGTATTTTTTATGCTCTTATATATCACTCGTAGGCGTCTTGATTTGTGTCAAGATTTTATAGATCAGATTCATCTTTTTTTTCATATTGTAAAACGAATATAGTACTACATTTTGTAGATTATCCGGTGAAAAAATTAGGATAGAACATGTAATGAATATAGTGGCTTTATTTGTCATTTGCGAGTGTTGATATTGATCAATAAATGCCTTAGAGGATTTTGATAAAAGCTGACATTTTTTTCTCAAGTGATGGGCCAAGCCAGTTTGCAGAAATATTGAGCCTTGACTTCACTTGGCTGTATTTTTAGAGACACCTATAATAATGCAGCCATAACTAAAATTTTTCAAGTGCCTTGCATATTCCACTAAGTACTATTTAACTTTACTATTTCTAGTGCACCAAACAGACTCTTCAATTTTTTTGTGTTCCTTTTTCCAGATTGTTTCTATTCCATTATGAAATATTTTAATACACAAGGGTAAATTAATTTTATGCCCATGCAGTCATTGCCCAACAATTCCTAGTGTCAACTTTTCTGTTCATTCGAAGTACTTTGTATGCTTTGAAAATTTAGTTTTGTTGAATTAAATTATGTTTCAGTATGGTATGCCTTATGATACTAATGATATTTAGTCAAAATATGTTTTCTCATACAAAATCATTGTCCCCTTTGATTGTCATTAAAAAAGAGGAAGGAAGGATATATAGCTGCAGTTTTCAGCAGACGGCACTTAAAATGTACTGTAGAATACAGCTCCAACAAATATAGATCAGTGGATTTCTCTCTTGTGTGCTTTTCTCTTCAAGGAAATATCACAGCTCTTTCATAGGAGTGAGTTTGCATTATACAAGATTGTAAATCAATGCAACAGCTTTTCTTTCTTTTCATTGATATGCATATGCTAGTCCTAGCTTATTAGTGACTTAAGTCTCACAATCTGGATAATATGAAATTGATTTTTTGCTGTCCATTTGGTTCTATTGAGAGTGGTTCAAATAAGACCGGGAATCTGAATTATCGTAGTTGTTTTTGAGATTGCAGTAGAAGAGTTAGGTGATACCCAATAGTGTTTGTCCAAGAATAAAGTAAATTGCGTGGATTATTGAAAGCATATTGTGGGATTATTGACGCCAGCGTCGTCAGTTCTGAAAGGAGAGAATTGGCAGGAGCTGTCAGTAGACGCTGACTTTGATGTTATGCACCGAGCCCTCATTGATCCTGGCCATCTAGGAAGCTTGAATATATTACACCCAAGACATTTTCTATGAAATCCCACACAGGCATACTCTTTCAGAAACTCTGATTTTCATAGCGCTTTTAGATAAAAGGTTTCATCCAGCTTTTTGTCCAACAAAATGACTTACTCATTTAGTGTAATTACTGGATCTTCTCAGTGGGCAATGAAACTTCCAGATGCATAATTTTATAATCACTAGAATTAAATTTCTATATAGCATGTGGTGCACTTACTGCAAAGAATAGATCTATAGAGAAGTCTGCTTTTTTTAATTTTCCTTCTACCACTCAATAGGGATGCTCTAATTTGGAGAAATTATGACTTGAAAAAAAAAAAACAGTATCTGAACAATTCACAATTTTTGCTCATTGAGAAGATCAAGTTATTACGGTATGTATTCTTTGTTGAAAAATATGGAAAATTTTTTTTATATATAAAAATTATTCTTCTTTATGAAATTGTTCTCTTGGTTTTCTTTCTTTGGTCAATCTGATAATCAGATGTATTTTGTGAAAAGGGTGAATTGTATTTTCATGTTTTGATGTTTTACTAGTATTTAATTTTCAACATTTGAAAATCAGTAATTTTTTGGAACTGTAAAGTCACAATCATGCACCAAATACCTTTACTATAATTATAATCTGCAGCGAACTATTATGAAATCTTAATATATATATCGACCCCTGTTACCAAAGCATAATTCTAAGAATTATAACATACAAACAAAAAACAAAGGGCTTTTTCGACAAGACAACAGAAATGCTATGACATTTTCCGTCGCGTTTTCACTAACAATGTGGCTGCCGACAGCATGCACCAACTCTGGAATACGTAGAAACGTGATGTAAAACATTCATCACGCCAGTTTTGTTTATTTTCAGTGGTTGATTTTGCATCACGATCTTCCAAGTATATTTAGTGTATAGTTCCTTATTACAAAAACACCCTTCATAAACCTCCCACATTTTTCTTTAACGTCATTATTAATTATCACTCACTTATTGTGTGTAATTAGTGAGAAGATTTTACTTAAAAACATGAAAATGTGGTAATTGCGCTGCTGACACCTTACTTTTCTCCGTCATCAGGCTCCAGTTAGAATTGGTATAATACTCAAAAGTTGACAATTTTGAATTTCTATTCAAATCTGTAATTTATAACTTCTTAACTAAGTGACCTGTGACAGTTGAACCTTTGATGAACAGTCTTTGGGCTGTTTTTTTTTTTTGTACCACCAGAGCGGCACTGGTTTAAGTCCCAACCCGTATTTGATGCCGCCATGTCACTGTTACCACTTCTCTTCCTAGACTACAAGAGCCCATCCATCTTTTGGATTTAGGTCCCATATAATCTCAAATCAATCCACGTAAATTATGGGCTTTGTCGGTGCACAGGTCTAGGTGTGGCAGTTGTCACAATGTACCCTTGTTATGTTTCTGAAAAGTTTAATGAAGTTCCATAATTGTTATAGCTATCTATAAACATTTGAACTATTTAGCATCATCTTGATCAACACCAAACTGAAAGGTGTGACTTGTCATCAACATAAGTCCCTATAAGACAGTATTTGAAAGCTACTCATACATTTGTATCTATTGGCAGTTTGTTTCTATATTTTGCTGAAAATCATCAATATACCTGTTGGTGATCTTAATTCTCATAAGTGTCTCTTTCTTTTTTTACAGGTTGTCGCTTTGAAATCTCATTGTGTGATTTTGACGAAAAATGCATCGATGGTAAGTAAATTAGTAAACTTAATCCTGTTACAGATAAATCTTAGATAATTAAACATAATTATTATAGTGCTCTTGAAAATAACCATGCTCTTATATTGATACAGTCGCAGATGATTTTAATATACTTTTAGATGTCTTTTGGTGTAATATTTATAATTATAATGATAACGAAAGTTCTTTAAAACCATACATCAATATGTATAACTAGAGGAAAAAAAACATACTATTTGGAATTATCAGTTATTAGGGAAAATAACTGAAACAAGAACATTGTTTGAGATTTATCATTCAATTTTTCATTTTTGTACTGTATATATTCTGTTGTTTCTGAGTCGTTCACTTGTGTGCCCACTGTGCGCTCCGGGTCTGTCAGCTAGTACGTTTTTTTTTTTTATAAAGAACGTTCATGAGTGATAGACGCATTCTGCCCTTATGTAGTATGATGCAGGAGCATGTCAAATGGAGGAAAGATATCATTGTATTTCCATATTACCAAGAATGGAAAGCATCAATTACATCAAAAATTGATTTTAGGTTCGCGGAAGATTAAATGTGAAATGGCTTTTTAGTCCGTGACATTCAGTTATTTTTCACTGAAACATACATCTTGCTCAAGATTCCCTGTGGGGATGTGCTATAGCTTTTGAAGTCTGCTAGTCTGCTTTAACCCGTGCGCACATTAGACAGCCAATTAGTATAGCAATATCTCTTTAAGCCGGATATAACAATATCGATCCAGGGTGCCATTTTAGCACTACACATTTTTTTTCCTAGCTCTGCAGATTTCACACATTGGGTGCAGTTTGCTTAATTGGGTTCAGATTGATTTTAAGAAGAAATATGAAAAGGTGGGCAGAAAGCTCAGATGAAATGTCATTATTATAGTTTTTGTGAACATGATATATATAACGCTCCTCTTCACTCCATCATAATAAAACGGCATGGCTGTATAATACATCAAATTTCAGTTATTTGGAAGTTGGGCCATGAATTTCAGACATTTATTTAAATTCTGATCACTGTTTCTTTGTTAACCTGGTACCTGGTACATTCTTAAACCCTGCTGTTGGGTCCTTAAGGATCAGTGGTCTGAGTAGTTTTGGTCATAGCCTAAATATACGGTATAAAACCCCAAAAAGAAATGCTTGTTGGTGGTGCCATCTATACTTTTGTATATTTACAATTTTTGGCCACAGATACAAGTGCATGCAGATTGAGCTGATCAAGCTAATTATTAAGGCTCATTTGGAGACAATATTTACAAAAAAAAAAAAAAATAATAATAATAATAAAAAGAAAATTATATTAAAATAGGTCTAACTTTTGTGAGCATTTTTACTTTATTTGAACAATATGCATTCCATTACTAATACTTAAGTGAGGCAGTCAGTACAATGGGTGCTAGGTTTGTTTCACACCATGCTATACATATACTTATTTATTTTGTACTATTTAGAAAGATTTAATAGTCTAGTTTTTACATAAGGAAGTCATCTAAATAGATGTCAAGTCCAATTATTTCGTTAAAGTGTTTCAATTGGAAACAGTGCTCCTGGATGACCAAGGGAATGTACCAATAACATAATTGTCTTAGACAGAGTGGGGATATTTCTGCTCAAAGTGCGGTTCACAGAAATAACACACTGTGTTGCAGACAGTTTCATCGATATTGCATTAATTCGATTTTTACGGAAGACAATCAGCAATCAAGTTATAAACCCTTTGTGTATGTCTGCAATGAGCTGGCCTTGCAATGCATATGGGTACATTTTACCTGAAACAGCTAACTTCCATTGATGATAATTAATATTGGCCTTTCTACAAACATTTACCTTAAGTGATTTTCCGTGTTTTTCTCTCAAGGCAGAGGGATTAACTTCTGGTATATTGCCATGATGTAACCCTGACAAAATTGGTCTATACTAAGTTAATTATTCAGTAATTGTATTAAGGCGTAGCAATTAGGTGCATTGTCTCTTCTGTGGTGTCACTGGTTCATTTGGTGAAGGGGTACATGTATATATGCAGGCTCATGTACACTTTTTTCACCTTGGTAAGGAAAAATAGCACCATTAATTGTCACCAGATATAATTGATAAATAGAATACGGTTGTTCATTATTTAAAGATTCTGTCAATTTATCTAAAATGTCCCTATTTTAGTCACCAGGATTTGATGGAAAAGCAAAGTATTTTGGGTTTTCCCAGTTACCAGAATAAGAGCAACCATTAGTAGGGTTTTTAAGGCACTTATTATGCAAACATTCTCATGTAAAGAGCCGTTCTCTTATCAGGATATTTGTTTTTTTCATACATTGCAGTTAACACACTACCTGTATCATATGTTACCATGGTACCTGTCATACTTTTGAAATAGCAAGTAATATTTTATGGAAAATTAAAATTTGGGAATGACACACCCTAATTGAAACTGATAATGGAAATCTCATTTAATAAGAAATAAAATGTTTTCTTTGTCGTATATTGCTTTTACATTTCTTATTTTTGATAAATAAGACCCTTGACATGTTTGAAATGTCTGTACCAGTATTTCAGGTTTGGTTTTCTATTTTTAATTAGCTAAGTCAATTAAGGTTTCATTTTGGTTAGAAATTTAGTAATTTCTTAAAGTTAGTCTCTTTATTTTCTTCAGATTTGGTATTTGGATACTGTGTAAAGAGAAATGAGGGTCCCAACTGGAGACTGGCCAACAGCAAGCTGGAACTGGATCCCATTACAACGAAGCTCTTAGAACGAGAAATTCGCCACCTTATACATTACGGATATACCTGGGATGATCCGTACACCCAGTGCATTCTGGGCAATTTCATCAGTTCGTATAAAAATGCTGAGAGGTATGAACGAACGTTGTGTTATATTTATGCTAAGCAGGCACGGGACATTGATGATATTAGCGCAACCCTGAAGAACGATTACTCAGAAAATCTTGGTTCATTTTTTAACAACTACTTAGTCAATACAGAGAAAAGAGTACAGGATGAACAACCATATGACCCCAGTACCAGTCGCCATCGAGTGCATAAATATTACCAGGCATACCCAGCTGGGTATTCATCCAACGATTTGGCGGAATCGTACAATGTATCTCCTCGACGCCGTAGATACAGAAATTTCAATCCCAATATGTATGGGGAAATACAAAAGAAAGAGAAATCTCCAATAACAAATGGTGCTGCTTTGAGTCCAGAAGATCTTGAAGACCTCAATAATTATCTGACTGCACTGCAAGATATTGGTGATGAGGACCAATATGGTGATCAATATGATCAATATGGCGACCTGTATGATGCTCACAAAGAAGATGGGAAGGAAACTGATCGTAAATGGTTGGCCGAACCAGATAACACTGACAGTTTAGAAGGTAATTATGTTAGACATAATGGTAAGTATAATAGCAATTGGTGCAAGAATTCCTACTATCAGTTTATTCCGATTTTTGACGATATTCAGTTTGGGTATCAAACATTTTCTAAAACACAGAAGGGTTTGGTACAGCTAGTATAGCCATTAGATGATTTCTCTGATAGTTTAAGTATATTTAGTAGGGGTGGATTCCAACAAGGTTTCAAAGGAGGACAGATTTCTTTTCCCTTCCCCTGGCTATATATGAGGTCTTCTTGATGCTTTTGCTTTGAAAAAAAAAAGGAGATTTGATCTTGTTAATACAAACAGCACACACCACATAGACCATCCCTGTAAGTGTCTCCAAAGAGAATACTCCTATTGGCCAAGGAAACAACCTGGGCATGTTGTGGACACCAGTGTGACAGATTCTTGGTCTACAGATCTTTAGTCCAGGAATATGGTTCAAACAGAAACCTCATAACTTCTTTTCAGGCAGGTATAAAGAAGTTAAAAAGTATTTACAGGCCCGTAGCCAGCCAGCAGTATCAAATGAAGATTATTTTTCTGAAAAAGAGAACCTTTTACTAGGAAACCTTTGTGTACTGAGATCAAATTGACCCTTTCCCAGCAAAAAAGGCAGTGTGTTCAAGCCCCCCTAGCTATGGGTCTGATTTATATCTATTTCGAGTATTTTACACAGGCCATATGTAGAACTTATGTATGTACGTTGTGCAGTAAAAAGTTGAGTGAATATAACATATGTTAAGCAGGAAAAGTATTATCAATGTCGTGTATGTTCATGATTTTTAAGTTTATGACTGTATCAAGATTTTTATATCAATACATGTCAAATCGGTGATGAAACATATTCATCTTTGACCTAAGTTTACCTCCACTGTGATTGGACAATATTTCTTTATAGATTTCTTTATAGATTCTCTACAGAGCAAAGTTATTGGCACTCAGAAAGTATGAGTGTTCTTATAGTAACGGAGATCAATGTAAACAATATATTTCTTGGTTGGAACTTGTGGGAAAATGTCTTAATTACTGGGTCAAAGATAGGGCAAAGTGATGCAACAGAGCAGATGGGCATATTGTTAAGTAGTACAGAGCTGCATTTGTAAATCATACAATTAACATTTTTCAATCACATCATATTGTAAACTTCACCAAGGACAGCTGTGGGAATTTTCCTCTGTCTGGAGGATATCCTCTGTCAATTATCAGTTAAATAAAAAGTGAGAAGCTGTTTGATTCTATATGCAATATACCCTGTATATACTAGGGGAAAGAGCAATAACTGAAGTAGAAGTTTTGGAAAGGACTGTGTTTTATTCCATTTTTCTTAGAATTTCTTCAAGTTTTCTTTTCCCATTCCTATATTGGTTGAAAATGAAAGAAATAAGTTTACAAATTTACACACTGTTCAGACAAAATCTACTACCCTGTACATGTAGGTATATAGTAGGGATGGACCTAAGAGATATTTTCCAAGTCTTTGTAATTATTTTGTTGATTCCTCTTCCATTTTTGACCATCTACTGACACATAAACTTAAAAAATTCTGATCGTCTTCCAGAATACCCAGAAGAAGGCCTACATCCGCCCCTTTCTTGGAATTTAGGCCCAACTTGTGTCAGAAGGCACCCAGGTTTACACTACATGCACCACCAACTTTTACTTCCTGAAAGATGGCTTTACAATGAAGCCATGTTGTTTGTTAAGACAGAATATACTCTCTGTAATCTAATGATCATCTGCTTATGCATAGATGTCAAGACTTCATGCAGTTTCAAGGAGCCTTTTTCGATAATTTGAATACATTATGTGACGCACGAATGTACAATCACATTTGTATTGTTAGGCCTTCATCCTTAGAGAATGAAAAGCATCCTTAGCTGTGTTTGTAGAGGTATTGGGAGCAATTTCTATTTCTGAAGATGATTTCAGAACTGAACTTGCATGAACCAACACTTAATTCTCACTGACGTCACAAAATATCCATCTAGTGTAATTGAATATCAAGACATATAGAGCATGATGGGGGTACCTTAGTAGGCTCATAGCAAGGGGGGGATGAATGAGCTGCCCTTAATGCCGAGAAAAGGTCTGCTTTAGGTAAAATTTGAACTAGGTGCATGATGTTTTTTTGGTCCATTTTTTAAGAAAAAGAACCCCCTTTTGAAATTGCTGGCAAAGGGCCTGCTTAATGAGGCTTGATGACAGTTGTACACCAGAGGGTACAGGGGCGGACCCAAAGATATTTTCTGACAGTCTTCCAAATTATCTTTGTTGATTCATCCTTCATTTTTGACCGTCTTCCGACAGAAAAAATATATACCCATCAATGTAAACTTGAAAATCTGACCGTCTTCCGGAAGACCCAGAAGACGGCCTAAATCCGCCCCTGGGGTACTCATGTGAGACTCCTTTCACTGTCCCACATGGTTGACCCACCATGTGACTATAACACAGGTGAATAGATGAAATATGCTGGCACATATACTGCTATAGAGACCCGGCCTGTTTCACCCAAGAATTAAAACAAAAATTGCTGTTGATTTTAAGAGAAATAAAAAAACGGGTCTAGACTCGCCCTTCAAGAAATCGACGCCTTCAAGAAATCGACGAAAACCGGAAGTGTGTGTTTTTTGCACTGTTTTTCCTGTCATGCCCATCGTAACCACTGTGTTGTCAAGTAAAATGAAGTGTCTGATACAAAGTATCAAACGCGGCATTCATGTGCTTGCTTGCGATGCGTTCAGTACACTTTGTTTACACTGACAAGTCGAGGTCAGAAATGAACAATGTTTTTCTATGTAATTACGCAGTTTCAATTTTGATTAGTAAATTTTCTTTTATCTGCATGGTCATTTTCCGAACATTTGTATAAGCCACGAAATATTTCTCATCGGAAAATCACCCAGCAGCTTTCCAAGTACAAGCGATTGACGTCATGACGCACTTCCGGTTTTCGTCGAGATCTTGAGGGGATTAGCGTTACGGTTTGCTGCACATTTAAAGCGTTCTGTCTCAAAATGTACTCAACTGCTTGGATTGAAATTTACAGAACTTATTCCTCACATGATATCACACATATGTGCTTAATTTGAGAGCTTTAGCTGTTATATGTTTTATACAGTGCCCATTCAAATTTGAAAAAGAGCTTTTTTCCGTCGATTTCTTGAAGGGCAAGTCTACTTCCATTCCTGATAAATCAGTTTAGTAAAGCCCTGACAAATCAGTTAGCTATATCTTCATTTAACATACATCTGTATCCCCCATACCCTGTGTGAATTCAGGTCATGATCGAGCCAATTTTCTTCCTGCTAGTACTGTTTTTCTAACAACCTAAAATCATGTTTGACAATATGACTTTACCTCAGCTTTCACAGGTCTTCATTGATCTGACATTTCCGGGAAATTTCCTGAGATTATTGTAGAACCTCTGACATTGATACTGTTACACACTTGCAAAATTTGCATTTAATTAACATATTAACAAAGGGCTGCTAAGAAGTGAATTGTGTGACAATATTGTTCATGCATATACACATTTATATAAATATAATTTCAAAGAAAACTTCCTAAGCAGTCACCTTAGCACGGTGAATCTCCCTATGTGAAACATGAAAACCTAATACAACATTGCCTACAGCCTAGCCTTGTATATCAGATTGTTAATCCCTTTACCCAGAGAAGTTTTTGATTCCATATTAGTTTTTATCATCATTATAGTGATTTTTAATTATTTAAAATAAGACCAGATTGCAAAATGCAAGACAATATGAGGTCGATCTACCTCCCCTGAATGTAAAGTGATAAAAGTTGAAAACATAAGGGCCGAGTCAAAATGAAAATAATATGCAATTTTCTTTATCCAGGAATTCAGAAATAGAAACAAAAAACCCTCTAGAGGCAGTTCAATTTGCAAAGAATACAGAAATAGAAACAAAAAACCCTCTAAAGGCACTTCAATTTGCCAAGAATTATCATGCTTGTTTTGCTGTCTCTTTTACAGAGTTACCATGGCAGCAAGTTAGAAGTGAAGACAAGTCAGATGAGTTGCCATGGGAACCAGACAAAGCCCAAGACAGGCCAGGGGAATCCCCATGGGATTCGGACCAAACTGGAGAAGATGAAAATGATTGGTTTGGTGAGAGTGAAGACAAACTGACCCCACTTGACCAAGCTGTAGACAGTAGTGCCCACAGTGGTCTTGTAGATGATGGTGATCATACGCATAAATTATTATATACATAGCACATGACTGCATGCTTTTTACCTGTTTGTATGCATGTGAGCATGTCTGTGTGTGTATTAAGTAATTTGGCCACCTGGTTACTAAATCCTGAGAAAGTTTTCATCACATGTTATAATGAAGGTGGGGGGGGGGGGGGCACATTAGAGTATGTATGTGTGTGTGTGCGTTTTGCCTGCATGGTTGCCGAAATGTTAGTTTTCATCATGTTATATACTGGGGAAGTTGCAATAGGACACATTGATTGTGTGTTTTTTTATGTGTGTGTGTCTGTTTAGAAATTTGCCTGGTTGCAAAATCCTTAGATAGTTTTCGTCACATTTTTTTTTTGTTTTGTTTTGTTTTTTGTTTGTTTTTTTTTTGTTTTTTTTTGGTGGGGGGGGGGGGGGGGGCACAGGCATGGGGCACACTAGCCAGGAAATTTCCAATTGTATCTTAATCTTCTTTCATGTTACTAATTGTCAGTTTTCATATTCAGCTTACAGTAAGTTGAGTAGAATCCTTGGCAACCACATCCTATTTTGATGTGCTTTTCAGTGTTCTATAAAAGGTTGCATTTCCCATAACAGTGTAACTCTATCGTTACAATTTCATTAGATTACATATGATATTTGTCAGGAAGTGGAGTTGTTATTGAATCCACACTTCGTAAGGTCATGAGTGTGTCTAGCAAGAATTGTGTGTCTTTTAGGCTGTAATCCCAGAGCTTTTAGATCGATCTATTCCCGCGGGGAGTCTCTCTTGATTACTGTCAGATAATCCAGCTTAAATGTCCGTCCCGCCTACTACAAGCTGTAAGGGGGTAATTAACTTTCGTGTCCGCCCGGCTGACAGCTATTTAGCGTGAACCCCCAGGGAGTTAGGTTGATCTAAAGTAGATCGATGTAATCTCTGGAAATGGGGTCTTAGATGTTTCAAATGTTAATTAAATAAATCTTGACAATTTACATATTATATAACAATCCACATATTTAAGATACAAGTACAAATGAAGATTTAAACTTTCTAACTTTGAAAAAGGAGAAATACAACTCAGGAAGCAGCCATTTTTCTCATGTATATGTATACGAAGGGTGCAATATGTACCATATTCAAAGTGAATTAGATATTTGTAAACATACATTGTATACCCGTCATTGTTTTTTCAGTTGCACATCCAAGCGATGGTATTCCACCAGAAGATGCAAAGCTGTTGGATGATATTTTAGAAGGTAGGGGCATGTATGTAGATCACGGTTTTAAAGTAGTGAATATTCTGCTGTATGTGACTTATATTTGCCAGAGAATGTATGGATCCGAAGTTTTATAATGGTTCAGTGATTGTTTCACGAAATATAAGGGCAAGATGGAAAATATCTAAAGAAAATCCAGACCCCCCCCCCCCCCCCCCCCGACTACTGGCCTGATTTATAAGACTGGTCAGCCTAGTTTTGCTGAAGTTGATTGCTAAACATGGTGATCGCATTTTACTGCTTTGATGCATTCTATGGGCTCTCTAACATGATAAGTGATAATTCAGTCACCTTTTGTAAAAATCTCACCACCTTTACTTGATTGAGAACAGCCCATATGAATAAAAAAAGGTGTGGGTGAATTCCTCCTACGTAATTAAAAAAGCTGAATAGAAGCCAAGATAATAGAAGCTGACTTAAAAACAAGTGATTTAATAACAACAGGAAGTTGCTGTCATGCTGCCTTTATTGGTTATTGATTTAGATCTTGCCTTTTCCTGCTTTCTCTTTCAAGGTAGGACTTGAAAAAGAAGGGCGAGTTTAAATGCTGAAAAGAAAAAGAACTTTTAAAAGTTTACCAAATTGAATCTTATGTCAGTGAATCTTGTATATATTTCAAAATGATCACTCAGTCTCTTTGAAAGTTTCATTGGATTTTTTATGTCATGTATCATTTTTTTGCAGAAGATCACTTGACAAACTCCAAGATATTGGATGATAATAACTCTAAATTTAGACATTGATTGAGGGCGTTGTCAGATAATTAAGATTGTATATTTACTAGTGCATGATGAAATCTTCTTTAAGAAGAATGAACCAGAAAGAAATGTTTCAATCTTAGCAATTGGAATTTTGTGGCAAAAGACGTCATTTTGATTAGGAATGAATGACAACAGCCATGTTCTTAAATAATCTCTTTAAATTAGCCTCCTCTGAACTAAAACATGACATTTTCACCTCTGTTAAGGCTGCATGATGACATTCTAGTTTCCATTATTGCCTACAAAGATACCAATTCAATGCAAATCCATTAATTCCCTTGTGTAAAGATGGCAGTTTAGTCGCCAGTATTGCCGTCTTGATCCACATGCAGTCTCAATACTAATTATCTTCTTCACCTTGGTGATCAATAATTCTGCAAAATCCTGTCATTATATGGATATAATTGTCCTGTCTTGTTACATCAGATGACTAGCAGGCATGTGAGCGATAAACTGCGCGAGCTCTTCTGCTGTCATACATTGTTATGTTGAAGACCTTATTTACTGGTAGATATCCTTATTGGGAATAAATCTAGAATTTAGTTAAACTCAGCTTTCAGTTGATTTAAATTCAAATCTTTTCAGTCTTGCCTTACACCTTTAGCCATATGAAGGGGGTGGGGTTTCAGGTAGAACAAAATGGTCTGTTCTGAATCAAAACTGAATCAAAGCATGTAGGCTCTGTGCAGTTTTTCACATTGGGTCATTAAGAGGGTACAAATTAGGGTTCAATTTTTTCAGTAAAGGGACCACTCTATAATAAAATACTTGTTGCTAGTGAGGTAGCTTGAAGTTATATCTTTTATATCCGAGCAGATGCTTCTATATAATATTATATATTCTACCCAAGGACTGCTACAGTAGCTTTTCTTACACAAAGTTTTATTGATTAACCAGCAAAAGTGCATGGCGATTTGCTTTTTGTATTCCATGAAGGTTGAATATTTGCCCTTCATAAGATTGCTGCCACATACCCCTCTGTGATAGTCAATAAATGTAATGGTGTTAATTGGGAGGCTGACTCCCATTCATCTTGATCCTTTGTGAATATCCTCTTTCTGTTTTGTAGGTTTTCATTTCCTAGCTGCTGAGCGTGACTGTAGTGTGTGTTAAATTGTCATTTTGTATGGCCTTCTTGAGTATTGATGCTTTTTTTGTGGCCCAGAAAGATAATGGTGTCAGATTTGGCAAGAATTGCTTGCATTATAAGACAATAAAGGAAATGATCTGTGAAATTTTGCCTTTATTTAGCAATTCATTGACTAACAGCATGCTTCAAAATGTCATAAAAAGAATTCTATAGATGCATGCACTACAGCCTGATATATTTTACCATTTCATAACAGTGTGGTTAGACAAAGTAACAAAAATAGTGTATTTGTGCTTAGAAAAAATGCAAGAGATGTAAGTGTTATTCAGGATTGAATTACATTTTGTCATTCTATAATTGTTCCTCTAGTAATTGAGTCATCTTCCAAAAGGAATTTGCCTGCTTATACTAGTACCTTTTTGTCCTTTAGAATAACTCATTTTTAAGATGGCATGAGTTAGGGGCTGTTCAGAATGAATTAGGTCGCATTGGCTAGTGTGCACTTACTCATAGGGACCATTCCCACAGATATTTGGATCGATCTATCTCCCTTGGGAGTCTCACTAAATTGCGATCAACTATAACTGGCTTAAATGTCTATCACACCAAGTAAAGCTGTTAGGGGGAAATTATCTTTACCCTAACTGATTTGGTAGGCCTGACAGACATTTAAGCAGGTTAAGTTGATCGCAATTTAGTGAGACTCCCCAGGGAGTTAGACCGATCCAGATGGATCGATCTAGGGATGGGAACCCAGTCATAGGGGTCTCTCGCTGAATGCAATCAGATTAGCAGACTAACACGCCTCCTCCTAGTGTTGAGTCGATTACAAAAAAGCTGGTGATTATCAGAATATGTTGGAAACAAGAGAAGGCATGTTAGTCTGTTAATCAGATTACATTCAGCGAGAATCACTGTGAAGTTAGTGTACATTAGCTAGCGCAACTGAACTCATTGTGAATGGCTCCTTATACACTGATCTGGTTTTTTGAAACCTCATCAACACCCATTTATCTTTTACAGAATTCTTTCATTTCTGATTGCTCCTTCACTTCTTAAAGAACTTGTGGCCTTTTATCAAAGACTTCATCCATGTTACCATGGTAACCATTTTTTGTACCATTCCAGTTTAGTTTCTACTAGCTATTGTATATAAAAAAATGTTGGTCACTTAGAATAAATTACGAAGGATTCAGACCAGTTTAAACTGAGAACGCTGGCCTCAGACTATAAGCCCTGTAGTCCCGCCTTTTGATTTAGCAGTCAACAAGAACATTTATTTGAACTGTTGCTGGAACTGACATATGCCAAAAATATATATTGATAAATTTCTTTTGAGGCTCAGTTTACCTTATCTAATTTTCTCACTCTCCCTGTTTCTAAGACCCCATTTCCAGAGATTAGATCAATCTACTTTAGATCGACCTAACTCCCTGGGGGTTCATGCTAAATAGCTGTCAGCCGAGCGGACACGAAAGTTAATTACCCCCTTACAGCTTGTAGTAGGCGGGACGGACATTTAAGCCGGATTATCTAACAGTAATCTAGTGAGACTCCCCGCGGGGATAGATCGATCTAAAAGCTCTGGGAATACAGCCTAAGTTTACTCTCATTCTCACATTTAAGTTGCCAAGTGAATGCTTTATGAAACGACCCCCTGTTCTCACAGTATAGTCTCCATGCTATAATGCAATATGCTTCATTAATGTAAAAGTAATGGGGAATCAGTATTCTCGTTAGACTTCCAGCGAAAAGAGAAATTATACTGCCCTGGATGGTATGTGCTCTGTTATTACATTTTCCCCGGGATTGAAGGCAATTTTAGATGCAGAATGGCATCTTGATTACCAGCTTATTAAGTTACTGTATGAGAGCATGCTCATCAGCATTGGCAAATTCGAGATGTTTTATGGAATAAGTGTTTGATGCGTGCTTTTCATTTTCATACCCTTTGTATTCCATGTGTGGTCTCAGGATCATTGGGTTTGGAGTGGAGTCGGTGTCGTAGTATTTCAAGTGCATCGGGCCAGGGAGGGTTTTTGAGAGGGAGGGGCTAAAAAAAAACAATGCACCCTCTCGTCCAGAAAAAAACCTGCTCTGCATCCAAATTTAATCTAGGTTCTGTGCTATTTCTGAAGTTGAGTCAGCTAAGTGGGTTAAAAAAAGTCCCACTTTTTCAGAAAAAGAAGCCCTTTGCTTGCTATACAGACCTGTGCCTTTTAAATCTGATTGTGAGCAGTGACAGGCATTCAAATTAAGTCTGATCTTGAGGTTTTAAGCCAGGAAAATGCCATGCAGTTTGGTCATCATTCCATCTAGGCCGTGATTTATGTAACAACGAAGTGATAGAACCATTATTACCTCTGCCGGAGAGGTTTTGTTTTCACCTCACAATACATGCCTTTAACACCTCTCGCAGACACTGGACAGGCACGTAGCCAGGGGGTTTGGGCGGTTCGAAAGAACCACCTTTTTGCTGGGAAAAGGTCCACTTTGGGTAAAATTTGATCTATGTACTTGAGGATTTTATGGTAAAAGGTCCACTTTTTATGTACAGACACAGATGTGTCTGTACATATAGCCGTCATCTGCGTCTGTCGTCGCCGTCGCCGTCGTTGCCGTCGTCGCCGTGCACTTTTACCGATAACACGATAAGTGGAAAACTGTTTTTTCTTTTGGCTTGAAACTTACAGAACTAATGAATATTCATAATACGCAGGTCAAGTTCGAAAATCAGCATGATTGGGTCACTTATAGGGAATTTATGCTGTTTTTTTCACTTTTTTCAGCATATATGCAGCACCGATAACACGATAAGTGGAAAACCGTTTTACCTTTTGGCTTGAAACTTACAGAACTAATGAATATTTATAAAACGCAGGTCAAGTTCGAAAATCAGCATGATCGGGTCACTTATAGGGAATTTATGCTATTTTTTCTCTTTTTTCAGCATATATACAGCACCGATAACACCATAAATGGAAAACCATTTTACCTTTTGGCTTGAAACTTACAGAACTGATGAATATTCATAATACGCAGGTCAAGTTCGAAAATCAGCGTGATTGGGTCATTTTTAGTAAATTTAGGCTATTTTTTCTCTTTTTTCAGCATATATACAGCACCGATAACACCATAAATGGAAAACCATTTTACCTTTTGGCTTGAAACTTACCGAACTGATGAATATTCATAATACGCAGGTCAAGTTTGAAAATCAGCATGATTGGGTCATTTTTACTGAATTTAGGCTATTTTTTCACTTTTTTTCAGCATTTTTGCAACACCGATAACACAATAAATGAAAAGCTGTTTTACCCTTTGGCTTGAAACTTACAGAACTGATAAATATTCATAATACACAGGTTGAGTTTGAAAATCAGCATGATTGGTCCACTTTTATGGAAGTTAAGCTGTTTTTTTTCACTTTTTTCAGCATATATGCAACACTGATAACACGATAAGTGAAAAACAGATAGGCCAATTGTCATAATACTCATAGGAGTGGCCAATCTTACTAAAACGAAGGTTGAGTTGGAAAATCAGCATAATTGGTCCATTATTTTAGAAGTTATGCTGTTTTTTCACATTTCCTCACATTCAATTCTTAGGCATGTTAACAGTCTCATTATTTAACTAATAAGATACGTAAAAGTGTTTGTTTGGCATTTCCTGCATCTTTACAACATTGTTAGTTGATTTTGTAAAAATGATAGTAAACCTGTTATCGTGTATTGTGTAATAAAGTGTCAAAAATGGAAATAAACACATATCATTGCAGTTTGTCAGATTCAATCATCCACTATGTTCAGAATCTCATAATGGAGGAAATTGGACATATAACACTGTCTTATTGATATTTTCCCATCTCATCAATTTTCTTAGTTGGTCATATAAAAATGGCAGTAAACTGTTTATTTTGTTTTATGTTTAAAAAGTCTTAAAAATGGAAATAAACCCATTTCAGAACAGTGCTGTCTTGTTTCACTTTTTTCAGCATTTACGTAGCACTGATAACACGATAAGTAAAATACCGTTTTACTTTTTGGCTTGAAACTTACAGAACTGATTAATATTTATAATACGCAGGTCAAGTTTGAAATTCAGCATGATCCGGCCAATTTTAGGGAAGTTATGATGGTTTTTTTTTTTCAAAATTTTCAGCATTTTTGTAACACGGAAAACAGGATCAGTGTAAAAATGTTTTTCTTTTTGGATTGAAACTGATGAATATTCATAATACGCATTTCAAGTTTGAAAATTGGCTTGATTGGACTATATTTACAACTGTTATGCTGTTTTTTTACTTATTCAGCATATATGCAACACTGATAACACATTTTAAGGAAAATCAATCAGCCTTTTGTCTTGCAACTCACAGCCGTGATTAGTCTGACTAGTATACAGATCAAGTTTGAAAATAAGCTTGATCAGTTAAGTTTTGATGAAGTTATTAGCCTTTTTGTATATAAGTGTTTTTTTTCTTCAGATTTAATTCTTAGGCATGTTAACAGTCTCAATATGGAACTAATTAGATATGTAAAAGTGTTGTTTTGACATTTTCTGCTTCTTAACAATATTGTTAGTTGATTATATAAAAATGATGGTAAACCTGTTATCATGCATTGTGTAATAAAGTATCAAAAATGGAAAGGAACTCATCATTGCAGTTTGTCAGATCCAATCATTCACTATGTTCAGAATCTGCAAATGGAGCAAATTGGACATTTAAAATTGTTCTATTGATATTTTTCCTATGTCGACAATTTTCCTAGATGATCATTTAAAAATGACAGTAAATTGATTATTTTGTTTTATGTAAAAAGGTGTTGAAAATGGAAAGAAAATCATTTCAGTACAGTTATCTCTTGTTTACATTTTGGCATTTTGAACTTTGATGGTCTTGAAGACCTTCCCATATCACATTTTCTGAATATCCATGATACTTTTATTTTTTTTATAAAAAATTGGTCATTATGCTGTTAAGTATTGTGTTATATTGCATGAAAGTTGAAGAAACCTGTATTTTGGACACTGCTGCCAGGATAGCGATTAAGGGAAAACCATGTTACTTATGATACTCAAATTTGCTGAAAAGTTTCATAAGACTGAAGTGCAGCTTGTGTTGGAAAACCAGTGTGATTGTTTTCTGTTTTGGAAGCAATGCAGTTCTATAGAGTGAACTATGGTGCAATAAATGTATATGGCAGTATATTAATTCAGGGTCACAAACTAATTTGCTTAATTAATTTTCAAGTGGCCATTAAATGAGATTACATAAAACACACGTTCATAAAGTAATTTGCTTAATAATTTTTCAAGTGGCTATTAAATGAGATTACATAAAACACACGATGAAATTTCATTGTAAAGTCCCCTGGGTAAATCTCTCTTAACTGTGTCACATAATAAGGAATCAATTATTATTGTGCAGGTAAATGTTAGTCATGTTAGTAATTAGACAGCTAGATATGTGAATTTGAACTCTCACATATGGTCCTGAAACTGTAATCTTATTGAGCATGTTATTCTGTTGTACATTTTGTGAAATTTTATCTTTCACATACTGGAATTTTCATTGTGGGACTTATAACTCCCAAGGACATGTAACATTTAACTTTTATTGATACTACCTGTTGTGCAATATTTGCAACTTGACTGTTCTTTTTGGCAAATAATTAATTTTCTTTCTAAAAAGTGTTTTTTTTTTTTTTTTTGTTATAATCTCTTAAGATATTATTACAAAGTATAGCCATCTATGGATGTCACATGGTCTGATGAAAAGTTCAGATATCAGAATAATAGCTTTCAAAAGTGGAAATAAACTCATGTCATAGCAGTTTGTCAGATTCAATCATTCACTATGTTCAGAATCTCAGAATGGAAGAAATTGGGTATTTAACACTGCTCTATTGATATTTTTCTTAGTTGATCATATAAAAATGGCAGTAAACTTAATTTTGTTTTATGTTTAAAAAAAACATTTCAGAACAGTGCTGTCTTGTTTACATTTTGGCATTTTCAAGTTGTGACTTTGAAGTTCCATGGGCCTGAAGACCTTCCCATATCACATTTTCTGAATATCCATGATACTAATATTTTATTATTAAAAATTGATGGTCATTATGCTGTTAAACGTTATGTAATATTGCATCAAAAAACTATTTTGGGCACTGCTCCCATGATGACCATTTAAGAAAAACCAGGTCACTTACTGTTCTCAAACTTGCAGGAAAGAAAAACATGCGACTAAAATACAGCTTCAGTAGGCAATGCAGTCTGTTTGGTAATTCTTACTGCCAGTTAAACAGTTTTTTTTTTTTTGTGAAATTTTAATTTTTCACAAGATATGCTTGAAGACCTGTGCTAGTCACATTTTCTGAAAATCCATGATACGTTTATTTTATTTTCAAAAGTTGACGGTCTTCATGCTGTTAACCATTATGTAATATTGCATCAGAATAGAAGAAAACACAATTTTGGGTGCTGCTGCCATGAGGACCATTATGGGAAAACCATGTTATTTATGATTGCCAAACTTTCAAAAAAGAAATACAGGGCTAAAATGCAGCCTGAGTTGGAAAAGTAGTCTAATTGGCTTCTTTTTCTGGAAGTTATACATTTTCAAAGTGTGAACTTGAACTCCCATGGGCCTGAAGCCTTATGCTTGTTACACATTTTACTTACATTGGTATTACCTGTTGAGCATAATTAGGATTCCCCATAGGGGAATACTATTGTTTTTGGTAGTATTATTATTATTATTATTATAGTTATTCTTTCCGCGCGTTTTTTTTTCGCAAGAAATCTGAAATAATTATCATAGGTAGCCTATGGCAAGAATATGCCACAGAACCAGTTTCAGTGACCTTGACCTACTTTTCAAGGGCACAGGGGCTTTTAAAGGCAAAATTTGTAAAATTTGAAATTGCCATTTGGCCTAAAGTATAAGCCATATGGCTAAGGGCCTTGTGGCCAATGATACTGAGCCAAATTCACAGATAATGACCTACTTTTATGCAAGTAGGTCAAGGTCAAGGTCGCTAATGGCCAAACGGGCTCAAAAAAGGTTTGTTTCCGAGATCTCAGAAACCGGAAGGCCCAGAGCCCTGATCATAGTGGCAAATGATGTCCTATATATTTATCTAAGGTTAGCCGTACTTTAGTAGCAACTGCCTAATTACTTTTTTAATATAGATTTTTAAATATTTATGACATTGCATAAATCTTGAGTTTGGCAATTTCTCCATGAAACACTGGTTTTTGGTCATAGCATGCTATAGTAAACTACCCCAAACATATACCCAAAACCCCTAAATCAAATGTCAAATTTGACCTTGACCCTTATTTTCAAGGTCATTTGGCTATTTCATGGAGAAATATTGAAGTGGGCTAAAAGTGATGTTTTGTTGACCCCCCACCCCCAAATTCACACATGCTCTTTCAGAATATGGGCTCAAATTTAACCCATGACCTTCACATGACCTTGTAAGAGCATTTCCTATTTTGCAGGGGAATCCTCCGCCACTGGCTTTAGCCAGTTGCAGTCTAGTTAAAATTTAATGTTGAATTTGCAGTTCAACATAATGTACTTTTGCATCAGAATTGACAGTAGCCTATTTTGTGCATAGTTATTTCCTGTTTTTTGTCTGTACATTTGACAGCTTTGCTGCCTTGTTCAGAATACAAACCCCCCCTCTGAAATTGCTGGCTACGGGCCTGCTGGATGTGTGCTGGCATATATCGCTTGGGTGACAGTGTACTATCTCGGACATAATGTGACTCCATATCTATGACTTGCTGAATAATTGATTATTCTGTTCTGGTTTTTTTCTCTTTTTATCTCTAGAATCTAACGAGCAATCCTTCTTCATTATCTTTGATATCAACAGAGAGGCTGAATATCCGACTCGGTGTGATTATGAAGACAGGGGAGAAATTCACTGTATGCAGCTTCTAAATTAATATTTTTAGAATAATTAACTTTTTTTGTTTCTCATCCAATGTTTTAAGCCTATGTGTGGCTACAAATATACTGCCTTTATCCATTCCGCATGCACTTTTTATTTTCCCATTGGTACTGGCGTTATGAAGGATATTTTTCTCATTGTGATAACTCTTAGGTTTGATTGATGGGAGTGCTTCTTAATTTTTCCATTACTGAGTGTACTGAAATATCATCACAATATTCATAGTTAGGTGCTCTCGTGATTCCATCTAACCAGGAAATCCCATGTTCCTAAAGAATGGCTTTGATGTTACTGCAGATAGAATAGGGACTTACTCAGGACTACAAAGACTGAAGAAGTCACTTGTGGCTCTCAGATTTTGTTTAATAAGGGGGTGCATCAAGGCGCATGGCTGAAACAAGGAATCAGCAGACAATGATTTCACTCTAATACATAGGGAACAGAGATTAAAAGAATTGCTTGATTTGATCTTGTGTCTTTTTTTTTTGGGGGGGGGTAGAAGGAGGAAAGATTGGTATCTCAGAAACTCTGGGTAGCATATAGGGTATAGGCAAGTGCCTGTTGGGTTCCCAATATCTGCCATTGCACTATACGAAATAGCACTCCTGCACATACTAGCTAGTACACAGAATGCAAGCAGGGCAGTTTTGAAAGGAAATTGCTGACGCAGGGACACCCTGTAGTTTAGGAGTCTTATGCAAGGTTGAGAGACTTATGGCAATCCTGTTTAATTATCTCTGGTTAATATAAAGCGTTAGCGCTGGCGGTACACATGGTTTCGGTCCCGTCCGGATCGTTCCGCCGGCTCCGCCGGACGGCTACCGTTACCGCTTCTCCTCCTAGACAGTAAGGGCCCCCGTACCCATCTCATGGATTTAGGTCACCTATAATCTCAACTCGTTCTACGTAAAATTTGGGCTTTGTCGGTATTGGGGTCTGGGTGTGGCACTCATTACAATGCACCCTTGTCTAAAAATGGCAAAATTAAATGCTAATTATCTACCCTACGGAAGGAGTTATGGGAAAAATTTCTATAGACGGCTTTCCAAAAGTCATATGTGTAGATTTCAAATATACCCTTGGATTTGACCTTTGACCTTTACTTCTAGGTCAAATGGGCCAAAATTTAAAAAAAAATTGAAATTTTTTACGAAAAAAATTTTTTTTGCCCTGTTATTCAGACACTACACAGACTTAACCAATAATATTATTGGAAAGTGTTACCCTTCAGGTCATCTTTCATCTCCATGAATTTGGGGTCAATCGGTGCATTTTCACGGGAGTAGCGGCCATAAGATACCGAAACTGAAAACTGTCTCTAATTCGGGAACCGTTAATGCTAGAGACCCATTCTTTTTTTCATTTTGTAGAGCATGTAAAGCCCAACACTGGAGGTGGTCTCGGTTTTTTTGTATTCCATACGGTTTTCGAGTTACGCTATATCAAAAAGTACATATTGGTGGTAAAAGCAAAATGTGCAGTACGGTAATGGATAATAAATTTTGAACTCTGGAAAAATAAAACATAAGGCTTGGCAAAGCAGACAACTTGTGTTCAAAAATGACATTATTTCATCAAATTTGAACTTCTGAAACTTCAGAGCACCTCCTATTTCAAGAATTTTGACCAAAATGACATTTTCTTTATTTTAATTAATTTTTTCTGTACGAAATTTAAGGCACATTATGGTAACTCCAAAATTATAACATTTAGTCCCTTATATCTCCAAAACTGGCAGAGATAGGTCCATAGTTACTATTGAAGTTGAATAGGAAGTCATTTACTGGCAATCTTACTGTGACCTTGAAATTGACCTTTGACCTACTTTTCACCATGAACTGAACTTTGCAAATTTTGCTTCCCATTTATCTCCAAAACTGGCAGAGATAGGTCCATAGTTACTATTGAACTTGAATAGGAAGTCATATACTGGCAATCAAAATGTGATCTTAAAATTGACCTTTGACCTTCTTTTCACCATGAACTGAACTTTGCAAATTTTGCTTCCCTTTTATCTCCAAAACTGGCTGAGATAAGTCCATAGTTAGTATTGAACTTGAATAGAAAGTCATATACTGGCAATCTAAATGTGACCTTGAAATTGACCTTTGACCTTCTTTTCACCATGAATTGAACTTTGCAAATTTTGCTTTCCTTTTATCTCCAAAACTGGCAGAGATAGGTCCGTAGTTACTATTGAACTTGAATAGGAAGTCATATACTGGCAATCTATATGTGACCTTAAAATTGACCTTTGACCTACTTTTCACCATGAATTGAACTTTGCAAATTTTGCTTTCCTTTTATCTCCAAAACTGGCAGAGATAGGTCCGTAGTTACTATTGGACTTGAATAGGAAGTCATATACTGGCAATCTATATGTGACCTTAAAATTGACCTTTGACCTACTTTTCACCATGAACTGAACTTTGCAAATTTTTCTTCCCTTTTATCTCCAAAATTGGCAGACATAGGTCCATAGTTACTATTGAACTTGAATAGGAAGTCATATACTGGCAATCTATATGTGACCTTAAAATTGACCTTTGACCCACTTTTCACCATGAACTGAATTTTGCAAATTTTGCTTTTCTTTTATCTCCAAAACTGGCAGAGATAGGTCCATAGTTACTCTTGAACTTGAATAGGAAGTCATATACTGGCAATTTACTGTGACCTTGAAATTGACCCTTGACCTATCTTATGAAGAACTTAAATTTGATTGTACCATATATATTTTTTGCAAAAGTTTAAAAATTCTTGTTGATTGCATTTTTACAGCTTGTCAAGCACAAAACTGGTGGCTGTGTCCCTTATTTTGTGTATGTGGGGGTCTATACAAATGCGCTTGCTCCAGCTGGTGGTACAATATTCGGAGGCGGTATCGCCTCTCTGATCCTCTAGTTAATTTCATGGAAATGTCAGTTTGGTCGAATTGATTAAAATACAGCAAATGGAAACCTTTGATATCGTCGGATTGTTAGGGGCATCTGCCAAAACGTCCATCTTTCCGGAAGTATTGCATTTTACCGGAAGTGTTACGCAAGATAAGCCGCAATTTTCGCCTAACATGTGTTTCAGGCATGTTTTATCCTCCTGAAAACTTATTTTGCTGTGTACAGTATGTGCTAACATTACTTAACATTAAAAAAGACGACAATTATAATTTTTAATTATACATTTCCCTCACCTACGATCACTTTCATGATGCGCTTCACAAGTTGGACGAGTATTTCCCCGGAGACAGGTGTTGTAAACAAAGGCCGGTCACTTATATTTGAAACCGGTAGCTTAAGTGGACTTTAACTAGTTATGTGATCTACGTACGCCCTATTTGAATTTTAATATGACAACTGAAATCAACCGAATTGAAATTTTTTACCAGTCTGAGATCAGTTGTTTTCAACCTGCAAGGCTTGCTCAGCGTCAAGGCGTAGACGTACGTACTTCCGAAGAAAATTCAATCACCCGTATCAAAGAATACCAACTGGTACTCAAACGGAAATCAGTGTAACTTCAAATTACTATTAAGTATTTTATTTAAAAAGCATGTCATATAAAAACATATTGAGTAAAGGCAAAATATGGAGCATACCTGTGCCGATAGACATACAGTATTTTGCTGGCATTCTTCCGATTTTCTTACTTATATACTCTCGCTGTGCACAAACCACGGTGCATATTGAAAACCCCACTGATACAACCCGAACGTAAAAAAAGCATTTACTTGCCATAATTTTCACAAAACAGGTGCATTTATAATTTGACGTGAGAATTGAGCACATGCAGAAATGAGAGACTGGTTTTATCTGGTCTGTTCCAGCATAGCGCAAACCACATGTTAATGAAGACGGTCCCATTTTGGGGGAGGGGTCACAGGAATGGAGTTCGTCGTGGATTACGCTAAATATTATCAACATTTCATGCATCTAGGGAAATAGAAAGTGACTCACAGGTAATGTAAATACCCAGTGGAACTCTCTATGAAGCTCCCATGGAGTTAAGGAAGACGTCATTTTTATTGTTGACAAATCAGTTATCCATGTAGGTGAACAGCGACACGTGTTCGTCAGATTTTGACAGCGCGTGGTATTTGGCGCCAAGAAGTCTGGGCGGTCGATCCCGCTGATCTTTCGGTCGATTGTAGTAAATGTAAGATCTTGCTGTGTTGACTTCAAGAACGCTTCCCCATCTGCATATATATTTCAGTCGAACTTGAAAATAAATTGCTTATTCTTCCCAAACTTTTTATTGCTAGCAAACGCGATATATGGTCTATATGAAGGTGTTTACGACGTATTTTACCCACTGTCGATATTTGGTTTCATCCAGAATAGACCTTTTTTTTACCCCCCCCCCCCCCCCGCCCCAGTTACGGGCGTGATGAATCAGTCAGCGAGGGCAAGTCTGCTTAATAGCAAAATTTGTATGTCTATAAGCACTATTATTGTCATCGGGGACAAAGGAAAAGACAGGTACGTCATGCTTCCAGATTAGATCTTCAATTAATTGTTTCTTCCTCATTGACGAGAGCTATTGAAAGGACAACAATTGACAAAGGGCCGAGGCATGCAGCATCTATTTCACTGGCTTGAAAATTTACCGAGTCTTGTCGACGATGTGGTCGAACAATCGGAACAAGAAAAAAATTCTGTCCCATGATTTTGACGTATGGACTAATTGTTTGAGTCCAGAAAAATTAATTTTATAAAATAATTTTTGTGGTCGGATTGACTGGGCCCGTCGAAATGCTTGGCACATTACCGTATAGTCATCTTTTTCAAGGGACATTCAAGATGATATAGTGTGTACTCAGTATATTGTAATCTGCCTTGTGACATTTGGCAAATTTTGTATATCACATTATCATGAGGTCAAAACCTACTAGATAATAATTGTTCTTTTGTCACAAACGTGTTTTTATGATACTCAGAGTTATGTGTCAGTGTCAGTCTGACATCTGCAGTCTGCATTGACATTTTTTATCTTTGGCAACACAAGCGACACCTAGTGGCATCACTGTAGACTAAAGATGTCTGAATGGCATTGAAATGTATACGTATGTATATGTGAGTATCATAAAATAATTTGTTTGTTACAAAAGGAGATTTTTGATCAATTGTTTGTCAAATTGCTGAACCTATCTCAACATATAAACAACTTATTGGCTATTTTATAAATCATGACTAATATATCTCATTTCCCTGTGCTGGTATAGAAACTGGGATATTTTATTATACATGATATTATCACAGATTTCAACAAATGCTTTGGGGAAATTTGGGTCATTCAGTAAAGCTGTCTTTGAATAAACATTAAAATGTGATGCATTTGAGAATAAAGTGTCCAATAGTTCTGCAGTTTGTGGCAAACATCTTGCTGAAATTCGTAACTTGATTGGTGGATTGGTATAAGTGACTCTGATAATAATCAAGGATTTCGACATCATTTTATTCAAGGAAATTAGGACTGGAATGGGCATATGGTGCTGTTGAAAATAATAATTTGTTCTACTGTATAGAACATTAAGTTGAGTTAAAACATGTGGATATAATTGAATTGTACTGGGGACTAATACTGACATGATACATGCATCAGGCTCTGCAGTTGCACATATTTCATTGTTATGGCTGGTTAACACATTGCCGAACATTACTGCCTTTGCTGTTGAATATTTTATACCTTTTTGTAACATTTTGGGTAGTCAATATGAACTTGGGACTCCATGGAGATTATGTGAAATCTATCACCACTTTGATAAAGTAATTAATGAAATATGGTATGTTAATACAATAAGGTTATTATGCCTTTGGGTTCCTAACCTACAGGAAAGTAAAGCCATTCTCTAAGGTCATGTTCACCATTCTGAAACCCATGAAAATTCCCAGATGACGGAAATGGATATTGCATCATTTTAGAAGGGAAAATGACTTCCATACGGTTCTATTGGGGAAAATTGTGGCTGAAATTTATGGCATTGCACTGAAGTTAACATTTAATCTTTGGCCCTGGCTCCGTGTTTTTTTTTTTTTCTTTACTGACATATTTGCCAATTTGAAATAGTGACTTGAACAAGTTTTCATATTTGCTTTAAATTAAGTCCTTTCCTGCATGAATTAAGAAACTGAATGTGTCATATAGTTTTTTAATTTATCCTCATTTTCATCTCCAATATTGCTATTCGGCAAACTGCAACATATATTTTGTCACACATGACAGATGACTCCAGCAATAATTTTTTCCTTTTGAAATGATTTTTGTTATCAAATCACACAGCTTTTTATATATGAATAAAGACCAGGTAACTTTGTTATTCTGTTTATTTCAGGGAGACGAGATATTGCAAGCCTTTCTGAAGCACAAATCGATCGTTTGACAAAGTATGTCACAGCCATCTTGGCAGCTACTGAAAAGGCAGAGGATACGAGTGAAAACAGCTATGACTTGTACAATAATGAAGAAGAGACCAAACAAATTACTTCTGCTCCACCTGGTATGTTTTATGACACTTTCTTACCATGCTTCTTGGGAGTTCACTGGGAATTTAAGCCATTTAATAACCTGTTTGGGGTAGGAACATTTAGCATGAAAAATTGCTTGTATGTAATATATCAGAATGGTTGTGCCACCACAGTATTGTGCACTGCTCATAGCAGGACAACTAACGCAATCTGGTGAAATGCTAAGCACTACTGTTGCATCACATTTTTAAATTTAGATCACTGCTTTTTCTGACGCATTTCATTTTACCTCATTATATGCAGGGCTCTGTTATGAGACAAATAAGAAAGCTGATTTGATTTGATTATTTTCATCATGCACTGTCTAAAATAAGATTCAGTGATTGCTATTTCCATTATTCAAAAGAGCTTTTGTTTGTGCATATACCTACAGGCAAATGTCTTTGTGACAAATTGTCTCATGGGTGAATAAAGCCAATAATTTCAAGAACAACTAACTCAAAGATCAATAAAACAGTTTACTGACATTTGTTGCAGATAAATTTTGTTCCAGATCAGAGCTGCTTTTATGAAAACCATTTAGCTCCGATTCGACTTACACCCCATTCCCATACCTTGATCGATCTAGTGGGATCGATCCATTTCCCAGGGAATTCTCCCTAAGTTGATTGACCCTCTAGCTGCTCGAATAGGATGTCATTCAGTTAATTTAATTGCAATCAGTGAGGACCCCTGCAGAGTTGGATCTATCTACCTTGTATGATAGTTTCATTGTGAAGGCAACTTAAAACTCCATTGTCCGCCTTAGTTATGGTGACTTAATTATCTGACTTCATAGTACAGGGTGATGGTAATAAATCTCAATTTGAAATAAAACTTTACTTTCATATTATTTCTGAAATTGTCTTGACTTGATGAACAGTCCTCATGTTATTACTTGCAGGAGTGACGGATGGACAAGCACCTGCAGCAGTTTTTTCCAAAGAGCAATTACCAAAACAGGCAAGAACCAACCCAGAAGCCATCTTCTCGGTCTCCATAAAGTCAGGAGTGAAGAAGAACTATCCAGGCTATGAAGCAAGGGGCGCCAATGTTGCAGGTGCAGAATCTAATATTTGTGACCATCTTGTTTTTAAAGGCTCAGTGAATGAGGAGGGGGAAATTTTTTCAATGAAATACATTGTAAAGTCACATTTATAATTTTGACTAACCGTGTGCCATAATTAAAATGGTTAAACCTCATTGTAAACAATATTTAGATTTTGACATTGTATTTGGATGCAAATAGGGACTGAATTTCAGACAAACAAAATTTTAAAAAATTACCAGCATGAGAAAAAGGTAGCACGGGTATGCAGTCAGAATTTTTTAATGGAGCATTTTCTACCAGTAATTTGCCCCTATGTCTTACATTTGCGGTCATTGGTGCATTCATCTGTTTCTATGATGTATGGCAATTTCTCAATCTTTTCAATTCACAAAATATTCACAGTCTCCCCCCATTGAGAAGATCAAGTCGTTAAAAGGTAGAAAGATTAAAAAAACACAGCAATACTATTATAAATAAGATTGACACATAAAAAATAAACAACCAGTAGACAGACGGACAGAAACATAGGGAAGACTGACACATACATTGTAGCCAGATTAAAATAAGTTGAAGAAGTGATGAAGACAATTAAAGGCACAGTCTGTTGAGCTAGTGCAGGAAGACCAGAATCAAGAGAAAAAGACAGAGAGCAAAAGACAGAAGGAAAAGGCGAAAATAATCAAGAAATTGAAAAGGAACAAAAGACGGGAATGGTGGCAAGGTCAACTCCACTGTCTGTCAATTCCCGCTTCAATCTCATTACCATGTGATGGAATGGAAAGACAAAAAAGAGACATGATTACTCACTTTCTAGATTGAAAATAAATTGAAAATCAAGACATGAAAGCAATTTTGTTGATTTAGAAACCCCGGGGATGAGAAAAAGCAAAGAACTTTTTAAGCATACCTAACATGAAATAATTGCCTGGCCTTTTGGCTTAAAAGAATCTGCGAGGAATCCTGGTGTGTTTGGAAACTAGGGGAAGACTTATTATTAGAACAGTTATGAGATTTTAGAAAAATTGACCAAATTGATCAT
The DNA here is from genome assembly GCF_051362555.1 of Lingula anatina. Taxonomy (NCBI): domain Eukaryota; kingdom Metazoa; phylum Brachiopoda; class Lingulata; order Lingulida; family Lingulidae; genus Lingula; species Lingula anatina. The sequence continues at coordinate 12,161,392 of NC_141771.1, read as the reverse complement.
CTCCAAAGTGCCTTTTATAAAATGGGATGGTTACAAGAAGATCAAAAGAATACTCCTCCAAGAACTGTGTTGTTTTTTCGAAAATATTTCATTTGTTTCCTGGAAAAAATTTGCCGCTGGGCATATTCATTTGAGACTCTCTGTATAAATGTAACAAATTTTTATGTAAAGCAACAAAGAGTTACACTTAGATATTTGTTTATTCTTTTCATGTTCCATTTACTTAAAGTTATTAATGTTAGTTACCATTAGTGGTGATTTGTTATTAAAATGTAATATATGTCTTTTGGTAATATATGTCTTTTGGTTATATATTTTCGATCTGCCAGCCAAGACGATCAACAGTGCCGACTCCAATTCTGAGACTGAATTGGCTGCCTCAAGTCAAGACACTGTCAAGAAGAATTATGTGAACATTACCTTCGAGAAAAGGTAAAGGACATATCTGTACCTTAATTATTTTATAAAATTCTTCTTTTTGTATAATTATGATTAATCAAAGGAATATGCCTAGATAATAAGGGTGTTGATTACAAAAAGTAAAGATTAGATCTAGCAACACAATAGCTGCATTACATGTGCACAGTATCTAAATAGAAGCATTGCTTCTTTTTTTTTTCAAATGATGTAATTTGTATTTATTATTTTGATACAGATATCTTTATCATATCTGATCCCCAATACCTTTTAAGTGCCAAAAGTCACATTTACTTTCTGGCATGGTTGGATTATAAATGGAGGTCTGCCAAGCTGACTAATACTGTAGTATGAAATATTTTTGGGTCTCCCCCAGCCCCAAGAGATTTTACCAAGGTTACTTATAGTCTTCAGCTGTGAGAAGTCACTATTAAATTTAACTGCAGCATCACTGCTAATGCGGCACTTGAAATATGAATTATGGATAGATAATTGAGAAACTTTGATGTAATATCTGAAAACTAATGGGTTTGAATAATGGGGCCAAAGCTGGGCCATCACCAGACAGACTTTGCAGTATATGCGTGTGCGCACGCACACACACACACACACACACACACACGCACGCATGCATATGTGCACATACGCATATGGACATACTTCAGACTGATGATCTGTTTTGACTCTCATAGTCTAGAAATGGGCCATTTGTCTCTGTAAGGCCTAGCTGACTTTTGTAACAGGATACAAAATGGGCAAGAAATGCTATACTTTTGATCTCCATGTAATATAGATGTGCATGACAGCTGGTAAATTATAAGTGCATCCATCAAGGTGCAGTGGAAACTTCCTCTCATCTATTCTTTCCATTTCCTTTTTGGACAATCACTATATGAAAGGGAGGGGTGGGTTATACAAATTCATGAGCACATTCTGTGATTGCATGTTCTTATTGGTCTGATGTAGAAACGTGGCTGTGTCAACAACACCAGGGGAATTGGTTTCAACTTTTTGACCAGATTTTTAGTCTTTTTGAAGGCAAGCTAAATCTAAAATTAAATATTGGACCTGACCTCAAATAAATAAATAAATAAATAGAAAAAATAATAATAACTGGCTGTTAAATTGTCATCAACCAGTGGTAACTCTTATGCAGAGAACTGCTGCACATATATCTTCAACCAAATTTCTAAAAATTTAAAGACCAACAATTTTTTTTAATGTTCCTTTATGAAACTGATCTCAGAAGCTGCTGCTGTTGACCTGTGTGAAAGCAAATTAAGATACAATGGTAATTGAAGGTCCTTCCCTAGAGCTTGACTTTTAGTTCACTTTTGGTTGGCGACTATGGGCTTAATAGGTGAATCCATTTGTCCATTAAAGGTCATTTTTCATGACAAAAGATGTTTGGTCAAACATAAAGATCTTAACTGGAAGGCAATGAGCAGAAACACCTAGATAGAAAGCACCTGCCTAAATGTAAATGTATATGTATTCTATTTTCTTGGCTGATGATAGAATTTTCTCTCTGCTAATACTGAAATGATTTGTCTTTGAGCTGAGGATACTGGAACTGCATGTACCTCAACTCACCATCCAGTAGATTTAATAGACAAGATGTGTTGAGTGACCCTGAAAGATACAGTGTGATTTATAAAAGTGTTGCTGTTAGACAGATATTTCACTTCCCATCAGCGACATGTTACCCCCTGGGAAGAGATTCCAGCAGACAGTCGAAAGATTTATCAATCTATCCACCAGACTGTAGCCATGGCTTGACTTTATCTGGGGAAAGAGCCACCCCAGGGGATATAATTGCACATCAGAAACACGTGACTTTATGTGGAAAATATGTTATTTGTCATGAAAAAAAGAAAGGAAAATATTTTGGCATTCGTGTCTTCTTATAATTATTTTTTTGTAATTTGTCTTATTTTCTTTTAAAGTGACAGAAGCATTTTATAGTTACACATGTATTTACCAGTAGATCAAGGGGAATTCGGAATTCAAAATATTTTTGTACAAACTTTATGAAGTTTGCTAACACATAGCAACCTCTGCCTGGATTTGCGATTTACTACGTAGCTGAGTTTACTTGTCGTGACTAACAATTTGGAAATAATTGAAGGTGGCCTAAGCTGTGGGCTAAGATTGAACTAATGAGTTTTATTCAACAGGGACAGTCCTTTTTTGCGTGGTAAATTTTATCATGAAACAATAGATATGTAACCATGGAGATGTCATATCACGGATAATGCTGTACAAATTGCTATGTTGATAAACCTTTCTGTTGCAACTCTGTGGCCATGTTTATAGAATATTAATTTTTGTTTTCAGGTAACTTGAGGTATATAAACATAATTTTTAAAAGTGCAAAATACTTCCTTAAATAAACTGGTGAGATGATGAAGTCCAAGTGCTTGTTACCTAAATTTGTAGACCTTTCACTTACTCTCAACTCAATTTCCTATGTATTACGGTGATTACTTGATTTTTTCAATGGGGGGGGGGGGGGGGGGGGGGGGGGGGGGGGAATTGAGAATTTTAAAGAAATTGTACTTTTGAAGTCATAATTTCTGACAATTAGAACATTCCTATTGAGTGGTAGCAACAAAATGAAAAAGCAGGCTACTATATAGTTCTATTCTGTATAGAGATATATAAAAATATAATTTTTATGTTTATGAAATTATGTATCTAAAAATTTGATCATTTTTGCCCATTCAAAAGGTCTAGTTATTACCACAAATTTTTTCCTTTTTTACTTCAACATTCATTTTCCTAGACGGTTTTACATATCCTCCTCGCAAATTGAAAAAAAAAAAATGAATATATAACTTGCATGAATTTTATACAACTTGAAAATTGTACTTGGAAAGGTAAATTTGCTACAATTCGAGAAGGCATAATTGAGTATATGGGTTGGAAATTAAATATAATGTTGGCATTTCAGCTGGCTTGATGTTTTTATACTCGAAATCTTTTAAGAAATCGAAATGTCTAAAAGCTGACAAAGCTATTTGGTTATATTGCACGGAGATTTGCGGTGAAATATCTTTATATTACAACCCAGAACAGTATGCAGTACTAGAGGTAGAATTGTTCTTGGTACAAAGAAGGCAATATTTTTTCCATTTATTTTTCTTTTTTTTTTTTTTTTTTGGAAAAAAGAAAAAAATCCTTTTATTGGAATGTTGTCCCAGTTGATTCTCCCTGTCATTATTCCTTTCAATATTAATAATTCCTTTCCATGTAGAAATATTCTGATTTAACTTTCATTGGCGCCTTCTTGTGGTTAACAGCAAGGGGCAGAACAAAAAGCTAGGGAACAAAATGTACTTGCTCCACTGGTTTCTTGATGTTTTATTGAAAAAAAAAAGAATATTCACAGTGGGTTTTTTCTTCGGCAGACATTCCATTTTCTAACTGTGCAGACGACAAAGTTATTGAAGTCATCCATTATGCATTACAACCCACTTACACCACATTGTTCACACATGTATAGCCCTTTGGACGTGATGAATGGAACCAGAAAAGTCTGAAATGGAACGATTTCACTACAATCATGCGTGAGTGAATTAAAACATCAACATCTAAATTAAAGTTTTATTAATTAAGGTGATCTTTAGGTGGTGAATGTTATGCGAGCATGTGTGTGTGTGTGTGTGTGTGTGTGTGTGTGTGTGCGTGTGCATGGGTGCAAGTGTTATGTATGTTTGTGCACGTGTTGTGTATGTTTGTGCATGTATATGCACGTGTTTGAGTGTTTGTGCAAACTTTATCAGTCTACATTACACATTATCACAAATATTGTTGAAGATGTTGAGGAAGAGCTTGAAATGTAATGCATAGGAATGCAATTCTCCTTTTTATGTAAGTAAGAAAAAAAAAGATTTAAAAAAAAAAAAGATTTAAGCCAAGTCACGGAACAATGATTGGAATCTCTGCAGGTGTTTGAATACCGGAGATTAAGGATACCGATTAAGCTTGAAGATTAATACCTCAGAGCGGGATATTATCTGTGGAACAAAATGAAATGTCACTGAAACTTGGCGATCCTGTCAGTCCAGCTTATTGTAAATTGGTTTTGTTTAAGTTGAGAATAATGACAATGCAGTGATAAGATTGATTTTTTTTTTAAAGACTTCTTACTTTGAAGTTTCCATATCTGAGTGCACACATGCACGCACACACACACACACACAAACACACACACACAAGTGCAAAGCAAAGAGATTGGTCAGTAAATGGACACAGTCCATCCCCATTTAATCACGTCAGCCCCTCTGACTAAGTGGATAGGAAGGTACTCGAGCATAAAAATACTCACTGGGGAATTGGCAATGCCATCTTATTACCGCTGTGAAATTGCTTTGATTTCATATTCTTTGAATCCTGATAGGAAATTCTGATTTTCACCTATTTGAGGTGATTAGTGAATCTATAGCCTAAGAATTATTCTAGCAGCCAGATATTGTCCTGTACGATACCAGAAGGGAGGAGGGGTTACATGCCACGTCACCTCACTCTTCCCAAGCTTGCCAACATTGAGGTGCCCTTTACCTACTTTTGTATGCAAAAATATGAATGCCCCATGAAGGGCGTTTATATTTTTGCTCAGTGTATTAGAATATCCTAGTTCAACCACTTGCATTTGCATACTTGAATGATGAGAGATAAAAGACTTTTGTCATCATAATTTTTTCCCCAAAAATGGTATTTGGTGGTATTTATGTGAGTAGTAAGAGTTGTTGAAGGTACATGGCGGGTGGTCCAGATATGTTAATTGATAAGATGTTTTGTTTATTTCCAGTCATATTCTATGCAAGACCAGTTTTTGTAAGGGGGATACATACATTTATGTTTATATATATTTTTAATTTTAACATAAATTGGTCACTGTGACTAATGTTTTGATATTTTTATGTACAGACACAGATGTGTCTGTACATATAGCCATCATCTGCGTCTGTCGTCGTCGCCGTCGTCGCCGTCGGTGCCGTCGTCGCCGTCGTCGCCGTCGTGCACTTTTACCGATAACACGATAAGTGGAAAACCGTTTTTGCTTTTGGCTTGAAACTTACAGAACTGATGAATATTCATAATATGCAGGTCAAGTTCGAAAATCAGCATGATCAGGTCATTTTTAGGGAAGTTACGCCGTTTTTTCCCTTTTTTCAGCATATATGCAACACCGATAACATGATAAGTGGAAAACCGTTTTACCTTTTGGCTTGAAACTTATGAAACTGATGAATATTCATAATACGCAGGTCAAGTTCGAAAATCAGCACGATCGGGTCACTCATAGGGTAATTATGCTGTTTTTTCACTTTTTATGTACAGACACAGATGTGTCTGTACATATAGCCATCATCTGCGTCTGTCGTCGCCGTCGCCGTCGTCGCCGTCGTTGCCGTCGTCGCCGTGCACTTTTACCGATAACACGATAAGTGGAAAACTGTTTTTTCTTTTGGCTTGAAACTTACAGAACTGATGAATATTCATAATACGCAAGTCAAGTTCGAAAATCAGCATGATCGGGTCACTTATAGGGAATTTATGCTGTTTTTTCACTTTTTTCAGCATATATGCAGCACCGATAACACGATAAGTGGAAAACCGTTTTACCTTTTGGCTTGAAACTTACAGAACTGATGAATATTTATAATACTCAGGTCAAGTTCGAAAATCAGCGTGATTGTGTCATTTTTAGTGAATTTAGCCTATTTTTCTCTTTTTTCAGCATATATACAGCACCGATAACACCATAAATGGAAAACCATTTTACCTTTTGGCTTGAAACTTACAGAACTGATGAATATTCATAATACGCAGGTCAAGTTCGAAAATCAGCGTGATTGGGTCATTTTTAGTAAATTTAGGCTATTTTTTCTCTTTTTTCAGCATATATACAGCACCTATAACACCATAAATGGAAAACCATTTAACCTTTTGGCTTGAAACTTACCGAACTGATGAATATTCATAATACGTAGGTCAAGTTTGAAAATCAGCATGATTGGGTCATTTTTACTGAATTTAGGCTATTTTTTCACTTTTTTTCAGCATTTTTGCAACACTGATAACACAATAAATGAAAAGCTGTTTTACCCTTTGGCTTGAAACTTACAGAACTGATAAATATTCATAATACACAGGTCGAGTTTGAAAATCAGCATGATTGGACCACTTTTATGGAAGTTAAGCTGTTTTTTTCACTTTTTTCAGCATATATGCAACACTGATAACATGATAAGTGAAAAACAGATAGGCCAATTGTCATAATACTCATAGGAGTGGCCAATCTTACTAAAACAAAGATTGAGTTGGAAAATCAGCATAATCGGTCCATTATTTTAGAAGTTATGCTGTTTTTTCACATTTCCTCACATTCAATTCTTAGACATGTTAACAGTCTCATTAGTTAACTAATAAGATACGTAAAAGTGTTTGTTTGGCATTTCCTGCATCTTTACAACATTGTTAGTTGATTTTGTAAAAATGATAGTAAACCTTTTATTGTGTATTGTGTAATAAAGTGTCAAAAATGGAAATAAACACATATCATTGCAGTTTGTCAGATTCAATCATCCACTATGTTCAGAATCTCATAATGGAGGAAATTGGACATATAACACTGTCTTATTGATATTTTCCCATCTCATCAATTTTCTTAGTTGGTCATATAAAAATGGCAGTAAACTGTTAATTTTGTTTTATGTTTTAAAAAAACATTTCAGAACAGTACTGTCTTGTTTACATTTTGGCATTTTCAAGTTGTGACTTTGAAGTTCCATGGGCCTGAAGACCTTCCCATATCACATTTTCTGAATATCCATGATACTAATATTTTATTATTAAAAATTGATGGTCATTATGCTGTTAAACGTTATGTAATATTGCATCAAAAAAACTATTTTGGGCACTGCTCCCATGATGACCATTTAAGAAAAACCAGGTCACTTACTGTTCTCAAACTTGCAGGAAAGAAACATGCGACTAAAATACAGCTTCAGTAGGCAATGCAGTCTGTTTGGTAATTCTTACTGCCAGTTAAACAGTTTTTTTTTGTGAAAATTTAATTTTTCACAAGATATGCTCGAAGACCTGTGCTAGTCACATTTTCTGAAAATCCATGATACGTTTATTTTATTTTCGAAAGTTGACGGTCTTTATGCTGTTAACCATTATGTAATATTGCATCAGAATAGAAGAAAACACAATTTTGGGTGCTGCTGCCATGATGACCATTATGGGAAAACCATGTTATTTATGATTGCCAAACTTTCAAAAAAGAAATACATGGCTAAAATGCAGCCTGAGTTGGAAAAGTAGTCTAATTGGCTTCTTTTTCTGGAAGTTATACATTTTCAAAGTGTGAACTTGAACTCCCATGGGCCTGAAGCCTTATGCTTGTTACACATTTTACTTACATTGGTATTAACTGTTGAGCATGATTAAAATTTAATGTTGAATTTGCAGTTCAACATAATGTACTTTTGCATCAGAATTGACAGTGCCTATTTTGTGCATAGTTATTTCCTGTTTTTTGTCTGTACATTTGACAGCTTTGCTGCCTTGTTTTTCTTTTAGTCTTACCCAAGCCCAGGCACATGATCTGCTGAATGCAGTGGCTGAGGAAGTTGGTGTAAGAAATACCAGTTTCACCAATATCAGGTAATAGATTGTTTTTAGTGATTGTCAAGTTAATTGGTCTGTAAGCCAGAAGTTAATTATAAAGGGCTAACAATTATTCATTTTGGCCTAAAATTGGATTTTCTTGGAGTAAACGACAATGTTCCCACACTTACTAGTGGTTAATGAATCTGTTACGACATTCAAAGTTATTCCATGTTTCTTTTTAAGTTTTTTTTTGTAATAATGTCTTTGGAGGTCAGGTGGTCCTATGGTAAGCACAGATTCTAGAATAATTGGGATGATCTCCATTTTGGTTGTAAAACAAAATTTGTTATATTTCTATGAGTTGGTTACAATGTATTTGTTGTGAAATATGGATCTCATACAAAGAGTTCTTATCCATTTAAAGAGAAATGACTGTTAAATTGAATTGGTAATAAATAGGGCAGTAAATAACTGCAAACTGGGAATGGTCTGTCAGCCAGAAGAAAGAAAATGGCTGAAAAATACATGTAGAATTGGTCTGTAAATCAAAATGAAAAAAAAAAAAAAAAACTTGCAACTGAATATTGGCCATGTCAAAGCAAAATTGACAAGAGAGTTGAAAATTGCAGAACAATAAAAGAAGCCCTCTCTCCTTTTTGTTATCCTGATCCAATATCCTTACATGAAAATCGTGACAAATTGACGTCTAGATTTCAAAGTATTTTTTAACCCGAATCTTCACATCCTCTGCATTACAAAGACCATATGAATAAGTAGCTAAACAGAATACAGACTGTCATTATTCAAATTTCTTGTTACGGTCTCAGTATGAAAGGTCAAAGAGGGAAGAATAATGAATTGATGGATTCTTTCCATGAATTTGATCAGAACGGCAAGCCAAGTCATTGATCACTGGGAAACTTGATCATAAGGCACGTCCCAACCATTATAGACTGCGGACGTGAGCATGCGTGCATGTTTGTCTGTTTGTATGCCATTGCCTCTGTGAGGTTGATGGAGCGTTTGTGCTTGTGAAAGCTTGTTTTGCCAAAGGATGAAGGAAAAAAAGCACCCCATTCATCCGCATTCAAATTGCCCATTGCCTCCATTGGTTGGAGGATACCAACACTGTAAAACAGTGGTTATGTGCACATGAAATGGCATATTGAGAAAAATGTCCCAAAAATGATAATACGTTCCCATTTTGAAAAAAAAGGAAAAGAAAACTAGTTACGCCTTTGAATTGTATCATACAGCTGTGGTTTACATAGCTTTTCAGTTTAATTTTATAGTTTCTTTGGCTCCAGAAGGGATCACACAATTAATTATGTTATAATGGAGCACAGAAATAGTCATTTGATTGCTGCTGCTTTACCCCATGCTACTTCAAGACATACCCTCAAATATATTTAATAGTTTTCATGATTACCTGAAAGACGCATTGGCACATTTGCACAAAATATTTCAATTCTGGTATTATATATGTTCACAAATCTTGAATACTATAAATGCTTGTTTTGTCCATTCAAAACTTGGTATTTAATTACTCAATAATGCATGTATGTATATAATTGAAAACGTTTGAAAAACTGTTTTTTGGATATTACTGGCATTATTTTGAGAAAGCATATTCATATAACCAGTCTGTTCTACGTCAATGAATAATCACAATAAAGACAGCTCTAAAAAATAAGATTAAGCACTTCATTGATTTTTGAAATGCTGTAAGCCCTGCCACTGAGTGCTTGGCTAGGGTATATTAGTCCTTGTCAAGGTTTTTTCCTTTTCCTTCAATGTCTGACTATTTATGGAAATTTGTGCTGGCACAGGTACTTGGAAGCTATCGGTTCTTTTTGAGTTGCATCACGTCAGAGGAATAATGAATTTGCAATACAGTGCAATCAGTGTGATACCACTTAAAACTAATGTTGATGGTGCTTTCAGATTTTTTTCTTGGGCTTATACCAGTATGTGTTCTGAGCATGGTGACCCATTTGTCCTTACATTGTTTTGTTGAGGACGGGGACAAATTCCCTATTTTCACAATTCTATGATTTGAATTATATGAGTGTATGTTCTTAGGATAGCATACATTTTTGTAATATACACTGATTTATTTATTTATTTATTTATTTATTTATTTATTTATTTATTTATTTTCAAGAGGATATGGCACCTAAGAATGAAGAGAATGCATCAAAAGTAACCAAATTTGTTGACTGCTTAGAAATGTTTAGTATGTTTAGAAACGTTTTTCATTAAGTATAATGTTAAGTTTGCAAGAGGTGGGATGGAAGAAAGTCAAAGTGCAAGGATAGAATTTCTGGCACAGTTTCTCTTTCATTATGAAAGTTGCTCAAATCTTAAATCAAAATTTTATTGACTTTTGTGAAAATTTCACCTAAAATCCAAGTTTGGGGAGCCTAACGGATATCCTGTAACATTCGAAATGGCAGGCATGATGAAGTAACGCGTAATTTTCTGTTAAGATTATGAAACTGTGATATTAGAAATAATCAAAGATGTTTTCATTTTCAGGACAACAATGTCATCATTACCCAGAAAATTTGAGAAATCTCATTTCTTTTGCAATAAGATATTTATGAAATTTGTATTATTTTTAATATTATTTTCTTATGAAGGGGAAGTAATTTGGCTTCTTTTTTAATTTTTGATTGAATTTGACATGACAATGTGAAGTGCATGTGTTCTTACTGATGCCCTTATCAGTAAAGGATCTAGGACATATCATCAGCGTTTTAAGAAATCTGCCATAAATTACTGTCTTTTTTAATTTTTTAGTTCCTTTAACCTATTGAAGTGTTTTAAAACAATTTACTGAATTATTATTATTATTATTATTATTATTATTTATCATTATTATTATTATTATTATTATTATTAGTGAATAAAAAAGACTGAGACCAGTATATCAGTCTCTACTGTTATCTTTATGAACACTGGTCATCATTGATACTCTAGTTGTCTTAGGCCACATTCAGTTACAGTGGACAAACTAGGCTGAGGCCGTCTAATCTGCTAATACACACTGAATAGATTCCCGCGTGGGGAAGTATTCAAGTGGGTCTGCCATATTTGAACCTCGGACTAGTTAGTCCACTGTTCTGAATACAGTCTTAGTAGAATTCTGGGGTAGCCCTAGCACTTGTCAATTTAGCCAATTGCTAAAACTGACTTTAACTGCATGGTTAAACAAAATGGGGTTGATTTGACTCATTTTGGTCAAATTTAAACCAGTTAGAGATAAAAAGGGATGCAAAAGTTGTCATTTGGCAAAGCAAAAAATTTTGCTGGGGCTACCCCTGGAACTGTTAATCCCAATAAAAGTAAACCAGTCCGAAGGTGTAATCTATATAGACTAATATGTACATGTATGGAAGATGAGTACAATTACTAGTACTAAAATTTCCACAAATTCAACCTGCCCAGCCACTTGAATAATCTATAATTTTTATTCCGAGATCAAGTCTTTATGGTGATTGCCTTAGGCTGATGGGTAATGTTGCAGATTAGTATAATATTCTGCTCATTGAAGCCCAATACAGAAACAGTGATTTTTGAATATTCATGGTTTCTCTACATCAACATGGGCTGGCTGGTGCCTTTTTTCCTTCCAAGCCCAATATTACATCAAATATAATGCAGGCAGGGAATAAAAAAATTAGATTACTCTTTTCAATCCGAGATAAGTGTGAAAAGAATTTAGATCACTGATAGAGATAAGTGATTCCTGAATAGATTGTATTTCTCTTTTATTGAGTAGAATATTAAATGTTTCAGAAGGAAAAGGATAATGGAGGAAAAAGCTGAAAGAAAGAAGGAAGAAGAGAAAAAGTTTGTTTAAAATTTTTATAAGTGAATGGCAATTGATCACATTAATGTTGACATGCCCAGAATCTTGCCAGTTGAATCTTTGAAATATTATCTGAGATCTCCCCCAGATTGAAAATATTTTTAATTTTAACTTGCAAAACACACAAAGTTGCAAACAAATGTGTTTGCACTTTAAACACAAGGAGAACCATGTCATGCTTTAAACTATGAAAGAGAAACAGGAAGCCATGATGTATACACATAATGGCAGCTAAACTATCCCATCAATTTAAGTGTGTATCCGACATTGGAAGTCTCTGGAAATGCAAAGGGCTGTTATGTTGAAGTGGGATGTGTACTTTTATATCATGTTATCCATTATTGGAGATGCTCTCTGCACTAATATAAACTTTTTTTTTTGGGGGGGGGGGGGGGGGGGGTTGGAGGAATTTACCACTCTTTTGGATGTAAAAGGTCTGCTCTGAATCAAATATTTGATTGAGATTCAATGTCATTCCTAAAGATGGGTCAACTGAAAGGGTGAAAAAGGTCCAGATCCCCCCCCCCCCCCCCCCCCACACACACACACACCTTTGAAATAACTAGCAGGTCAAAATGGAAGTATTTTGTGTTCTTTTAGACCTGCTCTTGATATAAATTTCTATTGTAAAACTGACCCTTGAGGATATGCACGCACACACACATAAACACGCACTTCTTAGTACCATGGACAATTGTGGCTACTACATGTAGCTTGCTGTCAGAGAATATCCTCAGCATGGAGAATGGTGCTAATCCGAGTAAACGGACATTTCACACAATCTGTGTGTAGCTTAGGGATTTAACAGTAGCAAAAAGGATCTGAGATTTATATTGGTCAATATTGCATGTGCTTGTTCCGTGCATTATTGTCTATAATGTTTTCTGGGTGTACGTGGAATTTGGATAACAAATGATGAATAACAAAAGCAACAATTTCAATTTACACATGTACATTTTTCTTGTATTGAAATGTACCCTGTAAAGATGAACAGATGTAAAATGGATAAACATTGCTGTTTTTAATTGACAAAAAGTCAATGTAAACATATCTAAAAAAGGTTGCTTTTTGTAATTTATTTCATTCTTCCACTAGTCCTGACTTAATTTGCATGGTTGTTTTCAACCAGTTAAAAGATGTCGTATTACATCAAAAAATCTAAGAACAACTTGTTTTACGTCAGCATGGGAACAAATTTGCCATCTGAGGAGCTAGATTATTTAAGTAGGTCTTTAAGACAAAAGATATTTAGTTCCTATGCCTCCTGAAACATTTTCTTGGGAGTGATACGATATATTATTTTATCTTAGAGTTAATTTAATATGCTTTAATGGACTTATTTCTTTGAAAGTTTGTCAAATGTCAAGATCTTGATTATTGCAGATCTGAAGGTCATCTCATCCAATATATACACATATAAAAAAAGATTTGGTACTCATTCCCGATGAAACTGTCATATATCATTCTACGCAGATGATCCACATTCTTCAGAGACCTTCACTGAATGAAATGAGATTGACAGTTTAACATCCCCTCTCTTGTTTCGAACATATTTGTATAATTAGCAGCTTTTCTGAATTTACTTAACTCCAAAAGGAGACATGTTAATCTGATTTTATTCAGCGAGAGTCCCAAGAAGATTGTTCAAAATAAAGAGAAGATGTTGGGAATTCGGTCTTGACATTGATGGTGACAAAGTTGATGAAAATCCTAGATAACAGCAGACAAGGCTATCAGCAAAACCTGAAAATTTGAACGCAGTGTTCCATACTGTTGACAATGTATACCTTTTATTTTTTTACAAAAATAAATAAATAGATAAATAAAAAAAGTATGAAATTCTGAAGGCAGATGTAATAAAAATTGAGTTGTGAAATTGTTCAAAGTCTATTATGTTGTCATCTCTATATTTTATTTACAGGCTTGGAAAGAACTTCATAACATTCTATGTGGACCCAAAGCAAAACATATCTGCTTACAAGGTAGCCAGTAAAGTGGGTGAGTTGATATCCCTCTCCCTTTTCCCTTAACAATTTCCTCTTCTCTTTCTCTCTCTCTCTCTCTCTCTCTCTCTCTCTCTCAAAGTTAAAAGAATTCATGTCTTATTTAGAGCCAGGGCTGAGACTTGGTCCTCATGATCTGAAATATCTGCCTACAAACACCAAAACTTGCTTGGTTTTTTTGTGTGTTACAGGTTATGTACGGTAGATATGACAACAATTTTTAAATTATTATTTTTTTCTTAAATCCTCAAAAAGTGGTTGCCAATGTCACGTAGTAACTTAATATGACCTTAGTTTGGTTATATCAACATTTTGTGCTTGACTTTACACTTTTGCTTCTCTCTCTCTCTCTCTCTCTCTCTCTCATGTTGAACAGTCCCTATCAATATGATTTCTAGAAATATGCTACAGTGTATGAGTATGCTAAACACATTTTGTATGCAGAGAATCAATCATATTATTGTCAGAAGTTTTGGACATTGTTAGATGAAACATGCTGTTTTTTGTTGAGCTGTCAGGTTATATTTGAATAATTGAAAAGACAACTATGTACATGTAAGTACAGTCATGTTGAGAGAGACGAAGAATAAAAGGCGTATCCCTGGCTTGTGAGTAATAATCGAACTGCATGCATACCACCCTTCAGAAATTATACAAGCTATAGACATTTCTGCTAAGATGCCATCTTTTCTTTTTCTTTTGTTGCCTAGCAACTGTGACAGGCATGATGAGGTAATGCAGTAGGATGGGCAGAATCGATACCCATCTCGACAGAAACTTAATGCGCTGTTTTGATATTGTGTTTGGCATCCGAGATGGTGCAGACTCATTATTTTTTTCATTTTGAAGAGAAAGTGGTTTGCATTTAGAAAGGATATTTGAGAGCCTATTATAACTAATTGTTATCAGAAGCACAGTATAAAGTAGACGAACAATGTCAAGAAATAAATAGGCTGTAATTATCTTCTTTTGTGGTGGGTGATTATTTTATTTCTGAAAAAGTTGAACTTAGCTAATTGTCTTTATAGAAGCATAAATGTGCTTTGGACCTGCATGGCAAGATATTAATTTACTTGAAAATTTCTACATTTTCCCTTAAGCTATCCAATATCCAGAATCAGAGAGAGAGAGAGAGAGAGAGAGAGAGAGAGAGAGAGACTCTGTGCTCAGCGCCAGAGGAGAAAATAAAAGGATATGACTCAGTACATGATCAAAGTGTCTCGCTGTATTGATTTTAAGACCCAGTCAGTTAAGGTTGAAAGTATAATATAACCACCCCGTGATTAAAGACTGAATATATTAGCTGCTCTCAATTATTTAACAAATAATTCTTGATAATGGAGACAAAAGCATTTGAAAGGAATTTCCATGAGGTCTGTAACAATTCAAAATACTACCAGTTATTGTCAAATCAACATGCTATGCTAAAAGGTACTTTATAGAGATATGTGTTGAATTTACTGTATGTTGAAAAATACCAAGATTACGTTTCCTTGGAGTGTATTGTAATCAGTGACCATGAGAAAGAAAACAGAAGCCTTTCAACAAAGTGATGAAGACTTAGTAATGCATTTCCTGCAATTGTAGATATCTTTGTTCATCTATTGTGATATCTTAGTTAAATTGCTGTATTTTCCATGATGCGTAAAAACAAAAATAAGGTTAAGGGGTAGAATTAGCCTTCTTATGTCAGTGAGCTAAGAAGAATAATTATTTAAAATTGGAAGTGCCTATCATTACTTGAGATGCATCTTTGGTGGTACTGGTAGTTTGATATGGAGGGTTACGGGTTTTAAGTGATGGAGGACAGATATGGTCAAATTGATAACTTGGGTAGATCAGTATTGTCATGCATGTGAAATTTAGCTCCCCCCCCCCCCAAAAAAAAAAAAAAAAAAAAAAAAAAGATTAATGACGGCAATGCCAATTCCACAATAAGTAAATGGTGGATATATATACTTAGTAAAATGACATATGAGAGATTGTTTCCTTGGCCTCAAAATTAAAGGAACAGATGACGTTAGGAAAAGGTTACAAGGACCCTAGATCCATATTTTTAGAAAAAAAAAGAAAAATACAAAATAAAACTACTTAGGCCTCTTCTGATCTCATCTTTTGTCTCTAATTTGAATCATACTGCACTAGCCCTGGCAACCTTCAAGTTGGCAATTTTCTTTTTCTTGTCATGACAAAAGATTGTCCCATTCAACACCTTTCCAGATAAGCAGGACCAGTCCATTCTAAATTGGAAGAGTCCAGATGCACCAATTTCCATGATTCTAGGTTTCCCAGCAATGGCCACCTGTCCTTCCCGTGATAGCACTCGTAAACCGTATTGATTTTCTCTTTTTCTCTCAGATTTTCCCAGCCACATTATGCCCTGGCAGTATTTGACATCTATTGGAAAAAAGCTTCCCATATAAATTAATGACCAAAGTAAATGAGTCCATTTTGCAGACTGGGTGTAATAAGTTTTGTAGTGTTCACACAAGAACTACATTAACTGAAAGTTGGGTCTTAAACCCCGTCAGCAGGTGAACAGTTTTTGCAGTGATATTCTTAGAATCTGCACATGGATGACGAAAGTGAGGCTTTTTTGTTGGATGGAGTGGGTGGGGGGGGGTATAAGGTCATCAAGTCGTGTTAGCAAACATGAAGAAGATTATACACTTCACTTTCTATTTGTTCATGGCCATAGAGAATCTTTCTTATTTTATTACTAACAAATAGGCTAAGGAATGATAAAACTAGCAAATTTTCTCTGAACAGAATAAATTATTTTTTATTGTGGGTGAATAATAATGTATGCACAATCAAAAATCAATTGGTTTGATGACCCATGTCCAGTGTACGTGTATATTCTCTGTATATAAGCTGCTATAAGTTTTACTAAAATTCTCAAAATGTTTCAGTGAAAAGAAAATAGGGGATGCCTGTAAAATGCTAAAAAAATGCATGGTAGTCATATTTGTTACCAAACTTATAATGTATATTCATTGGCTGCCATTGACAAGAACAGTGTATTTCCCCTTGCATGCCAGACTAAGCTGGGCTGGGTTTGTGTGGATATGCACCCACCAGATCTCAGTGCCATATATAAGCTGATGTTCCATAAGATCAATATAATAGCACACAGTGCTAGCCGAGCTATAGTTTCCCCCCGGATCAACTGTACGGACTTGCATTCAGTTTAATTAATGAGATTTGATTGTGAGCAATCAGACAGCTAAGTCTATATGCATAGGAAGCTGGGGTTTGGCGAGTCAGATTGCAGCGAGCAGAGGAAGAGATGGAACTGAAGAGCGGAGGGAGCTGCCTGGCTGACGGAAGGTGATGGCAGACAGAGCAGAATTTCACGTACAGTGCATTTGCGGAAGATAGAGGCAGCTGACAAAAGGTACCTTTAAAAGCAGTAATATGATGAGAACTATACAAAAATTACACTAGAAATACAACACTTTAATGGGTTGTTCAGGCGTAGGAGTTGTAACGTGCATACTTTTGGGGACACGGTGACATGGTATTTCACGAGGTTGCTCACAAAAGAACCGTTACAATAGGAAAACATTCCGACTTACAGAGATACAATGTAGTATCAAATGCAGCATTAAGTAATAAGTTAGGGAAGCAGAAATGAAGCTGCTTCATTGACCAAATGACTGCTCAATTACACACTAATCAAAGAGATACAAAATAAGAGTGAAAATAACAAAAAAAGGAGAAAAAACTGGGTCTATTTATGCAGCTCAATTCCAAATAAGACTGCATGCGCTGATGTTTTGTATTTGTTCTTTTACTTCATATAGCCTTCCCTTTGGTATTCGCTTGCATTAATTGTACCACCAGCGTTAGCGCTGGCGGTACACATGGTTTTAGTCCCGTCCGGATCGTTCCGCCGGCTCCGCCGGCTCCGCCGGCTCCGCCGGACGGCTACCGTTACCGCTTCTCCTCCTAGACGGTAAGGGCCCCTGTACCCATCTCTTGGATTTAGGTCACCTATAATCTCAACTCGTTCCACGTAAAATTGGGGCTTTGTCAGTTTTGGGGTCTAGGTGTGGCACTCATTACAATGCACCCTTGTCTAAAAATGGCAAAATTAAATGCTAATTATCTACCCTACGGAAGGAATTATGGGAAAAATTTCTACAGACGGCTTTCCAAAAGTCATATGTGTAGATTTCAAATATGCCCTTGGATTTGACCTTTGACCTTTATTTCAAGGTCAAACGGGCCAAAATTTTCAAAAAAATGAATTTTTTTACGAAAAAATAATTATTTGCCCTGTTATTCAGACACCACACAGACTTAACCAATAATATTATTGGAAAGTGTTACCCTTCAGGTCATCTTTCATCTCCGTGAATTTGGGGTCAATCGGTGCATTTTCACGGGAGTAGCGGCCATAAGATACCGAAACTGAAAACTGTCTCTAATTCGGGAACCGTTAATGCTAGAGACCCATTCTTTTTTGCATTTTGTAGAGCATGTAAAGCCCAACACTGGAGGTGGTCTCGGTTTTTTTGTATTCCATACGGTTTTCGAGTTACACTGTATCAAAAAGTACATATTGGTGGTGAAAGCAAAATGTGCAGTACGGTAATGGATAATAAATTTTGAACTCCGGAAAAATAAAACATAAGGCTTGGCAAAGCAGACAACTTGTGGTCAAAAATGACATTATTTCATCAAATTTGAACATCTGGAACTTCAGAGCACCTCCCATTTCAAGAATTTTGACCAAAATGACCTTTTCTTTATTTTAATTAATTTTTTCTGTACGAAATTTATGGCACATTATGGTAACTCCAAAATTATAACATTTAGTCCCTTATATCTCCAAAACTGGCAGAGATAGGTCCATAGTTACTATTGAAGTTGATTAGGAAGTCATATACTGGCAATCTAAATGTGACCTTAAAATTGACCTTTGACCTACTTTTCACCATGAACTGAACTTTGCAAATTTTGCTTCCCCTTTATCTCCAAAACTGGCAGAGATAGGTCCATATTTACTATTGAAGTTGAATAGGAAGTCATATACTGGCAATCTAAATGTGACCTCAAAATTGACCTTTGACCTACTTTTCACCATGAACTGAACTTTGCAAATTTTGGTTCCCTTTTATCTCCAAAACTGGCAGAGATAGGTCCATAGTTACTATTGAACTTGCATAGGAAGTCATATACTGGCAATCTAAATGTGACCTTGAAATTGACCTTTGACCTACTTTTCACCATGAACTGAACTTTGCAAATTTTGGTTCCCTTTTATTTCCAAAACTGGCAGAGATAGGTCCATAGTTACTATTGAAGTTGAATAGGAAGTCATATACTGGCAATCTAAATGTGACCTTGAAATTGACCTTTGACCTACTTTTCACCATGAAGTGAACTTTGCAAATTTTGGTTCCCTTTTATCTCCAAAACTGGCAGAGATAGGTCCATAGTTACTATTGAAGTTGAATAGGAAGTCATATACTGGCAATCTTAATGTGACCTTAAAATTGACCTTTGACCTACTTTTCACCATGAACTGAACTTTGCAAATTTTGCTTCCCTTTTATCTCCAAAACTGGCAGAGATAGGTCCATAGTTACTATTGAAGTTGAATAGGAAGTCATATACTGGCAATCTAAATGTGACCCTGAAATTGACCTTTGACCTACTTTTCACCATGAACTGAACTTTGCAAATTTTGCTTCCCTTTTATCAACAAAACTGGCAGAGATAGGTCCATAGTTGCTATTGAACATGAATAGGAAGTCATATACTGGCAATCTAAATGTGACCTTGAAATTGACCTTTGACCTACTTTTCACCATGAAGTGAACTTTGCAAATTTTGGTTCCCTTTTATCTCCAAAACTGGCAGAGATAGGTCCATAGTTACTATTGAACTTGAATAGGAAGTCATATATTGGCAATCTAAATGTGACCTTGAAATTGACCTTTGACCTACTTTTCACCATGAACTGAACTTTGCAAATTTTGCTTCCCTTTTATCTCCAAAGTTATGCTGTATCAAAAAGTACATATTGGTGGTGAAAGCAAAATGTGCAGTACGGTAATGGATAATAAATTTTGAACTCCGGAAAAATAAAACATAAGGCTTGGCAAAGCAGACAACTTGTGGTCAAAAATGACATTATTTCATCAAATTTGAACATCTGGAACTTCAGAGCACCCCCATTTCAAGAATTTTGACCAAAATGACCTTTTCTTTATTTTAATTAATTTCTTCTGTAGGAAATTTATGGCACATTATGGTAACTCCAAAATTATAACATTTAGTCCCTTATATCTCCAAAACTGGCAGAGATAGGTCCATAGTTACTATTGAAGTTGAATAGGAAGTCATATACTGGCAATCTTACTGTGACCTTAAAATTGACCTTTGACCTACTTTTCACCATGAACTGAACTTTGCAAATTTTGCTTCCCTTTTATCTCCAAAACTGGCAGAGATAGGTCCATAGTTACTATTGCACTTGAATAGGAAGTCATATATTGGCAATCTAAATGTGACCTTGAAATTGACCTTTGACCTACTTTTCACCATGAAGTGAACTTTGCAAATTTTGGTTCCCTTTTATCTCCAAATCTGGCAGAGATAGATCCATAGTTACTATTGAAGTTGAATAAGAATTCATATACTGGCAATTTACTGTGACCTTGAAATTGACCTTTGACCTACCTTACGATAAACTTAACTTTGATTGTACCATTTTTAGTCATATATGTTTTTTGCATATTTTGAAAATTCTTGTTGATTGCATTTTTACAGCTTGTCAAGCACAAGACTGGTGGCTATGTCCCTTATTTTGTGTATGTGGGGGTTTATACGAATGCGCTTGCTCCAGCTGGTGGTACAATATTCGGAGGCGGTATCGCCTCTCTGATCCTCTAGTTGCTTTAGCTACCACGCCTCGTCAAGTCTTAGGTTGCCCGTTAAGGTAACTGGAGTTGCACCATGCATGCATCTTAAAGTCAGCTATTCACCACTGTCTGATACTTGACACTTTCATTTTATATCAAACTTAAGGAATATACTTAGTATGAAGGGAAAAGTAGTCTGAAAAGTGTTTTTTATTGTTTTTGGGGGGTTGGGAGTGGTGGGTGGGCTGGTCAATGGACTCGGAGGTAAGGAAAAGGGCACATATCCTTAACCGCCCACTCTTGATCTTCTTTGGAATGGCCTCTTTCCAGTAGGAAGAATTTACAATTTGTCTGCATGCTCTATTCAGTCGTATGTCTTTGTATGGTTGCCTGAGCAGCATAAATGGCACAAGTCGTTAACATTGATTATCCTGTGTTGTAATAAGTGGAGGTCTTGCATCATTTGTTATAATTATGTTGTGTTGTTCGGTTTGTAATAAGCATTTGCTGAAATGTTAGTCGTAATAAAAATGCTGGAAGTAAGTTTTTTCTTAAGGTATCCACATTTTTTCACCTGAAGCAGGTTTGAAAACATTTCTGAAATGATAGGAATAAAGTGTTCTGCCAAGGAACAAAAATGATTTAATTTGCTGCAAATTTGCTGCAAACTAAACAGTTTGCAAGAGAGTGTTTGCAGGTTTTTGCAAGATTTGCAAGAGCATTTCAAATTTGCAGCAAGTTTGCAAGAAGCCTTCAAAGCCTTTCAAATTTAAATCAGTATGTCAATTGCATGGTAAATTCCTTCTTGCAAATTTGTAGCAAATTTGTGACAACAGCTTGCAAGTAGCTTAAATTTTTGCTTAGAGTTTTCTTCTCCCTTGGTGCTCAAATCAGATATACATGGTTTGTGCATGTGCAAATTAGCCCATAAGTATTTAGAGTAATAATGGACGTAATTATGATTTTTAACAGCAATGAGCTGAGGAGCAGTGATTGTGTACCCTGATACATTATTGACATATATAACATATAGGTATGTGAATACTCTAAGTACCAGTCCTCCACTGATGTACTATTTCCCCTGTGGCAAATGCAGGCGATTATAACCAAGGTTTTTAAGCGTTTGTGTTTGTTATATATCGTGACTTTAATAATAGAATATTTCTTAAAGACAAAGGAAATTGAGGAACAGTTTAATGAATATGGGAAAGCTTGTTTGAAATGGTTCCTTTTTTTTTTGCGCATTTACACTGGATATACCATAAGCCTGGCAAAAAAATTTGAGCAATTTCAGGCCACTCCCCCCACCCTCCAAAAATAAAAAGAGATAAATAAGGAAAATAATAATAAGACAAATGAATAATAAAGGGATAATAATAATAATAATTTTGGTTTTTTGCCTTACTCTTTGGTAATGATCTCTCTCTCTCTCTCTCTCTCTCTCTCTCTCTCTCTCTCTCTCTCTCTCTCTCTCTCTCTCTCTCTCTCTCTCTCTCTCTCTCTCTCTCAGTCAAACGATCAAGTGCTCAATATTGTCCTCCAAAGATGGCAGGCACAGTGGACCCTTGGGTACTTGACATTTTATAAAGATTACGGATCCCAGTAAATGGAGTTTGTTAATAGGGTAAAAAATCAATAAGTACCCAACAGCTTTCAGAGGCCTTGAGATCTGGAATTTGACTTTGTGTTATTCATTGTTTCCAAAATATGATAGCATTTTACCATTGGTGTGAAAATTGCTGTCACATTTAATGAATGTTTAGATTTTTCCCATTGCTTCCTTCACTTTAAAGTACTATTATATCAGTCATAATTTGTCTTAGAAAAGTAATATTTAATATGATAAATCAGATGTCTCGTGAAGATGTTTGATATCTGATATTTTGTTGGAGTTTCTACATCGGTCTTTGTCGTAGAAATATTAGCTATGATTATTGGTTTTATAATCATCCACCAGGATTGATGAGTATCAAATGTTCTTCCTAGGGAGCACAGTAACTTCTCATATATTTCAAACACCATACATATTCCAAAAATGATTTTTCAGAAGATTTATCACTATTATTTACTTCCAAAAATAAACTTGCTGTCATTAACATGACTGGCTTATCAGAGTTCTTTAATTATCATGTTTTTATTATTATGGGCATTTTTAGCAACATTATTTAGAAAATTAATAACATTAAATCAATTTTGTTCAAGTTTGGTGAATAATTACCATAGCTGTTCATCATACCTAATTGTGATCAGCTGAATCTTACATTCCCCACGGACAAAGTCATATGAAATTCTTGGATTTCTGATCAAAATAGCCTTTCGTTTGCAACCTTGCATCTGGTTCATAAAAGAAACCCAGCACTGGTATGAAAGGATATGTAATTAAAAATAGCTTTGTAGATTGTTCTTTAATTTGTTGTGGATTTTTTTTCAGTGGCAATGAGCCTCTCCTCTTTTACATAATTACATGTAGCCATTACCGAATGGAAACAAATGGATTTCCTTGACAGTTTGTCATACTTCCTTGATACCAGTAGTAATTACTAGCTTTATTTTTCATTTTGACACAAGATATTGCAGTTTGAAAAAAAAAATTCCTTGTAAAACATTTAATTAAAAAGGGGTGGCCAAACCAATATTACTGCAGTTTTGATATTACTGCAGTTTTTTCTATCTCCATTATGCCAATATATTTTGACTATCTGGACTTGTAGAGAGACAGGTGTCTTTGTTAAACCAAACCCTTCACATGGTTGCCACGGCATATGGAATTCACTCATTAAGATCCGTAGCTCTGCCCAGGGAGAGATATTGCATTTTGTCATTGTCTCCGGCATATGTTATACTGGAGTGCTGATAGGGTTTGAAAGGCCCAAAACAGCTGTCTTTATCAACCTAATTTGATTGCACTGCGTGTCAATTAACAGGATACCAATAGGTGTCACCTGGCCTTTCCTCCTACACAGTTGTTAACGCCTACACTTAAAGCATTAGCGCTCTTTAAGGTGATCTTAACAAGCAAAATCCAGGTGTTCCTTCGTCACATGTGCTATCTGTTATGTTGAATATGAAGTTGAAGATGCTAATTAAATGGTATTAGGTTTTCTTGTAATCGCTGTTTGCCCTTTGTTAATTTTTATGCAGTGGTGATGCTTATAAGATTTTTTTTCTTTTTTGTTATTTAGTTTTTGCGAATTCCATTCAGAAAGCTAAAAGTCAAGCAAAAAAGGGAAAATATGTACACAATTTTCTTTCTCTCAAGTTCAGAACAATTTTAAACTTTTCATTAAACTAAACAAATTATTTAGAATAAAACATATTCTTTGTATTGTGTAAGCTTTTATTTAGTGACTTCATTCGTCTATTTGTTTAGATGTAAATCATCTATACAGTTAGAAAAGCTGCATGCAAACCATTATTTTTCCCTTCAAAGTTTTGGGCGTTTGCACGATCTTATTAGCAGATCATTAGTGATAGATTATAATGGATTACCTTGTGAAGCAATTTAATTGTAGAACCAGGTGCCTATATTGGCAGTACATGTGTATTAATTCATGCCTGTAAAGGTTGTCATAAATCTTGTCATGCATTGATGTATTGTTTGCCCTAAAGTGAGGTTCTGTTTAAATGAAAAAGTAGTTATATGTCCCAGTAAGTCTGTAATTTTCATTTCCTTTTTTTCTGCACTGGCAGAATGGTAATTTCTAGAGGTATTTTTTATGTAATTTCAGATCGAGTTGCATCCTGCAGTTATGTATTATATGTCTGTGGTTCATTTTATTGTCACCAAATCTAAAATTGCTCTACTTTTTAATTGAGTAGATAGATATTTTGAAATAATTTTTTATGCCTTGAGAAGCTTTCAATGGTCATCAATTGACACAGGTGAAAAGAAATTGAATGGAAGGTGGCTTGTTATAACAATACAATTCAGTAACATTTTAAAAGCATATCTTTCATGCATGACATGCTAAGACATTTTAATAAAATGTTTTCTCAGATGTAAAACTAGATCCACGACAGCCAATCTGTTGGCAACCTTAGAAGAACACAATGGCATTTAGGTTGCTTCAAATTACCATTAGCATTTGCTGTTATTAAAAAAAGTCTTTCAAATTCCTTTAATCAACCGATGACGGATCCGTCCCTCGTCCAGGGGATTTCAGTACTACAATGTAATATGTCTCTGCTGGAAGGAAGCAGATCCTATTCCCCGTGATCATAACGAGGACCCTCATTTTTTTCTCAAAAGCCAGTGTATCATTTCTAGAAAGGAAATTGTCTTATCTTCTTGAGGGATTGTAGCTGTCTGGAATGATGGCACACTGAGCAGAAACTGTCAAGGTCTGACTGGTTGCCAAGGTGACCTTGATCTGATGATTGTTATCCTGGGTTAGAGTATTATACGATAGAATATTATGGGATAGAGCTTTAGAGAATTATTGAATATAGAGTTGTGTGGCTCAGAGATTATGGAATAGAGCATAATTATGGGGAAGATCGAGGCATTAGGGAAAGCCAAAATATTGTTAGGATGAAGAACTTATTCAATGTGGATATTGTTGTAAATTTCTCGCAAATTGGTGAAAACCATTGCATTGCTTGTGTTAATTTGAAAGGGACCCTTCGCTGCATGCAAATTTTAGGGAAATAACCAATTGCAGCACAACTCATTTAATCTAAGGTAAAATGCTTCCTTGCTGCAAATTTACTGCACATTTACAACACAATGTCTTCCAGCATGCGGTCTTCATCTTTTACCAAGGTGTCCGTCTGTAGCTTCTTTTTTAACATGCATGAAAGTCACTGATTTGATACAACTGAGAAAACATGCTGCTTCTGCCTACCATTACACGACTGTTCCATCAGGGCTGTATGAATAATTCATCAATGGCTCTGATTTAAATTTCCGTCTGTGCTGATTTATACGTTTTTTCATGCATACACATGGTCGTTTGGCCTTTCGGAACAGCTTAAAGGTGGACTGGTTTTAAGCTGGATATTGAGAGACCTAAATGCTTAGGAGCGTTCGTTTTAATTGTAGGTCACAGTCCATTTTTGATCAGTGGAAGTGACGTTAGACTATTTCGGGTCTGATTTAAAGCAGACCATTTTGGGAAGATTGTGTCAGAGAGATCACATCGTAATTGGTCTAATTTTAAATGTGCTTTACATTATCAGGCATTAATTATTTGTTTTCATACATCAATTTATTTATTTATTTATTTATTTATTTATTTATTTATTTATTTATTTATTTATTTATTGTCAAGTTCTCCTTTGTTTTCAGTTGCTATGATTCTGTGAAATAAATCAACAATTAATTTACCTTTTAAAATCCATCCTGACAACCCATGTCAACTAATACAATTATCCATATGTTCCTAATATTACCTTGTTGTACTCTTGGGTATCATACTTGGACTATAAAGAAAAGAACCAAATTAGTCAAAACTTTATTCTTGGCAGGATTAATGGATTCAAACAGATTCAAGTACACTCAAGTTCACTGCTGTGTGAATATAGTCTTGAATTAGCAAATCAGCTTAGCATGCTTCATGAAATATACATTACCAGAAATCTAAATGTTTTAGCCTGGAACAAAAGTCAGCTAATTCAGGAAGAAGTCAGTCATACATAGAACAAAGGAACAGCAGGAAACTGCAATATTGAAAAAAAAATTCAATGCCTTTTCATATGATTGCGGTAATAGAATCGCTTGGTTCATAATTACAGGGACTGAGAGACCTTATTAGGATTTATTGACTGTTTTACGGGTGTCATTGGTGGTATGAGATAAATGACAAAGATGATAGCTATATCTCCTTGCCCGGTATTTAGGTGGCATTTTTTTTTTTTCGGAGACGGATACATGTCAGCTTATATGATATTTTAATTCTTTTATTGTAGTGCATGGTATATTTAGCGAACTTTTCAAAATGTGGAAGATAGGCTTGTTATAATGTATAAGATATTTTCTCTTATATACACAGTATAATTGATTGACATGCGGAATATGTGCAAGATTTTCATGAATTTTTTTCCCTATGATTTTTGATGCCAATATGTTGAGTGGTTGATATATCTTGATCACAGTCTCTGGTCTGTTTATTTATATTACACCTGTTATTGTATCCAACATAATTTCCTGGGCAGATGGTTAAGTTTAAGCATTATAATCTGTGAGAAGAAGCTGAACAAGGTGAGCGTGCATTTATGATGAAAATTAATGTCTTTCTATTGTTTGTACCAGTTTTACACTAATCACTCGAGATTGTGTAATCTGTGCAGATAATCCCAGGTCATTAGATCTTGCCGTATATATAGCTCATGGCATATGCTTCCACTACAACTCATTCATGACATGAGGGTTTTGTCATATTAATTCGGAGATATCAAGACAGATTGCATTGAATATGAGAGCTAGTATCATGTCATATCAGTCTGCTCTTTGTCAGCTGAGCTACTATCGTGTTTCTGTGAAATGTGCCTTGCGATGCTTTGTGTATTGAAGATGCACATCTGGGTGGAAGATGTCCGCATGTGGATGGATAATGCCCATGCAAAGATAGATTTCTACATAATATTGAGGAAATTGGACATCTTGAGTTTTGACAGGTACGATGGACTTACACTCCTTCTATTTTTACTAATATTTTAGATACATTTTGAACTGAAAACACCCTGTTGGATATCATTTGACAGCCTGTCTCTTTTGTAAGTGACTTATTTGTGCTGTTCCATTTAAAACACATTTTCCACTGAATATATTATATTGGAAAGCATGTAGAAACCAAGACATTGAGGCCATTCAAAACACGTTGATCCACAGAGTAACAGATCTGCTGACTAAATATGGTCGACTTATTCAAAGGCAGTGCCAACTAATTCCGTGATGGTGTCTCCAACTCCACACGTGCCCTCGCTGCAGGAGCCTTGCAGTTAAACCTTGGATCTAAGATTTAATCTGTAAAATGGCGTGTATGGAGGTGGGGAGACCATCAGAGGATTAAGCGGCACTGCTTTGAAGTTCGGTCGGCCATATTTAGTTGGTGGACCAGTTAGTTCTTGGATCATCTGTTCTGAATGGCCTCATTGACAGCCAAGGCACTTGAGGACTTGGGCACTTGGTTAAAAGCAACACCAGGGATTTTCCTTTGCCACAGTGTAGTCAACAAGGCTATGAGGTGAATGTCCAGTTGATTTAAAGTGAATTTTGTTTGAGAGATTGTGTTTTTTTTTGTTTTTTTTTTTTTGTTTATCGTGACGGCTTTTTTTGTTATATCTATGCTGTGATTGGAGTCAGATTGCTGCTGCTGCTACAGTAATTGGATATCGGATCAGTTAAGACTTTGTTATTGAAAGCACTATAGTTTTTGTGGTCATGCATGCGTGTTTGTCATAACAGGCTGTTATTATTATTATTATTATTAATTTTTTTGGTGGGTGGGGGTATTACTAGCATAGAAGAGCCTCAGGATAATTCTATTTTTTATTATAAATGACTTCATTTGTTTGATCAATACATGTTACATTTTGTGATGAGTTGGTCATTATTTTCTTTTTAGACATATATTATAAGATAAACATATTTGAATATATAAAAACTGTTTGCTTGGTCAATTTCATCTTAAAACGGGTTTTTAAGGGCTAAGAAAGGAAATGATCATTAGGGATTTCTACAACATGTACTCACAGATTGTGTAAAATTTGGCAATTGATGTTGATTTTCTTTGATTAAAGATTGTATTTTAAATCTCTCTCTTTCTCTCTCTCTCTCTCTCTCTCTCTCTCTCTCTCTCTCTCATTGTTTTAGCAGCAGACCACTCTACTCATTTGGTCATTGATTTTGTGTAGGCTGAACATGAAGACAAATCAGTGCATTTAAACAACCACTTATTAAGTAGATTCACGTACACTCATTATTCCATATTGCACCTGGAGATGTTTGCTTAGAGGGATTTTAGCCTTTGATGAAGTCCACTGATGAGTTGAGAGCATATAGTTT
Source organism: Lingula anatina (assembly GCF_051362555.1). Classification (NCBI taxonomy): domain Eukaryota; kingdom Metazoa; phylum Brachiopoda; class Lingulata; order Lingulida; family Lingulidae; genus Lingula; species Lingula anatina. Next base: position 12,132,592 of record NC_141771.1, on the reverse strand, counting down.
TTATCAATTTGCAAGGAAAATATATTTTCACGGAGAACAGCTGGTTAATTATATAAGTTGTTTTAACGTGCGATTCATGTTTATCCCCAGATGTGTCAATCAGAGTTGTATTTTACGTTTGATGAATTTCCCAGTAAATGAACAATTGATGCTGTTGGGTTTGGTAAATCATGTTAGATATTATGCTCATGCATTGAGGGCCGTATTTTGTGTAAAACCGAAAAGAAAAAAATGCATACAGTGCTTGTTAGACCTTTGTATAGCAATAGGAATTCCTGGAAATTTCACCATGGAATGTCCTATCCAAAACTGTTGAGATAATTAGGATGTACATCCAGTTCTAGAGTAGAAAATGTCTTTTTTTACCATGACATATCTACATTATGAAAGTAACTCAAAAATTTTGAAAACATAACTTCAAGACTTGTTTATAGATTGTAATTTTTTGAACAGTTTGGAATATGGTACACCTTGATGTAGAAAGTAAAATAAAGTGATGAAATTTCAGTGAGAAAATTTATTTGCTACCTAAAGATCTAATGTGCTTTGTATGTCTCAAAGGTACAATGCTTATTATTTTTCTGAAATTTTCCTTTAAAATATATTCTATTCAAATACATAGCACTAAATAAATAATGTTTATGTTACTAATGAAAGCATTAACTTATTTACACAATACGAGTATAATCATGACTGTGCAGCATAAATAAGTAAACTTTCTTTCATTAATAATATTTATCCTATATAGATGTGTTTGCATAATACATGTACTCAACACAAGGCATGCTTGTTTAATGTTCAATAATAATTTATAAATGATTTGCAAATTCTAGAGGCATTTTTACTGATAATAATTTGGATTTTACAGAGGACAGATAAGATCTTTCATTTCATGATGAACATAACAAAAAAAATCCTTACAACTGCTTTGTAAGTGTGGTATGTGTATTATACAATAAGCAGTTCTTTGGCACAAGCTGTGAAAATTTTATTTGTTGTTAGTTTGTGTCAGTCATGGCTGATCACAGTTACTAGTCTGAGAAAGATCAGAGACAACCAAAAATTTACTCAAAAGTTTCAATACATGTACCTTTAGAGACTTTCTCGCTGTATAATTATTCTGCTTTTCAAAAAGCTCAATATTTTTCATAGAAAGATCGTCTGGCACCATTTGGTGGAAAAATACCCGACCATCTTTCTTTCATGTATTTTTGATGGTTCACAACAAGATTTATGGTTTCAATATTTGTGTTTTACAGCTAACACCAGGGACAAACTGGGGGATGTTGTGCCAGGAGTTCTCATCACCAATGCTTTTATTGGTAAAAATGAGGTACGTGTTCTTCATATTCACATACAAGTATTAGGAATTTTTTTTACATTAACAATTTTGTACTTATTTATAGCTTTTGGTAACTCATATGTACAAAAATAGCACAAGTGTAATTGATTACTTCTTACATGTACTTGTCATAATGTCAGTTTTTTTTTTTTTTCTGATGGCGAAGATGCTCAAGCTGGTCATATTTAGTACAATTAAAATAGTTATAATTAGGTATGTGTGTGTAAATAATCTGGCTTTTCACCTTTTGAACAATATTTTATGATAAATAATTTTATAATATTTTATTAATTTGATTCCAGGAGATTCTCTATAAAAATCTCTTTAAAACTTCAGTGAAGAAAGTGGGGAGAAAGATCAATGTTGAATGCTTTTTTGATATGCTGATTTCTTTAAAAGGTGCTGCTTAAATGAATATCTTTGTCAAAATATTCATAAGATTTATTACAGAACAAACTTGTTTTGAATTGATTTCAGCAATTTTTGTTTCCGCATCTATGCAATGTCACTTTTGATGCATCACATTATAAAAAGTGTGAATTTTGATTTGCAAAGAAGACAAACCACTCCAACAATCGGTTGCAATTGAATCTTTGTGTGGCTGACAGATTCGTTGTAACCAATTAAGACCTCCTCCATATTTCAGCTAACAAAAAAGAAACTTGAAGATAAAATTTCAGAGGTCTGCCCCAAATGAAGTTTATCATATGACAGTAATTTCATCTTTTGTGTTTTTGTGATATTTAATGCTGCAAAAAAAAAAAAAAAAAAGATATTTTAAGTTCCTCAAAAGCTAGTGCATAAAAGTTTGCATGTTGGAACATTGTTGGTTTTTCTTATACTACAGGAAAGGGGTGGTGGAAAAAAGTAACAACTCCATCACAAAAGCATTATCGATCGACGGAGTTTAGTTCTCACTTCCCATCATTAGAGACTGCCCCAAAACCTGGCAAGCAAATGGAAAGGAATTGATGTTATTGTCTATAAGATTTATAATGCCAAGCATAGGAAACGAGTGTCTCATTATTACCTGCCTCCACGTGCAGACGCGGGGTTTGAGATTAAATAAATCCTCTGAGACTGCCAAGATTTTATGATGTGGTGTACCGCTTCGTTGGAAAAAAGTTGTTATTGAAATATATCTTTTCATGTTTAGCAAGGGAATATTTTTGTCATTATTGTTTGAAACCCTACATGATTGCCATGAAAATTTTTTTTTTCTTTTCTGCAAAGCATAGTGTTGTATCCTCACCAAGGGAAGCAAAGGTTTTGATTTGTCTTTTATGACACTTGGCAGGGGAATACAACGTGCATCATGAATGACATTTAACAGTGAACTTTTGACCTTTCATGTAAGAATGAAACACTCGAGTCAAGTTAATTAAAGAGGAAAAGTTGACACTCTGCCTTTGATTTTGTCTCCACCGTGGGGTTAATAAGACTGATTGTCTGCCATTGGGAATATCACCTGTCATTTAATATTGCATGCACCTCTTCATTGTGAAAGGCATATGGAAAATAGTCTCTCATGGCTGCCTTGAATTGAGAACCCATTTCAGTTGTAGATATGGGCTGGTAGATACAATCAACTAGCTAAAGGTTGTACATATATTCAAGCCGTCTCTCTCTTTCTTTGGAAAAATTTCTTGAGAAATTGTGTGGCTGTGCACATTTTTGAAGTGTTTTAAAGTTTAATGTTACAGTTACTATGTTAGAACTTATTATACCCATCATACAAAGAATGACAATGTTGTTGGTGCAGCAGGTTGCCAGTTTAAAATGTCTCAAAAGTGTGTGTGTGTGTGTGTGTTTGTATGCGCACGTGCCGCGCGTATGTCATTCATCACAGAAAGAAATAACAGAGAAGGAATATCTCTGAAAATTAATTTGAGAATTCAAGCCTGTATCATAAAAAGTACCAGTACACAAAAACTACGCCTGTTAATTATTTGCACATAGCGGTACTTGTACAGTACTATAGGGATGACCTACACGTACATCATTAATGTGGTAGTGAAGACTTTACATGTCCATTAAATTGTACAGTAGTTTAACTGACCTGCATCATTTGGTGTAGTAGACACAAGAGCTGGTTGTCATGCATGGCTTTTAAGTTTTCAGGATTATGCTCTGATTTCAGGATTTCAGGGATTTCAGTCTTTATTTTGATTGTTTGTAACATATGGTCTTACATATAATTCAATGAGAAATTGTAAGCTACGTCTTCAGGATATTCAGTTTTTTTGCAGCCCTCACTCATGCATTGTGATGCGCCTTGCCTTTTATTTCTGTGTCTCTAACCTGACTGCATGCTTGGCCCCCAACAATCAGAGGTAATGACTCGCCTTAAACCAATAAATGTCAAACATGCAATATTTCCTGACTGTGGGTTTTTTCCTCCGTATGAACATGATGGATCTGAGGCACCATAATACAGCGTTCATTTCTCAAGTGGAAAGATTTCAATTAGAAATGGAAATGGGAAATCTACGCTTGGTCGCATGCCTATGGTAACGTGGTGTACGGCATGGCATATTGCTGGCTTTGCTAACTTTGTACAACTTCCACTACCGACTTCAAAGAAACTGTCTGAAAAAGATTAATTATACAGGCATCAATATCCTTTCCCTCTTTTAGATTAATATATTTCAAGAAATGAAACCTTGCTTGTTACATGGAAAAGTGGTGAATACTAGTAGATTCCTTTTTTATTTATGAAAAGCACACAAATGTTGAAAAAAGGCTAATGCTGTAGATTAAAAATTATTTAGAAAGGATAATATCCATTTTGTAGGCAAATTCTGAGGCATTTGATCTAGTCAATATTATCTAGAGGTGACATTGGTAAAAATACAAATTGAATCAAATGTATGCAGATAATAAATATATATCACCAAAAGGTCATTAAACTCATACTATTTCAGGGTTCAGTGGAGTTACAGGATGCAGGCCAGATCTGATCCTATTATTCTTATCTTTCAGAGCCTTATATCAGTTGGAAAAATTGCATGCATTTTCATATTCCCAATGCGTGCTCATTATTGCTATGTTTTTGTTATGGGCATCAGTGTGAAATTTCCTCTCTTTTCATTGGTATCATTTTGGTTGACGGGCTTTTTAATTCGATTTTTCAACCCCACAAAGAGGTTGATGGTTTTGAGACCTTTGAGCAGGAAGAGAGGCATTTATTCCCTGGAATTTCTTGGGATTCTTGGCGGAAATTACTTTTTTATGTCTTTTTTTTACCTGTGCTCTTTGATGGAGATCGGATCGATTGCTTAATGAAGCTTTGACAGCAGACAGCCTTGCGCAGCAGCCATCTTGGAAATTCTATTCGATGTTGTGCATTTACAATCTTTATTTTGTTTAGATGTTAAGTTAACTAAATTTCATATTTATAACAAATGAAAAGAATTGAAGTTAAAATTTTTATGGAAAATGTGTCATATTACCTGACAGATTTCACCAGGTCCTTTATCTACACGTGAGATCTGTTTCATAGATATCAGATTGAATAGAAGCTTATTTTAGTGACCTAGATCTTACTAATAATAAAAATAATAATAATAATAATAATATAGTTTATTCAACCATTGTATATTTATAATTATAAAATGCACATAAAACAGAAATTGTTTTACCATTTCCTATTTTAAAAAGATGAAAGAATTAATAAAACTGGCAAAAATAAAGTGAAAAATTGAGAGCAATTGGTAAAATTAATAGTAGTATGATTTACTATTAAAAGTAGATGTGGAAGTTGGATAAAAGCTTTTTAAGAAATTGTTTCCTCTAAAAGTTAAAAAGTGAACATTTGCTTGGAAGAAGTTAAAAGAGTTCAATATAGCAGGCATAACATCCACATTCTTTTCGATTTTGGAAACAGTTCTCTCAATATTAACATAAGTATATCGGCATGAATATTTTCAGTTCTTGAAACAGAATTTTCAAAAAAAAAAAAAAAATATTCAGACTTTTACGGGATCTTTTTTCCTAGCTGTCAGTCATTTATATAAGATTTGTGCTAGGTGATGTCAAAAGATAACTTTCAGATTTATCATGAGCAATATTAAATATTTATTATTATTATTGTTTTGATGATGATGATGATGATGATGAAGATGATTATGTAACCATTGTCAGTGAGCACTTATTTTCACTGTTGAATTGAAGGTAGGAATCAAAAAAGTATTTTTTTGTGTTTAATGTTAAATTGTTTCATTTTTATATTATATCAGTTGTGATTTGTACCTGCCCCATTACATTTCTAATAAGTTATTAATGCAGCGTGGTATTATTTGATGGTAGAAATGGCTGCCATTAAGTATTGAGCACTGTTTGGGTTAATGAACAGTGTACATGATGGTAATATAATGAGTGCCATCATTACCTGGGATTTTTCTGAGGCTCATATGTGAAGTATCAGCTGTGCCGTAATTTTTTATTTAGACTTCAAACACAATCATAATAGTCTTGCTTTAAGTTCTCATATGTGTATATAATTCCAGAAAAGATATTTAGAAAAACAGCAAAGAACATAGTGGTACATATTTATCATTTTTTCTCGGAAGACTTCAGACACTACATCTACTGCTTATCATAGACACTTTCCTGCAAGACATCAAAGTATGTAACAAAGAAGAGATACATCTTTGCTGAAAGCTTAAACCCTTGATCAGAATGAAAACATACTAGCTACAGCTTATTTTGAATAAATTTATTACTGGCAAGATCAAAGGGACAACTGTTAGAGGGTTAAATCAGGCTAGAAGAGAGACTTTTTATTATATAACATACTGAATTTGCAGGTATGGTGATGACTCGAATCTTTTCAATGGGAAAAAAATTACCAATATTTCAGTTGCATTAATTTGGAATCATTAGAAATATATTTCTGTACAGCATCTGTGGTGCTTTTTCTGAATAAAATAAAACTCTTAAGGTAGCCTGCTTTTCATTTTTGTTGCTACCGTTCAATAGGAGTCTTCTAATTTTTAAAATGTGTGACTTAAAAAAAGTACAGTATCTGTAAAATTCACAATTTTCCCCACTGAACAGTTTGAGTCATTATTGACAGTAGTTAACGAAACTCTTGCAGGGCATGCAGGGAGAAATGGTAACCCATAAGGCTTCGGGCTCATCTTGACGGTGACTGGTGCCTAGCAAATTGACTTCTTTTTTACTGAAATATGAGAAACTGATGCAATTAAGTGTAACTACTTCACAGATTTCTTTGATCTCAATTGTCTTCTTCTGCTTTGCACGGAAGATTGAATTGTCTTGCAGTTTAAAGTTAGTCCCAATTGCATGACGGATATGTGGAAGAAGCACTAGCTGTCAGTGATCACAATGATTACCCATTATGAAGATTGTATGGCAAATATAATGTTTCATTCAAGATGAACGGACATTAAAAGAGATAATGTCTTTTGATGTTGGTAGATAAGTCTTGAAGAGAGATAAAGTGCATCTTTTAGGTTCGAAATGAGCAAGAGATGTGCTCAGTGGAGGAAAGGATAGATTTTGTTTCAGGAAAATTATATTTTAAAGGTGAGCTAGTACATATACATGTATATACATATTTTTATTGTGTGTGATAGACTGTTTTCTTTTGTTGAATGTTCTTAAAACCTAGATCTATTGAAGGATTTTTTGTCCCAAAAAGTTATCAAAAAAAAAAAAAAAAAAAAAACGATGAGGAGCTTAAAACTAAGATGCATGAATTTCTCTAGGTCTATTATCCTATGGCAATTACATTGGCCGAAGATATATTGGTTTGTATATTTACAGAGTCCGTATATTTTGTTATAGGTTTTAACAAAAAGTCAGTTTTGGTTTTAGTAATTAGGTAGATGTTTATGGTAAAAATGCAATCTTTTCGATGGGGAAAAATTATCAACCTTCCGGATACATAATTTTGAAATCATTTAAATTATATTCTGTAGAACATTTAGTGCTTTAACTGTATGAAATAGAACCAAAAACCAGCTTAATTTTCAATTTGGTTGTTTCCACTTACCAGGAATGTTCTTATTTCAAAATTTGTGACTTTAAAAAATGCAGCATCTGTAATATTCACAATCTTTCCCCATTAGAAAGGTCGAGTCATTATGGTAACCTTAATTCATTTTAGAGCTGTGTCATCCACTATATGTGATCGTTCTGAGTTAAGTGGGCATTGCAATGCAATGACCAATGGGCGATTACATGTAGATACATGTAGCACGGGCTCCTTAGCAAATTGACCCATATGCTTCTTTAATGCCAAAGTTTTCAAATTTAACTATATACTACTGTAGGACTTGGTACTGAAACACTTTTTAAGGCCCTGGATTGATCAAAGAACAGAATATTGAAAAAAATATTTTAGTTGTAAAGGTAGCAGTTTTTAATGAAAGGTCTCGATATTTCAACCAAAATAACAGATTAAAAATGCTTTGATACTTGATAAATGTCCTCAAGTTAAAGTTGCAAGCTCTTGGTTTCGATAATAAAGATGAAAAAGCCTTAACAAGGAATTAATTGAAAATGACATTTTTTGAGCTTTCATTTCTTTTCTCCATATGAGAAACCCTAGTGAACTTTCAGTCACTAACTCTGATTGGTATGGAATATTGGAGGGAAAAAATCAAATCCTCTTGAAGGATAACATCTAAAGCAGTATTATCAGTAGGAAATTGCCCTTTCTTGCTTAATTTCCATCCCTTTCATATGCTGTTTCAACATAATTGAACTTTTATTACAGATGATTTTCTTCATAAATCTGTAAAAGTTCATTTTCTCTGGTAATGATGTGCACCAAGTCTTTCTCTTGGGTTCAGCACTGTTCAGAAGCAAAATGCTTCAATATGACCTTTGTGTGCCTAGTAATTTTGGTAATCGTCTAATATAATGCCTTCAAATGAGCTTTTATTAATGAGCAGACGTATGATTTTGGTTCCTTTGTAGGCTTTTTACATAGACATTTCTGCTGTGCACAGAAGTAACATAATAAAGCAGTCTGTGTAAGATATTGGGTTGAATTGCCTGTATTTCCCTTCATCTGTGTAAAAATATAAAATAGCCCAGCTGGATATAGAAAATGATGTCATGTACAAAATGTCTGATTTCTCCCAAATATTATCTGTTACAAAAATACCTCACAACTAATGGTGGGAATTGGAAAAGCAAAATGTGCTCATTGTTCAATTGTGCATTTTTTTTCTTCTCCTGCAGAAGGTTCCTAAATACTGTACTTTGATGGTGCCCTGTGGTCACTTTTAATGTACACAAAAGCGATCTGCTCAAACAGGTTGCAACTTGAGGCTGAAAAAGGGATCTAACTTGCATCAACAGACGGACTAGTCTGGGAATCTCTGATGACAAAAGTTGTTCATAGATAGATCGCTCTCCCATTTTTTTGTGCAGGTCAAAGTATTAAGTGGCTCTGTAGCGGCTACTTGTTACTATACGTACTGTATGTAGGTATGTTAATTACCATGCTTTTTGCAATTGGGACTTGTATTGCCCAGTTAGGTCATATGCTACCATGGGTATATTTTTTAGATTTTGTCATTTGATCATTTATAATACAAATCTAAAATAATTTGCATCTAAAATTAGTTTGAAGAGAACTGTGCTGATTATCTCATGCAATTCATTTTTGGACATGAGTATATTTTTTCACTTGTAACATTATATGATGAAGTGACATTTGCATTCTTGGAAACGTGTGAAAACTTTGAATAGTTCTTTGTGTAATTTTGAAAAAAAAAATGAAAAAAAAATCCCAGTAAGTTGTATTTGACATATATGCTGAGTAGAGATTTCAAAGCTATATTGCCTATTGTATGGGAGTGGTTACTCTAGCATGAAGGAGTGTGTATTTTGAAATGTGTTCATTTTTTGAACCCTGGTTAAGGATAACTGTGGGTGTGCGTGTATGCTTGTGCATGCAAACTTGGGTGTGTGTGTTATACGTAAATTCTTTCCATACGAAGCAGAGTGTTTATAAGGGGGGTCTTACCAAAATATGCAGAAATAATAAAACATCTTGTTTTGTATGGAGGACATGATCTGAAACAAAATTGGCCTTTGGGGCAATCGGCAAATAAGAATACTACAAAATCCAGAACTCGAGATAAAACCTTTCCTTTCTGAAATAAAGGAAATGTTGTGAGCAGTTGCAGTTGTCTCTTTGCTTTTAGCCAATCAGAGTTTGCAGGATGAATGTCACTTGTAGCACATAAATTGGGTGATTTCAAGATGAAAAAAAAGACCACCCTATTTGTATGATCTAGCTTGTAAACCAATCATAAGATATTTATTTTATAAGCTGAGATGTGCCTTAGGGTGCATTCCCAGAGATTTAGATCGATCCAGAGATTTAGATTTAGATCGACCTAACTCCCTGGGGGTTCATGCTAAATTGCAGTCAGCCGAGCGCGCACCATAGTTAATTACCCACTAATAGCTTTTAGTAGGCGGGACAGAAGCTTAAGCCGGCTAAGCCGACAGTAATCTAGTGAGACTCCCCACAGGGATAGATCGATCTAAAGCCTGTGAAAATGGGGTCTTAGTATTCATGAGAAAAAAAGAGAGAAGTCTCAGGGAAAATTCATCTTTTTGCTTTATAACAAGTTAAATCAATAAGACCTGTTTGAAAAATAGTTTTTATTTCATTTGGCCTCAAATGGGCATGGGCAATACCAAGACAAGATTGATATCAAGAAAATTTACTAACCAAATTGAATTTTCCCCTAGATGCGCGCAAAAGAAAATAGAATTCAGTTACAAGCTATTTAGACCAGTATGGCCATGTACACATATTCCATGCCAAGGGAAGTTGAAAGTAGTATACTTGTATTCAGTTCCATTTTAGCGTATTAGGTTTTGGCTTCAAAGGCATTATATTTTACCAAAATGTTTTTAAGAATATATATATTCAATCAGTTCTCAGTAAATCAGGCGTTTTTCATAAAGTGAAATATATCAGATTTCATCATTTTACAAATTATAGTGCCAGAATTGTTTTTATTCCTTACAGGATATTTTTATTTGATTTTTTTCATATCCAAGAAGAATAATGAATTCCTTTAATTGTGAATTTTCTTTTCATATGTGTTATTATAAATATAGATTAATTTCTCTACTAAATTTTTTTTTCTTGTTATCAATCATTACAGGAACAATTAGAAGCAGCCTCATTCTGCATGACCTTATCACTTTTTCCTCAGACCTTCCACCTGTGACTTCATGTTCATTGTTAGCAAAAAAAAAAAAACTTATTTATTGTAGACATCTGCATAATTTTTAATTTATTTTCCTTTTTGACAGCAACAAGTGGAGGTTGCCCCTGACACCAGCCACCGTGATTTTGTTCTGACGTTCGTGCTTTGTGGCTTTATCGCCATTGTTCTCATCACTGTCGTTGTCATCTATCTCGTGCAACGGCATTCTCATGTGCGCAAGAAGCTGAGGGAGCTTGCAGGAAACCCTGACAATGCAGAGGCGTCTGCTGATTATCAGGTTTGAGTGAAAACTATAAATAGTTCAAACTTTCAGATTCAGAAGAGCAAGAAGCTCCCATTCAGACACCTACACTTGTTGTGAAGAAATGTTTTTTTCTGGAAAAAGATGTACCTGAGAGATTTTGTACTACTTGGAAAAGTCATAGGCTGGATCTAGCTGTGCTTAATATACTGGGGTAGAATCTAGATCCTGAATGTGTTTCATCAATTTGTGGTAACTTTCTTCATGGCAAAGTCTAGAAACAAAAAAAAATTCAAAGTTAAAAACTCAAGCCATGGGTTAATTTTAATATGATGACAATGAGGAGCACATTATATGTAGACATTATTATATTTATTCTTCTGTACTAGGACCTCTGTCGTCAGCGCATGCAGAGCAAGGCGTCAGAGAAGCCAGAGCCAATTGTGGCTAGAGTGGGCAGTGTGTCTAATGTGGACCCCAAGGCCGAACCCAGTCCCACCAGCAGAAGCAGCAAGAGCAGCACCTCTTCATGGTGAGTTTTTACAAAAAAGATTGTCCTTGTGGGCCTCTGTTGGCTTAAAATATGCAGCTCTTGTTTCTGTAGTCCTGTGGGATGGACGCAGTCCAGTTACAATCGGTTCACCACAGGGAGCCAATTCTGTGGCACACGGTTTGTTTCTATAGCAAAGGTCACAGACGGGTAGACTGAGGTGTTGGATTTTCTCCCTAGAGTGAGCTGTTCGAAATCAGACAGCTTGAGTAAAAGGTTAAACCAAGTCCAGTGGACCCATGGAACAGGGGCTTTAGTTGCATTCTTGGCAATGACAGTCATGCAGATCAAATATGCAGATGATTCAAATGATGTGCAATGTGCTCAATAGCATGTCAGTGTTTAGAAAAAAAGAATACTTAGGAAGTACCTAGAGACATGTGGAGAGTGACCCACAAAGGTGGCAGACATTTCACATATTGTATTTTTCATTATGCAGGGGATTGATTTAAAAAGATTCTCATCGCTGCAGTCACTTATCTATTTATTTATTTATTTATTTATTTATTTATTTATTTATTTATTTATTTATTTATTTTATCTTATCCAATTGCTAGTCCTTAACATTATAAGTTATATATTTCTCCATAATACCCGCACAAAAGTTGCAATCATTGAATCATGACATCTGTTACGTGCACAAATAAGCTTTAAAAAAAGATGCTAAGAATAAATCACTAAATGTCATGAAAAAAATATGACTTTTATCTACCTGTTGCCTTTCAGTTTAATATTTTGGTATGATTTTTTTTAACTTGAATGGGTGCCATTCATTTTTTGCAGAGTGCATTAGTACTTTCCTTCTGTGTTTGCCTGAGTGTATGTGTGTGCTTAACCTAGTAAATTAATATGTTGTGACATTTTAGACATGAATCAAAATTTTGATATATTTTCAGCAGTCCAAAATCTATATTTCATTTATTAAACTTTACAGCAAACTGCTTTGAGAGCCTGCTTGCATGATCTTGAAGACCTAGATGTAAAACTGGGTTGCCAACAACACGGTGACATCTGTTAAAGATGCCGTGTCCAAAATTTCTCCCATAATATCAGATTTTCCTTGAAATAAGCAACTTGATCCTACTCACAAATTATTTCTCTATCTGTCTGAGCACTTGGATTTGATGTTTTATGCTGTTTCTAATTACAAAAAATTAGTCCTTATAAATGATAGCTAGTCACTTAATTCAACTGCAATGGAAGCAGAGGCGGGGCGTGGAAGACACATGCCTTCCTAAACTGGTTATGATACAAGAAATGGAAAAAGGCAAGGGAAAACATTGTGGTCAAAAACTACGCTTCAAAGACACCTTATGAAGACATGAAAAGAGCAAACATCAACAGAGAGAAGAAGAAAATCGAGGAAGGTGGCCAGGACAAGTGGAGAGGCATTGTTTAAAAGGCTGCAATGACAGTAAAGGAGGACAGATTCAACATCTGCAAGCGTGCCCACGAGAGAAGACAATATCCCTACCATCAGTGATGCTTTCATATGCCATTCTTGTGGCAAAATCTGCAGACTAGTCGGTGGATTGAAGACTCACAATGGATTCGACACCAGTTCATTAATGTCTTCATTGTTTGGGATGGAAGACTGGTTTATAGATAGCCATGTCTTTCTGTACATTCCAGAAGGAAATGTAGACATCAGGCACTTATATTTATGGTATTTTATCATTATTGAGGTCTGAATTAGGAAAGAAAAGTAATTTTGTAGAACAAGTAGACTTATAAAATATGACTTTGGGAAATTTTCAAAATACACATAGTATAAGACTGGGTTCCCATGCCTAGATCAATCCATCTAACTCCCTGGGGAGTCTCACGAAATTGCTATCAGCTAACCAGGCTTAAATGTCTGTCATGCCTACCGAATCACCAAGAGGTAAAGATAATTACCTCCTAACAGCTTTACTAGGCGTGGCAGACATTTAAGCCGGTCAAGTTGACAGCAATTTAGTGAGACTCTCCAGGGAGATAGATTGATCCAAATATCTGTGGGAATGGTCCCTAATAGTATAACTTTAAAGACATCAAAGGCGAGAACCCAGTAGAGTACCACCTGAAACCTATTGTGATAAGGCTTATTTATGATCAGTTCTAGTAGTATTCTAACAGCCAAATAGGAGCCTTTGATCATCTGATTTGAAAGAAAAAAGGTCAAAACTGATGTTTCAGATATGCTCTTAACTGACTGAATCTGTGATTGATGATAACTTACCAGCATGCCAAAGAGATATTGAAACAAAATATGTCCTTTTTCTCTATCAATGAAATGCAGTTTTCCTGCAGGATTTAGTCTTATTTCTTCAATATAAAACATTTGCATTTCTTGTTTTTCATTCCTTGAGTTTACAACTGAACATCTGTTTCCACCTTCTTTTTTGCTTTATCTCTATCCCTCCAATAATCAATTAGGGAGTGTCCAGCTTAACTCGTTGTACTAGCTGGGTTGATCCAACTCTGTGGGAGATTCTCCCTAAGTGCAATCACTGTCATCGACTTAAATATCTGACATGCCTCCTCAAATTGCTAAGGAGTAATTAACCAATTAACTAGCTACTCAAGGAGGGTTGTCATACAATTAAGCTGATTAAACTGAATGCACTTTAGTGAGAATCCTCTGCAGGGTTGGACCGATCCAGCTTGTACGATGTGTGAATCTAAACGCGGTCTAAGTCTTAATGGCATGCATGCAACATCAGCCCTACCACCCTTGAATATTATGCAATGAGAAGTCCATAGTATACTTGACACACAATTTGATTATTACTATGTTACACATAGAAAATGAATTTAGAATACTTGATAATATTTCACATAAACATTTCCTTTATTTGTTCTTTTTTACTTTTTCTCTAAATGTCATTTTGATGTTTTTGATTATTGTAATGAAATTATTAATTGGTTTCCCATGGTACAGTGCAGATCACTGTGTGACCTAAATGTGCCGAGCGTTGGCCAATCAAGAACATGTGACCCAATGCCTAAGATCTGATTTGATGCCCAGCATTCCAGATATTTGGATTTGATTGGCTGACAGCACATCATGCAAATGTTGGAGGGAGGGGGGAGTGAAGGGGAGAGCCCACTAGTGTATAATTTTGAGAACAATCATGTGGTAAGAAGAATACAGGTAGCAGAGAACCTCTATATATATATATACAAGGTCGCTCCTTGGAGAATTTTCTTAGAAAGAAGCCTTGTCGGATTTTCCAGGAACCTCAGGTTAGAGTAATAAGAAACCACATGCAAATGCTGCAGTCTGATCCCAGTAGGGATTTTGTATTATTATTGGAGAAATAAATGGGCACAAGCTCAATGGTTCTTTTGTGGGGAAAAATGCCAATTGCGCCTGATTTTGAAGTTATATCATGGCTCACTTTGTTATTGTGTTATTGGAACCTTTTGTTTCAGCATAAGGTATCTTCTGATCTCACGTGACAGTACCTCATATGTTGAACAGTTTGGCAGATACATAGTGTTTAAATATCAGATTCTGAAGATTTTTTCCCCTTTTCTGATTTTGAATGATTCCTTTTTCTTTGCTTCTCACATTCAGAAAAAATATTATGGCAATCAAGTTTGCATTAACCTCTATCTGTATTGTAAGAAAATGACCCTTTCGTAGGTGGATTATTGACAAAAGTGTCTAATCATATTCCCTTATCTTTTCATTATCTTTCCATAAAAGCATTTCTAAACCATGAATACAAGGATTGAATACAGTGTCATATAATTAATCTTCTACTCACTGAAACATTATGCACAGTTTTGTTTTCTGTGAGAAGACCTATGGCACTTCTCTGATGGTGACTGTCTGTCCATGTTCCACTTTCGCCACTGCTATTGTTAACAGATATATATCATACAGTGTACAGTCCTAATGGATGCTGAAAGCTATGTCTCTCCTTCCTATTGTACATTATCCCATAGGATTTCATAGGCAACTTGTGCCCAAGTTCTTCAGAAAGCTCCAGGAGTTAAATCAGCCGGAGAATGCAAATATGTATTTACACTGGCGCTAACAGACAGGTTTTCTGCTGCATGGTAACTCTTAGGATTTTTTTGTAAAAGCACGCAACCTGGCGATTTTCAGTGAGAAATTTAGTGTGATGGTGGACATGTGGGCACTTCTGCACAGGTGCATGTAACACTGTGTCAAGGTGGAGACTATGACCAGTTTTAAGTTGTTCAAGTTAATTAATGATGGTGTTGTGACACTGAAGAGAAGATCTCTGACTATATGACCTTATAAATTGGTTGAACAGGAAATGGAGATCACTGATTTCTCCGAAAGCAAAAGAAGTTAGTCATTTTTGATTGATATATTGATTGCACTGTTTATAGAGAATGTTTCAAATTGTCGTCAATATTTATAAGTAACACATTCAAGCAATTATTCATTTAACTTATTGACCTCTGTATCGTAACACGAGATATTTCGTGGAGTTTTCAGGGAGCAGTGTCCGAACATTGACACACTGACTCTTGTAAATTAACCCATGAAGCTTACCTTGCAATGAAGGCATATTGATAACCAGAAGTCCTGAAATGTTGATCAAATTCAATCACTTTCTTTGATAGGATGCAGAAACCATTAGATCAAAGTCTTTAGATGATTTGAATATCATATGGGAAAATAGCTCAAGAGGAAGTGCTGTGATGTTCCAAGAGGAAAGGCTGTTGGCCTTGGGGATTCTGATCTTTTCATACCAAGTGCTCCAAGAAACATGAAGCATTAGTTCGCAGTTTTCTGGTAGAATTTACTAATTCCAGCGATGCAGTATACTGTGAAAAGTGCGCCTTTAGCCAGTGAAGAGTTGTCAATGTTTTAAAAGGAAAAACATTTTACATTGATATCAGTGTGATTACTGCTATGTGTGTGAAGTCTTCTGGTATGTTGAGTCCTTTAAGTAAGCTAGGTGCTCATGAACATGTACCAATAAGTAATACCAAAAGCTAAAAATCTTGGGAGGCTTTTGTTTAGTGGGATATACCAAAAGGGATGTTCTGTTCAATAGTGATGTTACCTTTAATTTGCATCTTTTTAATGACATATAAAGAAAAAGGAAGAGGAATGCTGTGTAATTCTTCTGCTGTTGTTGCACTCATTCAGAGATGTTTCGTAGATCCCGATTCCTGATTGGCATAAGACAAAACGACCAGATTTGTTTCTCTGTGTTATAAAATTGAAATATTCCAAGGAACTTTTCTGCTTCATAGACCAGTTTCTGATAATATTAAAGAAATCACTTGGAGGATATTGCTTGGTTAGAAAAAAAGACTGTCCCGGGATGGATCCTTTATAACTGATCTAGCAGCTAGGATAAAAGAATCACAATACTTAGATTGACGGGCTGCACGGCAACAACTATGGCACAGAGATGGGGACTTACCTGGACCAGTAAATTTTATTGCAGGTACAAGTAGTTGTCGACACATTTTGGAAATTGTTTATGAAGAAAAAGTATCTTTTTTTTTGTTTGCATATTCAGACAATTTTTAAATTTGATATTGCTTTGAATTTTATTAAATTTTCATGCTGCTGGAATTGTAATTATAACACACATTGTGCTGGCCATTTCATTTTTGAGCTCATATTTTTGTAAGCCTGTATGTGGAGTATTCAACTTTTCTGAATTTAGTATGTTTTGACTATTAAAAAATTGGGCTAATTTGGCAATTAGTCTGATGGGATAATTGAAAAAGTGGTTGAAGATTTAAACCTTAAAGGTGGTATTGTGGTTGAATAGTAATTTTGCAAAACTTATTCATTGGCATTGCATGTATGTAACCAAGTGCTTTTGGAATTGTCACCGTAACCATTCCAGTAGCTAGGGGTCATTTGGTGCAGATTCCACTGATGTATCCAATTAAGAAATCTGACAAACTTCTTTTAAACCTGTATGTGTCACTCAGCGTGCCAGCTTCATTTGATTGAGTGCTTTGTGGGAATGGTGCCGATCAACCTTGGATTTCTGACAGAGATATCTTACCAGAATTCAAGAGGAGGCCATGTAGTTAATCTTGCTTTGTTTTAACAAATTATTGGCTATTATATATATAATAGTGCAATGACCCATGTTGACGTCTTTTGTCAAAATGATTTTCAGTGATTTTTCATAACACCCTTGTTCAAATGATGTAAGAAAATCTGCTTTTGATATTCCATTTTGATGTGCTTTTGTTGTATTCTGAAGGTCAGTCACAGATTAGATTGAAAATTTTCTTAATGATGATGCATTTGGGAATGAAATTCTCAGTTTTGTGATTTCATGCCGAATAATTTTTAAAGAGTGCATTCTGTTGTTCCATTTCTTTCATTCAAACAGATCACAAATACAGCCTTTGCTAGAAGAGACAATATAGCTTATGGATGAGTATCTGTAAAGGCAAAACTTTAAGAAATGCCAAGTTTTGTGTCTTTGGTCTTTATTTCATGAAAGATACTTGCTTGGTCATATTTTCAGTTTCAGCTTTATTTCACGTACAACCATGCTTATTTACAACTGCATGCCATGAGAATATAATGAGCAATATACCTGATCTAAAAAAAAAAAAAGAATGTGTGTGGATTTTCATCTTATGCTGGGAGTAAAAACACTATATACAGGAGAAAAAAAAAAAAAAAACAGGCGCTTGACTTAGAGTTATTTAACGCCATACAATTTTTCATTCCATAATCCAAATCATTTTTAGATGCACACATGTATAAATCTAGTCTCAAGGGACGCAACTGCAGTGGAAACAAATAACCCTTTAATATGTACAGAATGGGAAAACCACCATAAAAGAGATAAGGGTTTGCCACATTCTATAATAGATTGGCATAATATTGTGCACAGACCGTCTGTTCTCTGCTCTCCTCACAGGCTTTGAATCAGCTTGAAGAATGGCAAAAGTTTGCACACACTGATTCCAGTAGTCTTCCCTGGCGTATGGTGAGTTGAGTGCATACTTCGTGCAGAGTTTAAGACACATTCGAAATCAGTTGGCTTTTAACTTCAGTACAGTCATGTCAACGCTGTATAGAAGATCTGAACTAAAACAAATACAACAAAATGTACTAGTGCATCATGTTTCTTTCAACTTTCACATGTTGTATCTAGAAGCAATTAAGGTCATTACCTAGAGTGTTTGTAGTGGTGTTAGTATTCCCATGGGAACCTGGGACCTAATTGTGGTTCTCTAGTGGACTCTGATCTCAAGGTTTTCTGCCTTGTTGTGTATATATGAAGTTAATCCACTTTGCTTCCATCTTTTTCCAGAAATCACCATGAGCTGCTTTTTCTTTGGATTTTATGGTGCCTGTAATTACACGGAATCATTAATTGCTATTAAAAAGAAAGCCATTGCAAAAGCACAACATGTAATTATCACTATTGTGCTTGATTTGGTCTTAAAGTGCAATTTTAGATCTTTAGCAATAGTCTTAAAATGGACTGAGTCTGCTTTTAAGATGAAAAATGATCTAACATCTACTTAAATGGTCAAGCAATTTCCTTCCCTCACAGTGGTGGATACCTACCTTCACAATGGAGGACACCTCTGCTCACAATAGGAAAACCTATGAGGGGAGACAATTGCATTATGCCTTAATTGAAAGTTAGTCCAGTAATGGTTTTTCTCATGGTTTAAGACCATGTAACATTGTTCATGATATGAAATTGCTCAGGTGCACTAGTGTATTTTGTACTGCAATATGTGACTCATATGTGTGATAATTCCTCTGACTCGTCAATTTTTAGTTTCTATTGTCTCTGCCTGTCTGTTCATCATTGCATTTTTTCTAATGTGCTTAAATTTGCAGTACAAGCTCGCTGAATAGTTTTCACAGTATGAAGCAACCAGAGAGAAAGGATTAATGGTAAATTGAGGAAACACATGGATGTGCATAATTGATCACTTTAATGCCCTGTCAAATGGCCTTCTGAATTATAAACCTTGAAGGATTGAACTTTGAGATATCAGTGGTTCATCAATTAATCCATATTTGAAATTTGCACAACTAGATTACTGCAGCTATATTTAATCCACATTGGGAAACACAAATCATTATTATTTTTACAAATTCCAAACGAAAGTTTTTGCAGCAGAGTGCTGTTTTTTTCCTAATGTGATATCTTGTAGCAGTTACTGTACCTAAAATATTACCTGAAATTCCTGAAAAATGAGCTGAATTTATTTAAGAAAATATGATTTGTTAAGTATTTATAAACAATCCATATCATGTCATGTCATATTCATGATATATATACACTTAAAAAGAAGAAATCTTTAGCAAAAAGAAACCAACCCACTTCTACCTGCTCCCTATGGCCCAGTCACAATGTCGGCGATCTGTCGGGGATTAGTTTTGGCCGGGGGTCGTCGTAGAAAATAAAGAATCCTTGAACAATCCTAGCAATAATCCTAATAAAAGTGGAGCAGTCACATTGTCTGAGATTTTTTCAAGGATTTTGACCCGGTTTTGTCGAAAAATCGTGGCATTAGCCTCCGAGAGATGATATCTGCCTCCTCCCCTTGGTCCTCCCCTTGGCATCTTCAAAATCTTCTGTCACAGCCTCCTGCAGCAAGAGCATCTCAAACTTTTAGCAATCCGGTTATTTACTATGATTCCACCGTACGATTCGTCGGAGACGATCACATAAAGCGTACGAATCGTCCTAGGGCACCTCCGATTCAGTCGGAGGGCACCGGAGACTACTCGCAGACATTGAATCTCAACCTGATTTTCCAATCCCACACAGAATATTGCGACTAGTCTCAGATTATTCGGAGGACGCCTCCGATTAATCGGAGGGCATCGTAGGTCATCGGAGATTGTGTCTGGGATGCCCAAAATGGGTGAAAAATCTTGCGAGCAATCTTAAAATTTTAAGTTCAAAGTTGGGGACCGCGACGGGTGTGGCGATGTCTAAAAAATCTGCGACAACCCGCAGGCGTCCGGAGAGCGCCTCAGACAGGTGCAAAATCGTGAGATCTGTCTCAAGATTTTGTTCAAATTTCCTGGGTTTTACCCATCCCCGACGCATCGCAACTGATTTGTGACTGGCCACTTAACAAACTGGCATAGTAGTTGCGGGGTTGGTTGTAAGCACACAGCTAGGCACCTGGAGTAGGTCCGAACTAATCCATGCTTGATCCAGTCTTTATAGCTATTTTAATAATTAAAATTAACAAAGACAAGGATACATGCTTTTCCATGGCACACCTTGGTTTGAAATCTTTGCCACTTAGAAACAAAGAGTACGCCTGGCATCTGACGAGGCTGATACATGTTGTAGGGTCTTTCATACAAATTTTGAAAGAGCCAAAGAAGACCATTGGTATACTAGGATAGATAAGTCCTGCCTTTCTTTACATGCTGTATTTGCCAGTAACACAAGTATGTTTCATATGTGTAATGTGTACATTTGTTTTATGGACACATAAACACAAATATTGTTTTCATGCCTGTTTGGTCTTTGTAATATTACAAGATCATTGGTTCATGCAAATTGTGATCTTTTGGGAAATTAGCTTTATTTTTATGCATCACCATAGCCGTGTATAACAATCGTCTACGGCCGTATGCTGTTTTCTATCTACTTATTTGTTTTGCAGAATGCAGCTTTTCCATTGCTATTTTCAATGCTAGAATGAGCCAACAACTCCGCTCCATTAGGTGATGCATATTGGGGCCTGTTTCACATCAAGGGGTATACTTTGGCCTTAAATTTTTTTACCAGAACACTTTGGGGGATGGACAACTTAATAGTCTGGCTGTAATGTTTAAGTATCATCTAAACTTGATTAGACACAGAATACCTCTGACCATGGCATTATATATATATATATATATAGACACACACACAAAAATTCCAAGTTGCCCCCGTTTTTTAACAAATCTTTCAAATTTTATCAAAATCCACTCATAACTTTTTTGGTTAGGCATTTAACTTACAGTTATGGTAATGATACAGATGTTGTATTTTAAATTCTTAAAAGTTAAACATAACTATTGAGCGGTCTCATCAAATTTGAAAAGCAGGCTATCCTTTAGTTTATTCTATTCAGTTAAAATCACCAAACTGCTACGCAGTGGTATTTTTAAAAATGATTCTAAAATTATATATCAGAAAGATTGAGACATTGTGAAAATTCCACCAAGGTAAAAACAAAACTTTTTTGTGTGGCGTGGATAACAAAAGCTGTGCTGATTCCTTTCAAACTCGATCGACAAGCTAGTTTGTCCATACAAATTAACATGAAGGTTTTCACAGAACAATATGATTCATTGCTAATAACTGCAATCAAAGCCACAGAAAATGTGAAAACCAGGCCTTTTAGGAGGTCAAAAGGTCGTCAATAGAAAAAGAGTTTATAAATTGATAGAGTTGCGTGTTGTGGGTGGACAGTGAAATGGGAATCAAGACCTGGTATGTATTATCGCAGGTGCTACATGAACCAAATGTAGCAGTTAGAAAAATTAATCGGTGATGCATTTATAGTCCCATGTTGTATTTATATATAGCATACTTAATTGAGTTGTCTGCAACCTTTGACATTTGGCAGTTTGTTGAGCAACACAATTTAGTAAAATGTGAAGACCTAAATCTCTGTTAACTTGACACTTTTGTCGATTGATTTGGTAATGCTTATTTTGCTAAAATTTGTATGGATTTGTGTCCAGTAATACATGATGACACTGTGAACAGTTCTTTGGTGTATCTTATTCTATGATTAAAACACAATTAGATTTGTTTTAATTATGAGAGAATGTATACCTCAGACTTTTTTTTAGAAAAAAAAAGCATTTTTCTTGTTGCTCCTTGTCTAAAACAATAAATAGCAGTACATCCATATTTTGTGATACTGTGTGTATTTAATAGGTGAATAGAAGACTAATATTTCCTTTCTTATGATTATAGATACACAAAAAGTATATAGGTTTGTTTGAAAGACAATTGATGTAAATTTGGTGTGGTGACAAACTAGTAATATATCTGATCAAGCTCTTCAAACATTTACTGCAGTAGGTATTGTACATGAAGGTTTCATGGTGAAATGCCCACTTTTCAGAAAAAGACCCCCCCATCCCCTTTGAAATTGTTGGCTATGCTTATGTATCCTATTGGACCTATTGGAAAGGGGGGGGGTCTGTCTCATGAGATTCTTGAAATTTTTTTAACTCTTTACATGTACCAGTGTACCCATAGCTTCTTGTCTGATGCTTATATTTTTAGCTTTTTTCCAAGTTTAAGCCCCCATACAAGTTTGAATAGAGTCTACCATGGCAATCACAGAGCCATTTCTACGAATTTTGTGGTTCAGTAGAAAGACATGTGAGTCATGGTTAATAGACTCAGCTATTCTAACATTTGTGATGGGCATGTGGTGAACTTCAAGCAAAATGCCATTGAGGTATAGATGGGACATGGCGGCATATGTGGGGATTTTCATTTGAAGAAGCTGTAGCAGGTCCAAATTGGCTCTGAAACATACAAGTCTGTAATTACAGCCTTGTATATAATAAATAGCTTTATAGATACAAAATCTCTCTCACTTTGTGCATCTCAAGCTTGTCATATTCTTATTTGATTACTGCTATTAAAGGATCCAGCTGTCTGCACAGACAGTGTTTCAAATTGATACAGAAATCAAATCACCTTATTTTGCATAACAAAATTTCCTATCAAAAGAAAATACTAAGATGAGGATCTTGACCCATCTCCCGTTATTGGTGTGATTGAGGATGGAGAACCATTGGGAAATATGGACTATACTTCCAGACCATGATTGTGGTGTAAAAGAGCATTCACAACCAACTTTTCAGTTGGTCGGCCATATTTGATCTGCAGAGTAGTTAGTCCACAGGTTGTGAATGTGCTCAATGCGCTCTCTTAAGTTTTAGATGTGTTTTCACGAAAGTCCCCTATTCACATCGATGATCATGCATGCATTTGGTGATTTATTGGCGACTTGGAGTGCAGTGGCAATAATGGTTCCCATGATGAAAGAACCCATTCATTGGTGATGGGGTTTCTGCACTAGGATCAATATGTTGGTGAAAACATTATGCAGGAAGTGAAATGATACTGTGGCGGAGCTCCGTTCCTATCATGTCAGACCTGTCAGTGAAATTGGTTCAGTATAAATTTGCATATTGCCTCTTTTTATATCAATACAAGATAATTTTTCTGGAAGTAGTGTGGAGGTACCTTGGAGTGATTCAGTCTTTTTTTTGGTATTTCCAGTACCATGCCTGTAGCCAGTAGAATTTTCACCAGGGACTGTAATATCATGGTTATATTTATATAATATACAATATAGACACACATAGAGAAACTTCTTTGTGTATTCTTTTTACTGATTTAGTCAGCCTTACCTTCTTCTACAGCCATTTCTTTATAGATATGAATGCAATTATGAAACTTTCCCATATATTCCCAGTGGATATGGTAATGTGATACTGATGTAGCCATCCTGTTTTCCCCATTTATAACTGTCTGTATAAGATTCCACCCAGTATTGACTGTAAATGGAAATTCTGCCCACGCTACAGGCGCTTGCTTATTTCCTAAGCCCAGAACAGGAGTACTGAGCAAACAGAAAATGCCTTGAAGTGCTTCACAAATTGAGAGAATATTTAGTCAAAGATAAGGAAAAAATAATTTCTTACATGTTGGCTCTGAATGCTCGAGTTAGAGGTTATCTTTAGATGGGTCATATGGATTCATTGTATTAGAATGCCTTCGTTAGATTTATGCAGTAAGAAATGATGTGGTTCTCTTGACAAATATAATAGACTTGAAATAAACAGGACTTTCAAACATGGGGTAGGTGTGAAACACATGTAAAGAGATGATATGCTATTTTGTCTATGAATTCTTCTGCAGTTAATTTCCCAAACCATTTGGATTATTGAAGCGTCTGAAACTGGTGGGTAACTTCCATGAAAGTGGTACCAAGAGTTATTGTTGGAGGATATGTTACTTCTTGGAACTTTTAGCAATATACAATTTAATTTATTCAGGCCTGAAGCCAGGGCATTCGAAAGAATCCCCCTTTACTGGGAAAAGGTCCACTCTGGGTAAATTTGATCTACATAGGTAAACTAAGGTTTCATGACAAAAGGTCCACATTTTCAGAAACAAAAAACGTACTTCTGCAATTGCTGGCTACGAACCTGTCATTCTAGGGTATATCACTCATTTTGAATATGGAGAAAGAAATATAATGGCTTTTAGCTTTCCTATGATAATGGAAATTACAACTTTATTTATGTGAAATATTATGGCAACCAAAGTTTTTGAAAATATAAATATCCCATACAATGTCTTAATTCTCTAAGTAGCTTGGACAACTGTCCATCTTTACTTAGCTACACAAATGTTCCACCATTCAAGTAAATATGTTATCCTTGGCAGATATTGCTCAAAAAATCAATGAACTTTGAGGAAGACCTAAAGAGTAAATGTCGGTGGGATTGCAAATATGGTAGTTTGTAGACTTATCAGTGAGTTGTATTGTGTGGCTGAGTGGAGGACCTACTTCACACATGCGTTATCTATGAGCTGAAGGTAAGTCTAGATGAAGAGAAATTTATCTCAGTTCTTCTGTAATATAGTTGAATCAATTGTAATGTTGGTTATACAACAAAGCGTGGAATGTTTTATTTTCAGAATGGTGTCTGTGTGTGCCTGCTGTAAAATGTTAACAATCCCATTTTTCATTAAAGGATTTTATAGTATTACATTTCTGAAACATAAAGCATGTTTTGCATCTTTGTGGTAACGTTACCAACCAGTGTTATCTAAATGGAGAGATGACAGTGTTATCCTTAATTGGACAGATACAGTCTGTGATTTTTTTTCTCTCTTTTTGGAAAATTACAGACACGAAACTGAATTAGCTGCATCGGTGCATTTTCATTTGCCACAGGAAACCAAATTGGCCTGCCCATTTCCAACAACGCATGACCAATTTGACCAATCAGCAGGCTTTGTTGTGCATTTTTTTTCTGCACAGTACAGTGCTTTTTACCCCTGTTGTGCAAGGCTGTAATGATTTAATCAACAGTAGCAATTTTCTTTAAAGCTTTTTCTGTAGCAGACAATTCATTTAATTGTAAAGTGAAGTCGAGCTTAGGGTGATCCAAGTGAAGATAGCTAGAACATTTTAGGGGACAATTTTTCATTTATTTCGTAAATGGGCACCTCAGAAAAAGGCTTAAATGTCAGAATTATATCTTCACTTTTTCTGTCTAATTGTATGTGAATGACAGTTATGGGCTCTCAGAAACCTGTCTGCGTTTCACTCAGTTAATTCCTTGGTGACTTTATTCATTTTGAGCCGTAGACCAGTCCAATTTCTTTCTTTTTTTTTTTTTTTTTTTTTTTAACCGTCTGATTGCTGCTACATGTATATCCAGTTCACTGCCTTTGTTTTGTAAGAACTAGGTTTTAAGTTTTCTGAACATAATCAGTGAAAAACTGCTTTGTTTGCATACAGTGATGGTTAGTGGACACTCTCTGATTGATATTGAAATGATCTTGATATTCAGATGATCCAACTGATTTTACAGAGTTGGCTGACTGCATGGTTTTCATTAATGTTTTTAATGTTTTTGTTTCGAGAACTTCTCGTTGCATATGCACATATGTAGCACAGTGCCAAACTGGTAAACCCATTCAGCCCACTGGTCTTTATAGCTTTAAGCTTTGTATAAGTCATCCCATTCTTTCTTTGTGGCAACCCAGAATTATAAATGATGTACGATTTAGGTTACAATTTATAATGGTAGAGTTAATAGCAGTCACATGAGTTCAATGTATAATTGAGACACCCTGTATATAAGTGGCTGTATGTGTGCACATTATGTATTACACATATATGTCATTGCCAGAATGGGAGGATTTCTTATGCAACAACTATATACCTCGGAAAACTGATATGATTAGACAATATTTGGTCTAATTAAATTGGGAGGACTGAAGAGTAGCACTCAAATGGGAAGCTAGATTTCCAGTGATACCAGGAGAGTTGACAGGTTCAAATGATGTTGAGACAGAATTAAGCTGTGTTCTTTTGACAATTCTTACCTGTTATGAACCATAATACTGTGAAACAAAGGTATGTATGATCATACTCCTTGTGTTAGGGAGATTGTGTTCCTCCCCAAAGTGTATAAGATTCAAATTTTCTTGCCAAATCAAATTTTCCTCGATTAAAAATTTCTGTGCATTAATTTATGTGCACATCATATACATATCTGTCAATGTAGAAAATTGCCAAAATGAGAGGTTTTCTTATGCAACAACTATACATATCAGAAAACTGACATAATTAGGCAATATTTGGTCTAATTAAATCTTGAAGTCAGGAGAGTGGCTCCCAAATGGGAAGAATCCCAAAGAAGCCCAAAAAGCTGAGAATGTAGAGATAGAAACTGTGTCCTTTTGATAGTTCTCTTCTGCTTATGAGCCATTATGCCATATGAAAGCTACAATTTCTGTGCATTAATTTGTTTCATATATAGAGATTGTATCATTGAAGCATGGTTCACAGCAGTTATATGCTTTTATATTTTTCTAGAATTGGATCATATTTGAATTGTAAAATTTATGAAAGTCTTAGACACTTAAATCTGCATATTACAGTTTTAAGGTGAGTGCTGTATGGAAATGGATCATCTATTCAAGCACACTTCCTCTAAATAATTTTATACTATAATACATATTTTAATGAAATATGTCAATAGATTATTTATTCAAATGCTGCACTTCATTATACATGTTGCTTTATGAAGTAGTTGTTTGCTCACCTGCATATCCACTGCATTCAGACAAGGACTGTTTAGACTGAAAAATAGTCCAACTCACACCATTTGCTTAACATATATGATATTGTGACATTGAGGCCTCTTTTCTGCTGGTAGTGTGGTGGTGTGAGTTGGACCAATGTCTGGTTAAACTGAGGGTCAGTGTAACAGAAAGTCTGCCCTCCACATAGTTATAATGGTTAGGGTTAGCCTGACCTAAGTGGGTCAAAATCTAGGGTGTGGCTTACCTATACAAATGAATGGAAAGCGGACTTTTTATCATGGTGGACTCTCTGTCATGTTACATCGGTTTTAAAAGATTCTTGTCTGAGCAAGCCTCCACAAAGTGGACAGCTTGGTGACAAGATTGACACAGGTGTTTTCTATGTGACATTAAGATACAGGTGGAACACATATGTTTCTACTCAGTTATTTACTACGCTATGACATGTACATTAGGCAGACAAAGAATTAAGGGACTTTCACTGACTGCATATACTGTGTCTTCCAAAAGGTAATTTCGAATGTAAAAAAGCATGTTAATCTGTTAAAATGATTGCATTCAGCGAGAGTCCCAAGGTGGGATCATGGATCGATATACATAGTCTAGACCAATAGTTTCATTGGGAATGATCCTTTAAGTCATGTCAGTAAGTTGGAGTACTCCCACAAAAAGTCTTGTTGTCCATATAAAACTCTTTATAACACACCGAACAGTATGTTATTTGACATCCCAAAGTTGGTTGTTACTATGCTTAAGATTGTGTTAATAAGAAATAGACATGTATGTACAAGACGTGTGGACGGAGGAGTACTTTACACCATGCATGGTATGGGAGGATTTCATGGAAAGCACAGCTGTGTGTTGGCTGTTATCATGAATTCTTTATGTGGGACACATTTAATGACTGGTATCAAAGATGCACTATAGTTCCACTGCAGGATGAACCAAAACCAGAACTACATTTTAGGTATGTGAAGTTTGCATGTGTGTGTGAGTGTACATATGCACATGTGGTTTAATTCATGAATAACTTTTGGAAATTTTTAAGTAGCTGTGTGTGTGTGTGCTTGTATGTGTTCATGAATGTGTGCCTGAATGTGTGCATGTTTCCTCAAATGATTTCTTCTTCGTTAGTTTGTAGTTTCACTGCGTGCAAGATGATGAACCAAAAACAGTGTTGGGTATACGTGATGCGATGAAATGTAATGTGATGTAATGTGATGGGTGTCTGTGCACGCATTCCTGTGTGTGTTTTGTTAGTGTGAGTGGATAGGCATACACATGTTTTTACACTACGAACGGATAATATAATGTAGAATAATTTAAACTGTCCAATGTTTAGGCTGGGATGCATACTTCCCCCGAGTTATTTTTGAGGAAGTCTTTCAATTTTTGCGCGAAAAGATTCAAGAAAGACGTTGGCTTGTGGATATAAAAATATGTGCCCTGGATACCGGAGCTGGCTATAGGTTTTCTCAGTGAAGAGTGTAGTATTTCTGGTAGCTGGACCCCTACTGGACTTTATACAACCAGCATTGTGAAGTCATCTGGTCGTCTGATTGCATGTTTGAGATCTTGTGAATTTCAGACTGGAAGAGAGTCATCTAACAAACATCTGTGTTGGACCACTGTCTGTGGATTACCTGGATAATGTGTAGGGGCGTGATTTATTTTAGAGCCATTCAAGTAAATTTGCTCTAGATCATTTTATTTCTGCATGGGAGGTTGTGGCTAATCAGTTAAGCAAATTTGCCAAAGGCATTCTGAGGGAATTTCACAGTCAGTTGAGTGTCTATAAAAGCAACTTTAGAAAGGAAGAATGCAGATGGAAATGTTAACCAAGCCATATGTCACATGGATTGGGATGTAAAAATTCACGCAGAAGTAAACTACATGAATGCACATAAAGGAAAATGCAATATTGTTTGGAAAAAAACATTCTCAAAGACAACCAATTAAGTCATATTACAAGATGCTGAGATTTCATGGAGACACGAACTGGATGACTATCAACAAAAAGGAACTGTATTTTTTCTTCCATGACCAACAAAAAAGAACTTTTTTTTTCTTTTGTAGCTGAGTTCTAAAACAAACATAGTATTCTGTAATTACTACTAAGTCATTTTGCGCAGCGGTTGGTACTAGGTAGATATATAAGGAAAGGGACCACCATTTATCATTAAGATGATAGTTTTTGTAGCCAACTGATCTCAGATGTTGTTCGTGAGTGATAAAGTAACTTGTAAAGAAGCAACTCGGATGGAACATCTCAAAAAGGTAATGTAATCATACTCCTTATGTTATGGAGATAGCATTCCTCTCCAGAGCATTATAGATTTATATTTTCTTGCCAAATCAAATTTACCTCAATAGAAAAAAAAAATGAAGAAGAAAAGGAGAAAAAAATTTTCCTCTTGCATATCACAGCTTGACCCGTCCTTCTACTTCGATTTGATGAGTTATACCATTTTCTAATGAAATTATGTAGTTCTAAAAGACTGGCCATGCATTTCACTTATTAGACTGCCACATGTCTTCCTGTACATTTGGGAAGGAAATATTGACATCAGATTTTATTTGAGGCATTATATTATTTTTAAGGTCTAAATTGACAGTGTGAAGGAAAGTTATCTTTGCAGGGTCTGTAGAAATATAGGAAATTTGGATCTGGGGCATTTTTAAATACACATGCTTTTAATTACTAGTAGAGAATGAGCTGATCGTCCAAATATGTTATAAGTGTGTTGAGAATGGCAGACTTAAACATGGTCCTGTCTTTGTTTTAGCAGCAAACCTTTCATTACCCATTTTCACATAATATTGATTAATCAGTTTTTAAATTTATTAAGAAATATTTTGTATATGTTACCTTTAAATGCTTTTATGTGTTAAAGTGAACATTAACCCATTTTTGAGGTCTTGATGACTTTAAATTGTACACCCGGTGTATATACAGTTATTGAACTCTCATAATAGACATTAATAAAATGTTTATTATCATAATCATTATAATGTTTATTGTTATTATACAATGTGTAGTTAAGTTTCATAGGCCGTCCAGTCAGATTACATATTGTTGCCTAGGTAACGTTTGCTTTAGACATAAGGCTTCTCCTGTCTTGTCTTTCTCTGAGCACTGTAAGGGTTTCTGATCTCTGACAATCTTTTCTGGTACAGAGCTGTAAGTTATAATTCTTCCTTAACTCAGTCTGGTGTATTTTATGATAATAATGACATTCAAGAATAGGGCTGTCACCGTGACCCCTGTAGTTTTGTAGTAAATCCTTGTATGTCTTTTGCATCATTAGGACAAACTTTTACTCAATCAAAACAAATTAACTCAATCAAAGTATCTTATCTTGTACTTTAAAATCCTAGACACTTTATCAAAATATCATCCATGAAATTGTTGGTAACACTGAGATATTTCAAAAGCCTTGATGTCGTAATTGTAGCATGAGTAAGACAAGTTTCTTCGTTTGGATTCATGCAAAGAAAAAAAAAAACAGCAACAGGAAATAGGATGAATGCACAAGAAAAATAGAATACCAAAGCACAAGACTTGTTATCATGCAATTTCTTGATTTAAAAAAATCCTTGTGACATTAAAAGAAGCTAATATACAAATATGTAAGATGATATATATTTCTTGCAGGAGTAGGCAATGTTAGAAAAGTCTACGTAAAAAGAGCCATTTTTTTTATTATTAAATTACACCTATGTTGCCAGTTGAGTATAGTATAGTTTTCTGTGTATCTGTCAGTGTTTTACCTGCTCATCTGTGAACACCTATAGTGTAGGCACTGAACTTCAAATTAGCTTTTACTACATAAACAGGGGCGGATCCAGAGATATTTTCTGACAGTCTTCCAAATTATCTATGTTGATCCATCCTCCATTTTTGACCGTCTTCCGACAGAAAACATTAAATACCCGTCAATGTAAACTTGAAAATCTGACAGTCTTCTGGAAGACCCTGAAGACGGCCTAAATCCGCCCCTGATAAAGGTATACTCTGGACACATAAAGCTGTTCTTTTTTGGTCTTTCGAACTTTTTATTGGCTGCACAAAGCTATTTAACTTTAGGCCTGCTTGAACATGACTGAGTTTAACTTTAATGTGTGTGTAATATACAGGCACTGCTGCAACACAAAGACAAACCGTGTAATATGTATAAGATTTATCCACTGCGTTCTGTTGTAAATGAGGGTTGTTTTATTTAATATGAATGATGTCAAGACCAGTGTGATATGATCGACTTCTATATGCAGGCATACTAGAAGTACTATAATGGGAAATTTCACCATGAGATTGAATTTTTGTACTTTATTGTTAAAGGAAGAGGTGTTTTTGGAACTCATGCTTTTATAAATAAAAAGCAACATTTGGATGGATGTTGTAAAGTACACATATGAAAGTGATAATATATAGAAAGTTTGAGTAAAATTTTAAGACAAACGACTGTGAATTTGGAAGTGTGATGTGTGAGCTTGGGTCATAATTAAGAGAGAATAAGTGTATATATAAGTGTATTTAAAAACACTTTGATTTGAGGTCAGTTGAAACAATAATAGTTGCTATGATAATAAATTGTGGACCATTATGTATATATCTCTAGCTGGTATGAAAAACATATGAGAGCAAATTGTTTAATGTATTTTTCATGTTATCATTTGGTTTCAGGAAACAGCTGACTTATTACAAATAATCTGAATTCACTTCTTAATTTTCACCAAACAGACGAATAAATTCTTTTTTCTTTATTTTTTAGGAGCGAGGAACCTGTCAGCTCCAATATGGATATCTCTACAGGACACGTGGTACTGGTAAGTAATCTCTCTCTCTCTCTCTCTTGGCAGTTCCATTCATACAGGTTCCAAGTTTAAAGGACAATCTTCATGTAAAAATCCATTTCTCGAATTTTGAAGATTCAGCACTCAATCTATACACTAGAGGTATGTTTTAATCGATCCCCGCCATTTAAAAATTATAAAAACAATCTATTAATAGTAAAAAAGCGTTTTAGTAAACCTCACCTCAATATGCATAAACGAAGCAACAGATCTGGGTCACGTGGTACTGTGACGACAATCACGATAAAGGTCTATGAGACTCAACTGAGCTGCATGGTACATACAGATGGAGAAGTTAAGGAAAGTTGTGTTGAACGGAGTTGAGGAATTTTCGTTATGCCTCGGTGTGTTGCCGTGGGATTCACCAAAATTGCAGCTCTCGTTGACAATCTTTCTTTGTCTGTGACGGTCTTCCGTGACTTACTAACTTCGGTGACAATAGTTGCGATGCTCTAGATCATGGTCACCTCAGGTGGTTTAGATCATATCAAGAGCTGGTAGTCTTTCAGATTAACTGTCATCAGTTGGCAAACTTACTGATTGCTGATGCATTCTAAATGCATTGTAGTTGACCAAAAGCTCGTTTACAACAAACCTGTTAATTATGCACCGCTGCACTTCCCAACCCAGGTAATAAGAGGTATCAAAATCGTCTTGGTGGGCTTTCATATTTTTCAAAATATCTCATTTATTTCATGGGGTGATTTTATTGGTATTTGTAAATGACGTTTAATATCAATATTTAAACAATTGAGTTCAAACACCGTCGCGAACATTAATAAAAATAATTGCTCTCAGGGTAACTTGAAGCATGCGTATGCCCAGGCATTACTTCCGTGGAAGAAAACGTGTTGAAGAACAAACAGAAAAAAAGAGCGGTATATTAAAGAAAAAAATAGGAACTTATGTACTGAAATGGTTCGTAATCCTAATTCGTTTATGCTTTGAGGATTTGTTTCTGAATGTTATTTCATCTGAAGTATAAAATAATTTAAAAGATTTATCATTTTATACCTTGAAATACAAGTTCTGCGTCTGTACACAAAACTTTTTGCAAATTTGTATGCTTTGTCAAACCCAAAAACATGTAGCAGATCAAGGTAAAAGAGCATTGTTTGCTATAAGTTGCATGGGAAAAATCATTACTTGAATGTTTACTAAATGTGCAGTTTTACATACGTGAGTATAAAAAATTAAAAAATTCCAAGCACGCACAACAAAATGTAGACTAACGCAAAACATCAAGAACAGCGTAATCTCAGCAAATGTGCCCCATATAGTAGCTTAATTTCCATTAATAATAAAATCATCATTTAAGTCAAAAATTTTCTGTCGATTTAATAAATGTTCTAATTTATCCAGAACGGTATATTTATTTAAGAGGAGGCTAACTGAAATATAGTTTTATTATTTGTTTATTTTGTATTTGAAAATTGCCCATGTCACTCTGTTAATTAGAAGGTCTAAGCTGGATCAAGTCCGTGCTAAAATTCCTATGAAGCTGTGCAGGAAAAATTCTTCCTTTGTTTCTCTAGCTCCTCAATAAACCCGGTGTTCAGATTTTATCTAGTACCCCCAGGTCTGCGGGAGCTGCTCTTTGAAACTAAAGCACAGGTAGATTTTTATCTGAGATAAATATCGCCAGCCATTTAACCCTCTAATTAAGAGGTAAAGGAAGTTCCAGTTAGATGGATGATTAAGATGGGACTTGTAAAGGTAACGGGCATCGTTTACCTCAGTTTAAGAAAAGTATCCAAGACGGAGTGTCAGCGGTTTAATAAAATTAATTGAATTTCACAAATAACATGGCCCTCATATGCAATAATCCACAGTACCCTTTACTCATTCAAATGCAGTATTTTATACAACTTGGGATAACCATAATTAAATGCTCGTTAAAGAATTGACTAGACGGGAATGGTTTTACACAGCTTCATGAGGATTTAGATCCCTCGGGTAAGAGATTTGAATGAGTATTAACTTTTATCAGAAGCCAGAGAAGTCATTTTACAGGTAGACAATGCAGCTCAGTTTGACAGCTAAGCACGCTCTGTTCTCCAGTGGCTCGATTGTCGTCATCGGACCACGTGACCACGTAGCTCATTAACTCCCAGGCCGAACAAAAAGGACGTTTTTTAAAGCCAAAAATTTACAAAATGAGCTTTTAATTTGTGTATTTGGATAAAGATATCGTTAGTTGGGCATGTTTTCTGAAGAATATGTTCCGTTCAGGCCATTCTGACGGTATGAAGCAAATCCTTTAATCAGTTTTGATACTAATAAATAGGATTAAAATATGCAAGCCACATTGGGTATACAGTGTGAAATGCCAGATACTGCAAGGAAACCCCTCTGCCTCTGATACTAAAGCAGGGGCAGATTTAGGCCGTCTTCTGGGTCTTCCAGAAGACGGTCAGATTTTCATGTTTACGTTGACGGGTATAAATTTATTTCTGTCGGAATACGGTAATAAGTGGAGGGTGGATCAATAAAGATAATTTGGAAGCCTGTCACAAAATATCTCTGGATCCGCCCTTGTAAAGTCTCTAACATACAGCTTCTGTTAACTTAGCGCTCATTAACAATGAAACTATCAGTCACTCTGTGGGGACTCTTGCTGAATGCAATCAGATTAAGAGATTAATAGGCTCCCTCCTGGTAGTTTTGAGTAGGTTACAAAAAAGCTGGTGATTATACAAGTATGTATACATTGGAAACAAGTGGAGGCGTGTGAACCATTGGGAATGGGTCCTTAGACTGCATCGATCTGTACGACCAATGTACTATAAACAGCTTATTTTTTCATTTGGTAATTCAATCTTTTTTCCCCATCTTCAGTCCTACATGGAAGACCACTTAAAGAACAAAGACCGCCTCGACCGTGAGTGGGAGGCCTTGTGCGCTTATGAGGCAGAACCCAACACTACGGAGGCGGCCAATCTCCCCAATAATACGCGCAAGAACAGATATTGTGACATTCTCCCATGTAAGTGTACAGTGTTTTTTTTTTTTCTTTTGGGGGGGGGGGGGGGGGCGGTTTGTTTGTTTGTTTGTTTGTTTTTTGTGTTTAAAAAGTGTCCTAGATGTTTAAGAAATTGTTTAATAGTTTGTAAGGAAATCAAGTGGGATTCGCAGATTAAAAGCTCTGAACTAGCTTTTGTATAATATTAATGAGGTGAATGAATAACCCACATTGGGGTATTTAGTAGCAGCTGGTTTGATCAAAATTCTGTCGTTACCAGTAATTTTTTATCATGGGTTTTTGCATGGTACTGTGTGAATATTCCAATAGCTATTGCACTTAATTATGCAAAAGGCACTGCTTTCAGTTGTGTCTGTTGAAAAATGCTTCTTGGTACTTCAACAGGTAAAAAAACCCTCACCTTTGCCAACAGTGGGTAATCAATATGTTTGTCATGTATGATTGATTGATACAGAGATGAAAAAATAAAAATAAAGAACTCTAATTAGGTGTTATAATGATATGTTTTAGGATATACAGCCTTTATTGTTTTCATCATCACATTGTTTGGCCAGATGCTTTGCACTATTTTGTTTTTGTTTCATTTTCAGACGATCATTCCAGGGTGGTTCTTAACGATTCCACCAATGTGTCTGGAGGTGACTATATCAATGCCAGCACTATTGTAAGTATAGAGATATATTGCTTTTTCCCCCCCCAAATTTTACTTCTACATAACCAGTCTAATTTCAATGTAGCAAGATTTAAGACCAAACGTTTCTCAAACCCTTGTATATCTTATGCTTGATCTTACTCTTAGAGGTCTGTGTTTTATTTTGATTTCTGAATCAATATGATCTTTAATGTAAATTCTTTATGTTACTATTTTATTTTAAAATTTTTATTCAAACTCATCATCTGTACAACTTCAATGTTTTGGTTGCAATATTTTAAATATAATATTATATTAAACTATATATAAAATGAAATACTTATTTAGCTCTCTCTCTCTTTCTCTCTCTCTCTCTCTCTCACACACACACACACCATGCCATATGTAAGTGCCATCTAGGCTAGGTTCTTCAAGCAAGACATTACAGTTCACAATTACACAACACATATTATCATGTGTATCTTATTTACCATATTTTATTAATATGTACCACAAAACTGGCTCAGGTTATTGCTACCAAGGGATATTCTATGAGTTCTATCACTTTATTGCAATTAAATGATTACATTGGAATTTTAGCACTTGCAGTGTCCCTACCATAAATCAGGCCTTCTTCTCCAAGAAATGAGGTTCATAAGTATTCATTTAGGCTCTACTTGTGATGTTGCAATCCTTTTTCCAGTCCTTTGTCTGTTTTCCCTGCCACATTTTCTGTACAAGATAAAATTGGAATTGACATATTTCTAATATGCATAGGACATACTGTTTTTACTGACATCTGCAATCGTGACAACTGTTATGTGACATGCAGATTGGAGATAAATGATGCCTCTTGAATCTTTAAAGAACAACCAGGGGTCGTTTTTTGTTTCATTTCATTTGAAATTGTGCAGAAAAAAATGTAATATGTTTACTTTACATAAAAAAAATTCCTTGATTAAACAGTCACGATCTCATAATTTTGTATGTGACCAAAAATGGAGATACATGATAGCTCTTGAATCAGTAAAGAGCAACCAGGGGTCATTTTTTGTTTCATTTCATTTGAAATTGTGCAGAAAAATTACTGTAATTCGTTTGTATTATAGAAAAAATATTTCCTTGATAAAACAATCACGCAATTTTGTATGTGACATGAAAGTGCAATTCTGTTTATTCTTGCTCACGCCAACCTGAATTTGTTATAAATTGAAGCGATGAAATAGAGTTTGTCTAGAAACATGTCTAGCTTGAAAAAAACTTACTGTAATGAAGTTGGATTAAATGATGAATGATTTTTCTTGATCTGGCATAAAGTGAGAAATCTGGTTAGATGAAGAGCAAATTTTCGCAGAACTTGCTTATTTAGGTTAGTTTTAAAAAGAAGTGATTTAGAGAAGTTTCTCCAGTATAATGAGCAGCTTGAAAACCAGTCTGTAATAGACATTTGTCTAGAACGGACCGAAAGCAGAAAATGTGTTAAGCTTAAGAACAATAACTACTAAAGATGCTGAAATATGGAGCAAAAGTTGAAGGATGGTTTGGAAGGAAAAGGAGTTAACAAATACTCGGTTAGAGGGATTTTTTTCTAGAAAAGATAGGAAAGGTAAACCGAAACTGATTTTAACCATATGTCAATTGTTCTGCATCTGCTGAAAATTTTGTCACTAGCAGTCGTTAATTTTGATTTGTAGTCAGATGATTATTTTTCATCAAAGGTTTTGCAAATTAGCAAAGAGCAATCATGCAATTTTGTTTCATTTTCTGTAGCACAACTTTAGGCAAAATGCTTTTATGTTTTCAATATCATTTATTTCAGACTGATCACGACCCCAGGAATCCTGCTTATATTGCAACGCAAGGTCCTCTACCACACACTGTTGCCGACTTCTGGCAGGTAAGTAATTTTGTGACGTACAATGTATTATCCTGTTTTTCTTAAGTATTCTAAAAAAAATGTTGAATTATAATGCTCTGCAGTTTATTTGAGAATACGTATTAAAACAATGAATTTATCACATAAGGGCTTGATTTTGATTTTCAAGAACAAAGATTTGAAAGTGAAAGTTTCAATTCCGTAAACATTACAAAGTGATATATACCCAAGTTGTCTCTCATTTCTAATCATTATGATCTGTAAACTTAAATTTCCCATTTTTGTTTTCTCTCAGCTGGTGTGGGAGCAAGGCAGTGTGGTCATAGTGATGTTGACCAAGCTGACTGAGAATGGAGTAGCCATGTGTCATCGCTACTGGCCAGAGGAGGGAAGTGACCTCTATCACATCTATGAGGTAAGATATGGGTACTGACCACATTTTGGTTGTAACAGGACCACTGATTGGTTAAGTTAAGTTGAAACTGTGGTAGTACATAGAACAGTTGTGATTGGTTAACTGAAGTGGAGAAGTGAGGATAATGATGGATTGGAACTTGGATGTATTCCGAGTTTTAACAGGGAAAATGATGAGTGGTAGCGGTGCATGGAACATTATCTTAGTGAACTGCTATGACAGTAAACATGCAATAAAAACTTTTTCAACTTAAATCCAGCTGAATTGAATTAGATCAAGAATTGGTATGGTTTATACTTACAACCAACTAGTATTGGAACTGTGTGTGTGCATGCATGCGTATGTGTGTACACGTGCAGGCATGCATGCATATATATAGCATCCTACATGTACATAATCCTACTTCAAATTTTAAAGGTCCATCTGGTATCGGAACACATCTGGTGTGAGGATTTTCTGGTGCGCAGCTTCTACCTTAAGAATCTCCAGACGGGCGAGACCAGGACTGTGACCCAGTTTCACTTTCTGTCATGGCCCGACCTCGAGGTCCCTTCATCTGTGAAATCTCTCCTTGACTTTAGACGGTCAGTGTTTTTCTATTTTTTAGATGGATTTGAGCATTTGCTTGAAAAGCTGTTCTAATTCATGCCAGTAATTAATTTGCAAAAAAAAAAAAAAAAAAAAAAAAAATTATAATAGTAATAAAAAAAGATAATACATAAATAGAATGAAAAATAGATAAATATACAAAGATCATTATGATGATATAATATAAATAAAAGACTTTTGGAGGGGGGGATTTCCCTGCGATTTTCCAACAATGCACGTCTGTGCCTTCCAGTCCCTCTATCTAAACCTGATATTCTGACATACTCTGATCAAAATAACCATCACTGCTAAGGGAATCGCACAATTTCCTGGACAAGATTTGTTAGCTTCTAAAGGGAATAGTGTAATTTCCTGGCTAATGGATTGTATTTGAATAGACAGGTAGTCGAAAGACCGATAAGAGTGTGAGGCAGTCATGCTAATTGACCTCCAGAGAAAGAAAGTGGGTGAGAGAGAAGGGAGGGCTCCAGTTAAAGAGAAAAAGAGGTAGAAAAGAGGAAGAGAATTGTGAAATAAAAAAAAAATGAAAGAAAATGAAGATAGTGATTGATTTATGTGCAGTTCCCTTAATATCTGCAGTCAGTGGGGTTCATTCAGGCCGAGAAAGTGGTTAGTAATATGAAGTCACAACCATGCATGCAGGAAACCTGGAAGGACCTTTTCATCGCCTGGTCCTTTTAATTGGACCGGTCCACCTAGACACCTGGGGAGGTTCTAACATGTTATTACGCTACAGGGGCTTTTACTCCTTTCACAAGTTCTGCTGTTTAGTTATTCTAAATAGGTGGCTGTGTTAGCCAAGAGGGCTTAATTGGATTAGGTGACCTTCTTACCTAGTAGTCAAGCTGTTAAGTTGTTAATCTTTCAATTTGAATTGGTCCATATATTAATTTGGATTTCACAACACAACAGGGGGGATGTTTTAGAAACTGTCTCTCTTGTCATTTTGCATATGAATTTTTTCCTCACGTCACTGATAAACCTGATCTCATATGGTATGCCAGCATGCAATACATGTGGTTTTTTCATTAGCTAAAACACTTGTGTATTTTATTTCATTTTTTGTCCAAAACACGCCATTTTTCCTAACACCATTAATTTGGAAGGAGAAGGGTTTGGCTAAAAAAAAGCGAAATCTGAAGCAGTATGCAAGGTGTCAGCACAAGTAAGATCAAGCAAGGAACCCCTTTAAGATTTAACAGTGTTAGGCAATAGGACACGATGAAAACCTGTAATTTTTAATTGAATAGTACTGTACATATCATAGTGAAATGAGTGATATTCTGTTGTAGAGGATATTGAAGATATGTGGTTCAGATATTATAGTGATGATTAATTTCTTGTCAGTTATCTGCTGATTAAAAAGAAAACTAATTCAGCTTTTGTACCCTCATCTTCGTAAAAATTGAATTTTTTTTCCGTTGATGTATGAAGATAAATCATTAGTGACAGGGCATGGGATGCATCGTGGTTGATCAGGCTTGCATGGTAGGGGAAATAGGAAATGGAAAACCATATCATCATGGAACACCAATTTAAATTGCGGAAGAAAACAGCATGGCACGATGATAACCTTACCCCGATTTGACAAATTAACTGCATGAAATGAAAATTCTTGGGACCTACTATATACATCTAACCTTTAGGTGCTTTACTGAATGGCAAGAGGCTTATTTGCACAATCTTTAGGATAATCAGCTCATGTATCAACTCACCTATCATGATTTCCTGTTTAAGATTGATTTGGCCTTTACCTTTAGTGACCTTAATCTTTGACCTGGGTGACTTTGGATTTGTTTTTAATGCATAATCTAAAGTTCAATGAACTAATACACGTATGTAATATATGTGGGTGCTTCTTCCATAGCTTGGTATAGCAATAGCCTTAAGCGATCTAAATACTGGGTTGATCGATCATCTAATGATTTTTAGATTAATTAACAACATCTTAAATTCTGACCTAATTCTGACCTCGACCTTGGGTGATTGCCATAGACCCTGGATTAACCTTGCACGCTACTACTACTACTACTACTACTTCTACTTCAATTATGCCAGGTTGCCTGGCGGCTTTTGTGATTTAGCAATTGTTTGCATGACAAATTGCATAGTCACAAAAGTGATCAGGAGCCTTGGAGCTTGCTACTAACATTATCACTGCTGCTGCTGCTGCTGCTGCATTACTGCTACTGTAACTGCTGCTGGGTGAAGATATTGGTAGATAGGTTCATCACGGTCACTAACTCTTAGAATGCTACAATACATCTACTGTTACTGCTGCTGGGTCATGAAGTCGGTCAACTGATTCAAAACAGTCACTATTAATTAGAACGCTTTATCACTGCTAATACTGGCAAATTATTCAAACAGGGCCTTATCTAGATCTAATCTAGTTCTAAGTTCTATAATATGTTTTGTAGATATCTTGTACATGAAAGCTAGTGGTATGATGTATTCTAATGCCACTGCTGCTATTGCATTAATGCTACTGTTACTGCTTATGAATAAAGATATTGTTTTAGTATAGGTACCAGTAGTTCACTTTACAATTTGAGTGCTCATGTTCCTGTAACTGTTTGTTTTATAAATATTTTCTACACCATTGCTCACACTGTCTCTGATGTATGACTGCATGCTGTTACCACCCCTAGGTTAAGCTATTGTTGGAACAATGCAACATTATCATTGAAAATATAGTCTTCGATCTGACAACTGAAATTAAAGTCCACTTCTTCAGGATAACAACTGCTTCAGATAGATGTATCACTATCCACTGTCATAATGATTGGTTACATAAATTTATAATGAAGCATCCAGATGAATCAATTGATTTATATATCCCAATTAATATTAGTTACAAATTAATGCCTTTGGGCCCATTACAACATTATGAGGACTTACATTGGTTGCTAATGTTAATATGACAATAACATGTTATTGGCATGGAATATAACTTAAGTAGACCATCTGGCATAAGGGACCCGACTTTGACTAGTTTCTTGTACTGGTCAAGTCATAGGTCAGTGACACAGCTACCTATAGAGGTCTTTGTGAGGAGGATACAACATCTGGATTGTCTCAGCAAGGGCTTTGACTTTTTAAATGCAGTGATAAATGGAAGGAAATATGTAAAATTAATAACTTTCTTGCATTTTACATTTGGTCACATTCATTGTTGCTAAATACCCTTTCTGGCAGTATATGGTTATCATCAACATTGTCATTTATTCCTAGAATATTTTGTGCAGGCTTTTTGTTTTGCTTGTTTTTGGAATTGCAGTTCCTAAATATGCTTTCAACTTGATTTGTTTCAGAAAGGTGAACAAATCTTATAGAGGAAGATCTTGCCCAATAACTGTTCACTGCAGGTAACACATTAATAAACTGTAAATGAAATAAATGCTTTTATTTAATTATACACTCCCACTTATTGTTTCTCTCTTCTTTTGTGCTAAATGAAGTTGTGGGGAGTTGAGCTTGTATTCCTCAATATGGCCATTTAGAAATACATTTTCTGTCCAATATATAGGGCAAGTCAGTGTTTCTAGAAATTCTTGGATTGTGTTTTGAGCAGTAGGGCCAATTTTTGAATATTGTGGTAGTTGAGATTGGTGTGCAGCGCTGATTGTGTTTTTGGTTGTGATTGCAGTGATGGCTCTGGAAGAACTGGAACCTACTGCTTGGTGGACATGGTGCTGAACAGAATGGCAAAAGGTAGCAAAATTTGGTGTTTATTTAATATTTTATAAATTGTCATCAGTTGTGTTTGACATTTTTTTTTTATCAATTTTTATGGAACCTAATCTGAAATCTCCCAGAGGTGCATCTTCTATAATGAATTTTGTTGAATTTATATCAGAAAAGGAATTTAAAACATGACAAACTACTGAAGTTATAATAATGTTTCATGGTGGCATATGTGCAATCAGTATACGTGATGTAAAGAATTGTAATTTGTTTTTCAATTTAGGAGCTAAAGAAATTGATATTGCTGCCACGTTGGAACACGTGCGTGACCAGAGAATGGGGACAGTCAAGACCAAGGTTATTGTCTCATATCAACATGACAGTTTCACCTAACCATGCATAGCAGGCCTTTACACTGGGGAGGTTCAGGGCTTTTATAAGAATCGTCCTTTTGACAAAAATGGTTCACTCTTAAGAAAAATTAAAAGGGATCTATGTTATATATTTATCATGTTGGATCAACTGTTGGGGAAAAAGGTCCACCTATTTAGAAAAAAAAATCTAAAATTGAAGGGAATAT
Source organism: Lingula anatina (assembly GCF_051362555.1). Taxonomy (NCBI): domain Eukaryota; kingdom Metazoa; phylum Brachiopoda; class Lingulata; order Lingulida; family Lingulidae; genus Lingula; species Lingula anatina. Next base: position 12,089,782 of record NC_141771.1, on the reverse strand, counting down.
GGCATAACTGCAACAGACTTGATACAAATTCACTGTATCAGTTATCATTAAGTTCCTTAGTGGTTTGGTGAACTGTCAGCAGTTAAGAACTGAAAGTATGGTTTGTATCTTAAGAATATATCTTAATTTACTATCAAACTAAGTTAATGAGATTACAAGATGTTCAGTTGTGATAATTTTATTTTAGCTATTACTGGACTTAAAATGCCTATCAGTTATATGCAGCACATGATATAGTTGACAGCTGATCTTCATGGGAAGCAGTCAACGTTACCATCTTTTGACAGAAATTTTAAATCCAAAAGACTTAGTATAAAGATCTATATTTAAATAATTTTTGTACACTGTAGTTTTGCTGTTGATTGATATTTGTATTCTTTGAAAAAAACAAATGTTATATGTAAATTAAAAAAAAAAAAATTACTCTTTCATTTCACCTTTCACAGGAGCAGTTTGAGTTTGTTTTGGCAGCTGTCGCAGAGGAAGTGCACGCCATCTTGAAGGCCCTGCCCCAGTAATGACATCCCGCCTTTTCACCTCTGAATCTACAAACAAGTTTACTCTGCCAGCCGTTATTAGGATAGAGTCCGTTTCACTGTTGTCCCACAACTGTCTGGTACTACTATGCTCACCTCATAGCAACCAATACACGACCACTTACAATGGATCCTTCCATGCAGTTGGAGGCATTGATTGCAACTAGTCAACAGTTGATTGCATGAGTACATGCTGTGCACCCTGCATGACGAACTTGCAGAATAAATGGTCTAAAGACTCTGGACCAGACCATTTTGGGAACAAGAGTGATACCGTGTCTTGCAGACTACAGATCAGCCCTAGCAGATCTACCACGTGACCCAATTTTAGGAGACGTGCTTCATATTTAATATCAAGGGAACTGTGAAAGATACCAAGCTGCCTGTTCTTAATCATGGTACTTTATTTTAAGTTTTAGACACGTTGTTGTTGTCTTTTTGTGATATGGTCTTCTTAAACTATTTAGAATTGTTGTGTTCTATATCAGTGGGGGATTATGAGCCAGTGGATTTTATTTTCTCACTGAATTTTATTTATGTGCAGCAGAACGAGTTATCTAGTCAGAGAGCATCAGCCAATCATTGCCATTTTATTTATGAACACAAGTGCACTTTTGGTTTTATTATTTTAGTGATGAAAATCTATAGCATGTATAAGTGGCGAACAATATATGCTTTTTATGTTTGTTAAGCATCTCGAGTAAATCATGTCTGTGCAACTTTTCAGTTTTTGCTTTTTACTGCAAATGATAAATATGAAGATCAAAATTATAATCTATTGGAAGTACAATAATCTCACATAATTATATCAAAACGAAAGTTTTCATTTTTCATCCAGTTGTTTTAACTATATCAAATTAAAGATGGGATTATAAAGCTTTAGTATAGGACTTAACTGTAATTTTGCCTTTATATTAATTAGCTACATATTAACACTATGGTATGGAACTATATCATTCATAAATAAGCTGAGGTTATGAAGAACCATGCCTACGACAAGACTGGTATGTAAGTGTAATATATGATGCCAAACATTTTGCTCAGGATATGGACTAAACTTTACAGTTTATAGACAGTTTACAGGGATTATTGTGCATCATAAAACACGTACAAAATACATGATCAAAAGGCTTGTTTGGTTCGCATCAAGTATTTTATTTATTTCTATACTTATCTTTTGTTATCTCAGATGTAGAGTTTATTATTAGTGATAAAGAGGTCACAAATTGTTAATAGTCTATATATGCTGCTAGCTTTAAGTGTCAGTTATTCTAACAAATATCAGAAACATTGCAACCAGCACACAATGGGATCAGGCTTAATTTATCTTTAAACCTTCACCGAAGGTTAAAGGCAGGCTAATTTGCTAGACAAGTGAAAAAAATTAAGTTATATTTGACAAATACTTTTCACAAAAATGTCATACATTGGATGCCAGAGTAAAATTTTGCTTGGATATTGCACATTGGATATATTTTAAAAGAAGGGAATAGTGGATGTTTACAAAATGTTATGAATGAGCAAAAGCAATCTCCCCGACTGTAATGTTACGTTTGGACTCTTTCTAATGTGATTGCATGTAGCTTTACAAGAAAGCAGTGATATATTTAGTTGTACTTAAGAATTTCAGTTGAAGTTTTTTTTTTAGGAAAAAACAAGTCAAAAATAGGGATTCCTATCAACAAAAGCAATGTATTGTCTACCATTGACTGACTTTCAGAGTTTGAAAGTTAAGTTTTATTCTCTTTGCTTTAGGTGACGTAACCCAACAACAAGACACTGATGTTCAAATACGGTAATGGCTCGATCATTTCAACTGGAAAAATTGTGAATTTTTTTCAGATACTATATTTTTAAGTAATAAATTTTTAAAATTAGAACATTCCTAGTGAGTGGTAGCAACACAGTTGAAAAGAAGACTACCTAAATGTTCTCTTCTATGCAGAAAAAGCACCAAAATGCTACATAGAAATGTATTTTTACGAATTCCAAAATTTTGTACCTGAAAAATTGATAATTTTGCCTGGTTGAAATGATCGAGCTATTACCGTACTAATGATTGTCCTTGAGATTGTTTAAACTTGAATCCATTGATAGATGTTTAGGTGACTTGACTGCAAGTGAAAGACAGCATTCCACATGAACATAAGTATAAATATTGATATATATATTTTTGTGATAATTGTTGTGAAATTGTTTTGTAATGTGCATTTTCTTCTTTAAAAAAGTTTATTTCTACTCATCCTCTTATTATACATGCATGCAGTGGAATAACAAGCACAGAGATATTATGTGTAACATGGTTATAAAAAGAAAATCAATATTCAGTTGAAAAAAAATTTATTCAAATTTTGCTAAGATTATAGATTTCTCTTTCTGAAAGTTGTTCCATTTTGGAGATATCAAATACCCAACAAACGGGCAGGCCTGTCAAGGGTTAAAAACAAGTGGAGATTGAGACAGATATGTTAAACTTGATGACAAAAAATAATGCTACTAATTGTGAAGAGAAAATTTTGACATACCAGATGTGACCACAAAGAGATACCTTCGTCTATTTACTTGTAGGCTACATGAACAAGAAAGCTTGAAGTGATAAGGCAAATGTATGCTATTTTAATAAAGGTTTAGCCATGGAAATGAAGAGTTTATTGTCATGGAAACCTCGCCAAAGTGACATCAAACGAAGGCTATAAAGGAGACAAATTTCATCTTGCTTTTAACTGCAAGCTTTCTTGTAATGACTTAATTATACAGCCTTGTTAATAGTGGGATAAGACATTTTTGGGAAGGGTGACCTCGACTATACAGATTTATTGTTAACATGACACAAAGAAACTTTAGAAGATAAAATGTGTATTCAGGAAAATGTTGAACAAAAATTATGTTAAACCAGAGCATCCTGTTGAAGATCTGGAATAATGGCTTAATGGTAGCAATTAATGGCAGTGCGTCTTTTCAAAATGGCTTTGTGCAATATTTTAAGTGACTAATACGGTGTTCATCCAAGTTTGCACCCAGGTGGCCTACAAATACCCAGGATTATTCCAGGGATACTGGGTCTAAGTTGGCACAACCAGAAAAATGGTGGTGGTCTTACTTGGATGAATATGGTACTTTGAAGTAAAGATGTATGATCTTCTTGGGTCATTTGGACCAAATGCCCATTTAGTGTATCATGAACATGTCACGGAATAAATCAGCAAGTCCTGGAAAGCTTTTGTTCTCTTTTATGTATATGCTGGGGGGGAAATTATCAAAAAGCTTGACACATTTTGTAAGTTGATCAATGAGTGCAACTGACCCCAACATTGATAAAATTATTTTCTATGTACGGACACATCATGTTTACATTTAACATTTGGCAGATATTTACGAGCCGTTAGCCTAAAGAATTGCACCAACTATTTCTTATTAAAATTTCCCTTGGTACTTGTGTATATCAAAGACATCCAATCTTTAAATTGACCCCCCTCCCTCCCCCCAGCATCGCAAATCAACTCCACCAATCCCTGCACTTAAATTGTTTTATACCACATTAATAAAATAATTTGGTTAGACGTTCGGACCACTGTCTTCTTGAACATTTCAGAAAGAAATATCGTCATCGGACACTTTTATTTGAAAGTTTTATAATTCCAAAGGTCCTAACTGGGGAAGACATGTAGGCTTTTCTTAACGACTTTAGAACATTTTCAAACGTGTATAATATACCCTAATCAATATATCACATTACACATACACATGAAAATGAATACAAACAAACATTTTCAACTAGAATAATTTATTTTGTTCTCATGGTAGAAACGGAGTGTTCAAAAGTTATCATCAGCTGCGCTGACCTTTCACAACCAAGCCACGCCCATACCTGTCACCCCTCAACGAATCACAATGGCCCTTTCTTTTCATATATTTAATATCATATATATGTAATAACCACAGGAGGAGGAAGGGTCCATTCTGATTTACAGAGGGTGGGCCATATCAAATACACATTCTGGCCCCATTATAAAACCTATGGCAGCTTCAGAATATGCTGGTCTGTACACAAAGACCATATAGCACAAGAGGCCCTTGAACTAGACTCACTCTGGCAGCCAGGTAAAATGCATTAACCCTATTAAAGAAAATGATATATCTCATTTTTCTCCTTCCACGGATTTCACACTACTTTGGTTAAAAACATTTTGGCTTTTTTTAGAGCTTGCTGGCTAAAACACCATCCTGCCCGAGTGAGGCCAGTAAAACAACAGGGACGGGGTAAGCTGGAGTGAAAGGCTTGATGCGCTAGCTGGTCCACTCGATCTGTACACTTTTCCATTTAAAAGATATGATGGTACTGACAGTGGTGTAGATGGTGTTAGGATTGCAGTGGATTGTTATCATATACTTCTTCTTACTTCTTAATACCATTGTGCAGTAGGAAGACCAGGGCTGTTGGACTGGCTAGAACACCCAACTAAGAAGAGCAAACCCACCTGTGTAAACCCCCCCTTTGCTTGCTACATCATCAGACCATGATCAGCCGTTTCAAGGCGAGTTCTAAAATGGCATCTTCCTTCTCTCCTGCCAACAGCCCTGTTCCTCTGCACCTCCATTTGACTACCATTGGACAATAACTAAGGAAAAAATACATGGTGAATGCAATACGAGCGCATGGGGACACTGCCTGGAAAAGGGAAGAAACAGCCAGCAGATCAACGTACAGAAAATGTATCCTAGACAATCTTTTTTTTTCCCTTAAGATAATGACTGAGGAAAACATTTCATAATCTTTGCCGACTTCTCTTAGATAATTTGATAGAAACGTTTAACTGCACAAGCTCTCTGCCCACACCGTACATGTCTGTTTACTGAATATCAGAGAAAACCCATGGTCAGTTAATCATAACAGCTAGATTTTTCCACCTTTCCTTTGTTGAAATAGTTAACTACATCAAGCTGGTGAAGCTATAGGAAATACTACACAAATACATTGATACAGCTCACCTGAAGCAAAATCCCTTCGTGCCAGCAAAAATTACAATTACTAATACTAAATATCATCAACGGCCATCTGGGTAATATAATAATGATAATAATATAACACAAGTGTCCCCATGCACTGTATGCCACAAACGGCAAATACAATGAATTCATATGAAATCATTACATGCAATGGCCGAAAAAACTAGACCATACTTCATACAAGTTTTCTGCTCCTGCTTCTTGGCATTGTGCAATAATTCTTACTTCCTGATATGTGACTAAGGCCACCTTACACAGGGTACCTTTCCCCCCTGCCAGTGGGTACCAAGGAAGGCTAAGAGGGGTTACCCATCTTATTCTTCTAAATGTGATATCAAAGCACCACGTTTCTAACAAGACAGCCTGCAATTTCTCTTTTTTTTTTTTTTTTATTAATCCAAATTCCAAACACATGAACATGAGGTGACACCAATCTGCTGCTTGCAGTGAAGTTCGGTCTAGTTTTAACAGACAATCTAAGAGTTAAAATTGTTGACTATTTGTAATGTACACTCTTCTAAAGTGCCATTTCTGATACAGCAGACCGCACATTCCGGCACCCATGGGCTCAGTTCAAACATATCACACTAGTCTACAGATTTGAAACAGCAGGGTGGTATTCATGAACAAGTACCAGAACCGCACACTTAATTCAGTGAGCTTCCTTACCCCAGCATTTTTTAAAACTTTTATATCTGTGCTGAAGCAAAAAAAGAAAAAGATTGTTAGAAGAACCCGTTTCTCATAACTGCGCCCATGTTGTGCAGTCTGTTCAGCCTGCTGTATGCCTGTGAGACCCTTGCTGGTACAAAGGTAGCTGCCAACCATCAGTAGGACCATTCAACCAAGTCACAAAGTTGACCACAAAGTGAGCGCTCTGACAGACACCAAATATGAATAGAAATTAGGGGGAAATACTGAAATTATAAACAGGCTTCCATTATCAGTACCATCCCGGACTGAATATTAAACAAGTTAAATCAAATGGGTTTTCACCAGACCAGTTTTTGACTGTATTTATATAGGATTTGAGGTAGACCATGCACTTACTTTCAGCTTGAACAACATGAAAGCATTTTCCCTTTTAAAAAATAAACAATAAACAAAAAGGAAAAAAATAAATCCCTCTGATTCCATTAAAATTAATTAAAAAAATATCTTAAAAAACTTAAAAATAACCAGCAGCTTTGTGTTGCCATACATTGTGCACCAGCCTCCCACAAGCTGTAATTTCAGTAATAGAAATAAATAGACCCTGGTGGACTGCATAATAATAATAATGATATTAACAATAGCCCCCGTCTTCTGTCTCTACATTACATCATACAGAGCACTCTCTTCAATCAACCTACGCAACTTGATTAACATTAGCAACAGACCATGTGACAAGAGGAGCCCTGAATTGGTGCAAATCTCATGAAATAATTCTCCCAAAATAAATAATACAATTCACGAGAATGGCACCCATTCCCAGGGTGTTTCAACCTACTTGCCACCCTTAGAACAAGTTCTATTTTTTTTAAGACTCCTGAGTGAAGATGTATTGCAAAACGAAAAAAAAATAAAAACTCGACCCAAATTCTGTCTCATGAAAACTAAGGCCAACTCACAGTGAAAAAATAGCAAGTCTGGTGTTTTCTGAGGGCGAAGCTTTCAGTCCTTCTGGGCCACTGTACTTGTGTAAATCAGCAAATAACTACACAAATCAGAGCACAGTAGGCCTGTCCTCCGCCATAAGAACACACCAAACCTGCTAGGCATCCAATGCTAAATAGATACACAAGGGGGATTAATGCCCAATAATGTAATATTAAGGGATTAGAAAAAACAGGAGAAAATTTACCAATCAACTTGAAAATAAGCTACAGTAAAGAAGTAATAGAAATCGCATCACATAGTAAAGTGTGGTATTATATCATCATTATCATCTTGCTGTGTATCATCGTCTAGTTTGCTCTAGCTGTTTGAAATAGTGAGTGGTGGTTTGAGAGCAAGATCGCGCCATATTCTCCCAGTTTATGACGTGACTCTCAGGGTGCCTGAATTTTGAGAAGAAAAAGGGCAGCAACAACCAATTCTTTTTAACCTTTGTCCCAAGTCTCTACCTGTAGCAAAAACATACTGGATACCAATTCAGTCATCAGTTTACCTGAACTTATTTGGGAAACACTCTTCAGAAACCCCTTATTAGGGCGCACGTGTCAATAATTCAAAACATCCTGTAATTGGTTGGTACTGCCCAGTTTCCCCAAATTGAAATACCGCACAGACTCAACCCAAACAAAGCTTCAGTTAAACCACTTATATCTCTCCTCTTTTTACTTAACAAATGAATAAAGAATACATGCACACTCTTACCAGGGTTCAGTCTGTGCAGCTTCGAAAGTACACACTCATCAATAACATTTTACTCCTGGTGGCAGTATAATAGTGCAAAAAGGCATCAAAATAGTCCTCCTTCAAATAAGATTATGGTACCAATTCCAAGCTGGAAGAACTGAGCTAGCATTCCCACCCTGTGCCCCTAAATGTCAGCTTTAGGCCTCATTAAAAAGGGGGGGAAGGGGGGGATAGCTTCCAGTCATAAACCCCAAGCTTTTTTTTTTTTTTTTAATCAATGCAGAAAGTTATAGGCACAGCACTTAATTAACATCTTGCACCGACCTTAGGGATAAGAGCTTTCCACATAACTTCCCATTTTTCACTTTTCCCAAGGTTTTGGACCTCTGAAGGCAACCCACAAACAGCATTTTGTACATTTTTTTCTTATATGTACATATCATTTGCCAAATGACTGGGAATCGTAATAAGGTAGCTCAGTTCGTCCCTTGGTTTTAATTATCATCCATATCCTGTGACGCTGATGTTTTGTAAAAACAGTCACATGACCAAGGCCTTGGCTCGGCTGCAGTATGCCGAGTCAACTGATCTAGAGGTCTTGGTCTTTACTTAATTCCCCCTTTTTAGTTTTAGTTATCATCCGATTCTTCATACAGTTTCCAAGACAAGAGACAGAACTAAAAAAAAAAAAAAAAAAATTCTCCATGGTCGAGAGAGGTCAAGCGTACATTATCTAGCGGTCATTTTTGAAGTGTCTTTTCATCCAGATCGAGTTGGTTTCCATGTTGTTACTGTTGCTGGTGGTATACAGAATAGTGATCAAGATAGCTGGAGTACATAAAGACTGAACTCCTTTTATATAAGACCTTTTCTCAGGTGTAGACGTAGCTGGTTTCCATTTATCTTATCAATATAATATAATAAACAACAACAACAATGCCGCTGCTTTATACACCTTGTAAAAAGTTTAACAAAAAAGATCATCATCAACAAGTATCAAAAATAAACCTTTATACGTCTCTTACAAAAAGACCATGATATACTTCAAACATCAACAATGGTCTAAAATTAATCTTTTTTTACGCTTTTTTTATCTTCTTCATAGTATAAATGTACTACAAAAAAATTCAACCGAGGCATCCTTGAGAAGTGATATAAACTTGTATATTATTGGCCTTTTTCCTTCTCAAGGAGCCTCCTTTTCCTTCAAGCCTCTCACATTGCAATAGTCGCAAAAATTTCTCTACTTCGTTACTCGCACGCCAACACTCGTCAATGCAACCAGATTTTGATGCCTTTGATCACATGGTGTCTCAAAAGATGTAAAATCACTCCTTTTATAAACACCGTGAGCAAACTTGGGAGTCAAAGAAATAAACAAAGACAAAAATAGGTGAAAGAAAAAAAATATTCCAACCAGAAAAATACCAATATTAAGACGTATATGTACAAACATACGTTTTACATTTTTACTTCAATCATCTGCTTTTTCTTTTTTCTTTTTCAAATAAGTGAATGACTAAACCACTACTACAGAACAGGAGTTTAATAAGAAGGAAAAAAAAAAGTTAAAATCCCGTTCTTTGGTTTTTTTTTTTCAACATGACCTGTTGTTCAGAGGTATTCAACATAGTAGCAGTTTGTGGTCGCACTACTTTTCTGGTGACTTCTTATTGGCCATTCTGTGGTCCACCACGCCCGCGCCCCATGCCACGCCCAGGGCCCCCACCACGGGGGCCTTCTCCCATCCCTGGCATCATTTGACTTTGCACAACAGAACGAATGTTACGCTGGGCAAGCTGTAAAAAAATTTTAAAAAATATGCAAGGCTCAGTAATAAAATAAAGCCACTTGTACTGTTTTGATTATGTAATACGTACATGTTTGCCAACAAAATGCATAGACTTAAAAATATTTCTGAAATTCAATACAATCCAAGATGAGCAGTTCACTTTTTTGTCAACTTATATGAAAAGCCAAAGTTTGATATTAGGTTTTAAGTCAAGGCTCCCTCCATACATGCTTATGTTCATGTACCTGACTGTTCTCAAACGGGGCCACTAGTTGCACAGCCACTTCGTCTCCCTGAGTTGTTTGCTCTTCTGCAATTTTGATAATGGCACGACTGATACGCGTAAGCTCACGCACCTGCAAATGGGCATAAAAAAATCAACATCATGTCAATTGTAGAAGTTACTCCCCCCACCCTCAAGTTTTTACACTGATAAATTTTAATTTATATCCATTAGTCAATATTGAACATTTTCCAAATAGTCAATAGTCTTCAAATATATTTTATTTTACAGACAGGTGGGATCTACAGTACAAATAAATAAATGAATAATACTAATATAAATAATACAAGACAACTAATCACAGGTGAAAAAAGGCATCTGCTTCTTAAAAATTTTACAGCATACGCAATCCAGAGCATCTATTCATGGAAGCAGGCTGTAAAAACATTCCAAACCATTTATATACGTACATTCTTTCCTCCTTTGCCTATAATACGTCCCACAATACTGCGGGGCACCATGATCTCTACTTTCAGGGTAGGGTCATCATTGCCAAAGAAGCCCTCAGCCTTTATCTTTTGGAAGAGCAATAATTGGGCCTGAAATATAATGGGGAATGCCGATTTTAATATATCTATAATGAAAAACCCGATTTTAATAAATGTTTCAATCAAAGCTATGAGGAAGGCATTTGGCCGAAAGATTAAAATTTAGTAGGGCTTAATTAAATTCTTAAGGAAGACTTAAAATTTAACCTTTATGCTAATAACACAAGCATTTTCAGTCATGTTCACATCAGGACTAATTTAAACCTGAAAAAAAGGCGATCTGCCACCAACCAATATCCCAACTGGTACTAACGCAATGGAGCATACCTTGTACTGTGCATCATAGTTCCCTGTGATGGTGACTCGCCTCTCTGGAGCATTGGGGTCCTCATCCTTATCGGCAACCTGGATCATATAAAGGGTACTTGTTTGAAATAGACCCAACTTCAAAACAATGCCATATGCTGGAGTATGGTACCAAACCCTGCACCATCTTACAAATACAATGCTGCATAGTTTCCCATTCCATACACACACATACCCAACTGCTTTAATGCCTGTCAACATTGACACCCTCTACATGAGTGTCACGTAATAATATTTCCAACATGTACAAATAGCAAATAACATTTTAATACTAAATCAATTCCTGGGAAATTATGTAGTAAAATACCAGCTGGAGGCATGTTCCCCCCTCCCTCCCTCTCTCTCACAATGCCCACACACACACACACACAAATCACCCACCATTCCCCTCTTTCCATCCACAACTTATCAGTACCTTAATACCAGCTCCAGACACGTTCTTCACATAGTTAATATGCTGCCCTCCCGTGCCAATGATGGCCCCCACTGCAGTGCTGGGTATGTAGAGGTAGGTAGTCTCCGCCTGGGTGGACTGCATCCCGCCACGGTAGCCGCCCGCGCCACCACTGCCGCCATGACCGTACATGCCACCAGGGCCCTGGAAAGGGTACTGGGGTCAAAAGCGACCAAATTTGTGGATGAAATAAGGTGCTAGGCTACAGAGGTAGACACGCAAGACTCAACACAGCATGTCTCTTCACACAGATTTTAAGCATGCAAGCATGACAATGGGGAATTTCCAAGAATTGTTGGTACTAAAATTAATAAAAAAAAGTTATAGATTTATATCCAAAATTGACTGACCCCCTCCCCCCAACCTCCCCAGATGCCATGCCTACATATATTATGCAATGCGACTCAAAAAAAGCCAAAGAAAACAAAGTTCAAAACAAGAGACAGTGATGTGACTTTCATCCAGTACAATACGACCTTGGTTATGTTAATTAAAAGGCTGCAAATAATAGTGAAAAGAAAAGGCTAAACAACAATCATGTAATGAACATACCACACCAGTCAAAACTGTTGAATTAGCTGCTATTAGAGTTATGAAATTGGTTTTGTAGTGGAAAGGAAAAGTGTGCTCAATCATCTCTTCAAAAGGACAAAAAAGAAACAGAGGAGGTGGGTGGCATCTATTGTAGGGAACCTTTCAAAAGTGACAAAAACTCAACTAAAAACAAGCTTGATATTTGCCTGCTCTCTGGTTGAAGGTTGGGCTGTGCATATCAAACCAGTCTTTAACAACTATTTATTGCAAATTTGTGAAACATTCTCTTTACAAGTGAGTAACCCCAAACAATCCAATAAAGCCAAGTTTTGTTCAACTTCTAAAAAAATGTCTCCAATACAAGAAAATAAAAGCCATAGTTATGCAATCAACAAAGGGAGACCCGGTAAAATACCAAGTACAATTAAAAACAATGGAGCATGAGCAAAACCAGTCAGAACATTTACATGTATTGCATGCAAGCAAAAGGGTGTGGAATTCTGGTTTTAATGCACTAAAAATCTTTTCATTTGAATTTTGTCAAATTTCAAAATATATATTTAAAAAAAAATTAATCAATAAATCAATTTTTAATCAACATCAAACTTCATTTATTGTCGGTTTTTGAAAAACCAAAAACTTTCACAGTAAGGGGAGGGAATAAGGCAATTAATTAATTAAAAAAGAAACATTGTTACAACAGAGATCATCATCTAGAACACCATGCTAATTGCTAGATGCACATACATGTAAATTCTACTGTCAGTTACAGCTTCAAACACACCCAACCCATCACATTTTAAATAATATTTCCTGTACCAAAAAAAACATAGAAGTGTGTAAACCCATCCAAAAAGGATGGTAAATACCACCAATAAGTGCTTTACACCAAAAATATACACAAATATATAGACATGAATAAACATATGACATTTCCAATAAAAAAAAAAAAAATTGCCCATGCTCATTGCCAAATTGTTTCTAGGACTTACTTGGTATTGTACTGCCTCTCCTTGCATACACACCTACAAATGATGGGGAATGTGTCACTGTTTTACACTCCCGTCAAGACAAGAATGGACTCTCTGACTGATGAGGAAGAGTTCATTGAAGTCCCGACTTGGGTGGTAGAGGTTGTGGGTTATTACAGAGGTCATATTTGAGAAGTGAAATAAGATGAAATTGTGTGTAATTCTCGAAGTCATGAAGCACAAAGCACATGAGATCAGTTAAAGTAAAAAGACTAAAATATGAAATATAGTGGAAAAAAATGCCCCCATTAAGATATGCTCTCTGTATATGATAGAATTATTCATATTTCACAACACTCCCCTAGAGACTCTCTTCCCAGGTTCAGTGTTCAGAAAAAATTGTGAAGCACAAATTAACCAAAAATATATCAAGAGCATAATGGGGCTTTTTTTTCTCCGTCAGAAAACAGTTCAAACAAATAGAATTAATTGCACAAATGGCACAGACAACCGTCAAGATAAAATGTATTACTTTCCAGTCTCATTATTTGGTTTTGGTCATTAATCAACACCAATAATGGCCACTTTTCATCATCTTGGGATGCTCAAGAACTTATTCACTGCAACAAGTTTTGTGAAATAAATAACACATATGGGGGAACATTTAACACACAAAAAAACAGCTCAAACAATTGTCTGCGCATGAGGCATAGTTTGCAAGAGACAATCCCTGTCAACATCTGAAGAATTACACAATCAAATCTTCAGGTGATGGCAGTATTGTCAATAGATGGGGCTCTCCAACATCTGCAGCCAATCAGGGCAAATGCTAGGAGCTACAGTTGCCTGACTTACCTGTGGATAGAGGGCGCTTCTCATCCCATAGGGTCCATAAGGCTGCATAAGAGCCATCGGGTTCATGCCCTGCATCATAAGTACATTTTGAGGCTACAAAGTAAGTAATTGGGGTTCATACTCTCTTACCTAGTGGGATGTAGGAGGAATATTCTTCAGGCCATCTGGGGGCATTCTCCCACATATTACAAACAATCATACCTATAATTCTCTTTTCTCCCCAAAATACGTACATCTAATAATTTTTTTTTTAGTGATGACAGAGTTGGCTTTGTATTTATTTACATTACTGATCTAATTTAACTTAAAAAACCACTTTTGACTTCTTTTATCTTTTCTTTAAGTATAAATCAAAATTCAAACATATATTCTCCAGAAATCTTCATTCTTAAATAGAGAACAGAAAAAACTTGCACCATACAATTTCATAATCTATGCAAAAAGTTTGAATAAGCAAAAGTTTCATCGCACACCAAAATCAAAACCAAGAAAATCATGGGAGAAAACTCACCATGTTCTGCATATCTTGCTCATAGCAAGCTCGGAGTTTTGCACTAATCTTGGCCTCCGCCTCTGGCATGGCGTCCAGAGAGCCTCTCACTGTCACCACGCGGTCCATGTTCATTGGGTCAATTTCATGGATACTGAAATCAAACATTTTAACATCAAATCCATCACCATCAGATATGTTTTCAGTCACTTTGAAATGTTGAACTTGTGATTTTTAACTTGCTCATGGTATCTGATCAACATTACATCACTTTGCACAGTCAAACATTAATTTGTACAATGTTTAACTACAACTTTTTTTTCTGTCAAATCTGTTAATTCACAAGCAATCACCAAGAATGTCGTCGCATGAAGACCTGTCTACAGATGACCCCAAAATGCAGCGATGTACCAAATGTCACCAAACATTTTTTTTTTAAATATACCCTATTTATCCCTAAATCAAATGGCTTTAGTTCAAATTACTATGAACAAACACACATAGGTCATCACCTTGACACACTGGCCTTTGTCCCTGTCTGCTCCATGATGCCCTTGATCACCTGACCCAGCTTACCAATCAGACGGCCACACAGGTTGTTGTGGCACAGGATCTTCAGAGGGATCTCCCTGGAGGACAAGAAAGTAAAACAGATTGGATATATTGGTTACACGTAAAGAATGAATGCCTATGAATCAAATGCTTTCAATATGTCACATTTTTGAAAATTATCAAACACAAGTCGAAACTTTCCATATTGTAGCTTATGGCCAACCTGGACGCAGGCCTTCATCAGATACTGTGTAAAAAAAAAAAAAAAAAGTCAGTAGCAACCACAGTCAGTAGCAACTTCAGACAACAAAATCCCTTATCAAAACCAGTTGTCCCATAAAATCTTAACATCACAACAAAGAACAGAATCTCCTCTACAAACCCCTTGTTCTGTTTGTTGGCTTCCTCTTGTACAACAGCCATGATTTCTTTGCAGGCTTTGGTGCAGTTCTCTGGTGCTCCATAGATGGTGATGGCCTTCTCCACTGAGCCTGGCACGGTTTCCTTACGGTGCACATCAACTCTGGAAAGGGACAATGTTCAACATCATTACGGAGAACATCAGTATCCTTGCCGAGAATGACGTATTTTGCTGAAGGCCATCATTTACAGTAAAAGAAAAGACTTCAGGACAACATCTACTTGTAAAAATTTTAGATCTTATTGATATATTGCTAGGATTGAGTGTTCAATGAACAGCTATCATTCACATCCTTTATCCAAAATCGGTCGTTGTGTATTTGGAATGCACAAGAAAAGATTACAGTATATGTTAAGACACCAATTAGAACAAGTCTAGATAAAGTGCTAAGACACCATATTCCTTTGATGTAAAAAGAAAAAAAATTACAATACTGCAGGCACATCAATCATTAGTATTTAATAATAAGTATTTAACAAGGCAGCAAAGCTGTCAAATGTACAGACAAAAAGCAGGAAATAACAAAATAGGCTACTGTCAATTCTGATGTAAAAGTACATTATGTTAAACTGCAAATTCAACATCAAATTTTAATTATGCTCAACAGGTAATACCAATGTAAGTAAAATGTGTAACAAGCATAAGGCTTCAGGCCCATGGGAGTTCAAGTTCACACTTTGAAAATGTAAAACTTCCAGAAAAAGAAGTCAATTAGACTGCTTTTCCAACTCGAGCTGCATTTTAGTCCTGTGTTTCTTTTTTAAAAGTTTGACAATCATAAGTAATATGGTTTTCCCATGATGGTCATCATGGCAGCAATACCCAAAATTGTGTTTTCTTCTATTTTGATGCAATATTTCATAATGCTTTACAGCATAAAGACCATCAGTTTTTAATAATAAAATATACGTATCGTGGATTTTCAGAAAATGTGACTAGCATGGGTCTTCAAGCCCAAGGTGGTTCTAAGTCACACCTTGAAATTGCCAATGTGTGAAAAATTAAATTTTCACAAAAAACTGATTAACTGCCAGAAAAATTTACCAAATAGACTGCACTGCCTAATGAAACTGTATTTTAGTCCCATGTTTCTTTCCTGTAAGTTTGAGAACAGTAAGTGACATAGTTTTCCTTAAATGGTCATCAAGGGAGCAGTGTCCAAAATAGGGGTTTCTTCAAATTTTGATGTAATATTACATAATGTTTAACAGTAATAACCATCAATTTTTAATAATAAAATATTAGTATCATGGATATTCAGAAAATGTGACTAGCAAAGGTCTTCAGGCCCATGGAACTTCAAAGTCACAACTTGAAAATTACAAAATGTAGACAAGACAGTACTGTCCTGCAATGCATTTTTTTCCATTTTTAACAATTTTTTAACATATAACAAAATTAACACTTTACTGCCATTTTTATATGATCAACTAAGAAAGTTGATGAGATGTGAAAAATATCAATAGAACAGTGTCAAATGTCCAATTTCCTCCATTCTGAGTTTCTGAACATAATGAATGATTGAATCTTACAAACTGCAATAATATGAGTTTATTTCCATTTTTGACACTTTATTACACAATACACGATAACAAGTTTACCATCATTTTTACATAATCAACTAATAATGTTGTAAAGATGCAGGAAATGTCAAACAAACACTTTTACGTATCTTATTAATTAAATAATGAGACTGTTAACATGCCTAAGAATTGAATCTGAGGAAATGTGAAAAAACAGCATAACTTATAAAATAATGGCCTGATTATGCTGATTTTCGAACTTGACCTGCGTTTTAGTAAGATTGATTACTCCTGTGAGTTTCATGACAACAGGCCTATCAGTTTTCTTTGAAATGTGTTAACAGTGTTGCATATATGCTGAAAAGTGAAAAAACAGCATAACTACTAAAATGGTGGCCCGATCATGCCGATTTTCGAACTTGACCTGCATTTTAGTAAGATTGATTACTCCTGTGAGTTTCATGACAACAGGCCTATCGGTTTTCTTTGAAATGTGTTAACAGTGTTGCATATATGCTGAAAAGTGAAAAAACAGCATAAATTCTACAATAATGGCCCGATCATGCTGATTTTCGAACTTGACCTGCGTTTTATGAATATTCATCAGCTCTGTAAATATAAAGCCAAAAAGTAAAACTGTCTTCCACTTATGGTGTTAACGCTGAAAGTGCACGGCGACGGCGACGGCGACGGCGACATGAACGGCGACGACAGACGCAGGTGATGGCAATATGTACAGACACATCTGTGTCTGTACATAATAGTATCTTCTACTTCTAAATTTCAAACTAAAATATATTCCCAGTTACATGTTAAAAACCATATGTAAATGTGCTAGATTATATTCCAGACCCATTTGTAACTGCCTACTTAAATCTACCTGTCCACACAAACAAAAACATATACACATCCCATTTCAAACTGGAACCAATGCACAGTGAAAAGCTACAAACCATACTCTTATGCAATCTCACAATGCACACGTGCTCTCACATATCCTCCTCTCATCTTTATAACATGAATAATCTGTGCACATTCACAAACACCAGTGCAAATACACATGCCAGATATTAAAAAAAAAATATCTCAACATCACATTCCTGGTCCACAACACACTCAATTCTCAATTTGATTCTCAATTTGATTAAAAAAAGCAGAAGTTGAACAAGAACACCTACACATGCATACACACACACACATACTTCATGTACCTAAGCAGTCTGAAAAAATGGTTCTCTCTCTCTCTATTAACTCTCCGTCGCTTAACTTGCACACACACAGACACTACATACAGTCTACACACCCGACATCAACCACCACACACCCAAGCCGACCATCCCAGTTCATCTCTGATCAAGACGACTGGCCGCCCATCACCTTACCTGGCCCTGGTGTCTTGGGTGATTTTCTTGATGGTTTGCCCACCCCTGCCTATGATGGCGCCCACAGTCTCACGCGGCACCAAAATTCTACAACAAACAACACCATGCTATTGTAAGTACACTACATCTAACTACTCAGTAGTCGTTCCTGCTGCCGGCCAGGCCCCTGCAGGGGATGGAACAGGTTAGTGGTGTTTGTGGGGGGTTGACACGCCCATACTAGACTAGTAGGACTAGGACTACCCTCTCGGTTATTGTTGCATCACACACGTATGGGCAAGGGCAGTGCTAGACTAACAAGACTAGAACCAGCCTGTTTGTGGGGTCTTCCTCAATGCCGCTGCTACAGAGCACACACACAGCATGTCATAATACCCCCGAGCATGAGCACGCAGGCAGTCTACTGTTTTACCTGGCCCGTGACTGCTGCGTGATCTGGCGGACAGTTTCACCTCCGCGTCCAATTACGGCACCCACCATCTCCCGCGGCACCAATATTCTGTAATACAGCACTCATCTGATAACACACAATGACTAGGATGATGTGCCCCTGTTAGCCACATCCTTGTTCACCTCAACAAAATAATGACACAATTATGTGGTACAAAGTCCTTTACTACAGTAAATATAGAAACCATGATTCCACAAATATGAAACATCCCAATAAATTTGTCGTATAAGATGGAGAAATTTTTGACATGGACACTCAAACTCGTGTTTCTTAGTTCTATCTGCCACTGTTAGTAAAAGAAATGCAATGACTGTATACTATTATGAGACTTGCATTCATGTGCCTCTAACTACAGTTAAAATAGCACAGATGATATAATGCACATCTTCACTTAACTGCTCCTGAAAGGGCTATTAAAACCTCTTTTCTCCGTGTTTGAGACCAAATTGTTAAATTGAGAAAAATTATTTCAAAAAATGCCACTGATACATTAATTTGAACACTTGTCCATTTAAACTCTTCAGCATTTTACATATAATTATTTAAAAAAAAAAAAATCTCACTTGAAAAGAAAATTACTCCCCCCCCCCCCCCCCCCTTCTAAGTAACTTTGGGAATTTCAGTTGAATACCTTTTAAAAATGGATTCTAAAATAAAGATATTGAAATGTTTCTTTTTTGTACTATACTGCATGCTTAAGGAAAACCTACCTCAGAGGAAAATCAGAATTTCTGTTGCTCCCCATCCCTGAGAAATTACGACGTCCACCAAAGCGACGGTTATTCCTTGGAGCTGCTAATTCAACCTAGAAAGGAAAATATTTCCCCATATTCACAATCCACATCATATGAGGGCATCTTTCCATTTTAAAATTCGGCCCTATTCCTTTCCAGGAAAGACAGAATACAAATTCTATCAAAATGGTGAAAAGTGATTTAGTTACCACATTATATCAAGTTTCAATTACTTAATCAACATCTAACTTCAACCTGGTGAGTAAATTTGAACCACAACCTCAGTCCAAATCATATTCAAACACTTACACTGATCTGTGTTCCTAATAATTCGTAACCATTTAACTGTGAAGCGGCCCTACAATTAAACAAAATACAATGTAATTAAAATAACATTAACCTGCAGCATTACATGAATAACACAGTAAGTAAACATCCCACTCTGTGCTTGCAATGCTATGTAGTAGTATGCAGCAATATTATGCATTTAGTTATGTAGAAACTACAAAATTTTCTCCGAAATTAATAATAAGCATCAGGAATTACACATGTGCTCTTTATAACAGCACGAAATAACCCCCACCCCCTCTCACAAACTGTTTGTGAGTTCCAATTTGTTGAATTATTTTGTTGTCTAGACATATAACGTGTGACATATAAAAGGGCCCATTTTCAGGACCTTGTACTCACTCTTGTGCAGCTTCTGGCGACTCGTAGATGACAACTACAACATTCTCACCATTGCGGTTTGTACCTACAGAAGACAGAAGACTCCATCACGCAAAATGTTTGAAAATACCATGAAAACAAACCATAACCTTTAGAAAATTCAAACACTTTTCTGGGAACCACTATGTACAAGAGTTATCATACTAACCAGGCATAATTTGTTAAAGAAGTTACAAATTGACTAAACAACATAGGAAACAAATGGCAATCTTAGTAAACTGAAAAAGTATTTTTCACCTTGTAAATTTTGTAGACTGCTTACGAGTATGTAAAGCACAATTAATTTTCTTTCCATTCTTTTATTACAGCTGCAAGGCACGGCATTAAAAAATCAGTCTTAAATTCTTGTGACATTTATGAGAGCTTTGCTTTTTGATTGCTTTTGATTCAAAATTGTCTATTCACATCATGCTGAAGAGCTACCTGTATAATAAAAATAATGAAGTTGCCATTTATATCAGCCCCTGCCAATCTTTTTAAACTTTGAAGATTTCTTTTCAAATAGCACTTACTTTCATCTGTTTTTATAACTGGACCGAAAGCAGAGACCAAGCGCAAAAGATCTTCGTGGGTTACTTGTGAAGGAACGTGGCGAATTATGATTTTGGCAGTGCGTCTGAAAGAAGATTGAAAAGAAAATGTAAATCTTAACGCATGTTAAAAAAAAAAGCACACTTCAAGATTTCACTTGCAACTTTGCAGCACAGAGGAAAGGTTCGTTAGAAGCACTGTATCATCAGCAGGGTGTCTGCTTATTTTGATCGTGCGAAAGAGAAGTCCTAGAATAGATCTAGAGCACGTGCACACCATATTGTATTAAGTCTCCTTTCTTTCTTTCTCTTGCTCCAGAACTACAGTGTATGTTCTGTGTTTTCAGTCTCAGTAGGAGTCTGTCTAGCCTCTTAAACACTTTACTGCAACAATGAAACACTTGTGTTCAACAACTAAAAAAGTTCTGAAGTATTTATCAAACTATCCCTGAAGCTACAATTTTGGCAACCTAGCCGTAAGATCAAATTCTCCCTTTTAGCTGGAACAGAGATTTAAAAAAATATCAGAAGGTGCAAAGCTATGTGCAATGAAAAGCAAACAGTGACATCAAGCATAGAAGCCATATGGCACTGAACTTACACTGCTCTCCATCCACTTTGACAACCACATTATTTTTTTTTTATTTCTTGAGTTTCTACTGGTTTCATGGGACAAGTTTATACTTTTAAGTTCACAAATACAGCTGTCAACTTTGTCCCCCCATCCACTTCACCTTCAGCAATTTAACAGTTCAGTGGAATACATCAAACAAAAATGAAGATCGATTTTATTGCATTTCATTATCTCAACTAATTTATCTAAAAAAATCATTGTATATCTATACACAAAAATGTTAACTAGTACACCACACTGAAAAACTGAAGCCATAATATTAGCCATTATTTTCTGATGATTATAAATCAAACAAGACACTGCAAATTCCTCATGTTAAAATGAAATCATAGTGCAAGCTAGTTTCTATGAATAATAATAAGCTGTGCTTGTTTTTATTTATCCACACTGACTACATCTTCAATTTTAATTTTGCTCAAAGTTAGTTTAAAAACCAAATATCTAATAAACGACAAGCAAGGAGTTCTAAGATCTTTATCTCATTTTACGCCCAGTTTTAAGTCGAGCCTCTGTGTTAAACGACATGTGAAATGGGCCTTAAGGATTCTATTCTACTATTCTACATCAGAATGCAATGCAAGTGCAACGGTAGCCGACTTGTGGATCAGGTCAGGCTGTTAGTCTATACAAGGACAGACACACAAAGGGGCTACTGTTAATTTATATAAAGCTGACAATGCAAGCACAAAAGGACAGCTCTGCACAAGAAAAATCTAAGAAGAAGAAAAAGAGGGGAAAATTTATTCCCAAATTTGTTTCCCACCAGCAATTTACCAATACTAAAGTTGAAGCCTGTAACTTCAGTAAGACAAACAAGATTTAAAGCCTGTAGAGAGAGTGAGAGCCGAAAAAATGTGATGATATCAACTTACGAATTAGACGAGTCCTCTTGACCACTTTCATGGTGACCGTTATAATCATTATCGTTTTCCTCACTTTGGATGTTGTTATAAGGTTCGTATTGTTCAGACTGTTCATAACCAGCCATGATGGTGTGCTGCGTAGTCAGCTCAGTACAGATTCCACAAGTTAGCTACTTCTAGCTTCTGCAGTAGTAGTAGTAGGAGTTCTACAACAGAGGAGGGGGAGAGTAGTACACACAATGCTTCAGCACGAAATAGCGGTGGTGTGGGCACAAGCATTTATACAGTGCTGCTCAACTCTACACACATTTCCACAGCTGAATATCATGTGAGACTTCACCCGCCTTCACTTGGTGCCTTCTTTTCAGGATAACAATGCTTTTTTTTTTTTTCTTAAAAGTACTCACATTTGGCAGATATATAAGTCAATCAGACACAGAGAACCCCAACCAACCTACCAACCAAAAGCACATTAATCAACTTCTTTTTGAATGTCATTTTTGCAGTGATGATCAAATGGTGACGTTGTCAGCAAGGTGGCAAAACATGTTTTAATTGAAAATAAAGTACTTGGCTCAGTCGAATAAAGAAAAAGTGACCACATTTTACATTATATGACATGATGGACAGTCATATAAAAAATACTCTGAAAAAAAGTTCACTTATGATGAATCCCTAGTTTGAAATTGAGCAGCACTGCCAGTATACTGAATACATTTGTGAGCATACCAATTTGAGACTATGCTAAAACTACAGACTACAAATTATAATAAGGTTTAGGGAACAAACTGGTAACAGGCATCTAAGTAAAAAAAAAAGTACATAACACTGTTGGATGCAATAATAATTCAGACAAGCTCAGTACAAAACAAGACAAATGTTAAAATTAAAAATAATCCAGCAAGCGCATAACTATCTCTTTTATAACCTGACGATAGAATTTGTAACGTAACATTTACAATAAATAAGTATATTCAAATACTGACAGCCAATGGCATTTCCCAGCAATGTCGATTTATGCTACTTATACTTTATTCAATTTTTCCATGGAGAAATACCAAAAAAATCACTTCAGTTTTTTTTCCTACTGGCCATCCTGACCAGTAAGTAGACTTCAACGGAAACTAGACACTTTTCAATACAACTTGCTCAAAAAGTGTTAAGCTACAATAACTTAACTTCAGTGTGTTGCTATTCCTATCAGAAAGTATATTTACCTGGCACAAAAACCACAATAGCTCATTTCGCTAGAAAAACATACATATCTCAAAGATTTCTGATCCTTTTGTTGACGAAATCAGAGTACATGCAATGTGCAAATTTCTAATGCTATGGCAACATAAAAGTTGCAGAATGGGAGTATCTCTACCATAGTCAAATACCACATCTCTTTCCTAACAGTTGTAAATATAGTACATGATGGTCATTATCGGACAGATATCATTGGATAGTTATATAGGTCTACATAAGGCATGCATATCTTACACCATTTCCCAAAATCAATACTACAAAAACAACAGGATGCTGTGGTAGTAAAAACAGCAACAAAATAAGCCCACACAGAAAGATGGCAGACGTGAAAAAAACTCAACTCAGAGCTAAAATTTTATGCCCCTTTTTTCGATTCTAAATATCTACTACTAGAACCATTTTTTCTTCTAATATATAGCGAAAAATGTTGATAATCTCATGGGTAACAACATTACAAATTTGAGTTAAAGAGACCATGAAATATCCGAAGATATTATATCCAGAACACAACTGGGGACTAGAGGTACCTCACAACATTTCAGTACAAATAATCATCAGTCATAATTCTCCTAAAAGTCCACTTTATGCTCTCAATCCTAGCACTTAAGATTTATGTTAAAATGACATTAATAGGGACTAGATATGACGTCAGCTGACAAATTTCTACAGCATTGTATTCACCAACCGGCAGGCATTTTGCTGTAGGTGTACAAAATAAGATAAACAATAATGAAAGAGATTCCAGGTTTTATATACCATATTACGCAGCAGCTGTCGGGTTAGGTATATCTAATATTTCTACTGCTGAGAGGCAGTTTATCGCACTCTCTGCTGAAGGATCTGGGAGGGAAAAGCTCACTGGTGCACGATGAGCCCTATAAAGATGTTCCAAGAAATCAATTTCTGCCAGAGGCTGCCGCTAATTGCTCCAGTTTACCAAGAAAGCTGCAGACTTAAGTGAACTTTGTTGCCACATGTTACAACAAACTGTTGTCAAGCAACGCCCTGGAAAAACTGAAGTCGCATTTACACTTAGACACGTTAATCCTTCTAAGCATGACTCTTCCATGCAGACCCTTTGATAGAGCTAAGCTTACTTTAGCATCAAATCTGTCCTACTGGTTCTTATTACAATAAATATGTACAGTAAACCCGACTAATAATTATTTGGTTAAAACATTTTCATAAGCTTATTAATTTGAAAGATTTGCTAAATTCTGTTGGGCTGAGCAGTTGCTAGGTTGTTCTAAGCAGATACATGAGCCAGTTATTATGTAAGTACAAAAGTTTGTTATATACAAAAACAGACATTGAGACAATATATTACACTATCACAGTCCCACTCTTTCTCAAAAATTAACCAAAACATTAAAAAAAACTATGTTGATGGAAAAATTGAATTTCCAAATTCTTGTAGTCTCTATATCAATACCAAACAGCAAGGTACAAAATTTTCAGTTGAATTCTTTTGCAGGTTCTTAAACCACCCAAGTCGCCTCTAATAGGTACACTGCATTCCCTCCCACTGGCGGTTGATTTTTCACCACTTTAAAATATTTCAATCCTAAAACAATCTCAAAACATTATCACAAACTTACCCAATTCCAGGATGTGGTGAAGTATACCTGAGAACCGTCCTCAACCCACAGATCCAGATCAAATAACAACAAGCAAGATACCACCCACTCTTCAGAGAAGAGGGAGGAAAACAACAGTGCCGATACACTGCCCTGTGTATCACTGAACACAAATTACAGCAGTAGGTTTACCTGCTGGAATCACAACAGAGGGGGGACTATGATGACAATGAGCAAGCTGGGGTCATTCTGACATTATTTTTGTTCATACCAGACTAATTGGTTCCTCATCAACTCAATGAGATATTGGGAGAGTGTGTACATATTTTGCAAGTTTCTAGAGCCCATAAAATTTGTTTCAACATTTGGCATACAGAAGACCCTTTTAACATCTGGTATAAATCTAAACAGGAATAAGGAGAAGGTTCCAAATCAAAGCACTGAGCCACATTAACTAAGGCTCTGTTCTCACAACTTTTAGATCGATCTATCACCGCGGGGAGTCTCACTAGATTACTGTCAGATAATCCCCCTTAAGTGTCCGTCCCCGCCTACTACAAGCTTTAAGGGGTAATTAACTTTCGTGTCCGCCCGGCTGACAGCTATTTAGCGTGAACCCCCAGGGAGTTAGGTCGATCCAATGTAGGTCGATCTAATCTATGAGAATGGGGTGTAAGATACAAAAATTGAAAAACATAAAATTTAAACCAAAATACTATTGTCCAGTCAAAAATTGGGGAGCTAACATGCTGAGAACTGCACCTACCAACCCTCCTCACCAGTTTGTCACTATTAAAGTTCACTGACTCACAGACTGATAGCTACATTATTTACATCAATTCTCAACACAGACAACAATTACAAGACAATTTTAACAATCTTTATTTATATTCTAAGAAATAATCATTGGTCACCATTCAAGGAAACATGTTTTGGTTCTTTTAGTGCAGTATTACTCATGAGACAATGCAACAAAAACTATTAGCTATATTGATATAGAAGATTATCAACACTGATAAAGAAGACTATTTATTTTGCCTACCTCACAACATTCATTTTTAATTCATAATATCTTGTTCTAGTATGCACTGCATATGTGAATTATCAGGGCAAATACTTCCAATATTATACCCAGAAGATGGTAGACAAACATCAACATTCATACTGCAGCAGACAATGGATTTACAATCTTTTCAGCCCAATATAACTTTATCATCTTTATCAAAAATCATACCTACTGATAGTGAGTTTTGTTAAAACAAGAGAAACTCCCACAAAACCAAATTATATAATACAGCTAGCAAGAACAAAATTCCAAACAGTTGCCATATTGGGGCCATTTAAAGAATAAATCATAAATAAGTAAACAGGTAAAAATGGTATTGGCTCCTTGAGACCACAAAAAAAAGATTTTTTAAATTGTTAACTGGCTTTTAAATTGCTAGCCGACTCTTCAACATAGCATATGCTGCTCATAAAATAAAATAAAAAATGTCTATCACTGTTATCCATTTAAAAAACTAATTATAAACAGGTAATCATCACCTTTCTATTTTGATTGCAAAATGATAGGAAATCAATCAAAAACAGCTGATGGTTTAATATTCATAGAATTTTCAATACATACTGTCAATTCTGAACTGACAACTTAAAAGCAGTTTCTGATTGATCTCAAGCAAACAACACATCTCTATTATCTTTAAAAATTTCAAAAGGTCAGTTTTTTAAAACCCAGAGACGGGTTATCACTATTACTTACCTATGTATGGACATGGAAGGTTCCACTTGCAAGACAGAGCCTAGCAGATTGTAGCCTACAGGAGAGAATTAAAACAATTAGATCATACACAATTTACCAATCATACCCAATGCTAATTCTAATTCAAATGCTGAATAAATTTAGCTAATGACTTGAAATGTTCTTCTGAAAATCTATCATGGTTTGGTTGTTTTTTTTTTTTTTTTAATTGTCCAATCTATTTTGCTAAAACAAAAGATATAGATAGATAAATAATTATTTTGGCTGATGAAAACATAACTTTGAATTTTTTTTTCTATAAATCTATTATGGTTCAAATGGAAAATGATTTTCAAATGAAAACATTTTCATCTATTCTGTTAAAACAACAACCCCACAGAAGCCATGCATTAATATAAATGTTACCTCAATTTATATCCATTCAATTTTTATCAAGATATGGATAAACCCCATCCTACACAATCAATAAAAAAAGTACAAATAAAGATATTAGAAAACAAGTTATGGACCATTATAACCACATCTGTGAAATATAAAACAGGACTGCCTGATCACATCAACCTTGTTTCCCAGAAAGAAGAGCATGCAAACCTATCTTAACGTCCCAATGGAACCCATCCTATTCCCTACAGATCAGTCAAAGAGTTCAATCACCCAGAGAAAAATGATTAGATATCTCTTTCAATGGATATACTCATTTCCTCTCTGTGTCAATATCACTCTGAAGTCCACTGTATGATAATGACACATATTACGCTATTGCACAACCATTTCTTTCAGATTGCCCGTTTCAAAGAATTTCAGCTGCCATTGGTAGAAAGTGTGCTTCATTCAGGCCCGCCCCCAGATCTGAGAAAATGCAAGTGTAAGGTTGGCTACCTGGCTTGGAAGCAGTGAACCCAAACATTCTATTTGTGGCTTCCAAGTCTGTTATCTATCATGTTCAAACTGCAATTTCCATATTGTAAGCTTTCATCAGTAATGGATATGAACCTCTTACAGCTGCTACTGACATATACACACCACAGTAAGGGAAATGAAAGATGGTAGGTTCGTTGGAGAAAGGCCCCAGGACTAAGTCAACCAGAGGGATAACAAAGAAAGAGTTAAAATTATGTGGAAAAATTTTAAATATACTGCTAGAACAATACCTTCAACTACCTGTGAGAAATCTGTATTTATCTCTGTTCTGGTGACACTCACCCTATATCAGATATTTAATCAGCTATATTCTTATCTCTTCATGACAAGGCTATGCTATTTCAAGCCTAGTAACCCTTCCCTTCAAGATAATACCCCTCAACTTTCAGTTTTCATTAAATTCACACTGCAATTGGTATTTTTTTCTCTCTCACTTCATGTTCTGATTTGAAAAAAAGATACAATAGAAAAGATGATATATTATTCATATTGTGTACAGCAACATTTCTATTTAACTGCATTTTTCATTACATGAATAAATAGAAAAAAAAAAAGATAAATAGAGTTCAATGTGTCTAGCATCCACAACTGAAAAAGAAATAGTTTCTCAACATTAAATTTAAGCAAATGCTTCAATACAAACACTTCAGCATAAAGTATGTTGCTCAAGCCACCATGTGGGGCTTGTGGTTTTCATTTTGCATTTCCGTTGTGAAATTCCTCTCTATGAATAGGGTCACTCTCCGCTTTTGTTCACTCACGGTGCACTCTCTCAGCTTTGTTAGACAACAGGGGAATACTGTTATTCCAACCCCTGGCTATCACGTGACATAGGGGTCTTTTAGTCAAAAACCACCACACATGGGGAGCTCCAGTCCACAAAGTTTATTGATATTAATGAACAGAAGATCAGTCCCCATAGACTTCAATATGTGCGCTTCAGCAGCCCAAGGCCGCAAAAGCCTTTGCAGCACAGGGTGGACTAAAAACTGCTTTCAGACTATCTGAAGGCAGTGGGCCATTTGCACAAACCTGCTTTATTATACCAAGATTAAATTCTTAGTCCTGTGAGCAGGTAGTTGGATTATACAGGAGACTGCTCTTGCCTGGCCAAGACATAACAATTTTGCATTCTACTTTTTGAAATTACATCTACATATGATTTAGTCAAAACTGTAGCTTAAAGTTGCCTTCAATTACATAACAGTACTGTCACAGTGAATGTGAAATATACTTTAGAATTCTCTTGTAAATGTTCTTTTAACTGCAAAAAAATATTAATATACGTGCTACCCCTTTTTTCACCTGTGCCTAGATCTACCAATATTGCATTAGTTTATTACAATCTTCACCTACTAACTTGGCAGTCTATGTGTGTGTGTGGGTAGATGCCAAGAAGGCACAGCTTGTGCAAGTGGCACCATGTGATCTCGCCGTGCCACTCTGATAGTAAAACCACCAATGTGTGCAACCAGGGGTCATGCCAGGTTTGCATTGTAATTTAAAATTCACTATCAGTTTAGAGTATTAGTGACGATCTGGTCCCTAGACAGGTTGTCATAAAATACAATCTACAATCTAACCATCCCTTACAAAAAAAAACACTTTGTTCCCCCCCCCCTCCATAAAATACTAAAAAAATATTAAATCTCTGTTCAAATTTGAAGAGGACTTCCACCCAAGATTCATTTTTTCCCCCCAGTGGGCCAGTAAATTTGAGTCAATAGACCCATATAATACAGTCATTTTAGGTAACCTGGTCTGGCAACAATCTTTCACATTTTTGTAAATCCATATAACTGAGGTAAAGGTCGCTGCTCCTAATTTAATTAATTTTAACTAGACTGGAACTATTTAAATTTATGCTGCATGCAACATACGACAGGGATCCTATCTTTGCTAAAAATTAGTTTTTTCTGCATTCTGGATCATCTAACACCCCATGCTTGTCAGCAATAAACCAATCAATAATTTTCATTGGAAGGAAAGATAGGATGTCTAACATTTTAATTGCCAATCTGAATGTGGGCGGTGCTTATTTTATGCACATCCTGACACACTTTAGTTGCCAGATGCATTGATAGTTTGATAGTTGCCACTGTTATAGCATATGATAATATAAATGTCTACCAACAAGGCCTTGAAACAAAATACTTTTTGTAAATGTGGTATCCATGATCCATCTTGTCATAAGACACTCAAGTATAAAGTAACATTTCCAAATCTTTGAAATATGATGTCAGTTGATATGCGGTTGACTAATATTAAGGAATTTATCTATCAAATAATCAAAATAAAATACAAGGCTCTAAATGAAACTGCACAGGTATTTCTGTGGGTGACTGAATATTTGAGACCTTGGTCAGGCATTACAGATATCTACCTTGGCCTGGGCACTGTAGATACTTTGGCTTGTTTAGCTTGCACAGACATTTGTCTAACTGACAGTTGGGCGATCTATTCAGTACTTCATTATCTAGACTTAAGCTCTTTCCAATCGATACTTAACACCACTCTGCAAGTGTCAAATGCTGACTTTACACTGCACTGTTCAACTGACCTTCCACTATGACCTAGCCATGTGGCATGCCGGCCATTTTTATGAATGAAACCTGGCGTCTTGCCCGTGATTTTACTCCAACATTTGTCTACTGTTTACTCCATAAAGAATACGTCTATCGCGTATTGCTCCACCCCTAAGCAAATTATCAGCAAAATGCACGGAATCTGCACGGACGTGACGTTATGCTGGGGCTGATCTAGTCTTGCATTTTGGAACGCGACCGCAAACTCGCACAGTGCTTTGCCTCGTGGAGGCCGGCCATGTTGAATATAATCAGAGAGAGAACTGGGTGCAATTTGCCGAAATTCCCAATGAAAATACAACTGAATGCAACACAGTGTGCTAATGGATGATGTCTTACCGTTTAGGCTATCAATTGCTTTGTCGACGGTTGTTTGGTCCGGACAGTCAACAAACGCGTAGCAGCTCTGTGGCTTGTTCTTCACCAGTATGTCTGTCACGCCGAGTCCCTGGTCTTCGAACAGCGTTCTCAGTGTTCTCTCACTCACCTCTCGACTTAAGTTACCAACGTATAACTTGTGCATCATTTCTGTCAGATTATATAGGTCAGTAGAGAAACAGGTTTTACAATATATTCCAAAGTATCTTCTCCCTAGGCTTCTCCGAGGGGAGACAATTCGAACTTCTTCACTATCGCGGAAGGATATCACGAGACAATTTGGTCGCGGATGAAGACTTCAGACGTCTTCATTTTCCTAAAAGGGGCGTCAGACTATTAAAATTATAAAAATTTACGCATAAAATGTCAATAACAAGACTCTTATTTATTGACAAACGTCAGACAATCTGTTTTTCAACTTTCAATACCAGTATTTTGGCATATATTAGACTTTGTTATTTTCAGTCGGTTTGTAATATGATACAATATCCTCCACACGATGAGCTCGCCTGCCATAGCTCACACACACGTGGTAAGGGTCGGACTTCAAGACTGCAGACGAATCTAAAGTTCTTTCATTTGTTTGTAGATGACGATTGCTAGTGAAATAATAGTTACTGTCTGGTTTATTCAATCACAACAAAGTCCACTTGGCATTTCAACGCTGAAAAATTTGAAAGAATGTCAAGGGCTTACAGACTGTTTCCCCTCCAACCTCACCGACTTACTCCTCGGTTACAATGTAGAGTCTACATTGTATCTTTTTAGGTGCTTTTTATGTTACATTTTTAATATTAGTATTATTAATAACAATAAAAAATAACAATAATACATACTCATGTTTTGTGTGTATGTGTATGACTTCGATGTCAATTCTATATAATATGGAAGGACTTAATAAAAATAAGGTTAAAGGTGGGGCGTTCTTTTCGCTCTAAACTTGTTACAAATACCGTAGACATGAATCCCTTGTTACATCCCGCTTTCTAAAATAATTATATTTCAGATAGTGTGATTTATGTTCATCTCAGTTATTTGATATTTAATGACAGCGAAGCGAGTAAAGAAAGGACATTGCAAATTGGTACGTGTACCTTTTATAGACCCTTAATTTATAGATTCTTTGAACATAACCCAGTGGGCATAATCAACAGACCCATAGACCGAAGCTGAGAGTCTCTCGACAATTTTTAAAGATATGTAGGCCTACGTAATAATAAGTGATCACATCTTGAAGAGTTTTCATTGCCTGTATGATTAGAGGGTCCCATTTGGTTTTTTCATTGCCCTTGAAAGTCACTATTTTCCCCCCGACATTCGTGAAACGTTCATATTATTTAGCGTGATCCTTGAAGAACCCATTCCGTGAGTCGTGAATGCTTTAAAATTGTTCTTCGTCATGCGTGAAACGAAGTCATAATATTCAGGGATTCTTGATCTTCAACTCGTATTTCCTGCTATTACAATGAGATATGAATAGGTTTATTTGTTAATTGATGATTTTATTTTCCGTGAACGGTGCATGATCGCTCCCTTCCTCCCCTTTCCCCATGGGACCCTCTGATTAGGCTATAGGCCTCGATCTATAAGACCCACAGCACAACTTTTCTCATATTTATTGCACGGGGGTATTTTCTGACATGACAAATTTAAGAAAGCTGTGAAAAACACTTTTAAAGACACAAATGAGGGTTTGCTAATTATGGATAAAAACAGAGGCACAAACAACCGACAGAATAATATAAGGCCTACGGGATGAGAGATGTAGTGTATTTTCTAGCGTTTGTGGTCGAGGAAATGTGGGACAAGAATGAGTTCTTGCTCTAGGCCTTCGTAAACATTATTCACTCAAGAATACTAGCGCTTTTTTTTTGGGGGGGGGGGGGGTTTCTGTTGCGATCCTGTAATCTTATTTTTTCATTTATTTATTTTTATCTTCTTCGGGTTTTTAATGTTACTGTTAGCTATAATCTTACGTGAGCTAAAAGTAACTTAAATACTTGGACAGGCATGGGAGCTCTATATGGTGAGAGATGACGAAAAAAATTCTGTGGCTAACCAAAGTTCCACCTTGTTCATATTAATCAATGGGTGCTCCGAACCGCGTTTCAGATTTAGACTTCAGTTAAAAAATATCAACCACGGCCACAGAATAGGCCTACGCGACACCTGAATATCTCCGCAAACGCTAAACTCTTTTGTTTCTAAATGTGAAAGGCAAAAATGAGAACAAATTGTGGAACTGTAAACGATGTTAGAACCTTGAGTTTCAGATTCAATGGGGAACTCTCCTGCGTTATCATCCCAATTCTAGCGCATCTTGCTGCTGAATCGGTGACGGAAACCACAGGTAGCTAGAGCAGGGAAACCCACTTTCGATTATAATTTTCTGGAACTCGGGATAGGCCTACATTTTAGACGAGAGGCTTGCCAAGTTGGGACAAATTGTTGGATCCTGGGTTTGGTTATGTAGGCCTACTGCTAAGCAATAACCAAAAACTAAAAAAAAAAAAAAAAAAAAGCGTGCGACTCAGCACTTCAAAATTTGATCATTTCAGAAGTTGAGATATGCTCATTTTTCCCGTAAAAATGAAACAAGCTCATTATTGGTGAAAAGGGACCAAGATGAGATTACGCTACCAAAATACATTTCCCTTGACGTTAAACCATAGCCTACTATTTCGGAAATTCTCTTGAATACTTCACCCACAGGCACATCGATATCGCTGCTAATAGTAATATTTACAACTCATCTATTATTTACTTCCTTATTTCTTAGGGATAACTGACGGCTGCTTGGCTGGCAAAAAACGGTGTGCACGGAGTGGCAGCACCATAGGCCTACAGAGTTGCAGGTTGGACCCTTTTCCGTTTTCA
Organism: Lingula anatina; assembly: GCF_051362555.1. Lineage (NCBI taxonomy): Eukaryota > Metazoa > Brachiopoda > Lingulata > Lingulida > Lingulidae > Lingula > Lingula anatina. The sequence continues at coordinate 12,056,499 of NC_141771.1, read as the reverse complement.
TAGCCAACATCGGGACCGATTAACAAATGGTACGCAAACGTCAGTGCTATTCTAAAAAGCTCAGATTAATTTGTTTCTACAAAATATCAAAATTATTTCTCAACATGAACCATTTGTTTTAAAAAATTAACGCCGACATATCTAGATGGAGGTTTAGCCATTTTTTTTTAATATGAATATATTAAAATAACCATTGCAATAATTTGTCTCATTTAACGTTCACTTACGGTTCTCAATCTATTCTAGAACATCTCGTGTATTTTTTTTACAGTTCTTATGTTGTTCTGTAATGAATGTAACAGTTCGGAAAGTCCTGGGAAGTCCTTCAGAATGTCCAAGTACAGATTAAGCACATTTCTCATTAAAAGAGAAAAACAGGACAGATTGAGAATCGTAAGTGGGCTTTAAATGAGACAAATTTTCACAGGGGAAATTTATACTTCAGTTTGTCCAAAACCCAGTGATATTGGAATTAAGTTTTATCAAGTTTTTAAAAGAAATATAATGACACACACTGAATACATGTTTATTTACTGAAACAAGATTTCACATAAAATAGTTTTTTATGTAACAAACTTTTCAAGTGAAAATATATTAAGTTTAAAGCAGCTCATACATCAATATGGGCTATTATTTTACCCTATGTGACAAAATAATTTTATATTGCACTCATGAACATTCACATAAGTAATATTTCTCTCCAGTAAAGGACTTAGATAAATGAATTGCATCACGCGTTACACAAGCTTCATGAGACAAAGTTGCTCTGTGTCACTCTCTCTCTCTCTCTCTCCCCCCCCCCCAGCCTCTTGTTAAGAAATTTATCAACAGGAAAGTTGTACACAGAAGCGTGGAATTAAAAAAGTAAATTAAAGAGCATAAAATGTGAAAAGAATTACTTTGAAGAGGAAAGCATGAAGGTTGTTGTTTGGAATTTTAATGAAATAATTGTGGCACCAATCCCATTACTTTCAGACACACCTCGTATAGCTTCCTTTCTTCAGAAACAAAGTCCTCTTAATATGAAAATGAGCCCCTCTTTTATCAAGACAATTCACAGCTACAAATCAGCATGTCCATTTTCAATGCATTCACAAGAAGACAATAATGAATGACTGACAAAAATTCCCCAGAGGAAGGGACAAGTAATTATCTTTACACAGCTCACTTCCTCTGCGACCTTCCTCCTAGGCTAAGGACAAAACTATGACCTTCACCCTCAATTTAAATGTGACCTTTACCTGCAGTATGACGGTCAATCCACATTGACACAATTCAATGGTAAATGTGGTACTTATTTTCTGCTTAAAATCAAAGTCAAGAGGCATCCACCGTGGCCTATTCACCTTTGCCTATGAAGAACAATCTGGCTTTTACCTGAGGATATGTCCAGTATAATCTTGAAATTCTCTTTGAAGGTCAAATTTATAGTAAAAAATAACTTTCTGACATTTGAAGGTCAATCCAGTCTGACCTTCACAATCACATGACCTTTTATTTTTATGTGTAGTACCACATAGTGATAGCTCTAAGATCACCGAAAACTGTCCACTTTTATGGTCAAGCCAACCTCCGGCCTTCTCTGGACAGTGCAGCCATCCGCTGCCCCTGTTACTGCTCTGTTTTTTCTCCTGAAACAGAAAAAAATTTGTCCTAGGTCATACCTTTCCATCCATGTAATTGCCAGGCTATTAAATTCATCAATCTCTCACAGCGTCAGTTTTAACTGAAAAACATACTGTTCATCTTAAAAAGTATACCCTTCCATGGGAAGAGGGCTAAAGAAAGAACAAACATATTAAAAATCGATTTTATATTTCTCACCTCCTTTTCTTTTCCTCTATGGCTTGTCTTAAATTTTCCAGTCCTATGAAATCTTCTTCAGTTTTGAAGTCATCCTGGTCCAATGGGTCCATGGCCAAATCCTTCACTCCAATGACATCGCCATCTTTCAAATGATACGGGGCCTGTCTCAGATTGTCCTTCTTTGGACTGTTACTGCCTCTGCCTTTTTTCCCTCGATGTTTAATGGTCTTGTTCTAAAAAGTTAACAGCAGAACATAAAAAAAAAAAAAAACATCTTGAATTAATTAAAGATTAGTGATTCTAATAATCTTGCTAAACTTTATAAGAACATTACAATGATTATGCTATCTACATGTATTTCAATACATCAACTTTTTTAGGATACTGAAATGCTTAAAGAGTGAACAAGAAAAGTTAACTTAAAGTAAAGTTAATTAATCCCACCCCCTTTTTTTCACAAATGCTGCTGATAACATTGAAAAAAGTAACAAAATTTGGCACCCTTACAGCCTTGTCAGTGTCTTTGAGGACCATCCATTCAAACTTCTCAGGAAAATGCTTAGCTATCACTATCCTCTCCACAGGGACCAGGAATGCATCTGCTATAGTTTGCCTTAACGCATATGGACTTGCATCTCTTGCGGCATCCCAAAGAATTTCTTGGTATGGTGCGTAGGTGAGGGACTCTGGGATACGTTGACACACGTGGAGTAGAATTTGACTGGGACTGGAAAAATAAAGCAGCATATTGAAACTTTAAATCTTCAGGAAAACTTTTCATATACAATTTCAAATGTTTATAACTGTTATAGACTGACTAATCTTTGTAGGAAACCAGCAGCCCTAGTCTATCCCCTACTTTTTGAACTACAGATTCCAATTAAAAAAATTCAGTTAACAAAATTCAAAGGCAAACATGTTCTTGAACATCTTGAATTCTGTTTTAACTTGAAATAGTGTTAATATAATTAGATAGTAAGGGTAAAGTTACCTGAGACTCTCTTCTTCCTGAAGTAATTGCACACACAGCTGACTTGCACTGGTCACCTTCAGACGTCTGAGCAAGAATTGATAGAAATATTAATTGAAAATTCAATCAATATACATAATTTTGCATTAAATTGCACATTTTTTTGCCACAAAATGTTGTATGCTATTTAACTCATTGTACTAAATATTCTTCACTATGTAATGGTGTTATTAAATTACGTCAATTCTTAATGAAATTATCAAAATTATAACCAACTCCCACTTACTGCAATGTCTGTTGATTTCCCCTTAACACAGCAGTCAGCCTATCCTTCACTTTAAGCCGGACACGCATGTAATTCAAAGTAGGCACCACAGCATCATTTAAAGCAGGAAGACTCAATATCTGTAGCTTTAGTTCCTCGAGGGTGTCTTTCTTTCCTATAATCACTTCTCCTATAGATGTGAACTCTGCCTGAGCTGGTGTACTACTACTACTACTACTGAGATCACTGTTATCACCAGAGCCACCACCAAAAAGTCCTTATAAAAGAGAGAAAACAAACAATGGACAATAACCGAAAGTTGATGAAATTTTGTTTAAATCTTCCAATTATAATATCAAAATATTTTGCACTCACTAGAGATGAACTGGTCCTGAAGTTAATTTCACTTTTGGAAATTGAAATATGGTACATTGGATACAAGAGTTGCCTGGGCAGACCAATCTTGTAAATAAATTCTCCATATTGGAAAATGTTCCCCACCATTTCTACTACACTAAGGTCATTCTGTCTATAAAATTTGCCACATGTATTGTGCTGTCATCTTTAAAGTGGCCCAGCAATAACACTTGCAGAGTGGAAACACTGATCTAGCTACAACCATGCTATTAGATTTTCTTTTGAGTCAATAAATAATGGTAAAAATATTTCATGAAAAATCTCACAATTTTGGATATATTCACACCCCAGGAGTGCTTTATTTCAGTTTTGCCTCACCTGATATACCAGTGGCTATCCATGAGAGCATACCCTCATTCCTATCTTTGTTTGTTTTAAGAAAATACACTGGAAGCTGGAGATAACCCTGAAATTAAATATAAAAGTAAGGTTAACATATGTCCATATGATCTATCTAAGAAGTATGGCCCTTGACAAAGTTACCTAAGCTAATAATTTGATTGTCAAAGGGACATCCAGGTTGTCTGTCACAGGTGAATATTTCAATGTAAGGGAATATTATTTGTTGCTTTTTTCAGCAATAAACCAATCATTTTTTCTAACCTAACTCAACCTAATGACAATTAAAGATCTTGTGTACGGCAAACGTACAACATTAACTTTTCGTTACTTTTCTTTTGTAGATTCTGTAATATGAACCCTTAGGTCATTACTCTATTAGTATTACACTTAACTCCATTTGCCTCATCTTATGAACCCAACTTTGACCTCTTCAATAAAATTATAAATATGAATAACTTACTTTTGGAGGCACCCTTCCCTCCTCCAACAAAAGATGGTCGCCATCTTTTATATCGCACTGTTCCAGACTGGATGCCACATCGTCCAGTATCTCCCCGGCCTCCCCGCACCAATTAGTCTTGCGTAAATGCCAATTATCACCTGAAGAGATACACACCTGACTTTGGAAGAACTGATGAATAATCCACTGGGAAAATACATCTAAACAATCATAACAGATCACTTATTAGGTTAAGTAATTTGAAAAACCTGGCAAGCAATGAAATTGATCCTTTAGACTATACAACATCCTTCATTAATGATTGATAAAGTATGCTTAGACGCAGCTCTCTGATTAAAGATACTATTAACTGACACAACAATGATTGAGTTGAATTGGAATTATGATTTTTCCTTGCTTTTATGCATTTTCCAAGCAGGCTTTGTAATAGCCTTTCAACTGCACTAGTGTAATCTGGTTCAATAAAGAGTACTAAAACATTTGCACAGAAAACTCAATGCTTTTAATCTAACTGAAAAAAAAAACCTTTTTGCATCTATCAAGCAATTAATTATTTCAGAATCCACATACTGCAGGTGTTATGTTGCATTGCTACTCCAACCTACCAGAAAACCCTGCTTTTTGTACCATCTCTTCCATGCACTGCTGGACTGTGCAAGATTTTCTCAACATAATTTCCAAGTCTTGAAGGTCATCTGAAGGGCTTCCTGGGGTGAAGGTCAAGGTCATCTGAAGGTCAAACGCACAGTTTTACATGGTTCTTACACTGAAGGAGAATTCTGATTCCTGTCACAGATTATCATGAAACAGCCATATCAAATACAACTATATTAAAAGAATCTCTTATATTATTGAAAACCGTAACCTTAAAAAAAAAAAAAAAAAAAAAAAAAAAAAAAAAAAAAAAAAAAAAAAAAACCACTGTTATATCAATGTAGCTTTCAAACAACACTATATTATCATGTTATCATAAACCATGCCCTGGCTTGTGATAATCACCTGGTCAGTGAGAGGTGGACTGCCTGGCTGTATGACCACAAGTTGACCACTTTTCAACCCAGCTGTGACCACATCCTGTTCTTCATGTACTGAAAGATAACAAACACATACAGTAACTGTTACATGCACAGGATATATATACAACACCCAAATATCCGCCTTCATGTATAGTCCCAGAACACATTCATCTATACTTGGACCAGAAGATCTGGTGTCCTTCAAGGACAATAAAATCAAACTTACAGGGAGGCCTGAGCCCCAAGTTTGAATCCTCCACCCTTAGTCTTCCCCCACCAGGTACAGAGCTGATTGTGAACGCTGACATTATCACTGCCTTCAGATCTGACACTCTCTGAAAATGATGATAAAAGTCTGCTTTCATCTTGATTTATATATACTTACATCTCAACTTACATTATTCTACCATGTAATGTTGGTTAAATTCATTGTAAACAGTTTAATTTGTACCTTTGGTAAAGATATCAAAATCAGTACAAAAAAGGACAGCATAATACTCACCGTTTCTCTGTCTATTTCAACAGTGGTCACAGGGTAAGCATCCATTGCAGAGTGATCCTTTAAGAAAATGAAATATGTGAATTATTTTAAAACTTGTCATTGAGATCATGCTACATTCAAGTTCAATCTAGGTCATTTTAGGAAAACGTTCTCACTATAAGAGAGGTGAAACATTAGGCCCTTTATTTAACTTTGTTAATGTCTCACTTAACAAGAAAAAAATGCTTAATGCTTTGAACTGTGTATTGAATTATGTAGTAAGTGTTTTTGTTCAGGTATTTAAAAGCTCAAAAATCAAGACATTGTATTGCTTCTATTTTTCAACATTTTATCAGATTTAATCAATTTTGATATTCAACAGAATGCATTGTATAAGCATTAATTATAATATATTTATTTATTATTATCATCTAAACAACAATGCCTGTTCTCTGGTCTAATAGCTTAACTTTGAAAAAATATAAATTTTTTATAGGAAAAGCATCGAATAACATTTTCAGATATCAGAGTATGGAGAACTGTCTAGGAGAGTTTGGACCTCCACTAAGACCCCCTAGTGCCTTTTATGTATAAAATAATCATTTTAGTGTTCACTTTAGCAAAGCCTCAAGTATTCTTCTATTTTTTATTCTAATCACTTCAAAGTCCGCACTGAAGTCTCAATCAGGTCTGACCTAGACCTCAGATATAATTGACAGCTTCTTGAGGTAGATATCAGCTGCATGCATAGAGAACTGATAAATATGACAAGTATCTTATTTGCTAAAAGGTCTTAAGTGTTTTTTTTTTTTTTTGACATCAGTACCTGGCATCTGTTCTCTACTTCAAGAATAAGCTTGTTAGACTTCTTCAATAAGGAGTCCTTAGCAACGCTGCTACTGAAACAGAAGTAATTTTCTTTAATGGGCTGAGATTGGAGTATGGAAGGTATTAATTAGTGACGGCTGTACCTTGGGGAACTGCTGCTTATCTACATTTCATATTTTGTTTCTTCTTTTTCCTTTTTCTCCCAAGATTGCATCTGGCAAATCAGGTCTCATTAATTCACTGACTAGAAAAATCTTTTAATTATTCCCATGAAACAAGACTTAGTGCCAAATTAGAAAGAAAGCTTTGAATTGATTTACATTTTATAACAAATAATGACACAGTCTGGCTACAGGTTACCTAGTTTCTTTGGTGTCTTCAGCTATAAGGTTGTCACCGTCCTTAAGTCTCAGCTCTTCCAGTGTCTTTCCTTCATCTATGGGACTAAATGGAACTGCTGATGTGGTATCATCTAGTGAAAAGTAAAAGAATATGGTAATCATTTACAACCCTCATATGACTTTTTTAGGTCAATATTTCATTTTTTGATCAAATTTCCCACTTTTTGTTTTCATAACTTAAGTTGTACCTCTGTTAAAGCTAAACTCTAAAGGGAAACTGAAAACCAGAGGTAACTTCATGTGACACCAAATTCCCTGTCACCAAAGCTGTAAAATAACCTAAGGCTCATGATGACTTTGAAAACAATAATCTTTACAAAAAATGCTTGCAATGATAAACAAAAGAAAATTGTTATCCCTAAAAAACATTAGCTAATTTTTTTTCAGTTACAAGATGTTTGCAAAATTCACAATTTTTTTCATACAATATGGATCACCAACCTTTTGTGACCAGCTGGCAAAGCTTCAGGTTTTCTGGGTCGATGGGGGTGAGTTCACCCAACATCAGCTTTAGTTCACCAAGGGTGCAGTTCTTAGGGAACCCCTGGGACAGCTGGGAAGGGTTGCCATAGGTCACATTGAGGTAGACTGGCTCTGTGGCGACACCTGTAGGGATGGATTCTCCTTGAATCTGAAACAGGAAACCCCAAACATAAGATGACATGTAACAAAAAATCTGTAAGATCCTGACCAAAACATACCAGAGATACAAAATAAAAGAAGCTAACTTGATTATAAAATATCAATAATAAAAGGAATGTGAAGAGGGAAGAGATGATATTTTCAGTCAATTTCTAATTCTGCCATACCTGCACTCCATCCCACAGCATAAAGTATGTACCATCACATATGTAGGCATCTTGACATATCACAGAATCTGCAGCTAAAATCAATATGTTCAATATCACCTGTCACCAGTTCAACTAACCTCATGGAATGTCTTAGGATTATTCTAGCATACAAACGTTTGCCAAATATCACTGAAGAGCTATTCCAAAATATTTATCCATTTTGATTTTTTTTCATGGTTATTTATCTCATCTTTTCATATTCAATAAAAAAAAAAGGAAATGAGCCACTGCATCTTTTTGACTTTAAGTCTTAAACTAAACGTATGAAGCTAAACTAAACCCAAGAAGCTTAAAGGAAGAAAATGTTACTGGGAGTGTGGAAAACTGTGTAATGACTGTAATGACCCCCCCCCCCACACACACACACACACACACACTATTGGAACTATCATGCATGTTACAGAGTGGTGAAAAGTGTGGACTCCCGCCCACCCACATACACACACACACTCTGGGAACTATCAGACACATATCATGACTGATGCACATGCACTCCTATTACCTGTCAACAAGTCATAGACATGCAGTCCAGCAGGTAGCTCCTTGACAAAACTCAGTTCAAACTTGGGAGGCACCAATTCTCCACATTCCTGTGAAAAGTGAAACAATTTTTATAGGTAGCAATTAAAAACAAATGAAGACAAATAATTTTACAACCAAATATTTGTTTTCCATACCTTGAAAAGAATGTATATCATGACAAATGTGAAGACTAATTTTGGTCAATCTGACCAATTTCTTTATCTTCCTGGAATTGTAAGGAACGTGTAAGGCACCTGTTTTAAACTTACCTCTAGTATGAGCATCTTAAGCTCCCCCACTGTTTTCCTTCTGTCCAGTGGGATTTCCATAAAAGAAAGACTATCTGGAATCGCTTGTATGGCACCTGCTATGAACTCATGCTGGTCTCCAAAGAAAATCTTCACTGTTATCTTATTGACTGCAATGTCATATTCTTCTCTGAAATGTATTAAATTTTAATGAGTCAATATTTGAAGTTTTGAACTTTTATATCTAACATAGAGCAAGGTATTTGCCAACAGATATCAAGCTGAAGGTTAGGTATTTTTCTTACAGCTGGCCAATTCCATATATTTAAGTTATTGAACATGCATCATGAATAAAGAGCTTCTTATCATGAAATGAAAATCAAGATCTTCCAATCTAAGTTTTCAGGTATGAGACTGCCACTTAGTGAAAAAGTCTAAAAACATGGCATTGGGTTAAAGGGGCCACCGGCATCGATCTAAAAAAAATGATATTTTTAGCTTCCAAAAAGTCCGAAATACGCCGCTAGTTGAAAGAATCTCATTATTGAGTTTTACCTCTTCCTATCTACTTCCTTATTTTCTCTCATAACTTCCTGGATCAGTGACTCAGGCATGCCATGTGTTGGATCATGCTTGGCTGGAATGAAAAAGTAAATGGTGTTTACTTATTAATCTTTGCAATAGTTTTGCTGGTTGTCAACCTTTCATATTTCAGAAATATGGGTACCAATTGTATGACCTCTGACTTGGCCTTAATCACACTTCTAGCTGTAAACATGGTGAAAATGTACTGGTTGACACCAAACTTAAACACCTAAGACCCCATTCCCAGAGATCAGATCGATCCAACTAGATCAACCTAACTCCCTGGTGGTTCACGCTAAATAGCTGTCAGCCGAGCGGGCACAAAAGTTAATTACCCCCTTACAGCTTGTAGTAGGCGGGACAGACATTTAAGCCGGAATATCTTACAGTAATCTAGTGAGACTCCCCACGGGGATCGATCGATCTAAACTCTATGGGAATGCACCCAAAGATACCACCTTAGCATAAATACATAGGTCTACCAAGTTTCTGAAAATCAGCTGAAACATTTTTTGTTCTGAAATTTTATATCAACCCAGGCAGAAGAAGGAAAAAGAGAATGGAATATCCTGTACAGAGCCTGTTTTAAAACAAGTTTGTATTCACTAAGCTTACCTGCTTCAGACCTGACCATGGACTTTTTTCTGTAGAACAACATGTAAGCACTCTCCCTGCCACTGAACTGCTTCTCTATTTCTCTCTCGTGTATCGACTGCACACGAGAGTCATTGAAGTCAAACCAACAGTGTCCCTCTTCTGATGGAGTTACGCCACAACTATAGGTGAACAATGTATCAAATTAAATACGTCTTTTTCAATCAGCAATTGCTTGTTTTGTGAGATTGAAAATATCTGATCCTTTTTTAAAGCAAGCTGTTCAACTCTTTCAAGTGTAGTGCTGAGGCAGGGGGGAGTTAAAACCAATAAAAGCACACACCAAATCTCTCTTTCTCCTTCTCCTTCTCTCTCTCTCTCTCTCTCTCTCTCACACACACACACACACACACACACACGTGCGCAAGCGACACAAACATACCCACACACCTTATGATAGAATATGTACACAGCAAAAAGAAAAACAAGAACAAACCTAGTCTTCTCTGTCATTTTGTTGCATTTCTGCTGTTGATTTTCATTATGCGCATGTACTGAGACTTTGTTTCCCCCCTCTCTACTTCGTTGGTTATTGACATCATGTGACAATGATTGACCAACTGGATTGCTTCCTTGTAGACATCCTGTATATTCTTGTAAGTACACCCAGTTAACATCAGAATTGAGCACAAATTTGTCATCAAATTTTTTCAAAAACTGGAAGAAGAATATTCAAAAGTAGTGTAATGAAAGATCATGCTTTTTTTTAAGTATTAAATCATATCATTCTCTATTAGAATAAAATGAATTCAGAAGTCAGGCAAGGCTTGGCTAAGCACACAGCTGTTGAACATTATTTAGTTGAAGTAACATCTACTATTTGAAAAGATTTACAAATTAAAAGGAGACAAATGGACATAAATGAGCAACAAGAATTTGTCATGTCAATGCAGCAAAAAAGTTTACTCCTTGAATCAGGTGGCATTCCTACCTCCCTGCTTCATAGCGTTTGTTATCTATCAGATTAATTAAAATAAACAAGGCATAACTGTACCTTGTTAATTGGCCCATAGGTTTTCTTGAACCTTTTGTTCCAAGAAACTCCAGTTTGTTTGACCATTTCCTAAAGAAAAAGTACAAAATCACGTTTAATTCAGCAACAAACTAATCATAAATGGGGAAAAATATTTTCACTGGTGAAAAATTACATCACCATAAAAATTCCAGATCAAAAATGAATTTGAGTCAATCCTCTCTTTGGGCAAATAAAATTCTTGTCTTGGAGGCCAAGTGCTCAAAATTGTTATTGTCAAACACCGACACAGATTAAAAATACTTATCACCCCAACAGGGTGTCTAAAACAATCTTGACAAACTTACAGTGCATAGTTTATCCACTGGCATTCCCTGCCTCCCCTCCCTAGAGAGCAGTGCTTGAACCAGTTCTACTGGTGACTCAAACTCTATATAGTCTACTTTACCAGTGGAGGGGTCTGTAGGAAGACAGATCTCGGCATTTTCCTGAAAAACATAGAACAATCAGTTTCATTTTGTAAATAGTTGCTCTGGGGCTAAGCAGTAAGATATTTCTGTTATCCATCTTTGGTCCAAATAATTTATTCTTTATGCAAAACTTAAGTCTCCAACAACTAATCCCTCCCAAATTTATCAAAAAAAGTCAATAAGTTGACTGATTTTCATTTAACTATGACTGGATAAATCATCTAATATCAGTGAAAAAAAGCAAACTGGAATACCACAGCAATTTTTGGTTTATTATTCTTATACATGTCTGGTCATTCTTTCTTCATAAAATAAATAAACTTAATAAACGGACTTACAGGTGCTGTCCACTTGCCCAGATTGTCCACATCTCTGATATAAGCATGATAATGACCACCAAAGCCACTACCCCTGGAAAACAACGGGAACATTATAAAGGATGAGTTTATTCTTAGGATGCATCAATTATAAGGCTGCATATTAAATCTACAGAAACCTACGGAAACAGAATGCTCTAATTATTCAGTGCTGCTTCTCACAGAAGGAAAAAAACAGACTTAGTGTTAAATTTTTATGCATTTTTTTAGCAATCTTCTATATCTTGCTGACAATTATTCCTTAAACCCAAACAATGCAAGTAAAAATTATGCTTTCCAAATATTGATTAATGAGCTGAATTCTATCAAAAAATGTACACTTCTTCAAAAAATATTGACTTACGTATGAATAACAACTGAGAAGAGTTCATATAATGTGTCTGCATCTTCAGGCTGAAGAACAAACATATAATTGAAAATAATGTCCCTTTGAGAAAAAATAATAAGTGAAGGATCATGAAACAATTACCTTAGATTACTTGGGCAAATGTAATTTGAAGAGTTCTTTACCATTTTAAATAGCCTGTGTCATATGCCATCTATTATGGAACAATTTTCAATTGAACACATTTAAAAACAGTTAAAAGATATTATCACCACCATGCAGACCCAGAAACTTACATCATCACAGAAAAATCCCATGTCTATCTCACGAGGAAAAGTGAACTTTCCTGTCTCCTACAAAAATTCAAGAACATTTAAAGAACATTGCCTCATTTTTTTTTTCAAAATTTCTAAAACAATGAAGGCTTTGTAACACACTAAAACTTATGCAAGTCAAAAAGTATTCAATCTGTAACTTAATTCTAAAGCATTTTTTGTTATCATTCTTTAGGGATTTCTGCATACTAGATAATGCAATGTAGTTTGGCATGAAATGTTATAAATCTGATCAAATTTACTGTTTCAAAATTTCAGTCACTTTTTCAAGATTTACCTTGTATCTTTCCATTTTTACAAAATCAAAACTAAATCTGAGCAAGGAAAATGTCAAAATGGGAGGTAAACTTTTCAATCTTGCGCCCTGAAATTGGAAAATAAGTCAGTGTAGGCATTTCAGAAAAATATCAAAGGTAGCATGTAAACATTTTTTCATCCAGACAAATCTCAATTATTTTGCCATATCAAGCACAAATTGACAAAAAAAAAAAAAAAAAAAAAAAAAAATTGCCAAAAGCCAAAGTAAGTTTTAATTAAAACTTGAAAAAACACATCATGTGTTCAACTGAAAGCGTTCAAACATCTCTTAGATAATATCATTCAATAATTTTTTACTTCTCCTGTTATACCCATATTAAAACCAAAATCACATAATACCAACCCTGTTCTTGCACTCTATCCATTTTCTTTCACTTTTACCTTTCTGGCATTGACCAGTCTGTTGCATCCCTCACATCTGTACTGGTTCTTGCCATCCATGGTCTCCATCTCCACAAAACAGTTACAAAGTCCTTCCTCAAGACTTCCTGTGTCCACCACAGTGACAGGTAGGTCCAGGTAGTCCTCCTGAAAGGTAAAAAAATAAGATCTCTCTCTCTCTCTCTTCAACATACTAAGAAACTTGATATATGAAGGTTTACTTTTCAGATTTAGGAGGTTGACAGTATCATTTGATAGGTGACCAGTCAATAGTATTTCTGAGAGAGAGATACTACTGAGTTACAGCTTTTTAAATTATATCTCATATCAGTGTTGTTTTCACCTGTCTTTCACTGGTTCTTCCACATTCTTGGCAAATAATCTGGAATTGACAATACAAAACACTGACTTTAATATTTGAAAAAAAAAAACACACACACGATAGATATTGATGGTTCAGAATATCTCAAATTTACAATTACAAATACAATGAATTGAGTGTTCTTTCTCAATGTCCACAGGGCCTTTGTTAAAAGGTTCTGATTAGGCACATAAACCATTCACACCCTGTTCAATATGAATCTCTTGTAATTATGTACAGCTAAGGGATGCTGAGGGACATTTTTATAAAACTATCAACCTAACAAAAATAATATCTACGCTCCTGATTACCCTTAAACATTAAATCTGCTGGTGCTAAATGGATCATTTTCTAAATCCATCAGTCCATTTCAACCACTGCACTGACATATACACACCTTATTCACAATGGTCCCATGGTAGAGTTCCTGGATAAGGCTCTGTCTGGCAGTGCCAACCAAAGAATCCTCTATTGCACTGAACAGTATACGGTTCAACTCCTGAACATCATGCTGCTGTAGACTCTGATAATATGAAGTTCATATTGGTTATACAGAGGAAAATGGACAGTGAAAGTTACTAGCCATGTGGATTGCCAAATCATTCTTTATAGCTATTTCTGGAAAAATATTCAATCTAGCCAAATGCCAGAAGTGTTACTGTATATAGTTACTGTATTCTTTTTGTGATTATTATTATTGTTATGGACAGATAGATAAAAGGAGGACATACAGTTAATTAATGAGAGAGCAAAGAAGTGACAGAATGTGCAAATGAGAAAGAAAGAAAGAAAGAAAGAAAGAAAGAAAGAAAGAAAAAAGGTGGCAGAGAACAGTACTTATTGGATCTTTTCAATGGGCAAAAATTATCAAACTTTAGTGGCCTGCTTTTTAATTTTGTCACTTCCACTCAATAGGATCGAATGTCCTAATTTTAAGAAATTATTACTTTAAAAATATAGTATCTGTAAAATACACAATTTTCCCTCGCTTAAAAGATCAAGTAATTATCGTACACAAACCTCATTATTTGTCCAGCCAAAGCTGTCTGTTAGCTCTGTTGTACTGGCAGTTTGCTGATTACAGAGCAGCAACCTGGCAAACAGTCTCTGCAACTGAATTGGAATAACTCGCACCTGGAAATAATCCAAATGTATGTATGATCAATTATATATGTTCAACTGATAAACACTCTAAAAACACTATACTATGATTTGACTAAGTTAAATTTACCGGCAATGGGCCTAGATCTATGTTATCATCTAATTTACCTTTGATCCTGGTTTATCCTTATCCTGTAGGCAACCAAGATCCTTAGGTCCAAGTTGAAATAACGACTCTGAAATACAATAATTTGTTTACATAAATACTGTATCTCAAAATGTTCATTTGCTAATATAAATTTATTTGTGAAAAAAGCCATGCTTCTGATGTGGCTGAATTAAGCCAAAAATGATTTATAAGACCTACATTACATTGCTATACTGTGAGCAATTTTCAAGTTTCAAAATAACTTCGCAAGGCAAGCCCAGACAAGTCAGCAGAGAAGGAAAAAAAGATAACAAATATTTCGCAAAAAAAAAAAAAAAAAAAAAGCACTGAACTGTACCTCTAAACTCTGGTGTATACAACAGAGTCTGTAGCAAGGAATTTAGATAGCAGGTCGCGCCTTGATTTTTTATCCCACACAAGCCGCTTGGGAGCCGCGGCGGCGGAGGGCTCTCCAAGCCGTGGACCCTTCCACTGGCCTGATTTAAGGAAGTTTCTGCGTCCTCTTCGGCCTCGAATAAGTCACCAAACATTTCTCTGGTATAAGACAGACTAGTACCTTAGTGGTTAACTCATCTGCGTGTTATGAATTGTTGATTCAATAGACAATTGCAAGAATTTACACGCACTTGTGAAACTGCTCCATGTTTCACTTTTCACGTTTGTTTTGTAATAGCCTCGCAGAAATTTAAATGGGGGAATTATATTAAAAACGTTTTCTTTCAGCAATAAAATATACCTTTGATGTTTACTAATATGTTATTTAAAGACATTTAGAGTCTTTTTTTTAAAACAAAACGATAAAGAATGACAAGTTGCTGTGCTAGTTTCTACCAATGTACCATTTGTATAAATTTACTGCAGCTAGATGCTAATCGGGTGATTCCGCCCACAACGGAAATTTCCATATGTGGTCATCCAATATTCGCCATAGTCAAAGCACATGTAAAGACATTTGGCGGAATAAGTAAGGTGAGAAGGAAGGTACGTTTTGTTACTCAAAATCATACTGGATGTATAATTTAAGATTTGTTATGAATCCTTTATAATATTTAGAACTTTACTTAGTTTTGTATTTAGTATTTACTGTAATCTAAATGGGTAAATTAGCCTTGACAACTAGGGTCGTTTTCGCCTGTAAAATCACCTCAATGGCTATTCAGAATGACGTATGGAGACGTATTTTATCGGCCGGACACGATTTTTTTTATAACAGAAGAGTTATCAGACTACATCTTGTTGATTGTTGACATTAAACATACAACAATTATATTGAGGTGTGGTATTTGAATGACAGGTAGAATTATAAAAAGTGAAACGCCGGTGCGTTTTTGAGAGTTCATTGTTGGGAGGTTGGCAAATGGCATTGTTGAGCTCTTTCGGTGTGGGTTTTCTTTTTGTATGGTTATCACCGGATGTATAGACGAGGTCTGAGTTACAACATCTTTTCTCGACTTGTTGTTTTTGGTATCAGGTAAAGTAGACGTAGTGACCAGCAGCATTTGGGATTTCACCCAGTTGTCTCTTTTGTATTTCACAGATGATATGGTCTAGTGATTCACTGAAAAGGATAGGCATGATATATTTGCTATATTCTTAAAGAATAGTTAACAGCTGCATGAGATGAACTGAGGCTTATTTATGTGATAGACCAAAAATTATCAGACTGAGCAGTACAATTTAAACATTTCTTTGAATTGTCATATGGTACCTCTGTCAGATTCTATACTATCAATTAAAGAAACTGTTTGACTGTCATACAGGCCAGATATATTTTATTCAAATTATTAATTGTTTTTTGTCTGATTTTCAATTTTTGATTCAGATTAAGAACTAAACATGCCTTCTGATGCCAAAAAGAAGCGTGACGCAAAGAAGAAAGAGGCAGCAAAGCAGAGAGGACAGAAAAAGCCTACAAAGACAGAAAATGGAGTTGCTGAAGAAAATGTTGTTGAGGAAAATGGAATTCCAAAACAGAATGGAGCAGGGGAAGCCAGTGGAGAGGCTAAACAGAATGGAACAGGTGAGATCATCTCAAGTCTCTTGGTTTCAGTCCCTAATCTCTTCTTGTGTTTCATGGTCTGTTCATAGTTGCGTAATATCCTGTTTTTAGATCATATGTACCACTGTTCAGGATTGTTAGAAATTATTTTTTCACCTGTCTAGTCTGACCATACTATATTATAACTTGAT
The DNA here is from genome assembly GCF_051362555.1 of Lingula anatina. Taxonomy (NCBI): domain Eukaryota; kingdom Metazoa; phylum Brachiopoda; class Lingulata; order Lingulida; family Lingulidae; genus Lingula; species Lingula anatina. The sequence continues at coordinate 12,039,653 of NC_141771.1, read as the reverse complement.
AATTATGTTTAAGAATGGCATTTTATCAGAATTATCACCTCTGAGATGCTGTTTTGAAAAATATTTTGTTATTTATTTGAAGGACTTGTATATCTGATGATATACCCTATCGACAAATAAACTCAGTAATTCTCTCCTCAACAGATGTTGTTGATGCCAATCTGGCTGCCGAGTTCGATGGCCTTGACCTTGCTGCCAAATTTCGAGCATGCACGGGTGTGTTAGCGTCACATCCTGACAGCAGGGACATTAAGCTAGATCAGCTGACCATTACATTTCACGGAGCAGAAATACTCACTGATACAAGTGCAGAGTTCAACTGTGGGCGACGGTATGGCCTGATTGGGCTAAATGGGTGTGGTGAGTTCAGTTTGATTTTCGGTTGGAAAATATTTGGATGAGGAAGGATGGCAGACAATAAAGTCTTACTGGTACATAGATAACAGTATAACAATATAGTTTCGAAAGTTGTTCAAACTGTTAGCCATTTTATGGGGTGAATTATTATAAAGTATTATTATAATTTTGGACATTTGATACTGTTTACTTTCAAGCAGTATCTTGAACATGTTTCATACAATTTCTAAAATGGAAGGTTTTGCAAATTTAACTACAGTTTAACTTTTATTCAGAGTCTTTATCTCTCATCTCTCATCAGAAAAGATATTAAGTGCCCGTAAAATGTCATCATTGATGTATATATTTCCCTCATCTTTCCAGGAAAGTCCACATTATTATCAGTCCTGGGCAACAGAGAGGTTCCTATACCAGACCACATAGATATATTTCATTTACGGCGAGAAATGCCACCCAGCGATAAAACTGCCTTGGAGGTAGTCATGGAGGTTGACGAGGAAAGGATACGGCTTGAGAAAGAGGCTGAGGATTTGTCCCATCGAGGGGATGATGGTAATTGTTTTGTTTTTTTTTTTCAAGTGATTCTGGTTTTTACGATTGACTTATTATATTATACACAGCCTGCTGATCTGTTTCATCAAAGATACAAAATTAAAAAAGAAAAAAAACTTTACTTTTTTATTTCAAAATAAGTAGCATACCTTTTTACTTCAAAATAAGTAACAGGAAGAGTGTGTTTTTCTTGCTTCCACTCTGTTAATGCACACTAATTGATCTCCTGCACTTTAACAAACTAGGCTTGAATATTTTACTGAAATAATAATGGTGAAAAATGCCTTTTTGTCGTAAATGTGTGTATTATTATTTTTTTTTTCAAACTTTATAGGCAACAACAGATATTGAACATATGATTTTTTAAAAACTTTTTTCTCTTGACTAAGTTCCTTTTATTGTTTATTTTCCAGACCTCATTCATGAAAGGCTAATGGAGGTTTATGACCGTCTGGATGACTTGGATGCTAACAAGGCTGAGGCAAAAGCGGCAAATATTTTGCGTGGTTTGGGCTTCACACAGGGGATGCAACATACTGCGGTACCTCTTCATTTTTTTTTTTCTAAAATACCTTTAAAGAACATTTTGCTGGTAATATCTGGAAAAGATTACTAAGTTTGAAAAAAGGCAAATGGGGTTTTATGTCAGAAAGAACATTTTTGGGAGTAACTAAAAATGATGCTGTGGAAAAAATGGAATACTGGTGGAGGTAAGATGTTTAAAGTATATAAATGATAATTGTGTTCTGATAATACTCCTAATATCAACATTTATAAACATAAACATATAAACATTCTCTCACTTAGGTGAAGAACTTCTCTGGTGGCTGGAGAATGCGTCTGTCACTGGCGAGGGCTTTGTTCATCAAACCAGCCTTGCTACTTCTTGACGAGCCCACCAACCACTTAGACTTGGACGCTTGCGTGTGGCTGGAATCTGAGCTTAAAAAGTAAGACTTTTTAAAGGGGTTTTCCAGTCCGGGTTAACAATTTCCAGTGGCCTTATAGTAATTAAAATTATCAAAAGTTCTCAGATAGATAATTGATTTGTATCCTGAAAGGTCAAATTTCCAGAATATAAATGCAACTCTACAGAATTTTACCCTTTACGTTAAACATGCACACAAGTGATACACCTTTATGTTTTACTTGTCACTGTTTATTCATCTGATGGTTGATTCTCAGTTATGATACAAAAGTTGTTGATGGCACACTGTATAAAAGGGGATACAATTTGTTTCTCAAATTTGTTTGAACAGAACATGATTGGATAGAAAATGAAAAAAAAGAATTACATTTGAATGGAAAATAGATGAATTTTTTTTTCAATAATTGGTTTGGCTTGATAACTTCATTCAGTTAAAAAGATCATGACTGTGTGTTCAATTTCGATAAAAAAATTAAATGAAGGTCTCCCCAAACTTTTGGGAAATCCTGATGTTTACATGTTGCATATAGGGCTGTTGGCCTTCTGCGCTTGTATTTCTTGATAATTTTTAAAGGTCCACTTTTTTTCTATGCAATGTTGTGTAAAAGAAAATGAATTGTTATTACTTGCTCAGAAATGTGCAAAACCCAAACTGTAAATAGTCTGCCTGACATCACCAGACAAACCAGATCAATGGTAAGCTCCCCCCTCCCTTCCTCTCCCATCCAGGGTACATTAATATAGGATGAAAATAACTTGTCTTTCAGTTATTCTCGGATGCTGGTGATGATCTCACACTCACAAGATTTCCTGAACAATGTGTGCACCAATATCATCCACATGCAGAAGAAGAAGCTAAAATACTACGGAGTAAGTTGTCAAAGAAGGATTTTTACTCTGTATTTTGTTTTTCTTTTATCCACACAGTTTTTGTCTATCCTCAATTTAAGACTTTCATTCTGAAATTAAGAAAAATTGCAAATTATTTGCTACAGGCAGAAACAGTGAAAAAAAAAAAATCAGTATTATAGATAGCCATATAGATGATGGCTATTACCTGTAGCAAATTCATAAGTGCACACATAGATGTATGTTATGTGTACTGTGAAGTGCAGCTCAGCAATAAAACTGCCTATGGAATTAAGTCGAGAGTCTTATGCAATGGAATAAAACCAATTTGCAGAATAAGACTTCAAGTCAGCTCCAGGTGTTGGTATTTCCCAAAAAATCTAGAGTTACTATGTGTTGCTCTTGTTTTGTTTCCAGGGTAACTACGATTCCTTCATGCAGACCAGGTACGAGTTGGAGGAGAACCAGATGAAGCAGTATCGTTGGGAGCAGGATCAGATTGCTCATATGAAGGTAGGGGCAGCTCATTCTTTGCTGCGTGTGTGTGTGTTTGCGTGCGTGCTTGTGAAGAGACTAGATCATGTTCAGATTTGTACACAGTAAACATTGAATGAAAATTTAATGGATAAGACTTGAGCATTATTTTGCTGATTTAAATGTTTCTCAGTTCTGTTTAGACGGCAGGTATAAGTATTTCCATTGGTTCAAGGTTTTAGGATTTTCATTCTTCATTTTGATTGTTTTTTTCATATGGTCTAAATGGGGTTAGAAATTGTAAGATGAGTTTTCAGAATTATCAATTTTTACAACCTACACCCATGTATTTCAGACTAAGTTTTACTAGCCTGTCTTATGAAAAGGTCAAGATTGTCAACACACTTAGAGTAGATTTGTCTGTTTGAATGTTCTAGTATGATAAGAAAGAAACAGTTGCTGTGGGGACTTCCTGTCCTTGATCTACATACAGTATATGTCCTTTGTGCCATTCAATGATATTAACTGAGCTATGATTTACCCCCCAGAACTACATAGCCAGGTTTGGTCACGGCAGTGCCAAGCTGGCCAGGCAAGCTCAGAGCAAGGAGAAAACTCTCAAGAAGATGGTTGATGGTGGCCTGACAGAGAAAGTTACCAGGGACAAGGTAAGGAAATAGTGTAACGTGTGTGTGTGTGTGTTAGTAAATGGTCAACGAAGGTATGAAAACGTGGGTGAACACACACATACACACATGCTTGGCTGATATACATTTCTTAATTGACACATGTACACTCATGTACAGACAGACAGATAGTAAAAACTTGAAAAATATTTTTCCTTGGATCAGTCAAGGAAAAGTAATTTCTTTGGGCAATCTTGAGGTGAAATTTTAATTAAGCCGTTTCCCTTCGTCTTTTGTAATATGAATCACTTTGTTTTCCAGACGCTGAGTTTTTATTTCCCAGAATGTGGTAACATACCTCCTCCTGTGATCATGGTACAACATGTTAACTTTAGATACAAGGATGACAAGGTATTTATACACAACACATCTTTTGTCATTAGCGATGACAATCTACTCATATCTGCAGCGTGTGCATTTTGTGATTTTTTCAAAAGGTCCATTTTCATTGCTGTATTACACAATCTGTACTATGCAATGATGTGTAGAGTGCATGCTGACATTTTTACTATTTTACTAAAGTTCAAAACTGGAATTAATCATTGACCAAGAGTGCAGCCAGTCTTAGAAGTGCCATGATCAAGTGTAATGAATTTATTATCTAAATACATGATGTGCTATATTAATTTATTGATTTATTTCCCTTATTCAGCCTTGGATCTACAAAAACCTAGACTTTGGCGTAGACTTGGACACTAGGCTGGCTCTAGTGGGGCCAAACGGAGCAGGGAAATCCACACTACTCAAGCTTATAGCAGGAGAGGTGAGACTAGTAGATATAGTTTACACAGAAGTTTTTAATTTTTAAATCTCTTCTTAAAATGCAATGCAATGTAAATTATTACTGTCAGTGACTATAGTGACATTGCATACCCATCTTAAATAAAGGCTGGTCACTGTTGATTCTTCTGATGGTTAATTCTCAGTGATGATACAACAGTTGTTGATGGCACATGATTCAATAGAAAATGAAAAAAAAAATGCTTACATTTGAATGGAAAATAGACGAATATTCTCTCTCTCTCTCTCTCTTTTTTTTGTTTTTGTAATAATAAGTTTGGCTTGATAACTTTCTGTCAAAAAGATCATGGCTGTTTGTTTAATTTCATCAAAAAGATAAAATAAGATCTGTGTGGCATAGTCTGAAGAATGATGACAATTTGCGGCCGAGGTCCAGTACTGTGGTCACTCCCTGGTCAGTACGGTCATCCTTTGGCCATACTGGACTGGTTGTAGTGTCAGTACGATGATTATACCTGAAGCGATCTTAACCAAATCTGACTTCAGACCTTGAGATTTAGAGGCATTTTTTTGAAAAAAAAAAAAAAAAGAGCAGTCACTGTGATGATATTATTCTAACTGTTTAAAAATTTCTCTTCTCCTAGCTTTTCCCAACAGATGGTATTATACGAAGGCATTCTCATCTTAAGATAGGAAGATATCACCAGGTAAGTGCATGCAGAATTTACTGGTAGCACATGGGGCATGTAGCATGCTGTATTGTATGTAATGTGGACATGGTGACTGAAGAATGATGACAAAAAAGGCCGAGGTTTAGGGTCATGGTCAGTCCTGGTGGTTATCACCGGTTGATTAACATGACTCCATGATCGAAACTTCGAAGCGATTTTATGTTGCTGACTTCAGGAGTTTACCAGCAAATTTGCTTTATTTGTAACAAACTACATAACAGAACACTTGGTTTAATATGAGATTCTAAAAATTATTGTAGTAACTGTAATAGTTTTATGTTTGAGTTTGTCACTTTTCTCCCTCCCCTTAAAATTGTTTTGTGTATTAGATTAAATCAAAAATGACTTTTTGCTTCAGCATTTACACGAACAACTCGACCTTACCATGTCTGCATTGAAGTGGATGATGAAGTGTTATCCAGATATCAAAGATGTAGAAGAGATGAGGAAGATCATTGGACGATATGGGTTAACTGGACAACAACAGGTTAGTGAGAAAGACATATGGTTCAGCTTTTGGTGATGATTATCTCTTACTCTCTGTCATAGGTTTGCTCATTACCATTTTGCAGTTTCCACTATCAATCTGTTGCAAGTTTACCAATCATTGATGAGACTATTCCAACTGACAGCAGATTTGTGACTTTTTGGAAGCCAAAAATTTCATTTTTGAGATCCATGCAGGGCCCCCCCCCCATGGACCCCACACCATATCTTCAGACTTTCCCACCAAATGGCTGTCTCATCCTTGAGCAATACATAAACAATTGTGTGCTGTCCAAAGTTTGGGTATTTCCAAAATAAAAATAAAAAATAGATAAATGACAGAAGTTTATAATTTTTTTTCCTTACTCGGTACACAACTCTTAAACCCACTAAATCAAATAATATTCCGACTCCTACAATTTCTCTACAGAGACTTATTTCGACCATTTCTCTCACAGGTCTGCCCCATGAGGAACCTCTCAGATGGACAGAAGAGGCGGGTGGTGTTTGCATGGTTGGCATGGCAGGCGCCTCACCTGCTTCTCATGGACGAACCTACCAACCACCTGGATATCGAGACCATTGACGCCCTCGCAGATGCTATTAATGACTTCTCTGGAGGCATGGTGCTAGTCAGCCACGACTTCAGGCTTATTTCTCAGGTATGACCTTTTTAATATCATTTTCACTTCCACTGGTATTCACAATTTCATAAAATGAGTAAAATTTGGAATGAGTATCGAAAAAAAAAAGTAATAGGAGAGCATTTACGAACTCTTTACAGTAGTGTCCATGGGCTTTTGAAAATTAAGTTTTAAAGTAGTGAAGATGTTGAAATTGAAGATAAGGGAAGGCCAAGTAACAGAGGAACAGTTATTTGCTGTGTTGTCTTTATCTCATTCAGTGGGAGTTGAATGTCACACTGATACATGTTGTATGTATTCTAGGTTGCGGAAGAGATTTGGGTTTGTGAAAAAGAGACTGTCACCAAGTGGGAAGGAGATATATTCTCATACAAGGAATATCTAGCGAAAAAAGTTGCAAAAGAAAATGCGAAGAGGACTTGAAGGGATTTATTGCTTAATCTTATGCCTTGGAGGATGAATATTTAACATGCGATGTTTAATTAAAACAATTCTTTACAGCTGGTAATTTTTCTGGTTTTTCCTCTCCTGGGTCACAAATCATAACTAAATCATGTTTGGTATGTGTTGATACACTTTCTGTAATATATTTTACATTTTTTCTAAACGCTGCAGGGATATTTAACTTTATTCACATAATATGGCTGAAAATTAAAGCCTTCTTTGTCATATGGTTTGTTTGTAAAGAGAATTTTTGGGCCCCCAAAAATGTTATCTTACTAACTGACTAAAAATTACGCTAAATTAAGCTAAAACTGCAGACTATATTTTAAGCCCTATTGCTTGTATGTTCTGCTTGATTGTCTATGTTTGAAGACAATTAAAATTATGCATTTAACCCTAGCAAGTGAATTGTTAGTGCTCAGCAGGGATGCTGCTTTCAAAACCAGGAAAATCATCAGCTGTACTGTAATGATGCCAGTATATTTTTAGGGTTCTCGTATGCTCTTTTAAAAAAGAGTAATGATCTCAATAAAAATGCTATGGAATTATGACTTTCATTGGCTCATTATTGATGATGAAACATTTAGGATTTTTTGGGAAAAAAAAAGGTACAGCTTGTTTTTATGATATTTAACTTACAGTTTATTTATAAGTTTATATCGTATTGACCTTGTGCAAGAAGTACATAAGACTGGAGCATTGTAGTGGTTATTTATTTCTAATGTTAATCTCTGATATTCAGAGTTTCCTGATAGCAAAGATGGCTTCTTTTTGACAACTGTGGGAATGGTTTTCAAACACAAATTGAAACTAAGATCTAGTTTGATGATTTTGCCATCTTGAAACCAATGTCACTGTAACACTTAATGTTAGTGTATTATCCAATTATAACTCTAGAAAGCTAACAACAACAAAAAAGAATACATATCTTTCATAAATACTCCTTGGGTTTATTACTCATCAATACTGTATTATTATACTAGCAGACTGCATACAATATTTGATTGCCAATATGTTTCTCAGATTTTGACTGATCAATCATCTCTAAGGGCCCCTTTATACTGGACGGCGTCCTTTCTGCGTCCAGCAGCACGGCCCCATTTGAGAGTTAAAAAATTATAATATTTTACCTGCCGACAACTGGCCGATCATTGAGCGTTCTTCTGATACAAAATCAGTGCTCGTACTTCCTTATTAAGACCACAGCGATGCCAAATTTCATGGTCGCAGAGAGGACGCAGAAAGGACGCCGTCCAGTGTAAAGGGGGTATAACTTATTGCAACCGCATAAAGTTACAGCCATAGAATTCTGGCCATTTTTATGCTTGCAATGTATTACAGCAGTGGGTGTTTTGAGACACTTGGAAGTCAACATGGGAACTTAATTGGTTTATATGGCATGTTGCATATGCCTATGGGGTTTATACTACAACATATATTCAGTCTCGTTTAGTTATCTACAGGAGATTTCTCTACATGAAAAAGTGAACTCTTTCTGGGTTGTAAAGGTGTTTTTCCATCTTTTTGTCATGTTTTCAGTCCACTTTTAGGACTTGGATATATCTATGTCTTCAACTTTTCTCAATATCAACATTCTATGATGACACTTTATTGTGTCAGTGTAAAATTTTTTGAAGCAAATGGCAAGATTTAATTGAATTTAAGTGGTAAAAAGAGAAAAGGGATACTTGAAAATTGCTGAACATTTAAAATAAAAGTTACTGAAAGGGGAGATAATAGATTCTTGAACACTATGGTTCATAAGGAAGAAATGAGGCTATTTGTGGATGACTGGAATCTTATTTATTATAATTGCAGTCCACCTACTAAGTTGAATACTATTTATTATTCAAACAGCAACTCTTTAACGTCACAAAAAAATTTAATCAGTATAGTGTTGCATAACACTACTTAATAGATAACAAAGTGCTGAGCAAGGGCTCGCAGGAGTTGATATATTTAACTTCAGTGAAATAAAATTGCTTAAAAGTAACTTTATTCGTGATAATGTAACTGTGGTCACTGACAGACTTTGTAGTCAAAATATATTTGGTTTCTGTGAAGAAATAAATATTCAGCATATCCAAATTGCTTTTGTAATATTTCCCCCCATTTAACTGGAGTTCAAATATTTGGTGCTTTCTAAGCGCATGTCATTAAGAGCTCTGATACACAATTTCATCACCCCATCCCAAACGGAAGAATCCAATGTGTGAAAAATCATGAAGTTAATACCCTTGCTCAAGTTTCTCGTTGGTGTGCTGATGGAAGAAAAAAGTTTCTAAACCTTGTTTATGTTGCAATTGGGAAGCATTCAGATAGACACATTGTACTAGTTGGGTCGGTCTAACTCTGTGGGGGCTCTTTCTAAGTGCAACTGACTTAACTGAATGACACCACCTCCAGTAGATCAGGGTAATTGCATTTGGGTTATTCACCTTCTAGCTGCTCGAGGAATGTCAGGCAATTAAACTGATTGCAGTTAGCATGAATCCCCCCCCTCCCAGAGTTGGACCAACCCAACTAGTACAATAGGTCTATCTGAATAGGATCTTGGAGCTAAAGACTTGTTGAAACAGGTTGATAATTACCAGAAAGTGCAGGACGATGCCAGGAAAAGGCACCCCCTGGATTCAGAAGGCCTCTGCAACCCCCCCCCCCCCCCCCCCCAATCTACTATCAGCATATCTCTGCCTTCTCACTTCCTATAAACCACAGAAGTATGCTGACATATTAGCCAGTTTCTAGGAAACTGAAATTCAGAGGAGGAGGAGGGCACAAGATTTTGATTGCTCCTTCAAAGCTTAAAAATATAACTAAATCCAAGCATACAAAACAGGAAAGTTTTTTATTATTATCATTTTCATTCAAGAAAGAACTGTATAAATTGATCGAATTCACAATTAGCCATGACAGGTTGACTGTAACTACTTACTAAAAGAACGTATATTACAAGAGCCAAAGTTAACATTACAGAAATACAAGGATATCTTTAGCCCATACATAATGTACAGGTTCTAATTCCTAAATGGAATGGTATTAGAGCGGTATCTATGTAACATTCTCCAAAGACCTGATTGGCAATTACTGTAATTTCTCACCCAATTTGAACAAAATTAATTATTAGTCTTCTCCAGAATATTTTGTTAAATATTACAAAAAAGAAAAAAAATTCCTCAAAGTTCTATAAAGCACGTCCAGTTTTTACCCTAGTGTTTCTGTAGGAGTGACCTCAAATAATGATGTAAAAAAAGGAATAAGGTGTCAGATATTTAACAGTAATGACCATACTTATTTAAGACCCCATTCCCATAGATATTTAGATCGATCTATCCCCCCTGGGGAGTCTCACTAGATTGGTGTCAGCTTAACAGGCTTACACGTCTGTCCCGCCTACTAAAAGCTGTAAGGGGGTAATTAACTATGGTGCGCGCTTGGCTGACAGCAATTTAGCATGAACTCCCAAGGAGTTAGGTCGATCCAGATGGATCGATCTAAGTGTCTGGGAATGCAGTCTAAGAGACCATACCGAGACCCTTTTGTATTATTTTCAGAGTGAACCATCTCCGAGGGGATTCTTCCTTAATTGCAATTAACTTGGGTGACTTAGATGTCTGTCACGCTTGCCGAGGCTGATAAGGGGTAACTTAATTACTATCGTTTAGCAGCTTTAGTGGGCGTTCTAGACATCTAAGCCGCCTGCGCTGAAAGTAATTTAGCGAGGGACCCTGTGGAGAAGGACCGATCCTGTTAGACTGAACTAGGGATGGGAACCCAGTCTAAATGTTGGCATATTCTGTTACATTTGATGTCTTTGGGGCTTATATGATGCTACATTTGTAGAGTCACTTGCTTGACTCACACCAAGTGGCAAGAAAATGATGAATAAACTTCATCCACTTACAGGACTTCAACAATGAAGTTAAGAAAAAGAACTACCTATTGGCTACTTTGTGCTTTGTATGAAACTCAAACATTTAATGCCTTTGTGACATAAAAGGCCTGTTTAACAATAACCAGTTATCTGATTAGCTTACTCAATTGGGAGTAAAAATGAGGAGTCCAAATGCATACATAGAAGAGTGGATGTCACAAGGGAGATGTATGGCTACATACATAACTTGACTTTATACATGGGAGATATTAAAGCTAAAAAATAAAACAGTTCCACTCCTGCCTGGTAGATCCACTTTGCACTGTAATCCAGCCTTCCTGACAACAACTTGACATCTTGGTAATAGAAATCACTGGTTTTGACTTTCTATTCTCTTCCTGATCTGAACATTATGCATACTAATCTTGCAATTTGCTAATATACAATCCATTCAATCCTAAAGCAGTTTGATTTTTCACAAGCAGTGGGAAAAAAGTGTATTTAACAGGTTCTGATTTCAGCTGGCAATCATTTAGTCATTTGGCCAACTAAACATAAACTCCTTGAGAGTGTGCATCTGGGTACTCTATCAGATTTAATTGCATAATGCAATGAAACCTAATCTCCAACTATTTAATTCAGGTTAGTACAGAGATGATTGACACTGACTTCTGCCAAGTTTTCCTCTCAGCTAACTTTATCCATAGATAAAGTTAGCTGAGAGGCCCAAAGCAGGAAACTGTGTCAGAAACTCAAACCAGGTAACTCTATCTACAGATAGAGTTACCTCAGACGCATTTTTAAAGGAATTAAAGCCATTACACTTTGACTATCCATGGGTTGGTTCCAGTGTTCAAACTCAAAAAATAAACATTATCTCTGAAATATCTTGAAGTATCATAGTCTTTATTTTGAAGGGCCCAAAATAAAAATTTAACCTCTGTATAATTATATATGGTACTTGGTATTTTCAACTAATGAATGGCACAGTAATGCCAATTGTAAATGAAATATATTAATTACTTAATTCTTTCAACTTGTAAAAAAATATTAATTATGAAATTTTCATTTAAAAAGATCTTCTACATTTACTGGGGGGGGGGGGGGGCAGCTTTTCAATTACAAGGGTACTACAGTGTACTGTTGTATTTATGCTAGAATTAAAAATCAAGTAACCTAAGTCTTAGGTCAAATATGGCAGAATACACACTTGAGATGAAACTGCTACTCAAGTAAGTGGTTGTTTATTACATAGATAAAATTACTGTAGTGTGATTTCCTTGTGTGTTCTGACATTTCTGACCAGTGACTTAATTAGGTAACTCAACTTGGTTTTGAATCTGGCCCAAATTAAACTGCCTATAAAATTTGCAGCTCAAAATGGCTGATCATGTCTAAAGCCTTACTTTTCCAAAATAAATCGACTCAATGCAACAAGAACATTATACTATTCCTCTTTGCTGAGAGTGTGCTGAAGATCAAGGATTAAAGTATGTAGGTCAGGAATTTGTCCGAGGAATTTCACTGGCATTTGCATTACACAAGATATCAATTACATATGGCTGAGAAAATAACAGACTTGTTGTATGTTAGGTGTTAACACAGCTTTAATAGGACAAGTGATAGTGATTAATTTACATAAACTTTTTATTACTTGTAGCATCTCATTTTCAATTGCCATTCACTCTTATACCATATAATAATTAAAACATGTTTTTTATACTTTTATTAGGTTTGTTTGAGTGTTTTATATAATACTGGGATACAAACATTTTTGTGTATTTCATACTATTTTACTACAGTGTGGTGTGCTTATCAGTAATGGGTTTCAACAATAATGAAACCTGTGATATTATTATTATAAAATATGATTCTTAAAATAGACTAGGCATATCTAAATCTAAATAATTAATATTGTAGGCTAATTTCTTTTAACATAATGAGATACTAATAAGGAGCCTTCAAAAATAACTACAAATAGAATAATAACATGGCAAAAATGGAGATACGAATGAAAGAAAATTGCAGCACAAAAGTAGGTTGTTTATTAAGCAGATTACTGCAGTGTGATTTTCTCAAATATGTACCACCATTTTACAATGATTTAGGGGTTAGGTGGCTTAACCATGGAAATATAACAGGAGGGGTGAAAGCTCTGTCACCCGGGGACCCACTGTGCAACTGACAGCTTTAGAATAACCAGTGTGTCGCTGATGTCACTTGGGAGGGGAACAATAGATTTTTTAATTTTGGGAAAATAAACTTGTGAACAGAACACAAAAACAAGGGAAAAATCAAAGTTCAGATATATCACCTTTAGCAATGGGAATTCCAGTAAGCACATTTAATAAAGTAAAAAAAAACTTCTATAATAAACTGTAAGATAAAGTTGCAGGAGCAGGAATCTTTGTTGCAGTTAGTAATCATATCATAGTTTCTACCTTTACAATCTAGATGATTAAATTTCTTGATAATGTGTGCTACCCATTAATCCAAGACAGTTTACATTATATCTCCTCCTAATTACTGTACCTATATTCCCCACGGCTTGTGTACTGAACAACAGTACTAAAATCTTTATTTGTTACCTTTGCAAGTACTATCAGGTTCTGTTAATTTCCAAATGTACTTTTGTGTTTTATACAGAACATGGTGCAGAATTATCTCTTAATGTCGTTCATTTTGGTAAATATTTTCACCCAAATTATGAATTACCGCTTCTAACGTTTCAGGTATGCTGTCAATCTGTGTGAATGTGATGGATCGAGCTTTTTTGTATTTTTCATATTTTTTATCATATTTTATTATTATTAATTTGTATGAACATTGTATGAGAACAAAATTTGAAGAAAAATCAGTGCAACGTTTGCTTGCTTTCCGTTGTGGAGTCCACCAAAGAATGAACATGTCCATTCCCTCTGTTCCCTAGACACAGGCCACTAGTTCCCTACCCAAGGCCACATACAGTCTATGGGAACAGTGATTCCATTTTATCATTGGTTCATTCCCCTTGTGGCCTGGTACAAGGTCACAAGGGAACAGTCTATGGATACATGATTACATTAGTATGCACTCTTCTTTTGGTAAAGCTCCGAGATTTCTTAAGTGTTTGCTGCCTTTAGCTCTGGTAAGGGGGTTGCATCCTGGAACCTTAATCTTTAGTATACAGTGTATGGGCTGCATATCGTATGTTATCAGAAAATAAATTATGTTCACATTCTTGGGTTATATTTGTACTGGGACACCCTGCATGTACCATAGGTAATTTAAGATGAATCAAGTTTTCCTCAGGAGGAGTAATCAGTGAGCTCAGAGGCCTCTGGCATTGCTGAGGATGCTTATATTAGGATTATATGCTGATTAATTGGTTAAGGTCAACTGACATCAGATGATTCCCCATGGGTTGCTTATTGGAGGCCAGAATACAAAATATTCTTAGCCTGGGTCCTAGCTGGAGGTGCCCAAGACAATTTCAACTGGCATCAAGTCTGAGGCAAAGCTATCACAGCCATCTAGCTAAATTACTGCCACAAAATCAGTTAACTTACAAAAGTGTCTCACATTTTTCTTACCAAGTGATACTAATTTTCCCCTGTGAAAAGATCACAATGAGAGAGAGAGAGAGAGAGAGAGGGATTGCTAGTTCATTTTGCATCATAAATGGTCTAAAATTAATCTCAGTTTGATGCATTGAACAACCAGGCACAGGGCTCTTAATTTTGCGGGTATGCCTTATATTCTATGGGTTTGTTGTTCAGAGGATCCGAAAATATGAAAATTGTAGGAGTCAAGTTAAAAAATCGACTGCTGTTCTGAGGATTCTATATTACAATAGTTAGAGGACCCGGTATTCCTTATGAATTTTAGTCCCAAGTTCCGCTGTTTTGAAAGAAAACATAGCTGCACTTAAACTGTTTTAACTATCTAATTACGCATTTACTGATTATTTGTGTAGGATCTGGTTTTAGGATCTCCCTGTGTTTGGTGTGAGGGGCATTTTAATAGAAGTGTATTTTATTTTCGACTTCAGCTGAGCATATTTTGCAGATACTTTGTTCAGGGGATATTGATTTTAGTTTTCGGTATTTGCCTCTTTGGATTGCTAATTTGTGTGCCCCTGTCCTAAATTTTACCAAATTTTGCATTTCATGTTTTGGTATAGGTGCTAGCTGTTGTGGGGCCGCTGTTGTGTATGCTTTCCTTTCATAATTTGTTTTAAATAATCAATATGTACGTAGTATGCTATATGCTCACTCTGTTTCTTTGAGAAACAAAAAGGTATAGTGACTTTCCAGTGCATGTTTTACTTCTGCTTTCGAGGGAGTATTAGTTGATGTTTTGATTAGATTTTGAGTAATGTATTGAATTTTGCTTGACCAATTTTTTACCTGTGTGTCATGTTTTGTTTCGTATGCATACATTGTTTTTGCCATGCGCTGCTTTGGCATTTCAGAAAATCTTTGCCAATAGGATGTAGCATGACCACTTATGTCATGTGTAATTGGGAATCTGCCTAGTTCTGCTTTAGCTGCTACATTACTGGCATTGCGTCTTATGCTAAAATGTATTTGCAATAGTTATTTCGTACTACTTCGAATGGCAAAATATTCATGTATTTAAGGTTTTTTTGGCTGTTATATTTGATTGATGGTCCCCAGATTTCGCATCTGTACATCAGTATGGGTTTTATAAAAGGGCATCGGAGAGTTTTAAATGTGTCTGGGTCATATTGTTGGTGGTGGACTGTGAAGCCTGCTTGGGCCCGCCTGCTTAACTGCAAAACCGCCTTCATGGCTTTACCTTTCAGATCATCAAGTGCACTTTTGAATGATCAAGTGCACTTTTATTGATGTTTAGCACAATATAATTCTTTAGAATGAAAACATACATAATAAAAGTATGTATAGGAAACATGTCTTAATTATTATAAGGTATTAGAGTGAATGTCATTTGAAAATGAGATGCTATAAATAATAAGAAGCTTATGTAAATTAATCACTATCACTTGTCCTATTAAAGCTGTGTTAAGACCTAACATACAACAAGTCTGTTATCTTCTCAGCCATATGTAATTGATATCTTGCATAATGCAAATCCCAGTGAAATACCTCAGACAAATTCCTGACCTACATACTCACCAGGCACAAATATATGCAATGCTACAATACCCAGTAGTAAGGTGTTAATATATGAGGGAGTGATGCAGTCCCCATCCCCATCCCCAGCCCTCCCCTTCAACCCCCTTGCTTTAGAAAGATTAGATATATTGTTTACTAAGCCTGTTTGAAATAAATCAAACTGAAAGGAAATCACACTACAGTAATTTTATCTATGTAATAAACAACCACTTACTTGAGTAGCAGTTTCATCTCAAGTGTGTATTCTGCCATATTTGACCTAAGACTTAGGTTACTTGATTTTTAATTCTAGCATAAATACAACAGTACACTGTAGTACCCTTGTAATTGAAAAGCTGCCCCCCCCCCCCCCCCCCAGTAAATGTAGAAGATCTTTTTAAATGAAAATTTCATAATTAATATTTTTTACAAGTTGAAAGAATTAAGTAATTAATATTTTTCATTTACAATTGGCATTACTGTGCCATTCATTAGTTGAAAATACCAAGTACCATATATAATTATACAGAGGTTAAATCTTTATTTTGGGCCCTTCAAAATAAAGACTATGATACTTCAAGATATTTCAGAGATAATGTTTATTTTTTGAGTTTGAACACTGGAACCAACCCATGGATAGTCAAAGTGTAATGGCTTTAATTCCTTTAAAAATGCGTCTGAGGTAACTCTATCTGTAGATAGAGTTACCTGGTTTGAGTTTCTGACACAGTTTCCTGCTTTGGGCCTCTCAGCTAACTTTATCTATGGATAAAGTTAGCTGAGAGGAAAACTTGGCAGAAGTCAGTGTCAATCATCTCTGTACTAACCTGAATTAAATGGTTGCAGATTAGGTTTCATTGCATTATGCAATTAAATCTGATAGAGTACCCAGATGCACACTCTCAAGGAGTTTATGTTTAGTTGGCCAAATGACTAAATGATTGCCAGCTGAAATCAGAACCTGTTATTTCTGGCTTGGATATGTCATTCTTGTTATAAAAAACCCTTTCCTAAAATTCAATTGGCCTCTGGTTATTTTATCCAAAAATTTAAAAATATTGACTTCAAAGTATGAAAAAAAAATTGCCCTGATTCCATAATGTCTCATTTATTTCTCTTAAACTTGGATTATTATGTGGCTCTAGATGTTCCAGCCACCAACAATCTTCATGGTTACAGGAAGAGGTCATTATTTTCAAGATGAAAACCTTGATAGCCTATAAAAAAGTCTACTCTAAATCTGGTAACTCTTCATCATCACTATCTTCCTCTTCCTGAAAAAACAAAGAAAAAAGATTTTGGATTTTTTTCTTTTAAATTTCAATATAAAATCACGCAGTTCAAATATGAACAAAGTGACTGACAACAATTTCTGTTAAAAACCTGAGAGCATGTGTAATGAAATTTATACAGATAATACACAATACTCTTATTCTATTTTTTACGTAAAGAGCCAGGCAGAGAAATAATTTTTATGTAAAAGATATAGAAAGCTAAAATTGGAATTTTGGCTAATTCCCCATTTAACAAAAATAAGCAAAAGAAGCTCCAGTTTATAATTTTCATTCAATACTTACATTTTCTGGTGAAGCTTCCATGCCCTCCAAGTCTTGCATTCCTGAACCACCCTTGAAACCACCCATCTGTGACATCATCTGAAGTGAAAACAACATAATATAAATATAAATATCAGCCCTGGTAAAAAACAGAAATCAGTAAAAGATCTTTTAGAGTTGTTTAAAACCAGCATAGAGTTGTTTAAAACTAGACTGACAATGCTGTGATTGTTACCAGGTCTATTAAACAGGTTTTATAAAGCTTCTTTTTTTTCAACCTATGTTTCTATGTTCAAAAAAGAGTGAAACCAACTGTTCAGCAAGGAAACTGAAATGGTATTCAGAAAGGTTTCATTTATGCTAGATCCTGTAAAATGAAACCTTTCTGACTATCAAAACTAAGATCCAATGAAACTATTTTCACATTTGAAATGGTATGCTGAACCTTTTTTTAATGATCTCAAAATTTGTCTGAAGAGGTCTTGCACCTGTAAACATGGATAAATTTTTTTCCCTCTTCAAAATGTTTCTATGACGCAAAAAAAGATGGAATTCTACACTAAAAGGACAACATCTGGTGACTGAACACAACAATAAATCGATTTCTTCCTCTTCAAATTTTATCTATGATGTGAAAAGAAGGAACCTTATACAATAATACATCCTATCCCTGTCCTATCCATAACAATAAATCAGTTTTTACCTCTTCAAAGTTCATATCTTCTTTATCATCTATATCAGAGTCGTCTTCATCTTTCCATTTGGCAAAATCTGTTTTTAACCAGTGTACCTGAAATACAGGGACATACAGACTTGAAAGACAGGATGCAAAATGTAACTTTTCTGTTTTCTTTTAAAATAGCTTATGCTTATGCCAAATACAATAAAAAAAATCACACACAGACATAAATCTGTGAGTGCCTTGTAATATTTACCTTTTGTTTATTTTTAATAAGCCTTGGCCAGTATGGACCAGATTCTTTCTTCTTTATTACCATTGGGATATTTCTAGCTTGAACAGTATATTTTGATTCCTAAAATATTCAGTAGGTATATTTATGCGTATAATAATATGTACGAAAGATGAAATACAAAATCTATATTTTTTAATTCAATTTTTCTGAAACTTTAAGTAATTCATTCATCGGCACAAATTTCTCCTATTTTCTTATCTTTAGCAAAAAATAAATAATAATTCAAATAACAATAATGATGATAATAATAATAATAATAATAATAATAATAATAATGACATGACAACAATGAAGATGGGCTTGTGTTAGCCCGAAAATTACTTTCGAAAATTAAAATCCCTTGTTACTGAAAAAAGAGGGAAAACTGACTACATAGTTTACTTATATGGTGTTTAATACAACTTTATATTACATAAGAAACATTTCTTTCTGTTTACATTGTTTTATTTATTTCTTTATATTTTCAAAGGTGAAATTTATTACACCAACCTCTGGCTTAACAGCTGCATAAAATTCTATCTCTGCTTCATAGTCATGTTTCTCTGGTCCACCATTACCACTTAAATTAAAATTAAAATTTGTATCACATAAACAATCATGATGCCTTGTGAATTTTTTTTTCATCATCAAAAACAAAAAAAAATACATAAATAAAATAAATAAATAAATAAAATTTAATATATATATATATATATATATATATATATATATATATATATATATATATATATATATATATATATATATATATATAATTACACTTTAATATCAAATCTTATTAAATTACAGTATGCTTTCATGGAAAATATATTATTACCTAAAAATTAATTTGTCTTCTTTGAGCTCTATTTTTGCATCTTTTTTCCGTACATCAGCCAGGTTTATTGTTAAAAATAACTTGTCATCTCTCTGTGCCCACATGACCTCTGGGTGAAGTCTGAAACAAAAAACAGTGATATTTTAAATAAATAATTTCGGGTGGGGAGACCCACTGAGGGGGCCACGATGCAAGTAGTTACTGATCCTGATCAATACTTATTTTCTTACTTTGTTTATCACGTTGCAAATTAATCACCTATCTACGCTTGCGCCTTACATAACTTTTGATCTTGAAATACCCCACATGGAAAATCAATTAATATAAATAAAACGACTAATAACGAAACGACGCACAAAGAAATTTCCAGAAGAAAGCGCGTGATGCGTGTAGACAACGTGCATTCGGCTTTATTGACACAACCGCCCTCTCGTTCTAAGTTCTGTAAGAAGCAGTATAGCGTAATACTGACTAACGTCAGAGAAGGCAGCGCTCATGATCTATAGATTAAATATGAGTGGTATATGATTACCATATAATTTTACCGCTTTGTGATAAATATCAGAAACACTCACTTTCCATTTGTGCCCGCCATCTTGAAATAGAATAAATTTACATGTGAGAATCAGGACCGCAGTGGTGAAACTACTGGAAAGTGATTTGCTGATCGCTCATGGCGCCCCACATAAATTTTGCTCAATCATGTTGGCGGCCACAAAGATCGATTTTGTCTTCTTCTTATTTTTCTTTTTAGGGAAATTTTTATATCCCATTCTTAAAACAGTATTCATAAAACTCTTAGCTGGTCCTTTTTGTTTAAAAAGCTTTCCTCTCTGAAAAAACTTCATAGGTTATATTTTTCAAAAATTTCATAAAGTATTCTATTTATTTTTTATTTGTCAGTGTTAAACTGCAATGATGCTCACCTCGTGTAGATGGTCATACCTTATTTTAGCATTATCTTATATAGCGTATCTTATCATTCCCGAGGAAAACAAATGCTAATATTTTTTCTCGCTTTCTACTAACATGACAAGAAGCTTTGAGGGGGCAGTCATGACTTAATTTTGCCCAATGAAGAACGAAAGAATCCACAAGTGCAAAGCAATCGGATGTGGATTAATGTTGCCATTCAAATTCATACATTGTTTGACAAGATGACTTGAAGTAAACATAGAGAAGAATAAACTGAAGTGACAAGTGTACCACAAATACAATGGCGTTATTCAAGGACTCTTTCTGGGTAGGTGTTTGATGTTAATTGTGAATACTATATTTTTTGCTCATTTTTTTTCAGTTTGTACTTTGATGTACTGTACGTACTGTAGACGTAAAACTTTACAAGTCATGATCTTTTTGTCCAAATGAATAAAAGAACGGAATATAACTGTTAAAATGAATCTGTTGCCTGAAAAAGGGAGAGATTGGAGGATGCCAATGGTCATCATTGTTTTGAAAATTATTTATGACTGCACAGCTAGTGTTTTTTTAATAATAATTTTTTAGTCCTCGTCATCCTCCCCTCCCCCCCCCCCCCTCGGCACAGTCTCAGACACAAGCCCAAACACACATTCTACCAAATTTACTTTTCCTTTCTTTAAATTTCATACCAATTTCATACAGCTGTCTATGTTATATAGCAACATGGCAGTTCTGAGATACCATTGTGCAATAAAACCTTACCAAATAGACATTATCCATTATGCATAATACATGTATGCTCTTCAGGTAATACCAAGTTAAGTTTCATGAAGCAGCCTGTGAAAAATTTGTACCCCAAGCCAATTGAAAGTAAAATTGTTACTAGTCCGGTATTGAAATTTATTGGGCACTGTTTCTACTTTGGGCCAGTAGATACACAGAACCCATTGTAGTCCTAATGATCAATAAACCTGATATTTTTGTCACTTGCCTGAAGGGTGTCATGGCTTTTGATATAGGCTTTTGGTGAAGGTGTCTGCATTACAGCACAGCAAGAATGTAGATGATATTGATAATGAATAAAAAAAGGAATATGGTTGAGAAAGAAATGAAAAAATGAAGGATGGATGGATAGATGAATGAAAAAGTTCAGTGGATTTTTTTGCATTTTGTGGAAAATGCGAAAATGAAAAATCTATGACATTTATTTCAGATACAGTTGATTATCATTTTTTTTTTTACTTCAGAGTTTGATACAATAAATCTCTCTATAAGATAAGACTTTGCCTTTCTTTTTTAATATGTTTTCAACATGAATTATTCAGAAGCTGTTGCATTATAGCTAGAATAATTTCAATCATTATTTGCTTGCTTTACAAAAGGATGGACTTAATTACAAACAGGTGATGTCATTATGTAAGTTACAGCAAGGAGTTATAACAGAAGGAGATTACACGCGTGGGGGCGGAGCCCGTATTACGGTCTCTCATTGGTCGGAATGAATAGAACCCAGAGAACAATGGATGCCTATCTCTGTTACGCTTAATTACTCTCGTTTAAATCTCGTTTGTTAGTATCTGTGCCTTCGTCTGTTGATTTTTGAGGACAGAAACAGAAACGGAGTCCCAAGTTTCTAAAAAATGAGAGAAATACAGAATTTATATGATATTACGTTGGACAAGGTTTTCAAAAAACAGGTAAGTGCTTTTAAATGCATAACTACACGAAATATGAAGATAAATTGCAACTTTTATGTCGTAGGGTCTCACTGTGTAAGTGTCCAGCTACACGTTGATCTCGCGAGGTGGTGTGTGGAGAATAAATATTGCACGAAAAATATTTCCCACTCATAACAAGTGCCTTTAAATATAGTATCAGATGAAGAAAGTTTGGTCTTTATACAGTTGCAAATGTTAAGTAATTTGTGGCAGTAGCAAAGAATAAAACTTAGGTGCACTTTCAGTAGCCGAATAACAAGCAGATGCTTAAGCCGCCATCTTGTTAATATTTCGAAAAAAAAATTACTCCAAAAGACATTTTCCTCCTACTTTTTAAAACTTGTGTCACATGACAGTCATAAAATTTAACTAATTGTTATGTGTGCAACACACTTGCTTGAGCAGTATTGTTTTTTTTTTGCGATTTTACATGTGGTCTAGCTTGGATACGACAATTGACAATTTTCATGAGTTCCGATCAAAAAGTGTTACGCTTGTTACGGCCAAAAGCCTTACCGCTTTTTGTACTTTTCAAATGCAAGATTATAAAAAAAATTGATGTGTTTAGATTCTTGAACATCTTGGTCGTGGCGTGGTATATATTGCATGGATACTGCTCCAATATTTCTTGAAAAAAATAACCTGATTTGTTCAGAATACCAATTTTTTACTCTAGTGTTATGGGTAAATGTACCATTTTGGCCTTTACCTTTTTCATGTTTAAATCTAAAAAGACTTATCATGACAGTTGGTCATCATTTTTCTTCTCACCATGGTGGGTGGCTTTGGAGTGGTAACTTTGTTGTTAAAGTAAAGTGCTCAGTTTTTTTGACTGGAAAATTTTGCCTCCACCCAGAATTTTCCATCATGGCGGTCTAACAGGAAGTTTGACTTCACAGTGTCTTTGGTATAGTTATTTTTAACTTATTTAGTCTTCTTTTTACATAATTATATATGTTTTAATTCATATTAAACCTTTGAAAAAAGAACACACATGAATCCTGGTGCTTCTTAATTTAAAGTCTTAAGGTTTTAAGTTCACCTAGGCTCCACCAATTACTTTACCTGTTATCTCACTACACATCTCTCTTTGAGTCAAGGTGTGTAAGACACACCTTATTGTGTAAGACACCTCTATAATTAAGGGGTACTTGCTTCTCTACTTAAATTATACTTCACTACTTTGGCATGTTAGGTGGCAAGCTTGGATGTTTCAGTTCATTTTAAGAAAGAAGCTTTGCCTTGGTGGTTACAAAAGAATATAACTCTATTAAGGTTTATTTATTACTTGAAATTAAATATTTCATCTTGTAGTGTTGAAACAGAAATTCTCTCAAAATTGATAATGAATTTGACATGCATATCTTAACACTACTCAAGTTTTTTTTTTCTATTATAGATATGGGAGAAGGCTGCATTGAATATATGAATTATGGTCAGGCTGGAAAAAATTAAAATATGTCAATGAAAAAAGGAGGTCAGTGTGTCTGGGGTAAGTTACTTTTGTCATAATGCCTAAGATGCATTAAACATTCACTAACAACAGTACCCTTTTTAATTTTTTTTTCAAAATACAACAACCTTGGACATTTTCCTTTTAGCAACCAGCCTCTCTGAAATCCCCTTTTTGTCCTGTCAGAAGAGTAGGAACCAGGGCGGATTTAAATAATTTCTTGTAATAAGTACAATTTCTTTCAATTTCTTGGGGTTATTAGCTTGTGATCATGAATCTTGATGTTCTATATAAATTTAGTTGTAAATTGTTCATTTATGTGGTGAACATTATTTCAGTCAAGTCATAACAAGACACATTAAACTTCACTGCGTAATTCCATAATGTCTACATGGATACTAGTAGTTCATAATGCTATTATTATGTTTTTTTTTTCTAACCTACAGGTTTCTCTCTTTTCTGAGTGGCATGGCATTAGCAAGGCAGAAGAAAAGGCCCTGAAGAAATTCTCACTTGAGTTGTCCTTTTTGGAGAAGAAACTGGATAAGACTGGCCAACAGAGATTGCATTAAATTAATAGTGCTCCTTTATGACATTTTAAAATATTTTCAGTCACCTAACTGACTCTATACATTGCAAAAGTGGACATAAATTTTATGTTACTGTTACGTGGAAAAAAATTCAAAACCTATATATAAATTGTTGAGTGCCATGGTATAACAGTCTACCTGATTGCCAGTGAAATTTCTGTTTCAGTGAAATTTCTTTAAAGCAGTCACTTACTGCTTATTTACCAGTTAATTTTTTCAGCTGTTACATTTTATAAATGTTCTTACTAAGTGTTGTCTTGATCTATAATAACCTTTTGAAAATCCCATGTTTTTTATCCTATTTGTAAGAATTAACCACTTTATCTTCTAGGATTTTTTTTTTCATTTGGCCCATTAGATTCTCAGACCTTGCTGGCCTGTAAGTGGAATAGTATCTAGCACAGACTGGTATCAGCAAGTCAGATAAAAAAGAATATAATTATTTCTATTTGCACGGTTGAAAAAAATGCCATCATAGACTGCATAAAACTGGAAAACTGTAGCAACTTAATCATTCTTATGACTTCATTTATTACTGCTTATGTGTAAAAATTTTGTTTTTGTTCTTCTATTGATATAATAAAATAGTTTTACTCACAGATGCTACTTTCATGAGTATAGAGTGCTTGAGTATAGAGTTGACTTAAAAGATATTTTAAGTTAATATAGTAAATAATAGTTTGAAATTCAATATTCTCATCTTTATTTGTTTCACTTTAAAGAGGTCAGTGAATACTAAAATTTCTGATATATTTTGTACATAAATATATTTATGAATGAATAAAAATTATTCTTAATGTATAGCACTGTGCACTTGTTTACCGACAAATATGAACAGTGTTAGTACGTGTCAAATAATCCTGAAAAAAAGGGAAATTTCCAAGATAAAGAAATTTATAATGAGTATTCAGTAAACTGACGTGTCGTGGCATTGCCTCAACCTTGGATTAAAATTTTAATTAAATGCATTATAATATTAAAATTATACCGAGTGAGAGAAAAAATACTTTAAGAAATTTAAAACCAGACACAAAGCGTAGGCACTGTCACAATGTATATGTTTATGGGACCCAAGGGCAGGAGGTTCCAAACGTTAATGTATTAATATTATGTCCTTTGGCAGTGAGGACAGACGTTCACTTGAATGTCATTTTCACAAACCACAGTTGGGACGTTTTCTTTTGACTTCTCCTTGGTGATTTTTCACCGGGTTGTGCCATAAAAAAGCCATCTATCACCGACTAAAAAAAGCTCATGGCGACCATCCTCAGTCACCACCTTATAATCGCTTTCTATGATATCGTTCCCTTCCAGCACATCGTCCAAATAATTACCTGTGAAAAAAATCGTCAGCATACAGCGGCGCTTTGACATTACTGATCTCGAATTCTAACGCGAAATAACGCATATGAAATTTATCTCCAAGCTGAGGAGAGCGACGCAGACGAAACCTTGAGACCGGAGGCCCCCCGTAGCTAGCTCCGCCCACCGTAACAGACATCGGACAATAGAAAGGCTTGCGTGTAATCTCCTTCTGTTATAACTCCTTGGTTACAGTAAGTACATTCCGGCTGGAGCTCTTATTATGTACATGTCTGGTGTGCAGAATGGGATATAATGGTTGTTTTTGTTCAGGTTGAGTGCATTTGTCTCAACCAAGTTGTGATTGTGGTGTGTCACCTCTAACACAATGGTAATGGCAAGGTCTACTATTTTGTTAGGATCAAAAGTTGGGCTATGTGAGATACGGTTACTTATTGCAGGGTGTTATGGTTCCAGTGAAAGGATCAGGGGCATTGCTTAAGATACAAATATACTAGTATGAGTTGTATAACCAAACACAAATAAACATATTTATTCATGAATATACTACAGTGCATGCTCACGCACACACACACACGCACGCATGCACACACACACACACACATGACACTGGATACTTTCTCCATAGATTCTCTATTGATTTTGATTTATGTGTGGGAAGTTCACATGTCCTGTATTTATATCCACATGCTTAATATCATATTCATAGACTAAACCTACCTCATTGATTATGTACTCTTAACTGGACTCGGTGGAGAATACCTCAGTCTGGGCTGATTTTATTCTATCAGCCACACATAAATTAGTGCCATCACACTATGGATTTATTTATTTATTTTTGACAATGTGACTGCTAAAATACTTTATAATTTTCTTATAATCCATAATTATCATTACTAGTACTTTAAGTTTATTCATGAAACAAATTCACACTGGAACTGGTTAAAGTAATACTGCATGTATAGTTTCTTCAGCATACAATGTGATTTTGATTTTAAACAAATAAAGGAATCCAGTGTAATAGAACATAATACCTTGATAACATTGGACAACAGATTCTTTCACGTTCATTTGAAAAGGATACATTTAATATAGTGTACTAACAATAGATAAGATCCATTCAACTTTTTTTTTCCTCCTTTATTAATGGATTTCGTGATGTTTGAAGTAAGAGGAGGTCGAAATTAAACCTGTTTTGATGGAGTTTTGCATAATAGTCAATTGTGTGCATTTTTATTTTCTACCTGTTAAAGGGTTGGTGTTTATAATAGGAAAACATCTATTGATTACAGTTTGCACGGATATCGTTATGGATTTTCATTGGTGCATTCATTTCCTTTGAATATTTCTTTAAAGTCATTAAAAAAGGGGAGTGTCCGAGTAATCTACAATTACTTGATTTTGAAATCTGAATCCATCCACACAAGGTCAGTCAGGTGCAGAAGTCGCATGGCCTCCCTGTTTTCTCTCTGCCTGTGTCTATTGTGAAAGATGGTCAATAAATTCTGAATGTTATTGTACTAAGTCCATTGAACCATTATGTGACCAATATCACCTGTGCTGATGCACAATGAGGAGCCTTATAGAGCATAGGTATGCAAGTTTTAGTGGAAGAGTACTGTAACTTCAGTTGTCCACATCGCCTATAAGAATTGTTATAGAGCACTGGAATACAAACTTCACCTCTTTGTGGGAGATCATTAACATGGAGCATGGCTGCATGTGTCTACACCGCTGAAAAGGAATAATTATATGTCTTCTACTGGATTATCAACTTCATTGGAAAGTTACTGCTATCTAAAATGTAGGCCAGTCATTTCATGGTGTCTTGTGATCTCCGTGTCTGGTGGGGTTAATACTAAAACTTTATTCTGTAGAATTATTTAAATTTTTTTCAATAATTTTTTAACAATGTGACTTCATATGCCTGTAATAACTTTACCTTCAGATTACATGACATGGTGGCATTGTTATGGAAACTTGTTTATGTAGACTTCCAATTTTTTTCAGTAAAGTAGGGCAGGTGTAATAATATCCCCATTACATTGCATGACATGATGATATTATTATGAAAACTGATTCTGTAGGCTTGCAATTTTTTTATAGGGTAGATGAAAGAAATAGTCTTTGTCAGGTAATAATTGGAATTAAATAAAAAGACAGAAAATATATGTAAGTAACAGGTTACCCTTTTTTCTATTTGAGAAAAGACAATGTTGCTGTTTTTAGTGTGAGGGTGTATGATACATATATAAGGCCACACTTTTTTATTTTTATGGATGACATCCTCTGGGGACCCCAACATCGGTGCGTGCGGGCGAAAAAAAAAAAAAAAAACAGTCCCCCCCAAAAAAAATGCTTAAGAAACACTAATTTTTACCACAGAAACACGTATCAAACTAACAACATGTCTTTATCCATGCTCTCAAAATATTAAAGCATTGTGAATAGGGCCTATTTCGTAGAAAGGTAAAAAAGTCATGAATATATATGCTGCATATTACCAAATCTATTTAAGGTTATTTCATGCATTCTGTTGGTATAGCAATCAATAAAACAAATATCAAATAAACAGCGTGTCTTTATTTGTACTCTCAGAAAATTAAAGCATTGTAAACACTTCACAGAATTGTTAAAAAATGAAGCAAAGATAGGCCTATGCTTCCTACTACCAAATCTAAAAAAGGTAATTTCGGTCGATGCCATTTTGTCTACTTTGACTCACACGTATAATTGTAAAAGGTTGATATCTCCATGTCCAATATCAATGGAAAACCAATCCAAAACGACGACCCCCGTTCTCTTTATGACTTTTATTGTCGTGTATTTTGAAATTAATGCTAGAGATGAATTTGACGGCAAAGCGGCCATCTTTCCACATGGTGATAATACGCATGCGCAGAAAGCTCATTTTCCGCACTCTTTTTTTTTTTTTTTTTTGGAGAACAGACGAAAATCGGTGCGCGCGCAGGATGTCATCCATAAAAATAAAAAAGTGTGGCCTAACATATATGACAGACCATGCATGCTGTTTACCCTTAACATTCAGACATAGGGTGATTCAGTTCTCAAGGGCAAACCTGGGTTTGAGATAGAAGGCTCCTAGTTTCTGATAGCAGTTTATCTTGGCATCTCGTCTGGGCCTGAAGGTTATGAAAGTTTTTGTTCAAGGTGCCTTATCATTAGAGAGATTTTGACTGATAGGGAGGATAGTGAGGGCGTATTCCCATAGACACCATCGATCTAAGTAGATCGATCCAACTCTGCAGAGACTCTCACTGAGTGCAATCAGCTTAACTAAATGACACGTCTCCTCTGATTCAACATACTTGTATAATCACCAGCTTTTCTGTATTATACCCAACGCCAGGAGGTATGTTAATATGTAAAACTGATTGCATTCAGCAAGAGTCCCCATGGAATTGGATTGATCAACCTATGTTGTCTATGGGAAAGAGCCCGAATTCAACATCTGGTTGCAGTGTTTGCCTCTTAGGAAAATTAGTTGCTGGACAGAAAGTCCAGCCATCTTGAAAAGTAGCTGGACTGAATGTCTGCCAGGTGGGAAAACTTATCAGCCCGTTCTGAAAGTTGTCAGCCCCGGGCAGACGGTCCAGCCTTAATTTCTAACACTGTCTGGTTGCTTTAGCTCAGCTCCTCCATACTTTTTTTGTCCAGTCATCTTGTTGTTCTGTTCCCCATATTATAAGCACGTTTGTTGACTGAAATTTATAGCATTAAGTTGGTCTTTTTTTGTAACAGTATTCCTAGTTTTTTTCCAGTCTTTTATTATCATGTTTGATGGGCATGATTTTCTCATGCAGATTAAATCATTTACTGTGACAGTTAATTGCTTTTGTCTTTGCTGATGTCGTTTTAAGAATTGTTTACAATACTAGTAGTTGCATTGTGTTCACAACAGGTTATTCAGTTTCTACAGTATTGCAGTCTTGGTTCTGTAATCAAGTTAAAAAAAAAACAGCACTGAAAAAATGTTTATTTTTTCTGACTGAAACTGTTTCAGGGTTTCAAACATAAAAAGGTTTTTGTGACCAAAATATTTTGCATTGGGTTTCCATGTATGAGGCAAAGTGGGGACTTGTGCAGAGGGCCACATTGCAAAGAAGCTTGTTGTGCTGTAGACATTCATATTCATGTTGATAGTGAGTGGTTTTGGTTTAAGTTGGTGTGAAATCTGCTTCATAGAAGAAAGCAGAGCACCTTTCCCATTTGAAATGTATTAATACTCAAAATAAATTTTAAAAAGTGAAAAAAGTTAATTTAATTACTTTATTTATAAACCACAAAAGAAGAAGAAAAAATTTATAAAGTAAAATGATAATATTTTTATGAAGTGATTCTGCCATCTTTTAACTGACTTACTGATCACTGTTATGTAGGAATTTATTTTGTTTACAAAAATGTATGTTTCTCCATCAAAGTGCAGTCTTAATGTGACATACAGCAGCGTGTCACATGCAGTTAGGCAGAATTCAAAGAAGCCGTTTCCAGTTTATATAACCTAAGGGGGGGAAAATGACAGGCATACGCAGCATAAAAAGTAACGGTTTAATCAATTTAATGGAAATACTGAAAGGGAATGGGAAATACCACAGTAATCATATAGGATATATGCCCGTTTAAGATTCAAATGACTTTTTCTTGATGAACCTCGGCTTTAATAGTTTATTTAATCTGCTTCAGAAGGTGTAAGAATGTAGGAATGAAATCGCAGGCACTAATTTGACAGATTTTCTTCTTGGTCCAGACAAAAGTTTATTAGTAACTTGAGTAACTTTGAGGTGAACAGAGTATAAGAAAAGGCAAGAACAGGCCTGTTTTTAAATTTATTATTAGGATTCTGAAACAATTGAAGGGCAAGGATTACAAAACATGCACATTGTAATTAAATCACTCCATGGAAACAGTAGAATTTTTTTCTCAAATTTACCTTTTCTCAAGTCATATTTATGTTGAATCTATGTTTTTTTTAATATACATAAAAAACTGACTTAAACATGAAAGCAGTGAAAAATTCAAGGAGTGCAGTAGATATTGACACTTTTTACTTGGTCTTTTTTCTGCACTTGGCAAACATTTTATTTGCCAGCATGAGCTTATTAATCGATTTTTACTGCCAAGGACAAGTAGCAGCAGTTTTTGTTTGGTGACATATTTTAGGGTCTCTCTGTTGGTTTTGAAGGTAATCTTTGGAACTGAAAATTTTTAATGCTGAGAAGTTTCACAGTTGGTTAGTTTGTGACATCACTTGAAGTCGTCATGGCTTTTTTTTTTATGCCATGGATGGATTAAACTGCCAAAGAGAGAGAGAGCATTAGTAATTGCGTGTTTTACTGGGATAGCTAAAGGGAAAATTGAAGAATAATCAAGTCAACCGATGTAAAATCTGGAAACAGAAAAGAATGATTTAAAAGAGAAAAAAAGAACAATGCTGTTGTCTAGCAGCTAAACCTCTGCAATAACAAGAAGAACACCTGTTACAGCTGGCGCTCCAGTTCTGCATTCTGGACGTGGTCACACAGGAACACCAGTGCCGTAGATCGGTTCAGTCTGAAATATGTATTTTCTATTATTAGTAACCAGGCCGTTCTAAGTAAATCTGATGTACTTGAGTTGAAACTCAACCTGCATCAGGCGACCTCTTTGCAGTAGGCTATTTACTGTAAATGATGTTGTTTAGTTCATTCAAGTGTAAGTTGTGCTTGTGCAGTGTGAACACAGGCTTATTGTACAATGTGCAAGTAATGTGGGTCTAGAGTTCATACTGGCACACATATATATATTAGGAGCAATACCATTCAGAACCAGTTCAGTTGGTTTGACTGGAATTTTACTGTGACATACATTTATTCAGGACACCAAGTCTAAGACCACGCAGGCAGTCTGAGAGATGGAAAATGGCTACGAGCAGAGGAGGTCCTAAAATTTTAGGGAAACGTATTTGAAGGAGACTTGGTTTCATGTGGAAAGATTATGAAGGGAGATTGATTAGCGATAACATGGAGACAACATCAGTGTTACTGTTTGGTACCAAACATTTCAAAGGACATTAAACAAAATTTTTTTTAATCTTAAGGATGGTATGATAATTTTCATTGTGAATGCAAAACAATTGTTTTCTCAGGGAGTTTTCTCCAGTAAGACTGCAGTTTTCTTGAGTTGTTAAAGGTTAAGTGATTCTGAAATCAAGGTATGTTTTTGTGAAAACGGACAAAAGATTCCTGAAGAATAGAGCCTGCTGTATGTTAATAGGAAGAATGACAGGGCATGACTCGCAAGTGCAGTGACAGATATTTCTGATTAAGAAATAAAGGTTGCATTACAAGACATCATGGATTTTTGAAAAAGGGATGATACTTGGTGGCCACAAGTACCAGGAGGTACAATGTGTACAACAATTTGATATGTAGAATTAAGGAAAATCTTAAAGGTAAAAGACCAAGACACAGAAAAAAATACATGATGATCACATGGAGATCTCATGGAGAAAATAAGTCTGTTTTCAAGAGGACAAGGATAAATTGGAAGTTCATGTAGGTATAATTTACGACAATGCATGTCAGTTTTAGTGTCTGAGGGGCAGTGGTGCCTATTTGAAATCCATTCTTCTGCACAAGGAAAGTCACAGTGCTTCATAAGTCTTGGAGCCTATATAATAGGTGCCTGCTTTGTATGGTGACACGAGTGGACCAAATCGACAGTCTTAAGTTGCCCTTGTCTAAACAATGCTAGTTGCATGCCATACTCCCAGTGAGTCTAGTGCTAGGTTATATCATAAGACAGGCTCATTTTTAAATTGGTGAAAAAAAAACAACAAAAGTCTGTTTGTTTTTTTCCCAAGGTCATAATGTAAAAGTTGTTGATATGCATACTAGTACTAGTTTATCATGAAATCAGAGGAGATACAGGGTTCTGATACAGGAAAAGAGTAAATCATCCAAAGTTGCCAATTTCGTTAAAAGTTGGTGTCACAGCAGAATATTTCTATTTTTTAGCTGCGAGTGGCAGAAGATGTAATACCCGAATGTAAGTGGCAAACTAATCAGAGTTTTGTTGGGGTGTAGCTTGGGTGAATATCTTACCTGACCCTGCTTATCTCAGAATCTCAGATTTGGAGCTAAGATACCAGAAGTCCCCTCTTTCACACCATTACTTTTTACACCTGCAGTTTTGTGTCAGAAGGCAGGGTTACCTTTCGTTTCACTAAATTACCATGCAGCGCTGCAGTGACACTTGTAAAGGGAAGATGTCACTTAACAAGACGTCTATTGATTCACTTGCATGCTGGTATTGTTGGGGGTTGAGGCACAATGCGTGATTAGATGACATTAGTTTTGATATAAGTAGAACAATTCATTAATGCAGGCACAATAGTTGAATTGTTGTTGCCTGAGATATGGGGTCCTCTGCATGTGTCTTTGTCATTCTGTCAGTTTTTTTAAAAATATCTGGAGAAATAGAGTTACGAGGAAGAATTAGGTTTGTGTGAAATCTTGGGGAATTTTGTCCAAGTGTGGAGTCCCTTTGTTAAATTGTGACAACAAGTATTTTCTTTGTAGGAAGGAGACATATTAACTGGAGTTTCGGTCTTTTTTCTGGGTGTGTGTTAGAACTCTGGAGTAAGCAGAGGAGAGTGTTACTAGCATACCACCAGGAGCTTCATTCATTGATGAGATGCCAATTTTGCATGTTCTTTATTTGAGCCTGTAATGAACTGGCACTTAATCTAATGGAAATTCAATACTGTTACACTGAAAAAATGTCTGGAATTCGGAAAATATGAATTTCAAATTGGGACAATTGTAGACAGTGAAATCAATCTTCCTCTTTGTCACTTTCTGTGTCAAAGACCGATGCAAGGAAGAAGTCAATACAGTAGAATACAACACCGAGAAATACAGTATGTGAAGAATTATTAGTAGTCTGGTTACCAAGGATACTTATACCTATTTGCTTTGGCAGTGGAAATTTTGTGCAGGCCACGAGCACATCTCTACCTGCTGCTCATAGAAATTACTGAAAATACAGTTAAAAACTTTTAAGGCAACTTTTTTACTCGAGGTCGTAGAATTGTGGGCAGTTTCATTACCATTGTATAAATTTGCTTTATCAGCGTGTCAAGCCTGCTTCGTGTGATTCATAGTCTTAAATCTTTAAACTGCCAGCATCAGGAGACCTTTCTTCCATTTGGAACTGCATAAGATGAACTAAAGGCCACTTGCCTACATGTAGGTGCTGTACAATGACAATCTATATACTGTTTCTCATTGGTCAGCATTAAAAGGGTGTCCATTACCTTAGCGTCACACCTGTGGGGTGCTAATAGACTTATTAAGGCGCTGGGAGACTGAATTAAGTGACACTCAAAGTTGCAATCATTTCTATAAGGGATGAATTAACAATTGTAAGCAGGCAGGCCAGAACTCAAGGAGCCATTGTTAATGTAAACAGTACCACTGATGTGTGCATGATATCTCATGTGGCATAAGTGACCTAAACATTGGATTTTATATGCTCAGATGGAGCTTGCTGATCCAAATATCGTCAGCAGTTACTGTTTTGTTTGTGTTTTTTCATAGCGAAAAGAGTGCCGGGAACAAATCATAGGTGAGAAAAATAAGAACTTTTTGGCAATATTGGACAAACAGTGACATTATAGAACAGCTCCATCATAATTGGAATGCTATGCACACTGAAAACAGTGACAGTATTAGAAAGTTACTATTGCAGCAGCAGCAGTGTTCTTAGGTTGACAACAACAGAAACAGTACAAAGTAGAGGAAGCAAGATTACTGAATGCAGTACTATTGTTTAATTGTGTGCATTAACAGTATCACAACAGTGCATCAATAACAACATTGCTCATGAACGTCACTGAACTTTTCCAGAGGAAAGGAATATATCACACTTCACAATAGCAGTTTGATAAAAAGACAATTTTATGGTTCAGCGTGACTGCTTTCTGTACTAAGCGCCAATTATTACACGCAGAGAGAGATGAAAGCATTTATTCTAAGCATATAAAGATGAAGAGGAATCTTTACAAATTCTGTATATTCATGTAGTGGAATTTTTCATTCATTCTGTGGAAGGATGTCAAGGCTCTAGGGAGGACTACATAAAGGGCATAGTGGATTGCACTCGACAGCGAAGGTTGCTATATAGCAGACTCTTTTAAAAAGGAGACGTACTACCTTGTTTTATTTTCAGTGAAGGACTTTGAAAAATGGTGCCATTTTGATGTCTGAAAGTAAAATACTAGTATTCCTCATAGGATAATTATTTGTAACTTCTGTCCACACTCCAAAGGATACTATTTAGTCGAGGATTCTTTTTATCGGTGTTTTTATGATATGATTTTAAGATAGAGAAAGTGACACAAAGCAGTATTGGCATTATTGGGCAGGTACTTTTAGAAATCTAAAGCTTCAGATACTTGTTGGTATGATTACTGCTGATACAACAGTGATTTGACATAAAAAAAACACTACATCAACATGACTATGAGATTAAAGAACAAATTGACCTTACGGCGGTCATCTTCCAAGAGTTTGGCCAGCATCCACAAGGCTCTGGCCAGTTCCCAGTCCAGTCTTGACAACAACCTGTCCACTTCACCTGGAGCCAACAGTAGTGTGTTCACATATGTACAGGTGAGCATCCCCATAGTGTGTGTGTGTGTGTGTGTGTGTGTGTGTGTGTGTGTGTGTGTGTGTGTGTGTGTGTGTGTGTGTGTGTGTGTGTGAGAGAGAGAGAGAGAGATGAATTTGGGTCTAGTATAGTATGGGCAAGAGAGAGAGAGAGAGGTAGAGAAAGAGGTTATGGCCTACTTGTAGGAACTGTGCTAACAAAAAATATCATGCTACGTTTATCTTAGAATCATCTTATGGGACAGGTTAAATGGAATTTTGTATCAATGTAAGTACCTTAATTACTATTATTACAATACAATGGGGTAAGTTGGGGCTAGGAAACCTAAGACTGGGCGATTGCATCAAAGATCGGATTCTTTATGAACTTCAAAGTCTTTGTATGCATGCCTACACATAGTTTTAGCAGAGTGGGTGGTGTAGTATTATTTTACAGTTCAGAACCAAAGCACTCCTTGCTAAATGGAGACTGAGGCTCTGTTCTCACAACTTTTAGATCGATCTATCACCGCGGGGAGTCTCACTAGATTACTGTCAGATAATCCCCCTTAAGTGTCCGTCCCCGCCTACTACAAGCTTTAAGGGGTAATTAACTTTCGTGTCCGCCCTACTACAAGCTTTAAGGGGTAATTAACTTTCGTGTCCGCCCGGCTGACAGCTATTTAGCGTGAACCCCCAGGGAGTTAGGTCGATCCAATGTAGGTCAATCTAATCTATGAGAATGGGGTGTGAGATGGATGTCTTGTTGAGTAGCATATAAAGATTCCATTCCCATAGACACCATTTGTCTATATAGAACGATCCAACTCTTTGGGGACTCTTGCTGAGTGTAATCAGTTTTACTGAATGACACACTTCCTCTTGTTTCCAACATACTCGTATAATCACCAGCTTTCCTGTATTCTACTTGTAAGTAAAAAAAATGCCAAGAGACGGTGTGTTAGGCTTCGTTCACATGCAATGTCTATTTTCTAAATTCTATTTTCTATTCGCGGTATGTCTTATGATCACGCTCTGTGCCCTTAATGTCCCGTGGCGTAATTACTGGCAGCGCGAGCCAGTTACTATAAGTTACTATAAGTAACTGGCTCGCGTTGCCAGTAATTACGCAGCGGGATATTCAGTGCACAGACCGTGATCATAAGATAGCGCGAATAGAAAATAGAATTTAGAAAATAGACATTGCATGTGAACGAAGCCTTAATCTGTTAATCTGATTGCATTCAGCGAGAATCCCCACAGAGTTGGATTGATCTATGTAGAACTGTAACTGCATTGGGAAGTGAGCCAATATAGACACCCTGAACTTAAGGGATTACTGATTTATGTTATCATGATTTAATCCATTTCACGGCATGTGCAGAGGCGTAGAGATCAGCAGCGGATTAGTAGGCTCTGCTTTTATGTGGCTCGGCCATATTTGATCCAGGAACTGTTAGTCCACAGATCAACTTGTTCCGAATTCCCTCTTAATTTGACTTAGATGAGGTTGAAATGAATTCCCTCTTAATTTGACTTAGATGAGGTTGAAATGAGTATGTCTTCCTCTTTCACAACACTTAACCTGCATTTGGATTAACTTATCCACATTTGCAAGTAAAAGAAAACAATAAAGGGGACATTATGGTTTGTTAAAAGGTGGTTTACCTTAAAGTCATGTAATAAGGGTATCAGTTTCTGAATAAAGGCAATTGTACAAAATCTTAATATAATTCATGATAAATTATTGCTTTTGTTTATGAATGAAGTTTGAAATTCAAATCTCTGCCCCTTTTTTTCTGTCTGTTTATAACTGCTTGTAACTGCTTTGGTTATATACCACACGAGCAAAGGTAAAAATCTGGTCAGCTTTTATGAATGGTTTTATTGCAAAAAAATTGTAGTTTTGTCGACTGAAAATATATTGGGAAATTAAATGAATCTTTGGTTTCATTTGATAATTAAAAAAGAAAGAACTTGATGTCAATCCTTAGCAACTTCTGAAAGCATTTATGTATGCATACATTCAAGTAACTATGTTGGGTTGAAAATATTTATATGCATATGTAATGAAGTACAAATATAATGAAAAATGTTTATATAATTATCAAAGTTGAGAAAAGGAGATTATATAGTTGACAGCAAATGTTTCGCTTGAGCTGGCCCACGAGCATTTGTCCAGAATTATAAAGCAGTGTCCAAAATGAAGTTAAACAATTTGCATAGTTTCAAGCAAATAGCTTAAGCTGCCCAGGGACTTACAAGACTGACAGAACTATAAATACCTATTCATTAATAAGTTACCGATATTTCATCAGGCCTTGAATAGGAACCTTTAATTTGTTGTCTTGGAAAATGCTTAAGTCTACCTCAAATTCTACATGATTTATGAATTAATTATCATTTTGGCTCAGAAGTATGTTGGAGTGAACGTCTTTGACATTCCATCTATCATTCATACAATAATGCAGTAAGGAGAGGAAAGATAACCTTGCCACCACTTTTTCTTTTTATTAAGGAAAAAACTGCGCCTTGTTTTTTTTTTTCCTTTCATCTTTAAAAAAATAATAATCTTCCAAGGTAAAAATGAACTTTTATGTGCAATAAAGTGTATGAGCCCTATCACTTTTCTTTCCACCACTTTATCTTTTTATTGAGGAAAAAGCTGACTCTTTTTTTTTTTTTTCAAAAAAAAAAAAAAAAAAAAAATTAACAGAATATTTTGGTGCAAAAGCCCAAACATTAATTATATATTCATCCAAGGCATAAAGGAGTTATGCATGCATTAATGCATTTCCGCTCCACAATTCTTGACTGACATGTTTTCATTTTGAAAGGAAAATAAAGTGTCTGAGTCCATGTTTGTGGAATATTTCTCAATTTTCATCGAGTTTAGTACATTAATCACAGAAACATATCTTGATATAGTTTATTTAATTATATTATATATTCTTATTACAATCTTCTTTGTAATCCGACTTCTTTTTATTACCAGCACTGGTGTTTGCACGTACTCTGACATGTGCTATTTCTCTGAGAATTCCAACTTCTTTTCAATATCAACTTAACTAGGAAAACGGGTGTTTGAGGTGAGAAAGAATTACCTGTTTGGAGACAATTATTGACATAATTATTTTCCAATTCGATGGTTGCTGAAGTGATCACACACACCATCTCAAATATCTGGGGATTTGAGATTTGATTAATGAAAAGGTTTTTGGTGTGTTTATTAGCTAGGATTAATACTGGCAGTGACATGCCCTTTGATTAAATATCTAGATCAGTTCCTTCAGATTTTTGAAAATTGGTTTTATATGGCACTGTTCTTGATGTGTAATTTTGGACATAAGATTTTTTTGCTTTCTATGCTGTTTTTTCCCCTGTCGTTAAATCTTTCTATTTCATTTTTTTTTTATAAAAAAAGGATAAAAGCATTAAACTTGCATAATAATAATTTAAATAAGTAAATACTTCTAATTTTAGTAAGGAACACTACCACTATCTATCAATTGAAAGATTACTAGTAATCAACATTTTCTTTATTGCATAAAAACATCACCCAGAATATGATATGAAAATCATACTGCAAAGTTACAGAATTAAACAGTTAAAGTTTATGGTGAGATAAAGAGAGACCATTTTAAAAAGTGTATGTGATGTCTATTTTGGTACTCTTTAAATGAGTTTGAACTCGATAACTAGGGTGTGTACTATTCCATTGAAGATGAACAGCAGAGATGGTTGTGAAAGTTTTGGCAGTCTACCTGATTTAATGGACAAGATGTCATTGACACTGGTAGCACTTCCACTTGCAAAAAAGGTTTTCATCTGTATCTGCTTATGTATTAATTATCTGTTTTACATGTACTAGAATATCTTAAATTTACTTAATAAGATGATTTTCTGTTTTATTAAGGACAATTTGTCTTTTAGTCAGTAGTTGCTTATAGTTAGAATTTGTAAGTAGGCAAGATTATATGATATCCATTCATTTCTTAACTTCATTAACTTTTTAAATGACCAGTGCCCAACAGACTGCCATATACTTGATGAAACAGGTCCCCAAATCTGTATACAAGGTTTTGGGTTGGATTGTCTTGATGAAGCAGATCTGTCACTAGAGGGCGTTAGTTACAAGCTGTCTGCAGATGAACTAATACTAATGCACCATGAATATAGAGTGGACAGATTGCAGCAGGTACATAGATAGGGGACAGATAGTGAAAGGACAGGTGTTGTGACCAGTGGTCAAATACAGTAGATTTGTGGACATGTACTGACCATTAACTGGTCTGAAGTTGGTCGCAGAGCATGGATTTTAATGGTTTGCTGATTAAGTTTTATTTTTTGACTGTTAATTGTTGGCTGGGACATTTTTTTTTTTTTTTGAAAGACTTAATCTTCTGTGGGATATTTTGCTTGTAACGGAAATGAAAGTGTAACAAGGATCTACATAATTGTGGCTTTATATGATTTCTTATTCAAGCATTAATCATTGCATCTAGAAGAAAGTCAAGGATCAGATTGAACATATTTTATCATACAAGAAGATAGCTAATACAGGTGGATATTTTTTTTTTTCGTCACAAAAGTGAATGAAAAAAAATTCTTTTAGACAATGTGCTTTTGACTTAATAACTTAATTGCAAACTTATTGGAAAAAACCTTCAAGAAAAGAGTGTGAACATTTCCTCTTAAGAAACAAACACCAAAAACCATTTCCGACACTGGAGTTTTTCCAGGCTTTTAGGTTGCGCAATTACCTCTCATAGGACTGTTGAGAAGTACTTCAAAACGATACAAATATTATTCCATCAGTGTTAACAGATTTAACAGACTTTCAATGACACATATTTCTGAAATCTCCAGAACATCTGGCAGTGGACTTACATGTAGGATCACAAACGTTGACCACAGGAACTAGCAGGGAGATGATAACATCTTTGTTTTTTCTACAGAGCTTATATTAATGATAATACCTCGTGTGTTATGATTGAGCGTCAGCCAGGTGTTCACATAGCACCAGGGTACTAGAGTGAGGTCTTGCCAAATAGTTCACCTTCCAAATAATGTGGAGGCAGCTAATATAATAATATTACATGTAGAGAGAAAGGGAGAGAGAGACAGAATATTTGGAGGGTGTATGAAAATGCAAATTGTTTCCAAATGAAGAAAAGGAAATGAAGAGCTACTGGATGCTTGGTAGTTTTTGATATGGATTTGTAGATTTTTCTTAACACAGAAGACTGAGAAGACGTAAATTTTAGAGGCAAACATTTGCCATCCCTGTGGAGTCGCTCAGGATCAGTGAATAGTGAATAAATAGCAAAGCAGAGTACTTGGAGCCTAAGGTTATTTGGATTCTGCGTCATCTCTTGGGAAATTCTTGGAAATTATATCAGTTTTCATTGTTTGCAGCATGAATTGATGAAGTGAAGATAAGAAAAAATTGACAGGATTAAGAAAATTTCACTTTGCACAAGCTGGGGGTGAATGTCTGATGTGGCAAAATGTTGTAGTGTAGTTTTCATCGAGGAACAGAGCAGAAATTTCAATCTTCTTACTTCACTGTTTTATGATGGCAAGGGCTCTCAGAAATAGCCAATAATAAAGGACTGGAGTTGAATATTTCATGTCTTCAGAAAGATACTTGGAAAACTGCATCTCTATGAACAAGGAACAATTTCCCACTGTCTAGTATATATTAGTATATGTCTCAGATGATCGTTTTTTTTTATTAGAAAGGAAATCAATCTGCCAGAGGAATATATACCACTCCCGGAGGACATCAGGACTAGTACATCCTTATGAACTTCTGGTTCATATCAAAGATAACTATGATATACAGGGGCGGATCCAGAGATATTTTTTGACAGTCTTCCAAATTTTCTTTGTTGATCCATCTTCCATTTTTGACCGTCTTCCGACAGAAAACATTAGATGGCTGACAATGTAAATTTGAAAATCTGACCGTCTTCCAGGAGACCCAGAAGACGGCCTAAATCCGCCCCTGATATATGGGTCTCCAGATGCCTGCCATGCAGTATAGATGAACTAGGTTTGCCTGAGTGAGGATTTATATCATTAAAGACTCATTTTAGTGAATGAAAACTAGCCCTTCTCTTCTTACATCACCACCCTTGCTATTTGAATGTAAGAGAGGTATAGTGCTTTATGAAGCAAAGTGGAATAAGGGTTTTTATGATGTTGTACAGTGTAGTATGTTTCACCTCATTCAGGATGACTTCCAACTGAGATAACTTAGCAGCTTCTTAGAGCTTTCTTTTCACATGCTGAGGGATTTTTTACTTTCTGATTTGTGCATAATTGGGCGTAATTCTGAATCCTATTCGCTTCTTTCAAGAAGAAAATTGAAACAGCTAGAGAATTTTATCTCTTTGTCAAAAGCAAAAACAATACAAAGACCTGCATTATTATTATTATTTATTTGTCTGGTATTGTAAGAGCTATTAAAAACCCATTTCAAGTGGATCAAGTTGAAGAGAAAACAGATTACGTTTGGAGTAACAAATGGTACTCAGTCATGAACATTTGACACACTGTGTACTAGAAGGAAGGAAGAACAGATTAAGCTCCTCCTCTGCATTTGTCTCTCAGGGTTAATAGGAAAACACAAACAACATCTTAGCTGCTTACTCACACAAGATACATATCTGTAAGGAAAAAAAAAAGAAAAGGAAAATAACCTTCATTATAAACATACCTTAGCACTTAGGATCTCCCTGTCTGGTATATAGATATATGTATCTACAATCATGACTTCGACTATGAAAAGGAGGGAGTCTTTTTTCCAAAGATTTAACAGTGTGGAGCTTCCCACGGATGCACTACAGGTAAGGGTTTGGTCAAGTGTGTGGACAGTTAAACA
The DNA here is from genome assembly GCF_051362555.1 of Lingula anatina. Lineage (NCBI taxonomy): Eukaryota > Metazoa > Brachiopoda > Lingulata > Lingulida > Lingulidae > Lingula > Lingula anatina. The sequence continues at coordinate 11,997,879 of NC_141771.1, read as the reverse complement.
GCCATAGGTAGAACTCTGAATCAGTTTAATATGAGGACATTTTCTTAGGCCACTAACTGGTATATATCGGTTCCAGCATGCAAAGACGTACTGTACAGACAAAGGCATGGAGATGCAATCTCCCAGATGTCTGATGTGTGTCTGTACAAACGGATCCTTGAGCATATAGATGAAGACACATTCAAACATATGTTCATGCATACATGTGCATGCACACACGTGCGCGCGCACACACACACACACACACACACTACCGACGTATTTGTACAACTTAAATAATTATTTTATTCAAATGTATCATCTGTGATGAGTCTTAATTCAGTTGACCGTTTAGAAGGTTCCTATCACCTAGTGATGTTCCACTGTTTCTTATGTACTCGGATATGATGTGGGCTGTTCAATGTTGTTTTAGCATCAGTGGTAATGAGTTAACACACAGCACACACACACCTGCATGCTCTGCCAGCTGCCTGTCTATCATAAAATATATCTAATGGTACATAGCAGTTGCATAGGTTTGCTTGTGTGAGTGTGTGTGTTTCAAGAGTGTTCACATGCATATAAAACATTGTTTTGTAACAGTAAATATGTTTGTTAGTTGTGTGGTGTTACTAGTGTGTGTGTTATTGTTCGTGTCTGTGTGCATTGTGTTTGCACACCTGCATGTGTGCGTATGTTCCTGGCAAGAAGAAGGAAGATAAAAACGGATGGGTGCATAGGATTCTCTAAACATAATTTTGCTTTTTTTTGGAGGGTGAACAAAAATTAGCCACAAATAATAGAGTGATTTAGTATCAAAAACAGATAAATAGCATGGTTGTCTAATATAATCGATATAAAATATAAGGATAGATTTTGAAGCACTGTTCCCACAGTGTAATACACCCTGATGGTCTATTTGTGGTTGATGTAGACCAACACTGCGCATCTCTGGTTGAGTTGTATTATGTATAATGGTGGACTGAGTCACACAGAACAGGGCAGGATAGACCACTGGTGACAGTCACAATATATCATAATGGGTGTCTGGGTTACTTCATAGGGCAACACATAGACCAGTAGACAGGAATGATAGAACTTTGGGACTTCAGAGAATTTAAACAGTCACTTCAGTATGTTTTGGTATATGTGCATGTGTGTGTGTGTGTGTGTACATGCACGACCGTGTGTGTGTGAGTGTTTGTGTGTGTTTAAGAGAGAGAGAGAGAGATTATCTCATCTTGCTCATTAAGGGTGTAATGTCCCCTTAATTGCACTTGTCAAGCAGGTAATCAGTAACCAAATAATGTCCTTTTGCCAAGGTACTAGTATATTAATAGAAGCATGGGGTAAGGCACTCCAAGACAGGTGACAATATGCAATCATCTTCTGGTGTAGAAGTACTTGTGAAGCACTGTGAGTCAGTTGTTACATCTAATACATCTAATATATCTGGAGGTGAACTGTGGGTGGACAATCTTGATACCAGACTACCGGTGTAGTGTTTCAAATATTGCTGATCTTTTATTCATTCAGTTATTTAGCATTAATAATAATAATAATAATTACCTGATCCCTACTGGTTAATCAAATTTTAGAGAAAATTGTATATCTAACTAAAAAATTCTGAGTTGATTTCAGAGCCATGTCCAGCATTAAATTTGCTAATGAAATTTTCAAGAATTCAAATCAAAGTTGTCTTTGTAGAGATTTGTTTATTCAAACATTCAGAAATTGGCACAAGAAATGACCATATTTACTGGTGCCCCAATATATACATTACCTCAGTCAGACAATTTGCTGCAGCAAGATGGTATCTTCAGTAATTATAGGGTGCAGTCTTGTACACAACTGGTCCAGATTGCAGATAGGTGGCTGGGCGTTTTCAGGGTGGGATCTCTCTCTCTCTCTCTCTCTGCAGTAATTTTCTTTTATTTGTTAGTATTTCCTGGGTAAGCTATGTGTTTTAGTGTCAGTGGGTAAGTGGTGTCTTTTTAAAACTTCAAAATTTTAAAGGTTCTGAATTGGAAAAAAGTTCTTTCGGCAAACCTTTGGCAAAGTTTTCTTAGAAATGTAAAAAGTTAACAGAAGTCAAAATTGTTATGCAAGTTTGCACAAGATGCCTTATGTCATTAAAATGGGGAATTTTATATTTGCGTATATTTGAACCAAAATTTTGAAAAATAAGAACATGAAGTGATTAACTTTTTAATGATATTAGGACCAAATGTTTTATAGAACAAACTGTATATTAGAGCAGCAAGTTATGAAATACTTTTAAAAAAGAAAGAGTTCTATGTGCAGCTGTGTTTTCAGTTTTCAGTTGTAATGGTCAGTGTCCATAAATAACATATATGATGGTCATCTGGTCTGAGACGGACAGGTCGAGTAATTATGGATCCTGAAAAGGAAGAAAATAAAGTGCATAGAATGTATACATTTGTTATAGACTTTTCCTGAAGATAATGTACATAATGATATGTATTTATTTTTACCAGACTGGAAAGTGGCTGTTTGTATTAATTACAGTACTTATTATTCAAAAGCAACACACAAAAACAAGAAGTTTTTTTACCCTTTTTTTTTTTCAAGAATGGTGCATGACATTTGTACATTGTTGGAGAGACTGGGCGTGGTACTAGTATGTGATAAATAATAAACCACTGGGTATAGTGGCCGGCATGAAACTGACCATTGTGTATTCTTTTTTAACAGTCCACATTGCATGCATTGTCTAATTGGTGTTGAAAAAAATAGGTTGAAGTTTTAAAGTGTTGGCAAACCCAGGGAAATAGAGCACCTGACTGTAGTGATGGGAAAGGCGAAAAAGAAAAAAAAAATGACACAGATACATTTTCGTGATGAACCGTTTGTGTATAATGATGCTATTGTTCTAGTCGGCCTGACTTCCACTGGCACAGAGCAGCTTGATCACATGAATGCACATGTATACCAAAGACATATATGTGTCACATAGAAATTAGTTGAAAATGGGTCTTGTCTCACCAGATTTAGATGCAGGACTAAGATACGCATTTTAAATTTGAGAGAATCTAAACGTGTAAGGTTTAGGGAAGGATAATATACTAGCCCCCCCGCCCCCCGGAAAAATAATTAAATAAAAATATGATAAAAATTAAGGTTAAGAAAAAATGTCTCCTCTTTTCCAAATTTTGTCTTAAAAATTGTAAATGGCAAATGTCTATAATAATAATAATAATAATAATAATAATAATAATGGCTTTTTTGTATGTGGCAGAATGATAAATATTTCAAGTTTTAAGGCTGTCTGCTTCTGACATGTGAAAGTGCACAAAATATGTTGTTGAAGCCCATAAGATTGCAATTTAACTTCTTTGTCATTGAAAAGGTGACTCTGGGTAAATAGTTTAAATGAATTAATTACTTCCTCTTGTAAAGGCCATTAATAGTCCACTTTTCTTGGAAGGCCAAAATCCCTAGTAAACAATTTTGAGTTCTAATCTTTGTATTTTTTAATTGGGTCAGATATGCCCTTTAAATGTATGTACATATATCACACTTGTTAAATCATAGTCACAGACTCACTATAGAATATACCAGTAGTACATGAGTCACCAAAATAAATTCATTTAAATAAAAGTGTTTTTCAAAACTGATTGTAGCAATTCCATTGCTTTACCGTGTACAAATAACATTTTAGGAAGTAGCCTTTTGTGTACAGCCATACATGATTGAAGTTAGTCATAGATAGGATTGGGCCCTGCACATGTATAAGTGATAGGTTAGAATGGTGTTAATGGTTACACCATAGACCAAGTAGGAAGTGACATTGTAGGGGTTTTGGCAAGATAACTCATTGGACAGACAGTAATGTACTTCACATACAGTGTGATCAGCAGGGCTGAATGAACCAGACAGATTTTGAGAGGATTGTTAGTAACTTAAAATTTTTTATTTGAGTTTGAATGGGATTATCATCAAGTCAGGCATTCTATGTGATACTGTGACTGTTTGGGATAATGTCCTCCACATTACTGATGTAATGACACTATACTAAGCACTGGAATGGGAATATATCTGGATTGGAAAGTCTCTTACTAGTAACTGATATTGAGACACAAGTGTACATTGGTATATATACAGATATAAGCAGCAGTAATCAGCCAAGGAGTGGATATATGTATCTGGATTAGAAAGTTTATCAATGGAGACACAAGAGTTCATTGTAGTACAGATTTATATGTAAACTGAGAGCTGGTACTTCACCGAGTTATTGCGGATTTCAAAAAAAGAGAAGGCTGTTCATGTACCTAACATACCCTCGGTATCACCTATATGTATGTGTTTATATATAGTACATGATCTATACAGTTGTCATTATTGGAGTACTGGTTGAGGACACGACTGTATTTTATCAACTGTTTGATTGTTTTAGTCTGAATAATGATGGGTATACCAGGACATCAGCAGTTACAGGTTAGTACTATATATATATATATATATATATATATATATATATATATATATATATATATATATATTGTGTTATTATCTGTGAATACACATAGCATATAGCAGGGTTGGAAACTCCTCCTAAAATTCAACCAGACAGCAGGACAGGTTACTCTTGAAAGTTACCCGTCCTACCATAAACCAGCCAGTCCATATAAAATTGACAGAACTATGATAAAACAGTGCATGTATAACTAAATTTAATAATTCAAGACATTTGTGAATGTTGTGTTCTTTCAAACTTCATAAATAAAAGTCATAATACCAGTGCTGTCTTGATATCAAGGAATCAAATTTATTTTTATATTTAGTTATGGTCTGTCCCCCACCCATACATCATGGATTGCAAAAAAAAATAAAAATAAAAATAAAATAAATAAATAAAAAGATAAATAAATTAAATTAAATTAAAAATGATAATAATAAATATATATATGCATCTTACCAAATATCTATTAAAACAAAATTATAGCAAAACCATTTGACAGAAACAAAATGCACAATAGTCAATACAGTCAGCACTGAAGAACAAGTATTTTAATTTAACTGAAGGATCTACATCACTACAAATTTTCATGAAAGGAGCATTAAAATAAATTCAAAACTGAACTATCAAATCATTGGCATGGTAAGCAGTAGCAGCTTGCAAGTAAAACAGCATCGTTTGGTGAATAAAATTGGTGAATGTCAACTGCAAGTCACAACTAATGTAGCGTACATTTAAACTTCTACGTAAAAAACCTACCATTACGAAAAAGAAGCCATGCCATTGGACAATGCGACCTCTGCGGTTACGTCATTTCCTGAATTGGATTGTTGCGTGGACCTAGCCAACGACACCCCGAGAATTTGTTTTTTACTGTTTGATTGTGCGTATGCCATGCACGGAATTTACAAACGAGCGACGGGATGATGTAGCCTGCAGTATTAGCGGTAAGCGTGCCAAGTTTTAGGCCGCTCCGATGCCCGGCAGTATTTTATTTCGATTATTCTGTTGGAACTGGATCAGGTTTGTTTCAGAAGCTCATTCTATTTTATTGTCTCTATGGAGGTATATGGGGACTTTACGACATTCGGTTTGAAGGCTTTAACCACTTGTTATAGTTTATGTTTGCATTGTATTGGATTAATGTGGCAGTCCAAGGTTGTTGTAGGTGGTTTTCAAGTTTATGCACCCGGTTTTAATATCATTTAGCGATTTTACGACAATCGTTTACTATCCAATCAAGGTGACAGCCGAGCGTGGTCATATGTACTTCTGTGCATTGTGTGACTGTCTGAAAATAATCACGATCTGTTTAGAATGGGAGCAATTTAAGGTCAGTTTCTAGTGAAGATGGGACGGCCTATTTTATAGATCTATACATTTGGTAAGGCTCATCTCAGTTGACTATCAGATTTGATGCTTTCAGCAGAACTTCAGAGTTCATAGTCTTGTGAAAATATTTATTTAAAGTGATAATAACTCTTCGTTTCGGCCAAAAAATGAATTTTCCTGGAGTAAACAACAATTTTCCCATACTAACCAATGGTTAATGAATCCATTTTTACATTCAAAGTTAGTCCCTGGCTTTTTTCTAAAAAGTTTGGTTTTTTGTTAAAATCTCTTAAGAGATTTTAGCAGAGTATAGCCATCAATGGAGGTCACATGGTCTAAAGACAAGCTCAGATATCAGAATAATAGCTATAACTGCCGTTTTTGTGGTAAAACAGAATATATTATATTTCTATGAGTTATTCACAATGTTTTTTATTGTGAAATATAGATCTCATACGAAGAGTTATTATCCCTTTAATTATTTAGAACAGATGCAGTACCTTTAAATCAGAGGACAGTGTTTTGGCGCATGTTTACCAGGAAGTTTGTGACTGAGGTGATATCATGGCGTGTGTTATCTTATGTCTACACAGAGAAAGATTTCGGCTCTATTGTAACACTGTGTACAGAGAGATTGATAGTTTATTGGTTTTATGATATCAGAGCGGACTTTTGATACGGGATAAGTTTCATTGTGTGTCTGTTGTTCATGTGTGTGCGTATGTATAAGTATTTACATGCATGCGTTTATATTTATGGGAATCCCCAGAGTGTGCGTGCATGCACATTAAAAGAGCGTGTGTATGTATGTGTGTGTGTGCATGCACCTTCACAGGTTAAGAATGTGTGTATGCACATTTAAGGGTTAATAGAATATGAGTTTAGTTGGAATGTTTATACTATAGATATAGGCAATTTACAGACATGTTATAATCCAGACTTCGACTATCAGTCAGTTATACATAAGATTCCATTTATAGGCCTGGCTGAGTGAATTATTGACTTAAATTGCTAAAGATTATTGTACTATGTTCATAGGCATGGGAAGTCCGGGCCTCTTCCCTTTCTTTAAATTTGTATTCATGAGTGTTTGTATGAACATATAAAAAGGTTAAAATGCAAAATTCTTTTTCATCTCACATTATGCCAAAATTAGGTTTACAAATAAGTGCCAGTAGGCATAATCTGCATGGGGTCATTGGAGTAGAAATCACATTGAGAACAGGATGTGGGGGAAAAATATAAGCACTGGCTCCTTTCTATGCCTGATTTACACATAGAAGTGTCAGAATTAAGTCCTAAAGGGTATTTCCTGAGGTCATTTGTGGTTATTTATGATAGTCCAAGTGCTCTTGCTTGGCACCTGTATTTATATGGGGAGGTTGCATTAATCGTTGATTAAAATATGACTTTTATGATGTCTGGAACATTTTTTTTTTTTTTTTTTTGGTAATGGAAAATCAGAAATGATAATATAAAATTTCAGTAACTTCTATGATAAGGAAAATGGTTTTAAAATATTTTTTTGAATGATTGAACTTAAACAGAATTTGAATTATTTATAGTTTATTTTGATAGTACTAGTACAGTAAAATATGTATTGGGGATCATTTGGCTTTTTGTCACAATAGAAAAAAGAGAATTTTCTAACAAAGCTATTTTGATTTATCATTTTAGGGTCTGAATGGCTTTGAAGAACTTAGGAAACACATCAAACAAGGCAATGAGTTTAGTCGAGAGGTGGCAGCCATTGTACAGGAGAGGTAAGACATCTTGGAATGAAGTCCCATGAGAGAGAGGGAGAGATGAGAAATTGACTGACTGACAGACAGACTAACAGAAGGCAAATTGTAACAGACAGATAGATTGTTAATGTCCAGCAGTTATAAGCAAAAGCATACTTGCATAGATATGATTGCAGGCTTTTAAGATCATGGATGCACAAGCATGTGCTCATTCACACACACACACACACACACACACACACACACAGAGAGAGAGAGAGAGAGAGAGAGAGAGAGAGAGAGAGAGAGAGAGAGAAATACTTGAGCACACAATTACATGCAGGAACACATCTTTTACCATGATCAAGAATTCATGACCAATCTAAAGTGTTTTATAAATCTTTTCTCTCTTTCAGAGCTGAGCTAGAGAGTAGCTATGCCAAGTCTCTTAGCAAACTGAGTAACAAACTTACCAAGGCATGTGCCTGTTGTATAGGGTAAGTGTCTGCCAGACAGGTCACTTGTCATCTGTCACCTGTCATCTGTCACCTACATTTCCAAAGCTATTACCAGCAAACTTTCTAAGACATTTCTAATGTAAAGACCCATCTTATGCCCCCTAAATAATTAAAATCTAAAGCAAAGTGAAAGAATAAATTGATAACAGTTCATTGTTTTTCACAAAGTGACTTTGACTTATTTGTTAAAGCAGTGTTTACCTAAGCAGAAAATCTAATGAGATATTGAAAAACTCTCATTTACTGGAGTCCCTGTCTCTTAAATTAATGGATAACCACAGTAGGCTATATAGCCATACTAGTGATGTACCAGACTCAACTGTTAATTAAGCTGTACACAAGTATCACTGTCACCCCTCTATAGTAAATCAAGTGTTAATAAATCCTATGCAAGGACTCTAGTGAGTGCTGTTAACTGCTGCATAAGCCCTTGTTTGAAATAATTGAGGATGTTGGTGGAGGTGGAATGGTACACCTATGCCTGTGCATAAATATAGCATACCTTGATACAGGAATCCATGACATGCCTGTCTGATTGAGAGAGAGAGAGAGAGAGAGAGAGAGAACTGGGGTAGGCAAGGTAGGACAAGAAAATGGGAGAGAGCAAGAGAGACAGGGCTAGAGAGGGCCCATATTATTTTGCCATATAAATTGGTACTACATTTATCTCTTATACCAGCCTAATAATGGCATGATTTATTCATAGATCATAATATTGATCTGCATATAAATTAAATGCTGAAGGTCGACAGCCTCATTGATCTTAACATCTTGGAGGTCAGATGCAATTTATTTGAAATAAGCATATCCATCCTATTCAATGGCAAAATTAGTGTTGTTAGAATAATTAATAGTTGTAGTGCCTAAGTTAGGATGACCCAGAATAGTATAGCATATATGCGTAAATGAAAATTCGACTAGATATTTTTACTGATGTTCTGGCCACAGAAGTTGTAAGCTATGTCCATCATTTAAAGACATTTCTCTTTTCCCTCACTATTAAGTTTTTCAGAAGGGGGGGGGGGGGGGTTATCCCAAGTTCAGTCAACTAAGGGGATAAAAAGGTCCACTTATTCAGAAAAAGACCCCTCCCCTCTCATCTTTGTAATTGCTGGTTCAGTGCCTAATTCTCCTTGTTAAAAATTAGTCAAATTCTTGGTTTAGCATGTGTCACGATACAGGTGTCATATTGCCATGACGTCATTATTCATACTGTGAGTAGTACTTAACAGTTACCAAAGGGACTCACTTTATCAGAATAAATTTTTGCCAGATGATGAATAATTTAATATAATACAAACTAAACTAATACAAACTGATTTATCAGAAGAAAATATAAAATGTTATGCAATTTTTAGCTAAGCTTTTTCATTGATAGAGTTTAAAATTTTTAATGAGGCTAAAATACCCAGTTATTGACCTAACAGATATGTTATCACTTGGTGAGTTAAGGAATCGGCTACTATTTTTGATGATGAGGAGGACAAAAAGCCAGGGTGAAACAGACCCATTGTCACTTGATGACTCCACATTTTGATGACCTCAGTCAGGTCTTCCAACACCATTGTCCTCTAAGTAGGACAGATTATTTGCTTATTTTTAAACCACCTGCTGTTGTTTGTAGGTCTAGTATTTAGTTAACTGTCATGTTTGTGTAAGCGTTGAGTGGTGTTTAGTTTCCTTTTTCACAATGAGGGTTTGTATAAAAATGACACACCAGGAAATAATTTTGTACTTTCACATTTGCTACCAGTGTTTCATGAATACATGCTTTTGTATTACATCAGGTACATCAGCAGAATAATGGTTTTTAAAGGGATAATAACTCTTCGTATGAGATCTATATTTCACAATAAAAACATTGTGAATAACTCATAGAAATATAATATATTCTGTTTTACCACAAAAAAGGCAGTTATAGCTATTTTTTCTGATATCTGAGCTTGTCTTTAGACCACGTGACCTCCATTGATGGCTATACTCTGTTAAAATCTCTTAAGAGATTTTAACAAAAAACCAAACTTTTTAGAAAAAAAACAGGGACTAACTTTGAATGTAAAAATGGATTCATTAACCATTGGTAAGTATGGGAAAATTGTTGTTTACTCCAGGAAAATTCATTTTTTGGCCGAAACGAAGAGTTATTATCCCTTTAATTATTTATTGAGTAATGTGCCAAAAATAGAACAAAGTATAGAAATAGACAATTTATCGACCCATTGTGTTATCAGACCACTTGTATTTGTGTTTCTTTTCAGTGCTGTTGGCAATTTTCAAATTAAAAAAAATTCATGGCTGACAGGCAGAGATATAAGATCTGATTACAGTAGAGTAAAAGGTTTTCACACTATTTTTGGTTTTCAAGAGTTTCTTAAGCCACAAATAAGAAAAGTAAAAGTAAAACTGTAATGATCATAAGCAAAGAATGTGGTTTCTCTCTCTTCAAATTTTATTCAACTGAAGTTTTCTACATATTAAAAAAGTAATAATCACAAGAAAAGAATGTACTCTCTCTCTCTCTCTCTCTCTCTCTCTCTCTCTCTCTCTCTCTCTCTTCTTCTTCTTCTCTCTCTCTCTTTCTCTACCATCTTTTTGACTGAATTTTTGAACTCCATGACCTAAACAAAAATTTTTATGCAAAACTTAGCCCAAAATTGTTGGGTTTGTTAAATAACAGTGAGGGGTAGGGTGTGTACTTTACTGGCCACAACTTGACAAGATAAGAAATGGGCTGACCATATGTACCCAGATATTAGCCCCTTGTAATTTGTATGGACTAAATGACCTCTGTAGACACTCCTCATAAGGAATATGTGGGGGGTCACTTCAGCTTCTTTTTCTTCTTTATTTGAATTTGTTAAAGACAATCTATGATAATCTATGAAAATAGAGGTTACCCAATTAATTGCTGTCACTTTTTTGAAGTAAGACATTATGTCTATGAAGATTGAATGCCTTCAAAGTGTTAAGTCTTTTTTGGAAGGTAGGGGGTGGATATCTTGAATAACTGTTACAGCAATGACAAGTGATGGAAGAAAACAGAAAAGGCAAAAACATTAGTTTCTTTAAAGATCAGTGAACTTAATGACAATATTGGCATGAGCCTCCAGATACCTACTTAAATTTTTACCAGTCACAGTTATTTTCATGTATTAGTAGTTACTAGAAATTGATATCTGTATCTTGATCCTCTCTTTATATTCGATATAATTATTTCCAGCACTATGGTCTCAGCCTGGGGAACAGCAGCCTCCGAGATGGAGAGCGAGGCGGAGTTACACAGGTAGGTTGTCTCTGTCTCCAATGTGTGCTAGTTACAGCATTTTTTTTTTCAAATTTCCCAAATACAGTAGATTAGAAACTAATGTATCCCATGCAACCAATAAATTTGTATTTTATAATAATGCTCATGTATTTTACAAAAGAATAAATCGCTAGTTTTGATGATCATGTGATTTAGTGTGGCATAAATGGGAGACTCCCTATGCTAGCTTTTAGTTTTGATAAAAAGCTAAAAAAAATCATTAAATGGAGCTAACTTGCATCAGATCTGAAGCTCAGGGGAATCTAAAAACATTTTGGATTTTGATAGCAGAGAATATTAAGCCAGGATATGAGGGATTTTGATCTTGTTTTTAAAATGTAGTGTTATGATGGGCAAAAACTAAATGATTTTCAGAAATATATTTATCCATTTTTGTAGGGGTTTAGCCACATCTTTTCAAGAAGATATCTACAAACCTTTGAAAGTTCTGTCAGAAACACAGTATAAGATAAGAAAACCTGTAAGTATGGGGTAGCTTGACATCTCTCTCTCTTTCTCTCTCTCTCTCTCTCACACACACACACACACACACACACACACACACACACACACTTTTACATATATATATATATATTATGCAAAGTGGATAAATCCATACTTTTCTCAATTGCAGATTGAAAACATGGTAGATAAGGCAGCTAAAGGACTGCTGAACAGGAGAGAAGAGGAGCAAAAGGTAGAAGTAGATCCATTATCATCATTGTTGTGTGTATTATATATGCTGTATCAGTAGTGATAATAGCGATAATATAGCCATCAATAGATATAACTTGCTATAATGCAAGTTTGATATTTTACATTTGTTAACAACCATTTATTTTCAACAATAAATTCTGCAACATTTTTATATGTACACTCCTTTTTCAGATATGTAAACATTTTGATTTTATTGTATATGTATTCCTAGATGCGAAAGCATGCCTTCTCCTGCTGTAAAGAGACAGAAAAACTCAGTGAACAGTTACAGGACGCCAAGGCTGGGAAAAGCAAGCAAATGTCAGACAAAGATATAACAAAGGTCAGTATTACATACAGGACTACAGTTGAGTAATAGTTAGATTTACAGCACAGATCCTGCTTCTTTGTCAAAAACTTTGTCTTCTTTCAGAATTTGTATATATGTATATGCACGCATATATATGTATGATACTTCTTTACTTTTTTTGACCATGTTAATCATTTTGACCAAACACAATTTTTCATATTGTTTCAACTTTCGAACTAATCAGCAAACTCAAACCTTCAACTCCCTGCTGTTTCTCGCTGTTTTAGCTGGAGAAGAAATGTAGGAGTGCCTCCACATCACTAGCTAAGGCAGACACTGAGTACCACGAGTCTTTCCAGAAAGCAGAGGTGGCGAGACAAGAGTGGGAGGCAGAGGTTTATAATGTAAGTTCTATATACCAGCATGTTAATTTGTACACATGGGATTGCTTTCCATGAGATGAATATGGACTGTTACCCATGAAAAAATTATGAATCTGTTGATGACTATGACCCTTTTCACTTAGTGCAGCACACCATTCTGTGTTGCTAATACAGTATCTTTCCATATGGCAACTGTAACTACTGATCTGAAAAAAAAAATATGTTCTATTAATTTTGAATATTTTAATTTACATTCTACAGGGCAGTTCGCAGATGCAGAAATTAGAAGAGGAAAGGATATCACAAATGTTAGAATATTTACAAAAATATCAGAATAGCTTAGCTGAAATAGGGCCCAAATTAATACAAGTAAGTAGTGTACCAGTTGTTCATACATTGTGCTAAACATTGAGTACTTAACTATTAGTGGAAAACAGCAACAGATACCGATACAGCTACAGATGTATCTTGAAATTAATTGTTCTGCTTATTATGAACTAAACTTGTTTTGACATTAAAAGCCAATCGGAGTAATTGCTTGTGGGTCTCTGAGCTGTTAGATTTCTTTCATTATTATTTTTATTAGCTTCATTTATTTGATTAATTTATGTTATTAAATTTATTTATTTATTTGTCACTCATTGCCCCACATATGTCTCCTTTATTTTTCCAGATTTGTGATCGTCTCCGTGAAGCTGTGTTGGTGGTGGATGTCCAGAGAGACCTTGCCACAGTGGTTGACCAGAAGGGGACAGGACCACACCAGCCTGAACAGCTGTTATTTGAAAGCTATGTGAGTACACAGAGAGAGAGAGAGAGAGAGAGAGAGAGAGAGGGAGAGAGAGAGAGAGAGGGAGGGAGGGAGGGAGACAGAGGGGAAGGAGAGAAGAGAGGAGGGGAGAGAGGTGGGGGTGAGAGAGGGGGAGGAGAAGGGGAAAAAGAGAGAGAGAGAGAGAGAGAGAGAGAGAGAGAGAGAGAGAGAGAGGAAGAATAGGGGGAGAGAGATAAGTAGGCAGAGAAGGGAGGTACAAGAAAAGGGAGAGAGAAAGAGAAGGGCAAAAGAGCATGTAAGTAGAATGTAGTGACTGAGGAAGAAAGATGCCGATACATTTGTTGTTGGTCACCACCTGCTTTTAATTTGTAATTTTGTTTCATTTGCCCATGAACAGGCAGAAGATTTTAACAATACTATGAACCCAGAGAGAAGACGGAAGGCTTTAACCAACTACTTATTATATTTACAACAAGATGTAGAACGAGAGAAAAAAGGAAGAGAAGGTAAATTTTGAATAGATGTTGATGCTTTATAAGGTTAAAAGCTTTTCACATTTGCAAAATTATATAGTGACATCTTGCTCAAAGACGACTTTATAGTATTTTTACAATATTCATACATTTTGATTGATTATAACAGATGAATTATAATGTTATACCAATATTTGATGATTTTTATTTGAACTTAACTGTTAATATTATTTATATATTGTTTCATATATAGTGATGTTCCTAAAATTGATATGGCATGTAATTCACATATTTCAGGGGTAGAGAAGTTATTAGATGTGTACAAAAATACGCCCAACTTTGCCGATCAGGGAGCACTTGATGATGCTAAAAGAAAATTAAAGAACGTAAGAATGGCCAGGAACTGATTGTACTTATATAAACAAAGAGTGTTTCAGATGACACATTGTGGAATGTAGAATGTTTTAACAAATTTCATGATAAATGTTAATTACAATAAGAAGTCTTTTTAATTGAATTTCACCATTTAATAAATTAAATTCCAAAATTACACTTAAACACTATATATGCTGTACAATCTTAGGTCAGCCCATTTTAACTGGAAACACGCCTTCGGTCAGACTCACAGTTTAAATTTATAATATTTTTTATTTCTTTTTTTTTATCTTTTAAACAAATTGTAATTGGATGCATAATGAATTTTAATCGAATTATAGTATATCCTGCAGAGAATAACAGGAATGAGTTAAACACTTCTGTAACTTTGATAAGTACATGGAACTTGGTCGATTTCCAGGTGAGTGCTACCCTGAACTTCCTGGAAGCCAGTTATTACAAGGTGTCCTGTGCCTTAGCACAGCTCAATGGGAAACCAAAGCCTGATCACAGGTTTGCTCCATACATTGAACAAGTCAAAGACAAACAGGTAAGGACACTTACAAGTAGATATTTAATATGTATAGTTATGCCCAACAGATTGTCTTTATCCTGCTAAGTTGAAAACCTTAGCCAGATCATACTTTTAATTAGTATATTGAACCAGCAAAAACAAAGGAAAAATGTAGGATTATGCCTTAAAGAATCTTGAAATAAATCTACCAAAGAGGTAGACAATTAGTTTTAAAAAAATTAGAAAGGGACACAGGTTTGGTCTACACTGGTAACAGATAAGTGAGTATTTTGATATAACCAATCCTTAAATTATGCTGATTAGTGTTTCGCACCTGAGCTTGACTGAGATGTTATCTGTTTGTTCAAACAAGTTAAGAAAAAATTTGGTTCTAAATTAGAGACACATGTTTTTAATCACCTGTCACCAACTAGCCAAATTGATCTCAAAATACACAAAACTACATGGAGATCTCTGAATCCTCAAACAGACAGCTATGCTTTGAATTTAAGTTCTGACATCTATTCTCATGTTTAGTGGTGACATCTGCTGACATTTTTTGAACTAAACTGTTTTAAGCAAAGAACTCACAAGTGCAAACATTACGTCTCAGTACATGATATTATATGATATTACTTGCACCTAGTTGTGTGAAAGTAACCAGAACTTTTGGCTTATATCCTGTGCCAGTATATCTTGTCTCTTCCTCAAGAATTGATGACCATTTTCTATTGTCACGTCTTAGTCTCTGCAGGAGGTGCAGATGGCGCCACATGGCCGTCACATGTTTCCTCATTTTCTCCGCAAACTTCTCTCGGACACCCTGGTAGGAGCACTTAGAGTTGTTAGCATGGGCCGTAACTGGCATGATGTCACATGTAGACCTCCTTTTTTCTTCCAACTTCTCTGTTTTGGCTATAGATGCCTTATTTGTTAAGACATGGGAGATTTTTCTTGTGGACCCTGTGATCCCTGGTCTCTTTAGCTCATACATATCCGTACAAAGACATATATGCATTGCCAGCCTCCAGACTTGCTGCATGAATCTTGCATTTATGAATAGTTTAACAGTTGTGTGCAATATTATATACTAAAAGTTTGTCATGTGACATCACATGGTCACATGACTTTTTGCAGGAGCCGTGTGGTTTGTTGCATATCAAGTATGTGCTTTATGGCACGCGCCTCATGGCATGTGTTGACTTTTATTTTTAATATGACTTTTGGTATTAAAATGCCTGCATGAGATTGGCATACAAACCCTTGGTTTTATGGGTCACTAGAAACTCCTCTGTCTTATCAGCATGTCCCTATTGTTCTCGGTTACATCTGATGCTGGGAGGGGGGGGGGGGGGGGGGGGGGGGGGGGATACCACATACAAAATATGTGTCACAATCTTTTGGACCTGGCATGAATCTGGGTCCAGGTAGGGCTAAGTTGCCTTTCTGATAATGGGCTCATAATAAGACCCCAAATATTTAAAAAAGATTTGGTTATATCTTTTAAGAAGTGTTAAAATACTGAATGCAGGTTGCACTTGTCATATGTTCTGTCTATGATTTAAATCCTGTTTCTTTCAGAATGGCCATGGCCATGGTCACAAATTACATGTATGTGAGTCTATGGTTTATGTTGGTGATTTTGGTGTTAGTTATATATATTATGTATTTATAACCTGGTCAGGATGTTTATGCTGCTTGTTGCTGCTTGTGTATTGGGCTAGACTTGTACAATGTACGTATATACATAGCAACCATTTTATCAAATTATAGTTTTTGGAATGAAAGCTGTCAGTAATGTAAAGAAGTTTGCTAATTGTCATTTTGAGCATTGAAAAATTCATAACAAAAATAAAAGTGATGTAGAGAATGTGTTGCATATTGGCAGGCTTCTTTTAACATGAGCATTTTTTATTATTTTTTTTTCACAAAGCTAAATTACTTGTTACAACTAAATGGAGACCAACCACATACATTATGCTTATCATTGCTAACAAGTTATTTATTTTATTTGTCTTAATATAAGCAAATGACAGGTGTTTTATTTTTACCCATTTGAAATACTTAACTAGATTTTTTCTCACTATTAATTAAATGTTTGTCATGGTTTCATTTTCCTGAAGTCAAAAAAGCTTACCTTGCGAAAAAGACCACTTGTAAGTGTTAACAAAGGCCGTGAGAGCATTGTATTTTTCATTGATTTCTAAAAATTATTTCTTACATTTTTTTTTCTTTATTTAAGTCAGTGGTAGGTTGCAGTGAATATTACGTATTACCTTGGTTTTTAGTAGTATGCTCCCACCAAAGCTTTTCTTTCCCCCCTCACACTAGTGTGTTATATTTTTTAAATTATTTCCTTGGAATGCCTAAGTAAAAAATATAACCTTCCTTCCACCACCCCCTAGTGACCCCCCCCCCCCCTCCTCCAAAAAAAAAAAAAAAAAAAAAAAAAATTAATAAGAATAAATAAATAAGAAGGAGAATATGAAGAAGAACAAAAGAAAGTAACTGATTAATATTATATCAGCTTTCATGTTCATTTGGTCTTTACTATCATGAATATACTTGTACATGTATATATATGTGATGTATTTCAAGGGAACATTGTTAACTCATGCTTTTACCCAGTGGATGGCTCATACTACTAAATTAATGGCGAGTAAAATAACCTCTGCAAATTATATTAACTTTTATGTTGTCACATTTCTCAGGTTTATTCAAGTGAAACTGTGATTTCAACTTGAGTGTTATAATGTTATTGAAATAATTATTGTTGTTCTGTTGAGAGCATCTTTCACAGACCTGCTTAAAATGTAAAAAAAATAAAATAAAATAAAAATAAGAGAGAGAGAGACACATGGTAGAATATCTGTAGATGGCAATATTTTGTGAAATATGCTTTCTGTTTTCACTGAATTTCTTTTATAGTGTGTATGATTTTTTTTCTTTTTTTACGTTAAGATAGTGATGTCACGTATATCTTGAGTTCTTGTGAATTTTCTTTGCCGGCATTTGCATAAAACAAATATGTTGTTTTCACTTTTGTAAAATTCAAAAATGCAAACCCAAGTTGAGTATTTTATCCCAGAATGTTTAAGAGCATGTATATGCATGAGTATATTGGCATAGATAATTGTGGGAAAAGAAACATTCGAGAAGTCAGAACTGAGCTTTTTTCTCGCATCATTTGTTCTAATTTGCATATATATGTTAAAACTGAGCACAAAGAAAAGATGGAACTAACGCACACACACACACACCAATTTCTGGATTCACAAAGCCTGTTTTAGCTAGTCAGATATATCTGATTACTTGGACTGGTCAGTAATTCAATTTTTAAGGTTGTAACTTACTAGAGAACAACATTGCAGTGACAACTGTTATCTTACAGTGGCTCTATGAAACCAGCTACCGTACAGATGAATCCACCTGATTCTTTGTAAATTTGTACATTTGTTAATCTCTAGGGTCAGAACTGCAGTGTGTTGCGGCTGCCAGCCTCGATAGCAATGGAGGGAGCACCTGACCTTGACCTCTCCTTACAGGGTCACGGCAGGGGGTCTGCAGACGGGGGCCATGATGACAGACATTCCTATGGAGACTTTGGTGAGTTTAACATGTTGTTTTTGATAGCTGTTCGTGAATAATGTGACTTTGGGGATTTATTCCTAGATGGAGCCACAAAGCAAGACAGTATGGATTTGCCTTATGCTCTTGCAGATATGCTCAAAACAAGAAACACCATATCATTATTCAGGTATCATGTTTCCAAACAGGTTGACATGTTTTTGAATATCTTTACTTTGTACATGTCAAATATTTGATATTTATTCTGGCTACAATATTAGTTAATTTCTTTGCTGTTCATGCACTGGAGATGATAGTGAAAAATTAATTTTTGTATTTGCTATTTTTGTTGATATTTCATTTTTGCCAATGACAGTTGTTTGTAACAGAATATTTTTGTTGTAGATGATGATGAATTTGATGATTACAATACCAATGCCACAGTGTTATGCACGTGTCAGGCTATCTATGAATACCAAGCCAACATGAGTGATGAGCTTACCATTAGACCAGGTAGTGTGTTAATTATTATAATTATTATTTAAATTAGTTCAGCTATTTATTTATAACAGAAAATCTCATTAACATAATAGAATCTCATGCATTTACAGTACATATTTACAGTAGTGACACAAAATATGCCTCAAACAAGATGCTGAACTAAAGCAAGAGGAATATTTACTTCAACTTCATTAATGTTAACTTTGTATTTTGCCCATTGACAAAGTGTCATGAAATTGTGTTTTGAAAATGTCTTAAAACACTGGTATTCACAATACTCATATGAACACATTCTCATTTAACTGTTACAACTGGCATTTTTATCTCATATATTTTCCCTCTGGTAAATGATTGGCTATTGGCATTTTAATGGTACATTTAATGGTTCTGTGTCTGGACATTTAACCATTACTGTTCTTGTAATCAAATTAATCTTGGAGAAGTTCTCAATAAACTTCTCATAACTGATATCTTTTTTTCTTAAATATTTTCATTCATATTAATTTTTTTAATCATTGTAGTATTTTAAAATCTTTATATATGCTGTTTTATTTCTATTTTCAAGGTGACACAATTAATGTGTACCACAAACAAGATGATGGATGGTGGCAGGGTGAACTCAATGGACAAGTGGGCATTTTTCCAGCCACATATGTACAATAACGCCACTGGTTCTGTGCTCCACATAATGCAAAGCACAGTGGGAAGTAATTATGTCATAAAAAGGTGGCGCTGTTGGCAAGAAGAGCTTATTGGACACTAGAACTATTACCAGCTCTGCACAGTGATAACTCCCTGGCAATGAAATTCCTGGGTGTGACAGTATCACGTGGTCCAGAAACAAGAAGTTTTTGGAAGAGATGTTTCAGCATCTTTTCAACAATGAAATGTTTAAAAGTTGGTAACACTGGCTGCATGTGTACCATGGAACTAAATGTGCCACCTTTGCCCCCAAAAGACTAGTCTAAGGTGGAACATATGACCAAAAGAACTCATGGGTATGTGAATGGGCATAATCACAATGTGGGATCCTCAAGCAAGATGATAGACTCTAGCAATAACATATTGGATTGGATGCTTGTAACATATGCCTTATTATAAGGGGCTGGAGACTACCTCTGGCAGCAGTGACTACCTAGCTGATAACTTTTTTGTGGGACCACATACTTTATGTTTTCAGTCCCTTTATAATTGGAAAAAATAATTGCTGGCACAACTGCAATTGTGTCGTATGCTAAACTTTGAAAATCAGTGAGCCTTTGGACAGGCAGTTGGTAAAGGACAAAACCGTTCTGGAAAACCCTCAGAAACTTTAAAAGGTTTTGTCATATATTATAAAATTAACGGTGTGTTTTCTGTATTGATTGAGGAAGACTCGGCCTATGGAAGGACTGTTTTATATATATATATATATATATAATTATGACGTGGATGATTTACTTCTGTAGAATGGATTGAAGACTATCAGCACAGAAGGCTGATGGTACCTGTTGGCAGCTGCATTTATACATATATCTACATGTAACTATTGCCATTCCTGTATAAACTTGCCTTGGTTCAGTGAATTATTCTTTTTTTTTTTTTCTAATTTCTTTGAATATCCTGATAGAGTTCCTATTGATCATTTCAACTGGTGTCTTTTGAAAAGGGTCACTTACAACTTTGATAAATTTACATAATTTTTATTAAGATCTCTTTGAAACTTGACAAATTGAAGTCTTTCACTTATAAGCTGGTGGCTTTTCTTAATATTTTGTGTATTTAATGTGACTTTTCTAACTAAAGTCTTTCATAGATTATTTGATGATTTTTGGCTTTGATGGAGAAACTGAATATTTGAGGAAAGATCCTCAAGAGCTTCATGTATGATAAATTGTGTTTGAAACTTTTGCAACTGCTGACTTCTTTGATAACTGCTTGGGTGCTTTTGTCAAATGAAAACCAGATCTTGAAATTTTGTTGTAGAGTTTGTTTACATTGTTTATAAAAACATCTTTCATTATGAACAAAGTTTAAACAAACTTGGTTTAGACCAGGATATAGTCTAAGACCCCATTCCCAGAGATTAGATCGATCCAAACTAGATCGACCTAACTCCCTGGGGGTTCATGCTAAATAGCTGTCAGCCGAGCGGGCACGAAAGTTAATTACATCCTTACAGCTTGTAGTAGGGGGGACGGACATTTAAGCCAGATTATCTGACAGTAATCTAGTGAGACTCCCCACGGGGATAGATCGATCTAAATGTCTGGGAATACGCCCTAAGAGTTTATGGTTAGGTTTTCGAACTGCCAACACTTGCACATTTTTCACTAGACATTTATTTGGGCTCTAAATGTCTGGATAATTGTATTTTTAATTAGTTTTAACGCTCAAGTCCATTATATGCAGATATTTCCTTCTTCTGTACTATTAATTTCAAATTGACAGGAGAATGAAAAAAGTTAGTCAAAAGTTAGTCAATTTTGTGTTTCATATACATTATGGAAACAAATATTTGTGAATGTCTTACTAAATATTTTGATTAAAAATCATTGTATTTCATTCAATTTATCATATTATAGTGGTTGTTATTTTCCATTATATTATCTTTTTGGTTATTTTGATATTGCTCAAAAGCTGCATAGCCTATAATTAAGTGACTTTGCAGATTTACTACTAGATGGAGCCACAAAGCAAGATAAAAGTGATTTGACATTTTATGCTTTTCAGTAATGTAGAGAAATGTTGGTATTGATAAGAATATAAAAAGTATAGTTTTCTGTTGGCATTATATTCATATTTTTGGTCAACAATGAGATCTTGGCTGTCCTTTGAAAAACCTCTTGTTCTCACTCTGAGAGTATTCAGCTTTTTACATCTACTGTCTTGGGGACAAAATGTGCACTGAAACCAAAAATCCACTAATAAGACGCTTGGTAAAATATATTCTATAGCTGATGGTAGTGAGGTACTGCTGTTGTAATAACTAGATAACTGCTACAGATACAGAGCTCATCATAGGGCTTAATTGGAAGCAATATATTTACTCTGGGATTGTGTTATTTCATATCATGTGTGAATAAGTTGTTGAATTTCACAACGTAAAGAATATCGGCAATGTTTTGCTAAGGGCAGTGCAGATTCATCATTGTGTTCTGGTATTAATATTACATGTAGTCTGATATTATACCTGATAGTGATTGATAAGTAAGTCTCCACATTAAATGGTCATCAATCTTAGCAATAACACACCAGTCTTGGAATAAGCAGATAGCAGTTAAGAATTTAGGGTTTGGTATTCATCATTGATATCAAGGAAATGTCTCTGTGAGTAAAAGAGATGCCATAGGTACCATTAATGTAAGTTGGCTGCTCCATTTAGTTGTGGACACTGTGTTAAACAGATTTTTATGAGTGATGAATTTTACTTAAAATTTTTTAGCATTTTGTAAGTACACTAGCATATGTCAATTGTAACTATTGGAAATATATTCAGTTAGAGTTCAGATGATGTTCAAAAATATATTGTGATAAATATGTCACATAATCACCTATTAACTTTCTGAACAGAAGTTTTATATTATTCATTTCCTTGATATATTTGATGAGTTAATATAAATTTGTTTTGAATTAAAACAGCTTTTAAGTTTCTCCTAAGTTTACACATTTCGGGATTGTAGTGCTGTCTCAATGCAAGGCCATGGATGAGGGTAGAAGTCATAAATTCAACGTTATAACCTCAACATATGCAGTGCAAATACTCAAGTAATTTAAATCAATCCAGATGTCACTCTAGTCATGATTTAAGGACCAAGGTCTAGCCAGTTTTGTTGAAACTTGAGTCGGAATGGGATTTCTTAGCTTGCCAGAACCTCCTCAATGATAAACTGTAGCATTTGAGATGAGTTTCTTAAAAAAAAAAACTCTGAAACTCCTAGTGATTCCAGGTGGATGTTAGATGAAAGTAGATTAAAATGTGTCGAGATTTTTTAATCGTCATAAATGGATTTTTTTTTTTTTTTTTTTTTTTTTTTTTTTTTTTTTTGTATATTCGGATGTGCAATGACATAAAATTGTTCATAAATAAAATTGAATAAGTAACACCTTACATGATACTAAGTGATAACTGTTTGTTGTAGGAGTGACAAACAAGGTGATTCCATGCAAGGTAGAATAAAATTAACTATGGCAAAAAGTGTATATATCGTACTCGATCCCACAAATATTTCGGTTTGTAGATATTTATTCGAGAAGATTTGTTAATGTTTTGTTGTAAATCTGCAAACACATGTATATGACAGTCTGGAAGACTGTGCTTAGAAAAATTAATAAAAACATTTGAAATGTTGTTTTAGTCTTTTTTCTGAAGTCTTTTTAAAAAAAACTTTCCTTTTATAAAAAATGGCTGTTTTATTGTGCCTTAAAAGTGGAGAAAAATTGAGACATTTTCAAAAAGTCCTCGTACACTTTCAGACGTCATGACAAAAAGGTAAATTAACAATTGTGTTAGATAATTCGTGATTTGGGACACTGGTAAAACCGATAATATTATCAGATCCTCAATTGTGTATAGTGACGAGCACAATCAAACGGAGAAAACGACAACTGGAAAACTTTTCAGTCGATCATTCGCCGGTAACGTGCGCTGGGACCTCGTCACATGCTGAATGATATTTACTCACGCTGGCTGCATATCCAATATTTGATGGAGATTGAGCTCAAGAAAATTGGTCCATATTCACCACCACCCCCACCCCCATCTCCCCAAAAACAAACAAAAAAAAATACTTTGATGCATAAAAAAATGGTTTCATAGACCTCTGCATGAGTTGTAAATTATCTTTTCGAATGTTCGGGTCCCGGGGGGGAAGGGGGGGAGGGATGGAAAGACTTTTTGAAACGGGGGGAGACCCCACCCCCTGAATCTGTCCATGATCGCATATGACAGCATAATGATCAAAGCATTATACTCCGTGAAAGATAATGACGAATGTGAAAAATATCATAATAAAAATGACTTTATTGAAACAAATTGCACGTACTGAGTCATTTCACCAATATGTTACAATATTTATGTTTTTAGTTTGACGTGGATGATGTTACTGCGTTTATGATCAGTAAACATGATAATCACAATAGAAAAATAAATCCCACCCATGATTCGCTCGAAAAACATGGTTGCCAAATGAATACAAGGACCTCAGCTGGCCATAGATTTTCCCCTTAGTTGAGTATGACCGGTGTCGTACACTAGAGGGTGCCAAAGGGGAGGGAAGGGAAGGAGAAATGGACCAATGCATTAATGACATCATGGCTATAAAAGGTTTTTGCAACTTTTGTGATGTTTTAAATCGATTTATAATTCATAATACCATATCTTATGAATATTTTAATATTTAAAATGTAAAAAGTTTTTGTTCGGCTAGGATTTTTAACTTGGTTTTGATTAGTCTGTCCATGAAACATATATTCTTTTAAAATAAAAAAGGGGTTAATTAAGAGATCAGTATAAGATCAGTTCGCAGAATTCTATACGTGTACGTAATGCTATCCTCCCTGCCTCCGTCGATCCTTCTGGCACCTTCTCAAAAGCCCCATTTGCCGTATCATTGATTCACCGTTACCAGCCCTTGCATTATGAGGCTCATCATCCACTCTGCGGTTCATGACGTTTCAGTAGTTCAGTCGTCCAAGAGGAACCGTTCCTGAACATCACTGAACCCCATCGCCAGGCGGAAAGGGCAGGGCGAACCACCGGGAGAAGGCGAACATGCGCTGCGAATGGACCTGCATCGACAAACCGTTGAGCATCTTGTTTGCGCGACTGGGTCGTTTTGTGGCACGGCACCCCCTGCTCCTGTTCTTTGGCCCCCTTCTGGTGACTGGGATTCTTGGGACGGGTTTTTATAGATTCCAGCAAATTTTGGACGTGGAATATTTGTTTACGCCGGAACACGGTAGGGCAAAGGCGGAGCGAGACACGGCGCGGAGACTGTTTCCCAGAACGGAAGATTTCGACCCAGTCAGAAACACCGAAGCCGGCCTCTATGTGAGGTTTATTATAACACCCAAAGGTAAAACGAACATACTAGATCGAGGCATTTTGGAGGAGATATTGGAGGTTCACAACCAAGTTTTCAATTTCACTGTGTATGGGAATGACGAACAGAAATACAAATTTCAAGACCTATGTGCCAAATGGAAAGGCAAGTGCGTAGAAACGAACCCACTTCTTTACGCTATTGGGTACAATTCATCCAACATCGATCGAACAAGACTCTCCTATCCGTTTCACCAAATCACGGCAACGCACCATGTGACACTGCCGAACGGTTCTACAATATACCACACCGAAAGGCGGCCGCTATTCTTAGGCAACTCATTAGGAGGGATTAGGCTGGATGCCGGCGGCTCCATAATATCGAGCGCTGCAGCTCAGTTAGTGTACTACCTCAATGAAGACCTGAACCCGAAGCTGGGGAAAACGTGGGAGAAGCAGCTGACGCTCGGCATTAGCTGGTGGAATCTGTCCAGAATCGATATAACTTATTTTACGTCACATACCCTGGAGACGGAGCTGGAGCACAATAGAGAGCAGATACTGCCGCTGTTCCGCATCACCATTGTACTGTTGATTGCGTTCTCTATGCTCTCCAGCATGACGCAGGTATTTTCATTGGCGAATTTGTATCAATTGGTAAAAAAGCAGCACTGGCGGATTCAAGATGTATCAAAAAAGAAAAAAGAGAAAACTCTTATTTTTCCTGCGTACGATGGGCACTTGGCTTTTAGTGCAAAAATTATCCGGGGATTACTAGTTCATCGCCTTGGAAGTCGGTCCACCATTATCACTTTTAACAGCGCTAAGCATGAGTAGACGCATCGTTGTTTATTTAAGACTTTCGAAACAATCAATAATCGTTGTTTTTTGCATCCTAATGTTAATAATATAATCAATATATCTATACAGTGCTCTGTGATGTGGATAGCTCTTTTAAAATTGGTATTAGACGCACATTGGCTAATCCACAAAATGAAATGGGGGACTGGAGAGTGACCCTACCCCCGATCGGCTACGCATACATTCCATCTAAAAAATGAGATTTTCAACCCAAATTATATTTCGTTTTCTTCTTTTCTTTTCATTTTCTCTTAATTAAATTAGTCAATTAGTTTTTCTTGCATTTACGCTCCGCACTGAAATTAATCAGCCATTAGTTACACCGCGCTATTTGTCATTGCCCATTCCCAGCGCTGTGGAACCCCCTCCAAATTTCTATAACAGCACGTCCTACAGCGTGGTCGATTTATCATCAGGTATTACCCCAATGACGTCAGTTACCGTCAGGTGTTACCCATATGACGTCAATTACCGTCAGGTGTTACCCATATGACGTCAAATGTCGCGTGCAATTCGATAAGTGATCCAGAATAGCGCTGTATGCGCGAAAAGCAAGATTTACTTAGCCTAATTCACACCAACGAAATAACATTGTTCCATGGTTCCTACATTTAGATACATTTGTCGTCTGCTTCTTTCAGGACTGGGTTCGTAGCAAACCATGGCTGGGGCTGCTGGGTGTGATGTGTGCGGGTCTGGCAGTACTGTCCACCTTTGGCCTGTTCATGTATATCGGCGTGCCTTTCAACGATATTGTGGCCTCCATGCCCTTTCTCGTGCTGGGTAAGTTAATAAAAAACACGATGCGTATCTTTAGACGCAAGTCTCTCTCTGCCCCTCCCTCCTCCTCCAAATGACGACGCTCTTCCTTAATTTTAAATTGCTTGCGCAATGCATTGCAATTCTTCTGTTTTATTACACTTCTACATAAGTTGTTTGTTAGATGTAATAGTATAAAGTCCTTATGACATGATTTACAGAAAATTCAAAAACCTATGTTTCGTTCGACTTTTAACTGAATAAATTTCTTCTAGATCTAGGTCTTTAAAAAAAGTCCAGAATGCAATAAATGTCATAGAGTATCTTAAATAAGTGGCGTTAACACCTACTAGGTTGAGGTCCTTCTCAAAGAATCACATTGTTTCACGTAGGGACTGGAGTGGACAATATGTATATCATGATAGCCACCTGGCGGCAGACGGACCCAAGGGAATCCGTGGAGGAGCGTCTTGGACTGACGTACGCAGATGCCGCCATTTCCATCACCATAACAACCGTAACTGACGTTATTTCTTTTGCCATTGGCGCTTCGACCGATTTTCCTTCGGTGAAAGTTTTCTGTTTGTACTCGGGTAAATGACATTGGCATGTCGTTAGCTTTATATTTACCGTAATGATTGCGTTGCATTGCAAATAAAAGTGAAACCAAGGACAAAGAGTTTATGGTTCATTTTAGCAAAGTCACATTCAATTTTAAAGTCCGCCAATTTTTATCATTAAGAAATATTTACGTTAACTTCAATTAACGACAGTGCCTATAGGCTATACCCTTGATGTATGTTTTCTTAGATTAAAAAAAAAACCTACAAGAACCTGAAGAGACTCAGATTATCTTTTTTTATCAGGAGTCGCAGTTCTTTTCACATACCTCTACCAACTGACCTTCTTTGGCGCGTGCATGGTCATCACTGGGCATCGTGAGAATGCCAGCAGACACTGCCTGACTTTTAACAAAGTAAAGCCAAGAGGAACGACAGGTAAGGAATTTGTGTTTGTTCCATAAACAAATAAAGTTTCATTTGTAAATAGCTATAGAAAAAGTAACTGTCACGGAAATGAGGGCTGTGATAGGTATTGCCACCTATAGGTATTATAGTTATGAAGTAGAAGTTTTCCTGTTGGGAGACGAAATATTTGCTTGTAAATCTCAGTTAAATTTTCTTTAGTTATTGACAAATTGAAACTTAATTTGCTTATTAAAAAACACGTAACTAATGAAACTGCTCAACGTGTGTTTGTTTGATATATGAAAATATATGTATGACAGATGTTATTGTGTCAAATCGCGCATACAGCCGTAGCTTTCGTGCTCTTGATAATGCCCCAACCAGAGCAAACTGTGGCAACTATTCTTGTGATCAAGGCTAGAAATAATTTTAATAAAAAAGTTTTCCTGGAATATTATGTTAAATTATATTGGGAAAAGTAGAAAAAGTTTGCATATATTTTGGGGGAATGCTTAGTTTAACTATGTTTACCGTAGCTGATTACATGTAAATTAGACCTCTTGATTCCAACAATGAAATTGAAAAGTTTTCAGCACCCAGTTTAAATTTCCTGTGTTTCTCCATTCCAGGAAAGCAAAATAAAGCTTACTGGTTCTTCTGCGCAAGCGGAACACCAAAGGTAGTTCGTGAAAGAGACGACCTCAATCCACATTTCCTCATGATGTTCTTCCGTGACTATTACGCTAAACTGATATCTTTCACTCCTACGAAAATCATAGTTTTACTGTGCTATGGCGCATATTTGACTGGAGCAATATGGGGATGTACCAAAGTAAAGGAAGGAATAGAGTTCAAAACATTCGCGGCAGACGATTCTCAAACGGTTGTGTTCTACGAGTCCGAAGAAGAATTCTTCAGTCATTTTGGGCCAAAGATACAAATCATCATTGAGGAGAAAATGAACTACTGGGAACCGGCCATTCAAAGAGATTATCGTAGCCTGTTTGATGACTTTCTGAGCCATTCTGACTTTTTTGATGAGAAAAATTCTGAATGTTGGCTGTGGGGATTTTTAAAATTGGCTCCAAATTTTACCAAAAACACTAGCAGCGGTGCCTTCACAAATTTGTTGAAAAATAGGTATTTTTCCATGGAAGAACGTTACAAACAAGATGTAGTATTCGATGCCAAAAAAGGTACGGACATCATCGCCACACGTTTCTTCATACAGGCCATAAATATCAACTCTTCCATCAGAGAAAGGAGGATGATGGAACTTGCCAGGAATATAGCCGAAAAAAGCAACTTGTCTGTCACCGTTTATCATCCAGCTTTCATTTACTACGACCAGTATCTCTCCGTCATTCCAAACACGCTCATGAATCTGGGAATCGCGTGGGGAGCGATGTTATTGGTCTCCTTATTATTTATCCCTAATCCAATCAGCTCCTTCTGGGTTGCACTGTCCGTGGCTTCCATCGAGGTGGGCGTCATTGGTTACGTAACTCTATGGGACGTTCGTTTGGATTACACAACAATGATAAATTTGATCATATGCATCGGTTTCTCTATAGATTTTTCGGCACATATGGCATATGTTTTTGTCAGTGCGGAGGGAAGTAGGAAATTAAAAACAAGGAAAGCCATGTATTTTCTTGGCCTTCCAATTACCCAAGGTGCAATATCGACGATTCTTGCAGTGATTGTTTTGAGCGCATCCAACGCTTATCTAATGCGCACCTTCTTTAAAATGATTTTATTGGTTGTCGTCCTGGGGGCGGGGCATGGTTTAATTGTGCTTCCGGTAGTTCTCTCTATCGTTATGAGGAATCCAAAAGAACAAGAGATTCCTGAAATTATTAATAACGCTCGGGTACATAAATCGTCTGCTCCTGACTTGGTACCCTCTTCAGGTGTCGATGCTACCAGTGACGAGATGACACCAAAGAAATCAAATGGACACGTGGAAAATGATCAAAAACCTCCTGATTACGGTTCAACTGTCGAAAACGAACGAAAAGTGCCGTCATGCTCTGGGAAATGTTTTGAAGCCGAAGAGGTTCCAGAGAAACGAAATCAACTTTGGGTGACATGGGTTTAGGACAAACGAAGGTCAAGGTCTTATGAAGGCGGCAGTCCCTTGCCAGTCTCAACCAAAAGTCTGCGAAATGGATCATGTTGTTCAAAAGGCGTTTCTCTATACAGCTTAAACCGCACTACGCATTGCTTGGTCAACTAACGTAAGCCTGATTCAATGGAGGCGTCAGTGTAGACCCGAAAAACTAATATAAAAGGCGTCAGAAGGGATAAAATGAGCTCATTAAATTGCACCGGTACTTTTTACCACTTACTCAGGGTAATTTTTATTTTAACTTAACGTTAATTTTTTGTTTAAATGGTTTTTGTTACACATTCCAATATGTGATGTAAAAGGAAAAATAGTGAGATTTATCTAGTTGCTATGCTATGGTGATCAAACACCAGAATGAAAACGATCTGCAAGATCCAGATAGCATATAGTGCTTTGTTTTTGTTTTTTTTTCTTTTTTCTTTTTTTTTTTTTTGTCAAACAAATGAGGAACGGCGAAATTTCACAATTAACAATAATGTCCGTGCTTCCTTTGTGTGATTAAGTTTGTTGAAGGGCTTACTGGTAGAGCCTTAAAAGATTTTTTGGTTGTTCCAATAAATAAAGCGTAGTCATCAAAATAAACGTTAAATGTTATGGTTTACCGCACTCGCTTACAGTTATGACAATTTGATCAAACTCATTATTTTTTATTTATTTATAATTTATTTATTTATTTTGCTGTGAAGCAAGGCACGGTCTTCCTTACTATTAATTACAATAAAACAATACCGAAACTCTATCTCTTTTGAACATTATTTACAATTGAAACCCAACGACCAACGTCTCTGGCATGGAGTAGGATTCAGTCACGAGACTGAATCCTACTCCATCTTTTTTTTGTGTGTGTGTGTGTGTGGGGGGGGGGGGGGGGGGAGCCCGCACTCAATTGTTTATGTTGGATACAGGCCTGACATTGTGAGAAACCAATTGAAATAAGGAATTCCGTTGATATCCATTTTAAGTGACAACACTAAATCTTGAATATTGAAATATAATTCATTAGCATTGAATGTTTATTCAAATCTATGTACAACAACTGGAAGACAAAGATTGTTGCGATTTTCGTTAAAATATTTCCCTAAATATGCGTCTCTAAAACTGTCACTTGAATAAAACACTAAACACCTTTCTCCTGCCGCTACACTACCGTGTATACAATTGAACATTATTTCGTGCAAAAACTATTACGTTGTATGTGTATATCTTAAAACTTAAAAATAGGTATAAAATCCTATCCTTCAAACCTTGCATAGATTAGTGATCATTAGGGCGCACAAAAGAAAACAAGAACAGCTGATTTGATAGTGTCTCTATACCTATCTGAAATGTTGAAATGGGTTGACGATAAACAGATTACAATCCTTGCTTATTCACGAATGGAAGACATGGGTTTTGTGAAGCCCCTCTAAGCATATATCAATAAAATACATCAGGTGCAAATCATTAAGGTTAAGTTATAAAGTTGTCGTAGGCTTAACTAGCTACCTGGAGTAAATATGTATCTATTCATCAATATATCATTTGATGTAAGTAAAAATTAACTTCTAGTTATTCCCATATGTTTACGCACAAAAAGCTATACAAACACCACTGTGCTTTTAAATGTTTGTTGTCAATATAACATAATCCCCTTGGGCGGATATTTGCATTTATAAATGATAACGGAAATATCAGAGAGGGATGATACATTCTTCATTCTGAAATAAGCCGCCATCCTTAAAAGGTTCACATTAATTATTGCGCAAATGTCTAAAAATATGTGTCAATATAAACGATATACTTGCCGTTGCATAGTTGATCCCATAAAATCATTAAAATGTTGAAATAACTCTATTAATCCTTCGAGCATTGAGCAAGATTTGGATGACAGGTCGTAGCCTATCAGAGGAAAAATAACAAATGTAAGCCATAACTGACTAGCTTATTAAAACTTGTAACATCACACCATTTTATGTAGTGAAATACTTTTGTCAAAATCGAGGAGTATCATATCCAAATAGTGGCAATAGTTACCTCCACTCAACTTTGTGCAGTTGCCAAAGTTAATGTTGTGTGTTTCAAAAAGGACATGAAAATAAAAAACAAATTTCTGTTTCAAACTAAAAATGAAATTAAAACCGCATTAAAACAATCGCAGCAATATAGTAATCCCGCACATGATGGTCATCAGGACGACGCTAGTTGTCATGTGACTTCCAGAATTACATAGGTCCCCCTTACAGTAACACTGGTAACCCTTCAGATTTCCTTGTTGGTAGACGTTACATTTCTCATTTTGCATTGTGGTGGTGTACAAGCATTTCCTCTGTACGATCGTGTGACCTAAAAATTGGTAGTCAATAGTTAAAACGTGTCCGACAGCTACATTATTTTTGTTAAATTAATGTTAGGTCTACGCTACGGGAAGGCTACGGGAATCTGCACTTTCGAACGAGGAAAGAAAGGATAAGCCCCCCTATTTGCTCGCCGTCATTCGCCAGATGGGGTGATTCTACTGAAGTTATGTTGCGTTGAGACGTCGGGTTCTGCTCTGCATGAGACTTTCAAATATGATTACGGGGTGGTGATCAACGCCGGGCATACTAGCCTACTAACAGACGCACGGTGAGGAGTATGTAAGCCTATCGACCCGTTTAAATTACCCAAATATAATAATAACATCAGTTCGTAACTATCTAAGCTCAGTTCCAATAAACTCAGCAATAGCTGTTTCCACTTAGCAAATCTAGTTAGACGGCCGATCAAAGGTAAAATCAAACCAGTTATTCTATGTTAGGAGCGTAGTAGCGTTAGAACAGGCCTTCCTAAAAGAAGAAGATACCTTAGAAAAAAAGATGGACACATAGTTTCTGCACTACATTGTGGAGAAGGAATAACACCACTGACCGTCTTCCTGTTGGTGAAAAGGCCAATGGGTCAAAAGGAATAAAACATATTGATGGTTTAGGGTGGGAGGGATTATATTGTAGGGTGTATAAAACTTCCAGCGTGGAAAGAGGGGCGGGGTGTCTTGCACGTTTGCAAATATTCCATAAAATTACAATTAAAAAAAAAACGACAAACGCATCGCTTCTTATTGATGAGAAACGTCCACATACAAAAATTCCGTAGCACATTTCATCGCCTTGTAGCTAAATCCACTAACAGTGTTTTGAGATTTTATTATTTGATCAGTTCACCAGGAGACTGCTTCAGTTGAGAGATATCGGCTTTCCAGATGTTTTATGATTGCTTTTGTGGAGGCCATTATAATGGCCCACCTGGCAAATTCTTGTTGTGTTTGGTTACTAAGTTGTTAGATATATTCCTATAAACACAGCGGCGAGATCTACTATCAAAGTAAAAAGTTGCATTTTTTGTGAGAAATGTTTATTTGGGCGTCTAAATGTCAATTATAAAACTCATTTATCTGATCAGATGTGTGCTGAGCATAATAAAAAGCATTTTTATTGGTTTATCAACGAAAAAACGAGTTTTTTTATCCTCAAGCGTTTATGCTCATAATTTAGAGGCAGTGCTTCAAATTTGTAATACAGTAAAAACTAACTACATAAAAAAGAATTTCAAAATACAAGTATATGTATCTAGATACAAACAAAATCGTGCGAAAAAAACACCCACACAATCTACTTTCGTACTTCATCTGTAGTCTAGCCATACAGGCAATTTCTATCAGTTTAAAACAACAGAGAGACGTTCCGTTTCCAATCACTGTGGTCGCACATGTCCGAAAATAAGACAATTAAATTGTTAATACAGGACACCAGCCTCGTTACAGACTCCTCCTCTAACAGGGTAAAATCTGCATCTAGTGTTCACATCCACTTTTAGCTTTAAAGGTTTTCACTGCATAGCAGCGTCTGTCAGTAAATGTTCTTTTTCTCACTGCTGCAGAATGTCATTGTACAAGACTAATAATCTTTTAACGCCATCATTATTTAGAGGAGCCATCTCGAAAAGAACACTAGTGCCATAGTGATGAAGAAGTTGAAGGACATGCCACTTCCGGCGTTACATAGGTCCTTGTCCTTGCAGTAACAATGTTGACCCTTCAGTTGGTTCTGTTGATAAACAGCGCACTTCTCGTTTTGTTCAGTCGTAGTATAGAGGCACTTTCTGATAATCATACGGTGTCCTATGAAAATAAAGTTTCAACTACAGACAGAGCATTAAATGCCTTTTATTACAGGAATATGCGTCTTAAAGTAAAGTTTTTACCAGTTTTTTTTAAATTTTAATAGAAGTAAAGCCTGAACCAAAAACCAGCTTGCGTCAAAAAAGCCTATTTTGATGGAAAAGGCCAATGTTTGCGCCGACTACGAATACTTCGTTAAGCTTTAAAGCCACAGAAACCTCTAGAAGGCTAAAGCAGAAAGACGTATTTAAGTTGTATAACTGTGGTTACTGTTATGGTATTATCCTTCCCTCTGCCACTGTTGAACTATTGCAGAACATTCTGAAGGTTTCTCGACGGCGTCTCACACCTTCAACAGTCGTCTGTTTACCGTCCCTTCGTGCCATTCCTATTAGTTTATCCACAACCACATTAAGTTCACATATACACACGAGTAGATTATGTTCTACGAGTAAAAGGTTTTCCTTTTTATTTCAAAATACACGAGAACACATGCATAATTACCGTAGATCCCGAGGCTGCAATGTCGTGATGGTATTATCTTTCCCGACACTTCTACCGTCTTTTATCCTCGCCAGAGTGCCAGAGTGCGCATTGTTCCACTGAGGACGATATGGTATCTCTGGGCATTAAATTTTAGTTTGGCCTAACGTGATATCAGATAGAGCGAGAACCTTCTTGATTTCGTTATTGAATAATCGGCTCACATCACAGTCTAGAGTGAAATATGGCAAGAGTTTCAAAGAGTTTGCCTCAATTTTTAAATTTTTAGATTCTTATTTTGGAAGGGAGGTAACAACAATTTACCAGAATGCCCCCTGACAATAATAGACCCTTCTTGTCAATAAAATATTTTTCCAGCTCCTAATTTGTCCTTCATCTTGAAGAAACAATACGTTTGTTTCTTAAATAAAACAATCATAACACATTATTCTAGAAAAGCAGAAAATCAATGTGTATTTCTGTTCTAAATTAAGCGTTGGTATATGTTTATTTTATTTGAAATGCCTATGTTTGTTTTCCACAAGTAGTGTTATCGATGTAAATTCTGCATGCGCTTTCTGATTGTTAAAATATGTGTAATGGTAATTATAAATATTGTCAACTATTAATAACTTTAAAAAACTCCACATGGTCATAAATTGGCCGCGCTTAATACAATTTGAATGTTTCACATTTGAATTTAAAGTCATAAATACTACACAACACATTGTGACCAAAAATGGCCTGATCGTGGTCTTTGACCATACATTAGATAGATAAAGTTAATACTGAAAACGAGAAAAACTCTCTGAGAATTTTTCACTAAATATTCCTTGATCGAAACAATACGTCAATGAATCCAGTTATCGCACATAGTGTGATTGCACTGTCTTTTAAAATATAATACTTCATTATTTCAATTTTCCTTTTTTTCTATTTCACAACTGTTCTTAGAAGCTACACGTTTCTTTTCGTACAGCGTCCAAATAGTGACATTATAAAGTAAGAATCCATCGTGAAGTCTACAAAACCCTTTTCAAAATCATTCCTGCCACCGCAGCCGCCATAAGGAGGAGAGTGTTGAGGGCCACGTGACTTCCGGTGTTGCATAAATCGCCGCTTTTACAATAGCACTGGGATCCTTTGAGGTCGCCTTGCTGGTAGTTGTCGCATTTCTCGTTCTGTGCGGTCGTGGTATAGAAACATTTTCTCTGAATAACACGTTTGCCTACAGGATAAATGTACACGTGCTGAGAATGAATTGCATTTTTTTTTTCAATATACATTTTTGGACTTATATTGACTTCAACATTCACTTGTTCGTGAATGCTGTTTGCATGCAATCCGATGGCATGTCTTCATCTCAAGATAGTGATAAATGCTCGTGAAAGCCTAAAATCTCATGTAAATGTATGGTGAATATAATTATGAATGTACTTCATAAAATACAGTAGCTCTCCAAAACTATTAAGTTTGGACCGGGGCTTTAAAAGGAGCGAGAACCCAATTTTGGGAACTTCCCCATCCCCTGGCCCACTCTCCTCCCCTGCATCTGCCAATGCTTTTTGTCATGCATGCAAATCCGTGTCCCCCTCCCACTTCAGCCCTAGGGTAAGGTTGTTACAATACAAAGGACAGTAAGGCACAGAAGTTCAGAAAATAAGATTGACTTTGGTACAGGATATCGCCTTATAATGGTGTCGATATGCTAATAAGCTTTGTCGTAAATAAGTAGCAGAGTATTATAATATAACAAAGCACTGTCATGAATGATATCTATGGCAAAGAATTTTTTTCTTGTTGGGATTATTCGGACCATTTTTGTGTTTGGGTGTACAGTTGTATGTGTAAGCGGAGGGGTTGGGAATAAGGCCTTCAAATCAAATGCGAATGCGATCACGCCGGGATTATTCGGTCTAAAGTCATGCCCATCATGCAAATACAATGCGTCATTGGTTTCATTTTTAACATCATTCAGAATTCCAGAATTTACGCCGGGGAATAAAATCATGCCCATGCCGAACGTGCAAACAAACCCTGCAGTGCATGCTCTTATTACATTTAAAACACCACGTGTCGTCCAACACCACAACGCGCATGTCATATTGCACATAAACGATACCGCTGTAAAATTAGGCAGTGGTAAAACTTATCCTCCACACCCCGACCTTTCCATTCAAGATTAAATTTGAAGGAACAAAGATAAAACAACCAAATAATTTATTTTAGTACTTGGTGTATAAAAGTGGGGTCCATCACAAAAATGTGAAAATATACGCCAACAACAACATGTGTTCTGACAGGTTGTAAAAAAAACAAAAAAACGAGCTACCACGCTGTGACTCAATTATTGTTAAAAGTCCACCATACGGATTTTTTTTGCGCCAAACCTAATTTTTAACGAGAAAAAAGGCAATCTTCTCCTAGTCAGAAATAATTGCTCGACCTTTTCCTGCATGGCTGGAAGTCTTAATTTAAAAACTAATGTTCTAAACAAATCATTAAGACCATCATGTCTTTCTGATATAACTTCGGTTTTATCTTTTTAACGCTCTGAATTTAAGATGTAATAACTGGCTTTACAAAGTATTTTGACAAATACATAAGAATTTGGGACATTGTACACGCGTATAGTATACCATAAACCTTGTCATTAATTAGCTCACAAATCCACAGCTCAGCACCAGACAGAAGTGACGCCAACGTTGGGTAGGCCTAGTTCTTTTTCAAGGTAGTTACCAGCCTCTGACTGGGTTACCATACATAGATCGATCCATCTGGATCGATCTAACTCCCTGGGGAGTCTCACTAAATTGTTATGAACTAACCGGCTTAATATCTGCCACACCTATCAAATCAGCTAAGGGGTAAAGATAATTATCCCTTAACAGTTTTTCTAGGCGTGACAGACATTTCAGCCGTGAAAAAAGATGACAGCAATTTAGTGAGACCCCCAGGGAGATAGATCGATCCAAATATCTGTGGGAATGGTCCCTCAGTTTCGCATTTATACAGAAGATATCGTGGATGTTGAATGTGTCATGTATATGATACATATTCTTTAAGACTCATTGTGCCAATGATATACTGCGGTGCTTACAACTCCCATCAAAACTATGTGTAGGAGCATAGAGATAAAATTGTGACATCTATTCAATGCTGTATTTTTTTCAATCTGTGTTTGATGAACAATTCCTGTGAAGGAAAAAACATAACAATATCGCCCTCTTAAAACCAGTTGGCCGAAATACAGTGACAAAAGTCAGATAAGACGACTAAAAATAGCAGCAACTAAAACTGAGAAAGCCAGCACTACGAGGTTTGTGTTGACGCCACTTCCGGAGTTGCAGAGGGCTCCGGTACACATGCAGTGGATTCCCCGTAGATTTCCCTGAGTGTAGACCTTGCAAGTGTCCGTCTGCGGAGTGACTGTGTAAAAGCACTTCCGGATGACCACCCTCTTGGCATCTTGGGTCTTCTTATCTAACAACGACACGGTCACGTGAGTTCTACTACTTCCGGTACACGCCTCACTATACGCAACAACAAAAACCAACCGTTTTTTAATTTGCTTGACTCAGAATATCTTGATTCTCATTTAATTCGTTTCTGGTTTGTACTAAATGACCCAGATATCCTCAGTTCGAAAGATTTATATTTGTGATGATTTCCTTTAATCCACATTTTCCGAAGAAGAATTGTACAAGTAGCTAAACAGAATAACGGTTTGTTTTCATTTGCTATCATAATACGCAAACACATTTGCTTTTAATTTATGTTGCTATTAAGCTCACTGCAAATACGAACAGCACTTCAAACAAGAAGACAGATTCAAAATCTACGTAAATGTCAAACGCAAAGAGTAAGCTGGTTTGTTTTCTTTTTAATGCAAGTTAATATGATATTCAATTTATTATTATTTTTAAACAATTCATGTTATTTTTAGCTTTTGTTCTAAGGAGTGTTTGACAAAAAGGTACCTTAATAGATCAAAACCGCATTTGACGGCATTTCCGTTAGGTGGCAGCACCAGCATTTTTAAGACACGAATGTGAGCACACAGTGAAAACACGCAAGTTCACGTAGTCAAACAGCAAACGATAAACAGCACACGTGTGAAAACCTCTCGGGTTAAAACTTACTTCCAACTTGAAGACTTCGAGCTCTCAATGGGGTTAAGGGCTGCGTGAAAGTCAATCACAGGTCAAGGTCAAACTACACTAATAACGTTTTTCAAACTAGAAAAGACTGCAGGAAGACTCTAGGAAAGTGACAAAAAGAGGCGATGGCGTTTAGAACCGAGTACATGGTGTTTATCTCCAAGGTTACAGCAGGGCAGTGAAAAAGGTGAGAATATTCACTGAGGAGTCTTTAGGCAAAGAGCAGCATTTTGCGGAGTAATATCATGCTAAATGTAGCCAATGGGAAGCAGGCACTACGCTAAAGAGTACGTACATAAACATAGTTATTAGCATCGTGGTTAGGGCATGAAGTGTAGGTTAGTATGTTAGTTAGCAAAGCATGAAGCAAAACTTAATTATATAAAGTTAGAATAAAACTTATGAGAAAAAAAATCTATCTAAACATACAATGTCAAAGTAAATGTCATTTTAACAAATAAATGTCATTTAACAAATAAACAATTAAAGAAAAATATCTGAAATTATGACCGTCAGATAAACACCGTACAAAATTAACCAAAACCCATTTAAGCATCCAAATTGTGAATATCATTTCTATTGTATCTATTTTACTGGCAAAGTCTATAAAATTATCACATTTTAAAACATCTGCAAAGCGTAATATTTAATGTTAACCACAACCAATGCCAAACAGGCCCCCAACAAGTAAGTTATAGCACCGGTTCAAATAGTCAGCACGTACCAGTTCCAATGTGGGTGGCGTCGATCTTCATGCAGCCGTTGGTGTTGGGGCAGTCTTGGACGTAAGCAGG
The DNA here is from genome assembly GCF_051362555.1 of Lingula anatina. Classification (NCBI taxonomy): domain Eukaryota; kingdom Metazoa; phylum Brachiopoda; class Lingulata; order Lingulida; family Lingulidae; genus Lingula; species Lingula anatina. The sequence continues at coordinate 11,958,638 of NC_141771.1, read as the reverse complement.
GTCGTCTGCTGTAGCCGCCAATGTCTCACCGCAGTTAGGGTCGCCGTTGTTGCAGACGTAGCATTTGATGGCGGTCCCTGTATTGCAAAGATATTGATATCATTATGTATTTCACAGGTGAGATATAGTATATATATAGGGGTATTTTTTGTCTTTATGTATTCTAGTATTTACTGGCATACCATAGCACTAGGGTACACCTCAGTTTTCCCATTCTAATAGAAATGCGACGTTTGTCGCAACTATCGCATTGTGAACACGCAGAGGTAATCATTTTCGCAGTTCGTTTTTAAGGATCTGTTTCCTAGCATAAAGAAGTATCGTTTGTGACACGGATTATACGCACAATCCTGAGCGTTTGAAATATCCTTGTTTCCAGCTAATTAAAATGAAGATATAAGCAGCGTAGGCAATTACTTTTGAACATACTCAAAACATTGTATCTCTATCCGGGTACTCCAATGTTTGACTGTGTCCTCGAGATGAATACGACGTAAGTCCAACAAACCCCTGCCTTTGTCTGCGTATAGGCAATTTTCCTAGAACTAGTACGTTGAATCTTGATGCTATACGCGTGTTGTGTCAGTACCTTCATCTCTTTCTTTAGCACATCCGTTTGTCCCCAAATTTATGCTAAATAATCAGGACCTTTACATTTTTGTTTCTCGACAGGGAAGGGCAAAGGACTGAAGATAGAATAGTAAGACGAGACTGTGGAATTTCTTAAACCGCGTAACCTTGTAGGAGTGCTAGTTGTAGTATTTATCAATTAAACCCTTTCCGCGTTTAAATATTGACGACATAAAAATCTTGTTAATAATCGTTTAAATAAATACATAAAAGACAAAAACATGACGACGAAAAAGAGGGAACCCGCGTTGATGTATTCATGGTGTTTATCACGAGTGAGAGCGATTGCTTCATTTGCTGAAACCAACATTTATACTACATGTAGTATGTAAACAATATTTCACAGACGTTTTGTATCCAACCGAAGCCCCAGCTTATATAAACAAAATCACACTTGAATCTCAAGGCAAAAGAAATAGAAAACATGAATGTGCCTCTCGTCAATGTCACTTACTTATGATGACAAAAGGACGGGGGACTAAAAAGACCCAGTTGCGAAAATTATTTCAATATTGATATCTGTTCAATATCCCTTAACCTGTTTTTTTTTTTAACTCAAAATATTTTTCTTAGATCAGAAGGAAATTCAGACAAATAAAACATCGATATTTAAAGTGCATCTTATTCTATGACCCATACCCGTTTTGTATTGGGTTAAAATAGCCCCCACAATGAACGCTAAATGTTCTAATTTCCTCGTCCTACATGGCCATTTACATATGTTAACAGGACAGATAATATTTAGCTCAGTACACATGGTATAGTATCGGGTACCTGCCATGTTGTTGACACAGAAGATAATAAATACTGCGACTATCGCGTGTTTCCTTGCCTCCGGCTCTCTGCTATCTGTGGTGACATATATCAGTGCGTGGCCAGGAGAAATGTGTGGGAATGGGTTCAAAAATTAAATAAGAAAGCACGCTCTGTAGAAATTGTCTAAAGTGATGGGACCCCCCACCCCCCTTTCTCTCTCCCTCTCCCCCCCTCTCTCTCTCTCTCTCTCAAACAGTGCTTTCGAAAAAAGTCAAATAATACACAAAGGTAAATAAATGATATAAGAGAGGTTTCTGCACAGCATAAATGATAAACTGCATAAAGTATTCCAGACACTGGCGTGACAGACCACATGAACACCGTGCGCATCTCTTCATAAATCATTCGGTAAAATGACTTGAAAATAGTGCGATATATTTCTGCGTTCAAATGTCAGAAGTGTTCATCGTGTCTAGAAAACGTGTCTCTTCCAAATTTTCCAAACATTACATTGCGTCTTAAACGAGTCGAATTAAATTTCACCTTCAGCTTTCTGTATCAAGCTGTCAAGACTATTTACATTAAACAACGCCTTTAATAGGTTCTTTCTTTTGCGGTCTTTAAGCAAACATTTTTACACACCTGTTACAAAGAACAGGTAATAAACTTTCACGTCACCAGTACCCCGCCTGGAATAACATTATACAGCGCAGGTAGGTAGACATGGTGAACAATTGAACTTAATTACATACAATTAACTTCACACTCTAAACCCCAGCGGTCATTTCTCACTTGAAAATATAGGGCTAGACTTTGTGATGTAACATTCTGGTCAGTTTATATTGTTTGGGGAGACCCCAAGCGTTACGTGTCAACACGCATACTGCTGCTTCTGTATAAAAAGTGCACTCCAGTTGGAGAACTATTGCCATTACAATCAGTCAGAATTTTTAACCGCTTGAGCGGGCCCAGACTGTCACAGACAATGGGAATAGTCTCATGTTTGTCTCCCAACAGCACGTTCAAATGGACAAGCAAAATGGGAAAGGGTTTCGTTTATCGGTTGTTCAATATGAGTAGCGTCGCCAAGCCAAAAGTTGAGAGTCGCTCCACTTTGATAAGGATACGAATAGTTAAGATACTTGCAAACACAACATGGAGTTAAGTTGAATTTGGTTTAACTCTCACGGACAGTTTTTTGGTCCAGTGTTTTTGTCGTATTCCGGTTAAAATAAAAATACTGAGCCATTTCATTAGAAGTTATACAGGCGAAAAAGAAATTTATGGGCTGCAATAAACCAAAATCAAGTGGACAATGATAACGCAAGTTTGATAAATAAACAGGGTTAGTTATGAATAGAGTTGGTTTGTAGTCATAGGCCTCAGTGATAACTGAATGCTGTTTAATGGGGGTGTGCAGACATCAATGTTGTCTTTACTAACTTTCACTGTATCCACGAATTGTGAATGGACTGCGTTTTTAATATCCACAAACGGGAGTTGCAAATAAGACTTCTCAGTCAGTGGTCATTTAGATATATATATCTCATATATTAAGCAAGGCTGCAATGGTAGTCTATTTAAATATATTGCTACATCGGTTTATAATATATTTTCAGCATTACAATGGCATATGCAGCATAACTTCGGTCTAAATAAATATAAATTTTTACACAAAAAAATTAAAGTTTTCTTTGATCCAAGCTCAAGCAGTGGTAGTCCAGGGGTGTGACTGAAATGCGCAATACACTGCAACCGCCATGTTGGCGAGTAGCTCTTCTTGGCCAGTAATATATCCAAGAAGAGCCACTCACCAACTTGGCTGCCAACTGGGCAATATTAAAGTCTTGCTGATTTGTTAAGTTATATCAACAATATTACTTACCCAGTAATATAGGTTGTTTTTATATCACCCTACTTTGCTGGGAATGGTCATTTCTTTTGTGTAATTGCAACTGGATTTGATTTTTGAAGTGTATTGCACTGTGTTGCGCTGTATTGCGCATTTCAGTCACACCGGTAGTCCAGTTAAAATAGTGTGCTTGTTTTATAACAAGAAAGCCGTTAATATTTCTGGCCTATGGTTACATCACATAAGACAACTAAGGCTTTGTTATGAAGTGAAGTAGACTTAATTTTGTCTTAGATATTAGATCAATTTTCGAGCTGAGATTTCTCTTGTGAAACAAGACCTTGAACTCTCTTTAGCATGCTACGTGGACTGTTAACCAACGTGTACCATACAACGAGAGGCCCGACTAGTTTATTAAAAACAAACACAAGGGTCTCAGCACTTACAATAGAAACTTTACTAGGTTCATTCTCTGTCGTGGTTACTAAAATGCAAGCTGAATACTTAAACGATGTCTCGAGCACTTCTTCCTGTGATTTAAATCCATGATATTTTGACGGTGAAATACACAAAAACTTACTACATCAGTCATCTTTTCCTTTCGAGGTCCATCATCAGAAATAAAGCCACATTATCACGAGGACTTACTCGCTATCGTAACAGACTAGAACTAGTTTATATTGGTTGTGACTATATTAAATCTAGAATATAAAACTCATGTGTTGTGAAAGTTACGACGCCCAGGTGGCACATTGAACTTATCTAACCCCATACTCTTTCAAACCAACCTGTTGATTTCATTACACAGGCACATGGGATGGAAATGAGGTCACGAAAATTACGTACATTTTGCTTGTAGATTTCAACGTTCAAGTGGACCTATCTCAGTCCTTCTTCGCTACAGAGCGTCCTTAGCTGCGTCTAAAAAATACCCAGAGATCAGTCAACTTACCCACAGACAGGAAGCCGAGGAATGAGAGGGCAAATACGAGAGATTTCATGATGATTATCAAGGTGATTCTGGCAGTCGCAGTCGCAGCACTAGCGTCTCTCTCCAGTCAGTTGTTCTTGTTTAGAGTCGCAGTGGGTCAACTTGCAAATTTGAATGACGTCATCCAGGGGTCAATGCTGCACCCGTCCCGGTTCCGCTAAGAAGCGCCGCGTCACCGGTGGATGTGACACTTATCCCGTGCAAGTTATATGAGAGAATTTCAGTTTGTAGAAATGTTGTCGGGTTGTGTTGGGATGTGGCTAGTGTTGGATCTTTCCAGCATGAAGTATTTTGTCTAACATGGGAGAATTTGCGGTTTACGATACAGTGCTTCCATTAACAGTTTGAAAGCCACATAATGATGAGTGTTACACCTTTAAAGATTTCAATATTCCTGGATATTTGTCCTTTTTCTCCGTATACCAAATCCAAAACCGTTATCAGTATTACTATCCATAAAGAAGTTTCTGAGTTTCTAATTTTTGAGGCACTATCATAATAGAGATAGCCACTGAATTTCTCTGGTGACGTTGGAAATGAGAAAATTTCGAGTCAAAAACAAGGGTTGGATGGAAAAACCTTGGTACTGAAATTTCTAGAAATTCCATAATTTTTTCGCAATGTTAACGGCCAACGCGCATTGTAGGCCTATGCCATTTGATATCAGGAAACCATGGCTTCAAACCCAATCTTTACATTTACTTTGACAAGAAACGACCGAAAAAATGAAAACATGGTTTGACTGATCAACCCCCAGAGACTATTTATAATTTTCAACTTCTATAGCAATGTGGTTTTTATAAATTAACTTTTCATCGAATTATAGTTCTGTAGGCTAAATTTAGGTGCTGTGGTTATTAAACCTTTATACATATACACCATGTATCAGGGCCCTCCATTGATATAGAGCTAAGATCTAATAAACGGATATATTAGATCTTAGTATAGAGTATATACACGAGAAGCGAGGAAGATGATACTGAGTTTTAAAGGAATAAAAAAAGAAATTGTTAAATAGATAAACGAAATGAAATGAATTGATTAAAGAATACAAACGCTAATTTTTTTTAAATGTCATATCCGATAGACAACTTTTTGTCAAGTGAAAGCTCCACTTCCGGTGATGTGATGCTTGGTTTCTTCAATTCATTGTGTTAGTTGTGCCTAAAATTTGGAATGTGTTCTCCTCCATCGTTGACGTCGGAATGAAGGTCCGCGCTTCATTTCGTCAAGGGGTTATAACTCCTTGATTTCGTTCAAAGAATGTCATTTTTTCTTCAGTCAGCAGCTAATATTGAGATGTTGACTGAAGAAAAAATACATCATTCTTATAACATAACACAGCTAATGAAATTCTTCTCTGACTTCATTTTGTTCACTGTGAATCAATATTTCTATTCTTTCGTGAGAACTTTTCTGTTAATTGACTTAGACAGATGTCGGAAAAGGCGGATATGAGACACACGGAAGCGTGTACCTCATACTTCAAAATACCACATTCTGTAAAAAAAAAAAAAAAAAAAAAAAAAAAAAAAAAAAAAATCTGCTGATTTTTTCTTACTTTGTCATTTTTGTTGACTAGGAAATTACACTGGCTGCGTTCTGGTTGCATGGATAAGGCGTCGTAGGGCTACTTCAAGGACGAAGTAGAGAATCTGGAAATTCATTAACTTATTATGGTGAGTGTGTGTGTGTGTGTGTGAAGTAGGCGGGGGACGGGGGGCGCAATGTAGCATAGCTCAGCCATCACACTTGCTTACATCAGTCACATCATTGAGAATTCACCAAAAATGGCTGAGGCTAGGAAAAATTGAAATAACGCGCTTATAGTTTCACGGTAGCTTCAATTACATTGGATTGAATCATAGTATAGCATGATATGCACTGTGTGCCGATAATAGTTTTCACGCCGTTTCACGATAGCTTCCATTACATTGTATTGGATCATAGTATAGCATGATATGCACTGTCTGCCGATCTTCATATAAAGCAAGCTAGTTTTTCGTACATATATTTATGCACACTTTTTAAAGTTAAAATGAAATAGACCGAGTATGGTCAATGCAAGGTGGGCCTGGTTTTGAGTAATTTGAACAGTTGAGCTCCGTCCTACATTTTGACCCACTTACATCTAGCTACCCTAACCTGTATGAACGTAAAGGAGGGGAGAGTCTCGGCTATGCGGATCCCCTGGTTCCCCAAGCCGGTGTGACAGGAATGGAAGTCTGGAGTCCCATATGATTAGCACAGGTTATGGTTAGTTGGGGTGTTGGGTTTAGTACATGTATACGGGACGAATGTCACCTACAGGTATAAGAAGTAATGGAAAACGGATTCCTAGCGGACTTCTATTCCTGTCACACCAGCATTTCCTGTATGGTAAAGCATCAATTTAATCAAAAGTTAATCAAAACCTTGCAATTGATTCTATATCCACACGTCAGTGTTTGGAGTATTGTTCTCTGACACCGACTTGATTACAATTAGAATTCCTGTCGTCACCCACGCCGCCTCTGGTTCGTTTTAGCTGAAAGCAGTGTGAGACCTACTACTCTGTGATAAATAACAGGAAGAGAGTGAGACGAGAACATTTTTGCCTTTTCTTTTTTAACTGTCTTTCATTTTTGTGTATAATATCTCTTATATTTCATTGAATTTCATTTTAACTAATATTATTTCATTTCATTTTATCACATTTTATTTTATCTCATATCATTTGTTGCTCAGGGATATTGATAATAGCGAGTTGTTAATAATAAATCAATATCGGAGACGAAAATTTAAAAAGTCTTGGAGACGAGATAAAAAAAACTGATAAGTAACTCAGCCTTTCCAGGTTGCGACTCGAAAGCTTAAAAAAAAACTCCAGGCACCATCATAGCAGTTTGGTTGCAAATGATTATTTTCCATTTTTGTGTCCCTGGATAAAGCGCCGAGCACAATGAGCTTTGAGATCGAGGGACAACATGACCAACGACAAGCAAAATCAATTTTTGTTTTCCGGAGTTTTTACCATTTGCGGATACAGGCCTTAAAAAAACGCTTCCCTTTATTTAAAAGAAATGCTTCTTTTGGGAAATTCTGACGTAATTCTATAAACATAATGCAGATTTTCTTCCCTTTGAGAAACAAGGGACCCGAATCCCCGCTTTAGTTTATGAAAAGAGGACAGGCTGTGGCTCGTCTGCCAAAAGAACAAGCAAATAATTTACACGAGGAAAAGCGGGATCAATCCAAGTATTATATCTGTATACTCCCCCCCCCCCAAATTTCCGTTATTATTGCTGCTCTCTAGGTTGGACTTCTGCCTCAGGCTTTAATCATTTACAGCGGTGTTCAATTTTCAAGATTTTCAAAATATGATAAATAATTGATAGAATTTGCACATTTTATACAAATGTTTAGTCCCGAATTTTAATTTAATTAAGTTGTCAACTTCCATCGTGAAAGAAAAAAGATGAATACAGAAATGTATATTCTTCAGCAGTCACGGCAATTGCAGAGTTACCTACACATGCACACCTAAAACGACCTTCAACTGACCTTCAAATCAACTGTTCAATCAGGTAGGCCTACTAGTAATGTGTCAGGGACGCAAAGCCTGGTTCAAAATAAGACGTGGCAGTGACGGAAACTTCAAAAAGGATTAATTTATTTTGTGTTGTCTTTCACCATATAAATCACGTTATCTAACAACAGGATATTGAAATTTCCCAAATCTTAAGTATCATTCCTCGCAGGAGCCCAATACCTACTCTGTCACAAACCTGATGAGTAATTACATGAATGTTATGCAACTTTACTTGCAGCATAGTGAATCCTTATTTCACATACAAAAAATATTTAAATGTCAGATGACGTCAATTGCGCCATTTACGATAGTACAGTTGTTTTAAGACACGAGTTTATCTTATGCATAACGTTACTTGGAAAGATACATAGGCTCTATTCCCATAGATTTTAGATCGATCTATCCCCGCGGGGAGTCTCACTAGATTACTTTCAGATAATCCGACTTAAATGTCCGTCCCGCCTACTACAAGCTGTAAGAGGGTAATTAACTTTCGTGTCCGCCCGGCTGACAGCTATTTAGCGTGAACCCCCAGGGAGTTAGGTCGATCTAAAGTAGGTCGATCTAATCTATGGAAATGGGGTGCTAGTCTCTGAAAAAAAAATGCATTAAAGAAAGAAAGCTCCACCCACGTTTGATTTCTAGTTCTTAATAACAGTTGCTTCTATAAGCAATGTTCAGGCCTACCCAACTACCAGACTCGGCAGCGAACGATCCTGAATTCACCAGTAGATCGGACCATACTACTAGTTTTCAAGGTGTGCGTCAGTACGCTCTTGGAAGTATTACACCCCATTTCCATAGATTTTTAGATCGATCTATCCCTGTGGGGAGTCTCACTAGATTACTGTCAGCTTGGCCAGCTTAGGCGTTTGTCCCGCCTACTAAAAGCTGTCAGGGGATAATTAACTATGGTGCCCGCTCGGCTGACTGCAATTTAGCGTGAACCCCCAGGGAGTTAGGTCGATCTAAAACTTAATCTTTAGATCGATCTAAATCTCTGGGAAAGCACCCTTAGACGCGACACCGCTCTTGCCTAGTACGCGATGTGATAGCGACTATTCTGAGCGGGGTTGGAAAGTAGTGCATATCATCTCAAAATTTACTCCGAGGTATGATACTGTGAAATACGTACTGACACACACCTTGAAAACGGGTAGTGTGGTCCGATCTACCGGTAAATTCGGGATCATTCGGTGTCGAGTATGGTGGTAGGGTAGGCCTACATGTAGTTACCGAAATGCTAAGAGACAGAGCTGCGTTTTCAGTCGTCTATCTCACACTCGCGTCTCAGTAGGTGTACTTCATCCAGGGAAGAGGTGGGGAATACCCTCTTGGTTTACCAATCGCCAATATTAAAACAACTCAATCAGCAAGAATTGAAAGCAATTAGTCCTTGACCAAAATTACTATAACTCGAATGCTATAGTCCCAAGAATCACTCAGATTTGGGAGGGTAAATCACACATCACGCTTTAAAAATTCACACCAATCACGTGGATCAGTGAAATCCCATAATCACGTTGTACTCCAGTATTTGGTTTCTAAAAACGTATCACACTTTTACATGTAAAAAGTAAGACAAATCAAGCGGAACGCAGAAGGTCGAATACAGAGGCAGATTCCTATATTTTACTAGTGATGAAAATCACTCCACACTTGTGTTGATATATATTTACTGTATTGGGGTCTATACACGTAGGTGTGTGTGTGTGTGTGTGTGTGTGTGTGTGTGTGTATTAAAATATCACTTGTGCCAACTCTTTGTGTGTGTGTGTGGGGGGGGGGGGGGGAGGGTCTGTAAACGTTAACTTTCACAAATATACAACAAATACAAAAAATGTAGAAAACGTTGTTATGACATCCAACATTTGGAAATGAAATTTTGAAATTTAATAGAACTGAGCTGGCTAGTAGCCCTGATGGGGATGGGGCTTCGGGTTCATATGGACTGACTAAAAAGGTGTCTTTAGGCTACGTCGACGTCCAATTTAAGATTTATATCTGGTCCTTAATTCTTATTGAAAAATGAAAAAAATATTTATATCCTTAAATCTTTATTGCAAGTTCTCCAAGTCCTCACCAGATTATATAAAATCATAATAATCTGTGATTTTATCAGTTTTGAACAGCAAACCAAGTCATTAACGTAATACTCACTTGATAATTGAAGAGAAAAATAATAGCTGTCTTAATATTGTCAACCTTGAAGAAGATCAAAGATATTATTATTCGTTCATTCATTCTCTCAGGCCATTCTCCAATTACGATCTGTCAACGTGGAAAAAATAGCGTACGGTGATTACTCACCAAATTCAAACACTTCACTCATTCCAGTGTTTCTGTATCTTATGGTTTATAATTTTATCTAAATATATTTTAATCTATATATTTATATATTCATTTTCGTTACTCACAAAAACTGAAATAGTCCGCGCTTTTGGAAACCTTGAAATCATCGCTCAAATGCACTGCTTAGTAACTAGAAAAATGTTAAGGGAGAAATGTTTGCTCCGATTGGAGCAAGCATTTACCGTAGTAAGGAGCAGCAACAGGAGACTACACCGCTATGACAACAATCAGAGTTTTCATTAGTCTCCTTTTTGTGTCTTTATTGCAAGGAGACTGAGCACAACGCTTCACCATTAAGCCCATTAGCCGTGGGTTTCAGACGATGTGTGTCATTTGGTCCCAGCGTACCTGCAAAGAGCGACTGTCATTTCTATCGCAGATTGATCGATCACGGGGAAACGCCACATATCCAGGGCCATCTGCACAGCAAAAGAACACAATGGCTGCCGCTTCCATGATCATAGCCTGTGTCAGCCGTGATCAAGTGTCGGTCTTGGGTTCTTTATACTTTGTCTTGCACTACAGACACTATAGATCATACAGTATACATTGTATCAACGGAGTTTTTATATTGCGGTTGATTTTGACTACTGACATGTTGAGAGTGTTAAGAACAAGTCTAATTTCTGCATTCTAAAGTGACTTTATTTTGTTAACATTGTTCCAAACTCCTAAAGGATTCCTCTGTGAATCTGCCTGGAAGTGCCATTTACGTCAGTGAATAAGTGAGTGACCCTAAAGAGCGGACAGTCCCTTTTTATACCTTTTTGACCACCACACCAAAACGATAGACAAACTCCAACCCCTACGTCACAAATTTTACGTTTATTCCACCCCTCAAGTTCCTTTAAAGGTGATGAACGACATAAATCCAATCAGCTTATTTTATTTAACTCCGGGAATCGCTTCTTGCTTACTTATTATTTTTATTGTATAACTTTTTCATCCATCCTTTTCACGAAAGGCCGGACGCTAATGATAACCGCTACCCAAAAATCTTCCAACAATTCTGGTAGTGCACCTGAGAAAGCTCTGAATTTAGGTTTAACACTTAACATCAATATTCGTATATGCAGCAATACATTTCGTATTGAAAAATCTAAGTTAAAACAATATTCTATGCTGTTCTTTATGAAATTGACACGTGTAAATAAAATCCGTATACCCTGTAATAGATAGGAAAGATAGATATATAAATTGGAAACACCCGAAGGTTTAACAGTGTTTTTGGACAGCAGTATTCATGTGTGTTTCTTTCTTTTTACTTACTTGAAGAAAACAGGTTAAGTTGTAGTGTTAGCAAGAAAAAACAAACAACCTCATTTCTTGGAAATTTTCTTATTCACACTTTGTTATTGCCACGCTGATTCCCAGCTACAGGAAATTTAACGGACTTGTGGTTAGATGAATAGATAAAAATACATCTTTTCTTCCAAATACTCTTTCTGCTTATCTGAATCTGTCATATTTCTGATGAGATTTTCAAAACCACCGTCATAACGATTGTATTTTCAGCAGGGAACGTAAGTAAGGGAAAGCAAGTAAACGCGTGATCTGCAAAACGTTGCAATGTTTGTTGAGTGACAGGTACTCTCCAACCAGAGTGCACCCCCCCTTCACTCAGGAAAAAAAGACTTTCGGCTGCAAAGTCGGTTATAACTGGTAAAAATGTAAAATACAGAAAAGGTCCATTGAAAACATTTTGTTTAGCCGCCAATTACCCGATATAATGTTTTTAAACTTACCGTCTTGATTTTGACAGTTAGTTCTGAAATATTGATAACGAGGCTATGTAATTTTATAAATGAGAATATGAAACGCGTAGAATAAAAAAATTGGCGCAGACATATCATAATTTCGATTTGTTTTAAGAATCTTTGATAATAACAAACATTGAATATAGCGTGAAGAAAAACGCTTTCTTTGGCCTATTTATTACCTTAAGATAATATGATAATATTTTATAGAAATTAGTAGTCCCCAATAAAATTCAACCGTAGGCCTTCGTGTATACTGCAACAGCCGTCTGCGTGACCTCTCACAACAGTTTTCCTACTGCGTTTGCACGTTTTTTTTTCATAATCTGTTACAACAAGCTTTCGTTGCACAATTCATGCCGATAATCAAATCAAATAACCACTATTTTCCGTAGTCTTTGACTTCATTATAATTGACGTCTTCTTTTGTTCCTGTATCGGATAACATCTCATGTCAATCGTTGTCGACAGGATATTGTACGGTATATTTCTCCCTGCCATTTCTTTACTGTGGACGTGTCCTGCTTTCTTAAAGTGCAAGTTGAATATAATGTTATATGTCTTCTTCGGGCACCTACAACAAAAAATAAATAAAAAGAAATATAAAAAGAAAGAAAGAAAGAAAGAAAAGAAAGAAAGAAAGAAAGAAAAATTACAATAACAACAATAGTTAAACTATTAAAAAAAGAATAAAAAACTAAAAACACATCTAATCCGTGATTTTACTTTTTACTTTTTCCATATCAGAACATGGCGAACCCTATAGGCAGATGCTCATTTCTAAGGCCTTTTCCCTTTGGAGGAGTGTAATATTAAAGTTTTTTCCAGCCTTCATCCTTATTACCAATCTCCAAGATGCATTTTCTGTCAAAGATAAGTTGGAAGAACAAAAATAATAGCGCATGACGGACAAAAAAAATCGGTCCAATATTCATCCTCAGTTGATAAGTTAATTTTTCGTACTGTTAATTTTTCGTACTAAAAAGTCAATTGCTATCAGTAACGTTCATGTTTCTGTTTTTTTCTCATTCTGTTATATAGTTCAGCACTTGTATAATTCAATTTAGTATTTATTAATCTGTATCTTTAAAAATTGCCTATGCTTAACAGGGGCGGATCCAGAGATAATTTCTGTCAGGCTTCCGAATTATCTTTATTGATCCATCCTCCATTTTTGACCGTCTTCCGACAGAAAAAAATTAGATACTGAGTACTTGTCAATGTAAACTTGAAAATCCGACCGTCTTCCGGAAGACCTAGAAGGCGGCCTAAATCCGCCCCTGACTTAATTGCCTTCTTGTACTTTAACAGCCTGTTTCGGCGAAATAACATGATTTAATGTCAAGCTTGGCATATTGCATTGATCGCTGTTACATTGTATCAGCAAAACAGCAGATTTAGGGCTCATTCCCAATGAGACGAGCGTAGAGCGAACCAACTCACCGGGGACTCTCGCTGAATGCAATCAGTTTAATAGATTAGCACGCCTCCTCTACTTTCCAACGTGCTCTTCTGTTCACGAGCTTTTCTGTTTTCTACTCACCGCCAGGAGGAGGCGAATTAATCTGTTGATCTGATTGTATTCAACGGGAGTCCCCGCGGATTGGAACGATCTACATAGAACGATAGTTTCATTGGGAAAGAGCTCTTATTTTCCCTTCTCACACTCGATAGTCTAATTCGATGGATTGTCTGATTTACTACACAGATAGCAGTATCCAATGTTGATAAAACACTCCAGTCTTTTCATTTCTTGTCGAGTAAAGCATAACATTTTTTTGCCACTGGATAGTGATATTTAGCGTTAAGGAAATGTGCTATCAATTAATATTCGCTCAATTGAGTCAAATGATATCTTTAAGTATGAGTTATAATCATGTCTTTTCAAGAAATTGTATTATTGATTATCTTACTTGTACTTGTACTTGGTTTTATGCGAGGACGAGGCTGTTTTTATCTTGAATCTCAATATGTTTACAATAATTTTTTAGTTTTATATATCTTGATAATTGTGTTCTTAAATATTTGTTTTATGTAAAGTCTACTGAACATTATAATTGAATTTCAGATTGAAAGTAAATATATTTTTATCGTTATAGATTATTGCATCGTCACCAGATTCCATTTCGCTTGCATTGGGAGCCTGTTCCACTAGTCAGTTATTTCTCGCAGGAACTGCCTGAGATTATGCACTGGAGGTTGTCTCTCTGCCACTGTTCTACGAATAAAACCCCATTGAGATCTGTCGCAAAGAAAAAAAATCAAAGTCATTTTCTGACTGTCTTTTTCAAAGCAACGGTCTGTACTCTAAACGGCAAGAAAGCACTAAAGTGCATTTCAGTGACTGTGTATCATATTATCGAAAACAAGTCGAACTATGCTATTTTTCAAAGTTTCAGACAGACAGGTAAAGATCGAGGGTTTCAATATCGTATCATCAGTGGTTTGTGACAAATAGCTGGTCGTTTATCTGTCTGCTTAATCAACAATAACCTTGACCCTAAGACCCCATTCTCAGAGATTAGATCGATCCAACTAGATCGACCTAACTCCCTGGGGGTTCATGCTAAGTAGCTGTCAGCCGAGCGGGCACGAAAGTTAATTACCCCCTTACAGCTTGTAGTAGGCGGGACGGACATTTAAGCCGGATTATCTGACAGTAATCTAGTGAGACTCCCCACGGGGGTAGATCGATCTAAAACCTATGGGAATGCGCCCTAACATTCAGACGAACATACCAAGTGATATGTCATTAAGGGGAAGTTTGCATTCAAGTTTTTTTCTGGCTTGACTTATTGCGTAATTTGTGGTTACGTTCTCAAATTAAAAGAATCCGCCGGGTAATCAGATTAATTTATGTCTTGAGCTGACAGGGCTATAGAGTGTGTACTACAGGCCCGCTGGCGTGGCAGAGAAACATTTCACAGCCAATGAGAGGTGACCCTATCTTGCATAGGGAATTATTTTAGCAAATTAAATGTATAAAATGTTAGCTACAGTAATTTTACCAGTTTAATAAGTCAATTTACTGTGTGAAGCAGCATTTGTGGATCTCGAATGGCGTGAACGGTTGAAAAACCCGATGTGAAAGGAATGGTAGTCCTAGGAATGGAGTCCAGGACCCCATATGATAAGTACAGGTTAGGGTTAGTTGGAGTATTGGGGTTAGTATATGGCGCGAATGCCACCTGTACAAAGTAATGGGAGACGGACTACGGTTCCCAGCGGACTACCATACCTTCCACACAGGCTTGATTATCGTTCAAACCTTTACTATCGTGTATGATCACAGTTTATATTATATGCTTCAATAATTAAATAACCTCGATGTTTCTATTTTTAAGCAGTGCCACAGAAAAAAAAACACTGAATGAATGCAATACAACATGTGTACACTTGGCATTTGAGCTAATTATAAACGTCTGTATTTAACGAGGAGGAAAATCCTGAATACAAAATTCTTCAACTCCTTTTCATTTCATGTTCTAAACTTAGAATTCCTGTCCTCCTCCTTCTCAATAAAATTTCTAGATATAAAATGCTGATTACATATACCAGACATAAAGTTCTCCACGCCTTCTTCATTATATACACATGAATTAGACAAAATTATTCTCCATTCACAGGGAGCCTGTAGGTTTTTAATTAAAATCACCCGATATACCAGTAGTCTTAAACGATGTAGGCAGCGGCGCATGACCTCGCTCGAAACTAAAAAAAAAAAAAAAAACCCTGCAAGATTCCGCCAGAGGTCGGGTTAATTTTTTCTGGCGATAATTGTGCAACTGTATATGCGCCGCGAGTATCTTCGTAGAATTTAAAAAAATCTTTGTAGAAAAAGAAGCAAAGGAACAAGCAGCACATGTTAGATTTACACTATCGGTATAGTGCAAAAGACTGTCATTCGTTAGAACATGATTACCCCCCCCCCCAAAAAAAAAAAAAAAAAAAAAATTAAAATAAATAATAATAATAACAAAAAAACCTAGATAAATTCTGATAGCTTATATTTGTTGCCTCGCCGTAGTAGATCTAGCTGTTGTTTCTGACCACATTCTCTTCCAAATCTCGCAAAATCTCACTTGCTTTTGCTTTAAAACGCGAGACCTTGGGTCGCCTCGGATGATTCCATTTATCTCTGTTATGGATAGTTACTGTGAATCTTGCGAATATTGCACATCGATTTTACAGTGGTCTGCGGTGATGCTACATTACATAAAAGATTCGTAAGCAGACTTTTCTGACATTAACTGACATTTTCTTTGCTAGGAGACGCAACTCTTACCTCATGCGGCGCCAGCTTGTTTTGTGCCCTTGCTAGAAGGTAAGTTTGCATGTCGTCTGTTTATTGTTAATTAAATGAAACGTTGATTTTGTTCGAGCTTTCAGTGATTCGATTGGTTTTGTAATTTCAGTTCGATCATTATTTGTGTCAATCACCATGACTTGTACACAATTTTGGATATCTTGATATTGTCTTTTTTGATGCCACTAAAAGGCAGGAATAGTGATTTTTTTCTTGTTACTTAATTTGCATCTCTTGATTTGAATATTGTCACAGTGTGTTCTTGGATTTATGATGAAACACAAATAGATAAATAACATAAGTTAATCGAAGTCATTCATGTGAAGAACACGATTTCGAAGACATCGATTTTAGTTCTTGCGGTGTAGAATTGAATCAGTTAAAAAACGCATTTGGCCATGCATCAGAAAACACCATATTGTACTATGTACTAGGGTTATCTGCACTTAAAAATCATACTTTTTAATCGTGAATTTTTTTATGAAACCCTACAATGAGTTGAATTTCATTAAGAGAGTGTGCTATGAATATCTTGAATTTTGATTTAGTGTCACGTGGTTATTATAGAAGATATTTTATCAAACCTGTTTTTTACGACAAAGATAAGTCCGAGAAGTAGTGGAAAGTACTATAGATGATACTATTGTTGTAACACCTATGTGTTTTTTGTACTCGCCTCTCTGTATATACTGTAAATGCATGACATCCATTAATATCTCCCATCTTGATTCCTTCGACACGTTCGTTAAAATATACATGTAATGGTCGTAACTTGATGTAAACTGATACTTTTGAAAGGTAAAAAAAATCCGTTGAAATCGTATAAAAAGTAAAACACCGTTGTTAGTTTGAATACTCTTTGATTTACTTAAGCATAGTTTAGAAAAATCAGTTTTTAAAGATATTGGGCTTGAAACAGCAGCAACGGACATAGTGTCTTTAAAACTTTATACATTTTTTCATTGGTTTTCAAATAATGTCAGAAGAGAACACAAACTCCCATTATACCAGCTGTGTACATTAGCTTTAGCAATAAAGAAGTAGCAATATATAAGGACCTAGTATCAACAAACGAGGGCAAAAAAGCAACAATTCAGAGATTGTTACAGTCTTTTTTTCTGACTTGACTGACCTCACATTGCATTGTCGAAGGTTTACTATTACAATGAAATATTCATATTTGCTGTTATATCAGGCCTACCAACTACCAGACGCGGTACGGGAAGATCCAGATTTCACCGTAGATCGGATCACGCTACCGGTTTTCAAGGTGTGTTTCAGTACGCACTTCGAAGTATCAGACGCGGCACGCGTGCCAGGCAAGAGGGTGCCACATCTGATACTTCAAAGTGTGTACTGATACACGCCACGTTTGGAGGCGCCGAAGCTTTGTACTGAAACCTTAAATGTAGGTTCATGGTAGAATTCCTTTGAACGACAGGGAAATGTTTGAACTCTAGATTTTCTATAACATTTACAGAGAGCAAAGCATAAAAAAAGAAACGAATAGAGAGCTTAGAGAGCTCTTTGAGAATGTCAGCTTACTTTTTACGGATTCTAGTTCATCACTTCATGCCTAAGTTTAGTAAGTGAATTTAACTTTATCCTCGGGAGCGGACTTAGTTTTTTTTCCTGTATAGGAAGCATTAGAATGAAAAGCCTTTATTTCCACAAAGGAAAGCGTCAAATAGAATATGTGTCAGTAAGTACAGATCTCTGCACGACTGAAAAATAATGTTGTTGATGTTTCTTCTGTATTCAAAATTTACGCAGAGATTTCGAATAAGGGAGTTTAATTCATTTAAAATGCACATAGGAATATGAACATTCTAATTGACTCGTATCCATAGCCAAGAGTTTTCTTGTTAATATTTATGCATGTTCTTTTGCGGGCAATCAAGTTTCAAAATATTTTTCACTATACAAACTGTCTTCTTGCCATTGACTTGTCTTTCTTCATGGTATTTCTTTTCTTTTATGAAATCACAGCATTAAAGAATCATCACACCATGACGAGTGTCCCCTTGGTAGTCAGATCATGAATAAGACATAAGATATATGGCAGGCATGATTCAGCTGTACAATAAGCCAACGACTGTGGGAACCGATTTAACCACAGCCGCATAGCTTTCATTCATTGCGTGTTGAGATAGATATTGAGATAGATATTACACTTGCGTCTCTTGTCTTTGATATTCGCTGCCCTCATGCGTTTTGTGTTATATTTACCTCCCTTTTTTTAACCCACTCGAGGAAATGCATGTATAAAACATGAATTAAAGATACATTTTAATTCAGAGTGGTACTCTTCCGGCCGAAAGAGTGGTGCTTTCGACCCCCTCCAACCCCCCCCCACCCCAAAACCGCCCTCTTTCGCTTCGTATTATATTGACTTCTTTTTTAACACAACTAGAGGAATCACATGTATAAAACATGGATTACAGATGCAATTTGATTCAGAGTGCTACTCTTCCAACCGAAAGAGCGTTTGTTTCGACCTACCCGCACCCACCCCCACCCCCTTCTACTGGCATATGTCCTGAGGTCCAGTGTTCCGGCATGTGGCTGCTCTCTGCCCCTGTGATTTTAAGGCAACACAGGTGAAGGTCACTGATTCCACTCAAGTTCCTTCTACACTTGGACATAATAACGAATATGTCCAAGTTCTACACCGGGGCTTGCGGCTCCTTGGAGAACGCATAGTTACCCAAATCTCCCTTCAGAGTTGAAACTTTGACAATTATCTTATCTTTGGCCACATATTTGTGAGAATGGACTAAAATTCGTTCCGTAAGCGGTCGCAAGCCCGGTGTAACAGGGGAGAAACCCTTTCATGTAAGAACTAGTATAAAATCAATGCATGTAAAAGTATGAATCAGGTCACGGATATACTGGTACAGTGTATCTACGTAAATGAAATAAAGTTTCGACTAACCTTCATCTTAAAATTACAGTGCCAGCTAGGTAACGACACATAGAATGGGTTGAGAAGCTGCATTTGCAAAAATTACCTCGTGTTTTTCAGTTAGCTAATTTGCGGTAGAACAGTGGAATGTAATTGCGATCTAATAAAAGCAGAAGTCAACTTTCCATCAGACTTAATAATGGTTGGCTGACAGAGCTCGAGGAAATTATCTGGAGAGAGAGAGAGAGAGAGAAGGGTGTAAAGAGAAAGTATAAAACTGTAGCAAGATCAATTGAATCAATAAAACAATCGATTGAACATGACACTACTGCAAATGTGTGTGGGAAACGTATCATCTAAAACATTGCAATTCATTAACTCTTCATTTTTTTTTCACAGGTTCACAAGGATGTTCCCACGTTGCCCGAAGCCAGCGCCATCTATATAAATGATGTAGCTTATTGGACGTTAGTAATAAGGGTGGAATTGCATCGCAGAGAAAAGTAAGCACTTAGAATCTTCCATTGCCATTAATGAAGAAATGTGGAAAACTGAAGAGTATTTAAACATAAGATGTTACAATAATTGGTTTTCCTTACTGATTACTCATATAACAGAGAAAGCGACATACTCGTACGTTTTTTTCTGGCGGTGCCCGCATGCGAGAATACCAATCAATGCTCAAACAGTAGAGTGGCGCAGTACCACATTTTCCTTTTTTTCAATTTCTAGGTCGTTTGATTCATTTCATAGACGGGTAAACACAGAGGCGTACGTTATAGAGATATATATCGTTGAGTGGTGGAATTTTTGCCATTAAGACTGCTTGGACGTCTTCTACCTAAAGCGTGAACTGTCAGAGAATCAATCGGCACAAAAAGAAAAAGATCAATTTTAGTTTTTGATTCAGCTTTCGAAAAGGTAGCAAATAGTCGATCAAAGAAGATGAGGCCTGATGCTGCAGCAATGATTCCAGTCTGGGGCTTCGAAATGACATTCGAAACATAAAAATCGGATATCGGTTTACGTCTGCTTGGATTAGGTGATCAGACGACTTTCACACACGTGAACTATTCCACCATATTCAATAGCAGGGATACTTCGCTTTTTAAACTGGTTGCAAGTGATATGCTTAATCAAACTGATCATCCGCCTTTGACGATCAAAGTCCATGTTATTCCATTGAAACAAAAAACATAATTACAAGTGACACACCTTAACTGGCTATTGACCCGAGACAGGCATCATGGATGACGATGGAAACAGCACTTCAGACGAAACGACCGCGCTGAACAGAACCGCCCCCGCGTTTTTTCTCGTTCTGGCTGAGACGAATTCCATCTTAATTCCAGTTTTATATGCCTTCGTTTTGCTCATAGGTGTCGCTGGAAACGCCATGGTGATCTATGTTATTTTGGCCAACAAGTACATGCGAACATGCGCAAATATGTTGTTTTTGAACTTAGCCGTGTCGGACCTTTTGTTCCTTGTGTTTTGCATCCCGCTCGAAGCGGCTTACGTCATTACGAAGTACGAGTTGGAACTTGGTAACCTTGCTTGCAAAATGCTGAAATACACCACGTTCGTGTGCACGACTGTTGGTGCATACTCGCTGGCGGCAATATGCGTTTTCCGTTGCCGTGCTGTTGTGTCACCGATTCGGGCGTCTCAGTTCCTTACCACGCGCCATTCTTTGTCAACCACCGTGGTGATTTGGGTAACCATACTGGCCGTCAACTCCCCGGTTGCCGTGTATTACAATGAACGCATCGGCTGCAGCATCGAGGTTGCCACTGAATTGGAATTCGTGCTTCTGTTAAGTTTGATGGTTGGAGTCGACTTTCTACTTCCGGTGGCAATTGTTGTCATAGCGACAGTCGTAATCGTAATAGAAGTCAAGAAGTGTAAGTTTTCGACGGAGGAACAACTTTTGCTGGTTCATGGATATAGTCGCAAGGTGACAGCACTTGCTATTGCAGTGGCGGGAGTTTTTGTCGTCTGTTGGGGGCCTTTCAATTTCCTGTTCGTCTATATATCATGCGGCGGTGGCGGGGACCAAAAGGTCATGGGCATTCTTAATATAAGTGCTTTATTTCTAGCGTACTCGAACTCGTGTCTAAATCCCATCATTTACAACTTCGCCTCAAAAGAGTTTCGAAAATCGTTTCGTTTGACTATTTCTAACACGTGCAAGACTAGGAAAAACAGACGACGATCGAGGAAGATGTCCAGCACCAAGACTAAAGTAAGCATTGACAGTGCTATAAATTTGCAAGAGTGCATGGGTTTTATAGCGTCTAAAGAACAGACGGAAAGAATTCCCGTAAGAAGTGGATGTGGCGAGAGTGCCCGGTCTCTGTGTTAAGTCACTGGACAATAGAATTCGGTAGTGAAGACTGTTATCTGCATGATCGTTCATTCTACAACTTTTGAAATTGAGTATTTAACCGTTTGCACATATAGGAAGAAACGCCTACGAGTGGGCATTTAAGGTAGTTTTGAAAGAGGAAAGAAACAACAGAAAAGAGCACAGTATACTTTGAAATGCTAAATAAAAACACGCTTGAATGAGCTTAAGTAATCTACCTACCTAAGAGCAAGACATTTCTTCGAAAGCTTTAGAACCGATTCAAACCTCGGTCGATAAAAATCTGAAGACTGCAAAATAATAGAAAGCTGATTGGCCTCAGACAAAGCCAACATTTTTATAGAAATAAAAAGAGCTGTAAGACGATAGACAGTTTGATACAGATAGATAGATATTTCGCACACACAATGATGCAAAATGCGGGCGAAGCAAACATGTCAATTGTACAACCAAAGCCTTAGCAAAGAGGAAACGCACGGATATACTGTAATGCAGCCAGCCTGCCATGAGGTAGTGGATATTCGGCTATGTCCTCTCTCCATATGTTGTACTTATATACTATCTTTGTATATAAACTTCGGCTTATTTTACATCAGTTGATGAGCTAAGTTTTATTTCATTTTAAACAAGTTTATTTATTTTGTTTCGACAATCCCGTACAATTAAGATAGCGGAATGAGCCAGTGTCTTTGGGAGCATTCACATTGAGAAGAGCCGAGGTCTAGTAAGGCCGCGACCTAAATATGGCGGACCTACATGAAAGGAAGACCGTTAATCTTTAATGGTCTCTCCGCCTCTAACACGCCCCCCTCCCCAACCCCCCACGCGTTGTCCCTTGACCGGTTGAATTGAGCTGAGATTTAATTACTGTGCTCCTGCAGGGACGACGCGTGGTGAGGATTAACAGGATTAGCGGTCTTCCTTTCATGTAGGTCCGCCATATTTAGGTGGCGGCCTTACTAGACCTCGGCTCTTCTCGATGTGAATGCTCCCTTTGTCCAAGGAGATGGATCCAGACTGCACGATACCGCCACGATACCATGGAATTTTTTCAAGACATTGAAGTATACATTTTGCTCATTCTTTGACGTGTGGGTTATACTGGGGAATTCTGGATTGTCCCTTGGGGTTATAGTATCAGTATAATTCGGGTACATGAAAATAGGAACACAAGAATATAATAATTTAGACGACCGGATATCCCGAAGAATTTTACTATATGTAGATAGGGTACAATGCATTTACAGGGAAAGATGCTAACATTAAAGATTGCAATAGTAAAGTAGAATTCAAAGAGAGGGTGTTTCCAATTTATATCTTTGGCATTTACATAGACGTTCATTACTATTTTCTTTGAGTGCGATTGTGTTTATTCAGGGTGTTTTTTAATTTTTCCCTCAAGACTCTGCTTTTCAAAATGTCATGTTATTTATGGTGTCAGTACTTTCACGGCTGATTTTATTCATTCATTCATTCACCACACAATGCACAGTTTGTTGCGTAATCTTCTTTTTGTGCACCAAGCTACGACACTGATTGTATATGATATTTTACCTCAATGTCCATCGTGTTTATCATCAAACTAATGTCTGCTCTTCTAATGGAATAAAGATTTTTTTCTCAAATATGGTGTTTTGAACTAAAAAACACACACGTCTGTCTTCAGACGACCAGTGGTGACACGTTCAGACAAGAATTTTATTCGAACGAAAGTCGGACTCGCATTAAAAAAAACAGCAAACGGAGAAAAGAGCGCAGATCTTTTTTGCATTGGGGAGTTACATTCCCGGTGAAACGAAACTGAGGGCCCGCGTAACAGAAAGTCCGCCCTCCATTTAGTTATAATGGTCAGGTTAAGCCTAACCTAAGTGGGTCAAAATCTAGGGCGAGTCTTGCCTGTACAAATGAATGGGAAACGGACTCTCCATCATGGGGCACTCTGTCATGTTAAAATTATGGGAGGTGTATAGATTTTAAGCTCGATTTCGGTAACAGGAAGACCTCGTCTGAACACATAAATATAAACAGGAAGTGGGGTCACCTTTTTTTTTTTTTTTTTTTTGGGGGGGGGGGGGGTCAGATGTTCTAACTTGCCACAGTTCTGAACCTTAGAGAAACAATCCGTAACCAAGAGCCTCTCCTTTTCCTCACAGGGAAGAAGTTACCCGACTGAAGGACATTACAGTAACTGAAACCTGGGAAAAATTCTTAAAAGATCTCTGTTTTGGGCGGACTCCAAACATACACGGTTGTTTGGTTGTAAGGACAGGCCCCTTTAAACACAGGCGATGCGTTTCCCAACTTCGTATTTAAGCACCACTTTCAGATTAAATAAGTTTTAATCATGTTAGGGTTATAGATAGTCAAAACAACGGACAAAGACAAAAAGGATAAAAGACTGGCAAACAGACTGCATGTAACCGTCGGTAAGACGTAGGTAAGCAGGAAATGAATACCACCACTACATGTGCGTATTTCATAATTGCTTTCTTTCATGTTCACAATGAAAGTAACTCGTGTTCATCAAGGCAACATCTCATGATTAAGATGACATGTTCTAAAGGCCACTGGAACATGCAATAAATTATATTTTATCAAACAACACAATATAATGATGATGCAATGCAAAAACGTGTTTTAGCCCCGTTATTGTCGTTGTTGTAGGCGAATGTAGCATACCATATGCTCTTATCAGGCAATATTTAACGCTACGCTGATAGACATATTTTTGAGACCCTATACAGCCTTCGGCCCTTCACTGATACCAAGTATGTGATCATATAATCCCATACTGATACCCTGTTTTCCTAGAGTCCCAAACTGATATCCAGTCTTCCCAGAACCCGATACTAGCACCCCATTTCCATAGATTAGATCGACCTACTTTAGATCGACCTAACTCCCTGGGGGTTCACGCTAAATAGCTGTCAGCCGGGCGGACACGAAAGTTAATTACCCCTTACAGCTTGTAGTAGGCGGGGACGGACACTTAAGGGGGATTATCTGACAGTAATTTAGTGAGACTCCCCGCGGTGATAGATCGATCTAAAGTTGTGGGAATAGACCCTAGTACTGATATCCAGTATTTCTAGAATCCTATACTGGTGCCCTGTGATCCTAGACTCCCGTTCCGGTACCCGATGTCCCAGATTTCCACACTTATACCCAGTGTCTTGTACACAGTGCGATTGGCAACATGTTTAAGTTTTGTCACAGCAATGAAAGGGCAATCAGTCCCTTTGGTTTTAGGGCGTATTCCCAGACATTTAGATAGAGCTATCCCCGTGGGGAGTCTCACTAGATTACTGTCAGATAATCCGGCTTAAATGTCCGTCCCGTCTACTACAAGCTGTAAGGGGGTAATTAACTTTCGTGCCCGCTCGGCTGACAGCTACTTAGCATGAATCCCCAGGGAGTTAGGTCGATCTAGTTTGGATCGATCTAATCTCTGGGAATGGGGTCTTAGTGTCCTGAACGCCGGAACCACCTGACGCGCTAGATGGCATGTCCAGAACACAGTATCACACCGGGCACTCAGCAAAAGTCGAACCTGGATCCCTTTGATGCGAGGGGTGTAGAGGTACCTTAGCAAAACCCAATCAAGAAATTGATATTGTTAACAATCCATTACTAAAGACAATCTTTTTATTCAGCCTTTAGTGCCTTTTTAGTCGGCATACTCTGAAACAGGTTAAGGACCTTCAGGATCAATAAGCAATCTCAATAATCAACAACTATTGGTTTTATGGCATGCATTTAGATTAAAAGGAATAAGCATGCAATTTACGAGGCTTCCAGGGCATTTACCGGGTTATCAAGCACGTGAGGTTCGCATGTTTTGAGTGTGGAAACTATAGAACACGCAGCCTTTATAACATTAATTTGTTAACCAGGCTCCCGCATGTATCTTTAACAGTTATCAGTTCTATACATTTGTCTCCCGTTTCATCAAGACTCGTTTCCTAAAAGGCATGTCAGTTGGAAGCTAATGCCCCGTTTTCTGTTTAATAACCTGATGGTATCCTATGTGTTTAAAATTACGCCACTTTCGGGTACCAGACAGTCACCATTTGTAAGTACACACACACACATGCACACACACATACACACACACAGGCACACACACATACACACACGTACACACACACACACACACACACACACACAGAGGGTAAGAATGAATGGGATTGCATGAAGCTGCGTTCATAACCCAATAAAATTTTGTCGGAATGAGGCACCTGTCCTTCTGGGTATCTTTCTCCGATTTGATTATCCTTTGTACACAATGTGCATTGTTCAGTTTCTAGATATTTGATTGATAGTGCAGCATGTCACAGGAAACAGCAATGCGTTCGACTTCAACGGTTGCAACAGTGTACATTGTGTAATTCGTTACACTTTAATATATATCACTATAATTCAACAATGATTCAGATAAATGAAAGCAGTCTTATCTTCTTACTGGTGTAATGACGGCAACTTATCAGTTCCACAGCTCCATTTCCAAATGTTTGATAAATCGTGCAATTTACCAAACGTCGAAATGAGGGGTCTATTTTTTACTCCTGAAAAGCTGTACGGCGTCTCGTTTATAAATGATTTCTTTAGATGTGCAGCCATTACTTCGTTATGAGAGAGAGAGAGAGAGAGAGAGAAAGAGAGAGAGAGTAGATTATAGCAAATTAAGCTACATTTTGATTTAATTTATAATGAATTAATATACGGAGTTATGTCAAAGCAGCAAAGACAGTACACGCAGATAAAATGAATAAAAATATATATACTCATTAATGTAATGCAGTGTAATAAATATTAATGACTATTTATGTCAAAAGAGCCAGCAGGTCTGTTCAATTGCACAAATACGATAGCCAAGAGAATACTCTTAAAGTACGATGGAAAGGTCGCGAGACATCTTACCCAGCACTGAAACCATGGAATACATGTATCATAGGGGCGCATTCAGAACATGTTGATCCGCGGACTAACAGATCCGCGGATCAAATATGGCAGACCCACTTAAAAACTTGTCGCATAATTCCCTAATAGACACTGAATAGATTCCCCGTGGGGACTACGAGGTAAGCTTTCAACTGGGTCAGCTATATTTCATCCTCGGATCTAAGTCCATGGATCAACTTTGTTTGTGAATGCGGCCATAGCTTTTGTGTTCGTGCTTTCCTTATTAACTGATGAGAAATGAATTTCCTTTCAACCTGAGAGATGGCAGATTCCACTCAAACAAAGAGCTAAATAGCACTATTACTCTTTTAAATTGTTTGTGGCCTGACAGGTAGAAACATTGGATATGGGCATAACAAAGCAAGCACTATTACTCTTTTAAATTGTTTCGTGGCCTGACAGGTAGAAACATTGGATATGGGCATAACAAAGCAAGCACTATTACTCTTTTAAATTGTTTCGTGGCCTGACAGGTAGAAACATTGGAGATGGATATAACAAAGCTATAAACCAAGATATCACACAACTAAAGTAAAAAATATTTATACTCCGACAGATTTAGAAGATTTCGGAGAGGGTACCTTGCTGAGAGAGGTAGCTTGGGAATTGTGATGCATTTTTTTTTTTTTTGGGGGGGGGGGGGTAATATGAAATTGGCCTTATTCGATAGCTGTCGGTTTACTGTAGCCATAATATTCCCTTAACAACGAATGAAGTGATTACCCCAATAGAATGAAAAAAAATGGGGGGGGGGGGGGGGGGGGGGGGCTGAACGCCACCACCTTATCCGCCTATCTGTCTTTCAGTACCAGTGCTATTTATGTGCCACTTTTACTTTCAAGTACATTGTTAATCTAGTGGAAAGGGAGATTTGATGCAAACTAAGGAGCATCCAATTTGAGCAGCGCGTCCAAATTGGTTTTAACGGTGGTTTTAACGGATTAAATCCTAGCTCAAGGAAGTAAACGCTTGATTGCAATCAGACCTACGCAACTGTACTCTTCGTGATCCTTGCGAGGACTGCTTACCCCTGGAATTACAAAGGCAGTGCACAGCAGGTAGTGCAATCCAGCTAAGAATGGTTTTGGCCGACATGGTCTGATATGAAGACGAAATAATTATTCATGGCCTTTCAGTGTTAGACTGGGTTCCCATACCTACTGAGTAGATCGATCCAATAGGATCGATCCATCTCCAAATTGCTTTTAGCTTAAGCGGCTTAGATGTCTGACACGCCTATTGAAGCCGCTAAACGATAGTTAATTATCCCCATTACAGCTTCAGTGAGCGTGCGAAACATCTAAGCCGCTTAACTTGAAAGCAATTTAGTGAGAATCCTCTTGGAGATAGATTGATCCTAATTTAGTACGATAAGCTCTGGCAATAGTCTCTTACTCTCTCTCTCTGACCACAGGGTGCGCCAGTAGTCTGTTACAAAAAAAAAAAAAAAAAAAAAAAAATATATATATATATATATATATATATATATATATATATATGTTTTTTTTTAAATACTAATTTAGAAGGCCCCTATATCAGAGGGTGTTTAGGTGTTGTGCATTTACATATCTTGGGTGACTGTCTAGGGAATTATTCTCTCTGAATAAGGTACATGATGTATAATGTAGGGAAGGTTCCTTGAAAAATGGATGTCTAGAGGTCTGTTTACTAGATGGTGACAATCCTAAACCAAAAACGAACTACTCGTAAAATTGAGTATGCGTCAGAGTTTCTGAAGAACGATGGAGACTCTGTCCTTTTGTCAGATGGAAATTCAGCTTAAGGTGTAAAAAAGGAATACATCAAAGACTTAATGCAAATCCATGTCCTTTATTCAAGTAATTTAATGCGTTCATCTTAAAATGCTCAGGTAAAACGGTTTAACGAGATACAGGAGTTTCTTGGTAATGGAATATTTAATAGGCATTTTTTTGAATGATACAAACTTGTATATAGCTTTAAACTAAACTTGGGGGTCGATACATTAGGAACTATTTTCATATCCGCTTAAATAATACGGAAATAATCATTGTCATGTTATCAGATAATGTTGTCACATAAAAGGGCATCAAGGTGAATTTGCGAAGTTAAGCTGATAACGAAACAGCAGCGTTTTTGCTTTTGGATGAAAACCGTCATATCGATTTCAAACAGGTCTTCATCAACTGAACAGCTGTCAACGCCAATTTCATCACAATATTCCGGTGCCTGGCAATTTACTTGAAAGGTTTGATTTGATCAGTAAAGAGGCGGAATATTATAATGCATTTGTAAAATGAAACACCGTGATTAGGGCTTTTACATCAAGGAAACGAAAAATATAAAATCAAACGCTAGTGAACGTTTGTAGCTCACACCGTAGTTCACATCATGCCAATTTCTATGATAAAAGCTTAATTGGATACAGAGTTACATCGGAAACCGATCACAGCGTCTCACGCTTATTTATAAAGCAGCAAAATTGACGATGAACGCTTGACCACCTTAAGTGCAGAAGCGAGTTGGATGGTGAATACAACAACAGACAAGGGAGTTATTGGTCTAAAGTGTTCATTTATATGACACATATTCCCGGGATTAGATGAATATTTTACACAGAGAAATCAGGGGGAAAATTCAAATGCTGTTCTGCCAAATATAGGTCTGTATATCGCACCACTCCCCTTTAAACAACACAGTATCAATGAGAATTCCCCACAAGTCCATTAATTCAGACGTAAAAGCTTTTATTAGATCTATTATTGAACAATGCAGCATTAATGTTGTTACACATACCATGCCGTGCATGGAGAACGTTTATCAATATGATGTTCATAAATGGTGATTTCAATTACCATATCAACATGTGCTGCGGTCGGATATAGGGGAGACCGGGGCTAGTTGGACCCCGGGGTAAGATGACCCCCATCAATTTATGACAAAGTAACTATGGGGTAAAAAAATTGGTCACATCATTTTGTAAAGTGACCGTATCCAATAGTGCTAAGAAGGCGTCGGCTGTGAGTCAAAATGAAATAATTTAGCATCTTAAAGTAACTTTATTAAATAGACTTGATGGGGGCCATCTTACCCCGGGGTCCAACTAGCCCCGGTCTCCCCTACTAGAAGGGTAAGGAGATGGTAGCAACTTCAGTTATTTTATTCTTCGTTAAATTACAGATAACACTGACAACACTGGGTAATCAACACAAAGCTTCTTCAAGTACAACGCTGAAGTTTGAATCGTCGTGATTAGCAATGATATTTTCATAAAGTGAAATACAGCTATACATGTAATTGTGTGGATTTCAGAGCATAATTTTGGATTCCATCCAAGACACCATTAGTCTACGTATATAGATTGACCCAACTCTTGTTTCTAACCTACTCGTACAATCGCCCGTTTTTCTGTATTCTTCGCCTGGAGAAAGAGTGTCAGTCAGTTAAGCTCATTGCACTCAGCGAGAGTCCCCGTAGAGTTAGGTCGATCCACGTAGCCGATGTCGTCTAAGACTGCATTCCCACAGATTTTTAGATCGACCTATCCCTGTGGGGAGTCTCACTAGATTGGTGTCAGCTTAACCGGCTTAAATATCTGTCCCGCCTACTAGAAGCTGTAAGGGGGTAATTAACTATAGTGCGCGCTCGGCTGACAGCAATTTAGCGTGAACCCCCAGGGAGTTAGGTTGATCCAGATGGATCGATCTAAATCTGTGGGAATGCAGTCTAAGAGAATGGGGCCTTAGTCTACGGGTACTTTGACCCAAGATAAAACAGAAATGGTCTAGTGTTATTTAATGAAATCAGCCAATGTTTTAGAGCAACAGGGACTTTATTTCAGTGGAGTAGGTCTGGTATGGCTTAATCTTAAACTGGTGTAGACCAAGTAATAGTAAAAGTTCGAATGTTTAGACCATCTTTGGAGTGAGAGGATTTTGGTGAAATTGGGGTAAAATTGACATTTAAGTTTATATAAAAAACATGATTTAAATAATATAATTGCAAAATCAACGGCTTCAGGACGGGGACACAAGATCACAAGTAGTCAAAATCAATCATTTGAACACTGCCTTGAATGTTTGAATGTCAAGTCATAAGTAATTGTCTTGAGCCGACTAATTTCACCGGCAGGAAGTGACGTCATTACACATCTCTTCTTATTTTCATGGTACCGGCCTGCAGTCCCACGTAATTGTTGCCATAGAAACCTCTCCAATAGAAGTTTCCATCTACGGCATCAACACCTGGAGGCAAATATTTCAAAGATAATAACGTGCAAATCAAAGATACTTAAAAGTGAATTAAACGCAATGTTTTTGTATTATCATTATAAAAGACGAGTTGGATATGAAAATATAATAGACAGCTGTCATTTGAATGGATAACAACTCTTCAATTTGGCAGGAAAAGCGCCATTAAACGGATTTTTCGGGGTAAAAGACAATTTCACAATGGTTAAAGATTCCGTTTTTACAATTAAAGTTAGTAGATGTGTTTTTTTTTTAATTTGAAAAAGGTATGTTTCTGTAATAATGTCTTTTGATATCTTTACAGAAGGTAGGGGAGCCATCTATGAAGGTCCACGTGGTCCGATGGCGAGCTCAGATTTCAGAATGATTGCGATAACCGCCGTATTTCTAAGTGTTGTTTACACTGCATTTAATGTAGAATTCTGAATTTCATATGAGGAGTTGTTATCCGTTTAATAAATCTAGTAAATGCAGTGAACTATTTATATTGACACTGCCTCTGAATTAATCAATAAAATATGAAACAAAGGCTAGGAGAAAAATCAAAACACCATTCTCATATCCTGTAGTTTTTTTCATACAGTATATCACCACAGCATGGCACCTGATCATGTAGATTTACTTGTTCAGCATATTTAAGGATATTCAATCTGCCTCATTCTACAAATGAACTGGTACGCTGTCTGCCACATTATTCTTAAACAGGTCAGACGGGTAGATGCAATGGATACGAGTAACACAAAAGTTTTTAAAAAATGCACATTGCAGCCATCACAGTCTCCGTTTAGAATCTCAACTACCACAATCACTATATAAATAACGCAATCGCACATGTTCAACGGGAATCTCAACCGCCGCAATACACATTCCTTCGCTCACCTATATTAAATGGACCAAACATGTGCGCCCCGCCACATCCATTCCACCACCAACCTCCCTGTCGCTGGGTGGCACAGTTGCCCCCTAAAAAAGATAAAATGGTCGATACAATGATAAGCTACATGGAAGGGCATCATACATGTCAACTCTCCCGGATAATCTGGTAGTCTTCTGGGTACAGAACGAACCTCGTACGGGTAACCGAATCTCCCGGATAAAAGCGATTTGACAATTTATACCACTCTCAGCTAACGTCCTGTTGATATTTTATATGTAAAACTATTGAAAATCGATTTTTTTCAAAATGATTTTTCTTTTAAAAACGTCATAATTCTCTTCTAATTGTTTTTTTTTTTTTTTTGGGGGGGGGGGGGAGGGGGGAGGGGGGGGAGTGTTCGCTCCCCCAGCGAACAGCGGCAGCGGCCCCCCCTTCCCCCAATATATGTATAATTATACAAATATACAAAAATATAATAAACAATGTAATGTTCTTAGTTACAAATGAAGACGGTTATGTCACCGGTAGACGATATCAATCAGGACGTTGCGCTGTTCAAGGCAAGCAAACATTACGCAAAGTCATAGCCTCATGTTTCCATGGGAAGTTGAAAACATGCTCTGATTCTTTACCTGAAGTTGTCGATTCCATCAACTAATGGATTGCTATTTCTACATTATGACCTTCATTTCTTCGTTTATCACAACAGATAAAGGGCATAATTAATTAAAGTCATTGATTGGTAAAACAACACAAATACTTGACGTTTGGACTTCGTGTTGGTCGATCGGCCTGACAAATAACTGAAAACCCATAGTCAATAACCAGAACAATTCACGTGTTATTCATGATATGGATTATATAGATATATATATAGATCCAGGACACTTGCACTGTTTGATATTGAACATATAATGAATAAGTAAAAACTCACAAAAACAATGGCCTGGGTTGACTGCTAGCTTTATGAACACGTATTCATTGAATCAGAAAATATTTTTTAGAAATCATTTTCTGACGGTAAAAATTAATGTCCAAAAATAATTTTACAGTCATTGGGACAAACAAATATTAAAAATATAGTGGTTTATAAAATCGGAAGAAATATCTTAAATTTTGATCCCGAAGAAAAACAAAAATTTGCTGTTTAAATAAACGATTAAGGGTATTGTAACCCTTTGTTATCATCCGGATACCAAACTTGCAATTATGACGTCACCCATAAGATGACATGTGTGTAAATGTTAATTAATTTAGTCACTGAACACTGAAGATTTACCTACTACCCGAAATAATGTATGTAAGGCAGTAAATAAGAAGTTTTGGGCAAATGGTGACATATCCTTAAACAGGGGCGGATCCAGAATTATTTGAAGGGGGGGTCCGTGGATGCGAAGCCGCCCCTCCCAGTCAAAATTCTAATTTCAAGAGGGGACCATTGGTTTGATTTTTTTTCAGAAATCGAAGGGGGGGGGGTGTCAGGATCCCCTCGACACCCCCTCTAATTCCGCCATTGTTAAAGGACGGGTGCCTACCCCAATTGTCGTTATCACTGTCAGAGGTGGTCCAGCCCATGCCATTGGCCTCGTTCACCAGCTCGTCTTGGACGGTAGACGTGGCCTGATATCCCGAGATGGTCAGCAAGTAATTGGTGTTCTCTGTTAATAGATAAATA
The DNA here is from genome assembly GCF_051362555.1 of Lingula anatina. NCBI lineage: Eukaryota > Metazoa > Brachiopoda > Lingulata > Lingulida > Lingulidae > Lingula > Lingula anatina. The sequence continues at coordinate 11,925,407 of NC_141771.1, read as the reverse complement.
AATAAATAAATAAATAAATAAATAAATGTGAGTGTCCCTCTCACCCCCTACACTTTTCAAGCAATCTAATTTACCAATCTTCATATATGGAACATTAAACTCGCATATCATATCGCAGTATATAGTTTGTGATTAATATAAACTTTCAACCTTCAACTTTCAACCCCCTCCCCTTTAATCTTATTTACTCATCTTTTTACAGGGAACATTACACTAACATATCATATAGTAGTACATAGTTTATGATATAGGTTTATTGTCTATTTTATGGAAGTAACGTCTTACCTGCGCCCACGGCAAATGAGCTGTACTCCGCATACTTGAACGCGTTGTTGTTTCCCCACAAATCCACCTTAAGTGTAGTAGTGGCAAGCTGCGTGAGGCCGTGCAGCGTCTCCAAGCCGATGAAGTACTCACCGCTCGCGTCGCCGAAACCCGCTTTGTAGCCTAGACAACGGAACACAGAATATTGATGCTCTCTCTCTCTCTCTCTCTCTCTCTCTCTCACACACACACGCCCACACACAGACACACATATGAAAAACAAAGCAGACTCACCATATACAAAGGCCTATACAAAGAAACAGATGATTTATACATGCATATTTAAATGTGTGTGTGTGTGTGTGTGTGTGTGAGAGAGAGAGAGAGAGAGAGAGAGAGAGAGTTAGAGAGTGAAAAAGGGAAGGAAACTGTAAAGGTGACACAGCACGTTTGCACTCACCCGCCCAGTTGTGTGAGTGAAAATTCACAGAGTCATCGTAACGTTTAAAGAACACCGTCCAGCCTCCCGGGGAGTCTGTCATATCACACCAAACCTTCACCACAGGCTGCGAGGGGTCCGGGCGGATCAAGTATTGCCCGTCCGTGGTGAAACCGCGGGAGTACAACTCACTACAGTCTGAAATGGATTATATTGATAATAAGGTTAAAAGATTACACTCCATCAATGCTGTACGTCGGGTGTATGTTGTGTATGCTGTATGTTGTTAGTCGGGTGAGACAGGGGTGGGGGGTGGGGTATTGTCTGAAATTTTGGTTCAAAGGTCTTGAAAGAACTCTCCACTTTAGGTGTCTTCAATTTTTTGCATTTCCACAAGTGTACAAATTGTAGGCTTTTCCCAGACCTCTCCTCCACTCTTTAAGAGAGTACAAGGTGATATGCTAAAAACGATGACCTCTGACAGCAATTTGGATCATTATTTTTACTATTTTTCTAAAGGTTACGGAGGGCATTGACCCCCCCTCAGCGTGAGCTTTGTAAACTTGTGAAAACGATGATAAAATAGATGACCCCTTACCAACCTTATTATCAAACTGATACTTAATCTCAAATTTCAGTTGTAATCGTGACAAATCAGGATTCTTCTTCGTGCTGAAGAGTCCAAATTGTAATTTTCTTACTTAAAATTCCCGACAACAGGGGTGAATTGTAAATACAAACGCAGTTGAACAGTGATACTTTTCACGGACTAATTTTTTTTGGGGGTCAACAACATCAGATTAGGCCAATTTCAAACGAAATATCTTTGGTGGCCCTTCTGCCGGCCATGTCCAGTAATCATTTTTTGCCTCACCCACTAAAAATAAAAATTGGACGCAGGTTTTAACGAGCACTTGTCTTGACTTACCTAAAGCATAGGACCATTTTGTCAAGGCATCACCCTGGAAAATATTAAACATCGTTTTATGTTTGATGAAAAAGGTATTTGATGCTGTTACATCATAAAATTTAAAATGGTGTTTTGCAAAGTCTGACCAACCCAAAAGAGACTGCCACGGAGAAGTTATTTGTTTCAAACGATTCAATACATTTTAAAAAGTACATAAATACATGTACCTATATGTATACCTATACGTATACTTTGTTTCAACTTGACACATAGAATTATTTGGATGACTGTACCATACAGGTTTTTGTATATAAAGATACATGTATGTATATAGATATATACGTTTGTGTTTCTCTCTCTCTCTCTCTCTCTCTCTCTCTCTCTCACCACATCAGTGAAATTTTCTGCCACAGTCCAGTTTGCCGCCACCTCTCCCACTGTTCCAACCACTCGGGTGTTACTGTAGGTAATACACTGACGAACTCCCTGGCCGCTGGCGATCGCCGAAACCGAACACAGTTCATGGTTTTCAGAACATTGCCGGGTACAGTCAGTCAAACTGGATGCCTCGGAGTCCTTCAGAACAGACAGAGAGGTCCCGCTGGCTAATCCTGTTGCCGAGAAGAGAAAGCGGTTGCTTTTTGCGCTCGAATCGCCAGTTGAGACGACTCGATGAAGCGACAAACCGATGAAGCACACGAGGACGATGACTCGCGCATTCATTGTGCTTAGTTTTACAACAAATATTGGGCGCTGATATCTTGAATTTTTAAAGGTTTAAAATTGAGCACTGTCCAGCAAACATCCAAACGTTCACTCCTCAAGGACCTCACAGGGGAATAAAGCAACGATCGATATCTAACTGCAAATACACTTCGATCTCATTCGAACGCTCCTTAACGTTTTGTTGACATTAATGGAATGAACAGTAAAAAGACGCAATTAATATTCAGATATTACCCAACGCGAACCTAGCGTTCGATATAGAAAAATTGATCAACGCCTTACAATTTGGGGGGCATTTACCTTTAAGACAGACTGACCTCCCTTGGTAAAGTCTTAATGGTCTACCCACAAAGTTTACATGTATCTCGCAATATACAGTATATGCAAGCGAGGTAAATCCACTGAATTACTAGTAATTCCGTTTAAAATAAGGGCGTTGACATGAGTCTTTATAAGAAGGTGGAAAATGCAATTTTAAGGCGATGAGGAGTACATTTTTCTGCAAAACGCGTTTAGGGTCACGTCAGTTGGACGTCAGGCCTTATAAACGGATAAGGCGTTTACTAAGTGCGCATTCTCAACGAATTAAGCCAGGCTTTACAAAGCCGGTGACCTAAAAATGGCGGAGGTACATGAAAGAAAAACCGCCTAATCTTTTAATAGTCTCTCCGCCTCCCCACTTGTCGTCCCTGCGGGGTACAGTAATTAAATCTCGGCTCCGTTCGCCATGCGGAAGCTACCTGAGAAATATTAAGTGCGCATGCTCATCAGTTAAACTCGTGGTGAAGAAAGCATGGCGGCTGAAGGCGATCGAAGGAAAAAAGCTCTTCTGTTCTATTATCTTTGAAAACAGAGACGAAAAAGGAATAATTTGGCCCGTAGAGCAGCAATGAATCGACTATCTACGGAGATAATATCACCAGAGATATTCACGGAAATATTAATGTTCGGAGCCGAGATTTAATTACTGTACCCCGCAGGGACGACGTGTGGGGAGGCGTGTGAGAGGCGGAGAGACTATTAAAAGATTAGGCGGTTTTTCTTTCATGTACGTCCGCCATTTTTAGGTCACCGGCTTTGTAAAGCCTGGCTTAATTCGTTGAGAATGCGCTCTTAGTAACACTACCGCAGATATTTTAGCACCAACACCCATATTAAACAGCACTACCAGAGCGGATGAATGCTAGTTATCGCTTTGTTGGTGCTAAATAATTGAACGGTGTGTTGGTTAATCCGTGGGTTTGGTAGTTAATATGGGCGTTAGTGTTAAATATCTGCGTGTAGTGTTAGTAAACGCCTAATCTATTTATAAGGCCTGGACGTACTGTAAACAAACTTAGATTCTTCGAGCGTTCGAAATACTGTCTTGTAATCAAAAAGATTAAAAGGGTCTATTGACTTGTTTAAGCAAAGGGTAATTTATCCATTTCCACGGGTTCGAACTCACAGCTTTCCGTATGAACAGTATGTACCGGTGCGAGAAAGTAGGGTTGACGACGACCGCTAGTTTTTACTTGCATAGTTACCAGGTCTTGGGGGTAAAGGGTTGAAATATATTTTCTCTTTTTCCTGGATAGAATGAGGTTATACCGTTGTACGAAGCAACAAAAAGTTTTACGAATATACTAAGATAAGAAATATATATGACAAGGCAGATAATAAACACAGATATATTGTAATGGTCAATACCTCCTGGGCCAGCGCGAAGTCACGGGTTAGAAGCATGAGGGTTAGATCTTTATAAAGAAGGCCCTAAACAAAGTTTTTCACCTACGCTTATTTGATCTGTTAGTTCACGGTCATTTTTGATCTGTTAGTCCACGGATGAACTTGTTCTGAATGCGCCCTAATTGGCTAATTAGGTTAGTCCAATGATGAACTTGTTCTGAATGCGCCCTAATTGGCTAATTAGGTTAGTCCAATGATGAACTTGTTCTGAATGCGCCCTAATTGGCTAATTAGGTTAGTCCAATGATGAACTTGTTCTGAATGCGTCCTAATTGGCTAATTAGGTTAGTCCAATGATGAACTTGTTCTGAATGCGTCCTAATTGGCTAATTAGGTTAGTCCAATGATGAACTTGTTCTGAATGCGTCCTAATTGGCTAATTAGGTTAGTCCAATGATGAACTTGTTCTGATTGCGTCCTAATTGGCTAATTAGGTTATACACGTACATCAGGAGGACTGACCAGACTCAATTTTCAGAGATCAATCAAAACTTTGATAACTAAGAAGAAAATAATTTTTATCTTTTAAAGTATTTGACCTGATGCAGTGCATTCTCCGCTGACATGACTATTTCAGTTGTGAATACAACGACCTTGAACTTGAGAATTTGATCTTGTTTCACCGTCATAAAGACCCATATCGAAACTTTATCCATGCAAAGTGCTTATAAATGAGAAGTTAATATGTATTTACATTGTTTAATTAAAATTAACATTTTTCTAACCTGTGTATATTGTTAATGTGCCACTCGACGCTCCGTGATAAAAATTATAATTTTTTTACCGAGGCCGTTTCCGACCGCGCACCAAAGATTCATTATTCAGAACCCATTCCCTTGGGCCGCCGGGCCCTTTTAGACGGCCATAAAAGTCATTGGAATTTGTGAACAATTTAGACTATTTGTCATACAGTAAGGACATACTATGCATAATTCTAATACTTGGATTATCGAGCGGGAAGATGTGATGTCCAGTTAAAAAAAAAAAAAAAAAAAAAAAAAAAAAACCAACAGCACACCACTATGAAGACAGCGGGGTGAATTATTAATCTCCAGAGAATCGAAATAAAATCGCGTTTTGACAACATTACCTTATTGCCCGCCACAAATTTTATCTTCTTCATTCACGCAAACCACTGTACCTGGACTGGTTTACAAGAACCTTGACCATTTCAATGCCAGTGATCCCTGTAGGAATTACCATATTGCTCCATATTGAATTTGGATATCTTTTACAAGCAACGACAAAATAGCTGATTTGAACATTTTATGTTTTAGACACATGTATAATCAGTTGTGTCGGTTGGTTATCAGTTGTGAAGTGTGATTTATAAATTATTATGCTACCTCTTCATTGTGCGGCTGTCATGAGCTAGGATCCTATCTTGGACCCTAGTCATAAGTTTAAAAAAACGCTGTCCAAGATGCTTTTGCACCGGAAATTCACTTATATTGATAGCAGTAGCACACTAAAATACCCTCCGCGCATTTGTAGCAATTTTACTTTAGTGCCTGTTTAATTGCATCTATCAAATCTGTCTAGTAATTAAACACAAGTCATCCGTCTATACGCCGTATACACCATATTCATCTTCAGGCTACCCGAATCTTTAATATAACTAATTCATTAACTAATTTATTATTTATTATTATTATTATTATTACCAAATTTGCAACCCGAGGGTTGGATAATTACAATCATTGCATCACAGTCGGATAAAACCATTAGTAAGTAAGAACAAAGGGATATTAAAAGACATATGTAAGCAAATTTAAAACAAAATATCTAAAATGCAAGGTTAAAAAAAAGAATAAAGGTCTATCAGTTAATTCTGAAACTTGTATATGGCACTTGTTAAAAAGTCACTCATTGATCGTTTGGTTTATTTTTGGTCTTTTAAAAGTTTCCTGTTCCCTCAATGATTAATTTAGCATTGTGTTTTGGTTGCAAGAGATAATACAGTCTATGATCCGGTTCATTTGATATACTAATAAACAATTTTTTGCATGCATTGATCCGTCTTTCACTCAGTAGTTCAAGTTTACTATGTTCACAAGCAGCGTCATATTCAAGTTCAGGATAAATTATCTTAAGAGCTCTTTCTTGAGACTTTTCTACTAAGGCATTCAATTCATTTGTTAATCCAAAGTGCCAGACAGGGGCAGCATATTCCAAAACTGGCCTTATGACCGTCTGGTAATAAGTTACTAGGTCATCAGTTGTAAGGCCTGCACGCTTAAGGTGCTGAAGGAATATAATCATAAGTTAACAATGTAAACCTAAAATTCTGCAGTTTACAAATGTAATTAGATGGATTCGATTTCGACTGACAAAAGGCGTCCGACATCTGGTCATGACGCAGGCGGACATTTCCTGTTTCCTGCGACATGTATGTGAATTAAGTCCAAAGGTGACATGCGTGACCTCTGCGTCTTTTAACTGGTCGAATCGATAAACGAAAATATGAATAAACTTTTCCCCAGATAAATCCAACGGTAAGGTATCTTTACTATAGAATTGTGCTGAGATCACTGCCACGCACATAAAAAGGTAACCAATGTTTATAATGTTTCCCATCAAAATGCAGTACACGTGACTCAAAAGCGTTGTCTTTTTTATGTTGACACTTAAGTCCCCTGAGAGTCACCATAGGCAGAAAAATGAACGAAGAAACACATAGATTCCTATAATAATAATAATAATAATAATAATAATAATTAGGTAAAAGAAAAAGCCATTGGACAAGACACCTAGTGAAAGCTTCTTTTAACATGCCACTGTTTAAAAGATATGTCTTTAAGTCAAATTTGTGACTGGAAACGTAACTAACAGCTAGCTATTTTTAAAATAAACATTCTAAACAAAATAGTATGCTCCAATTGATCCATACGTTGAAGTAACGCATAACCAAGTTGACTTCGACACCTTGTAACAAATACATGTTTGTAGAAGTCGGCCCATAAGCTTTATAAGAAAACCATTAACTTTTTATGAGCTAGTGATTGAAAATGCAAGTCTTGGGTCGCTTCCGTAATTAAAATTTAAGTGTCACCCTGGGCAACTAAGACGTCCTTTTCCATTTACATAGAAAGGAAATAGAACGTGTTACAGTGGACAGAAGTATTGCCCTGAGGTAGCAAAGCAATAACGAAGGGCCTACGACGCTGCCAAGGAACCATAAAAAGAGGCAGAGCTCAAAGGTTTGCAATTAAAAATGGGTAGATATCACCTTAATCAGAAGCATATCCATTACCGGGGCCACACCGTTTTATTATACTAGCCCCGAAATTGAAACGTGAAACTGCATAAAAGTGGGATCGTATCACTTCAAAACACTTTGGGTGCAACGCGAAGATCAGAAGGTTCTTTAGTGTCTGGACCTGCAAGACACAGTCGAACGCTCTCGCGGAGGCCGAGAGGGAACTAAAGGATTAAGAGAAAGAAAGAGACAAAAGGCACATTGTTGTGATTAAGGTGTTTTACCTTCGGTTTTTTGAAGTTTCGGTGATATCTGTGAACATGGCTGCTTATCGTAATTCACTTTGGGCTTTACTTAGCGTCGGGTTGTTGCTCGCTGTGAGGGATGTGACGTCACAAGGTAGGTACAGCGCATTTTTCATGGAATGATGAGAAAGAGAGAGATATTTTAATTGAACAGAGATGTGCGAAGTCAACGAAGAAATAAAACCTTTTAAATGTAAAAATATGGGAAGTAGGGTCGAATAAAAAAAATGAAAGTGTTGTAAAACAAAAAATCATTGATACCAAAATTGAAAGGATTAAGTATAATAGTCAAAAAAGAAAAGTTATGCATCATGAACAGTAAAATAAAAAGTTATTCATGAAAAAATTTAAGTACTTGAAGGATGGCATGAAGTGAATACATAAAAAAAGACAAATGAACATGCCGCCGGAATGTCCCCTTACCAAATGGCCGTATGGTTTCCCAACCCTGCCCCATATGGTCGAACAATAGAGGCCATATGATAATTACAGGGTAGGGAATCCCCAAGCAATCCTTATCGGACACCCAAATTAGTCGGTTCAACGAACACGGTCTGCCCCTTCTTAATTGCCTCACGTAAGGTTTCTATTATAGCTGATGCAAAGAGACTGCTATCGACACGAGCAAACAATACCGGGTTATGTATCAACTGCAACAGAAGACTCGAGTAAAGGCAAGTCGAATATTAGAACAAAACTCTGAAGAACAAATCAGGCTTAGTTTTAAAACACGTATAACAATTTTATTTGATGATAGTAAGTCACGATCAACAAAAGCGTAGTTAAAATGGAAAATTATAAATAGCTAATACATCAAATAAATATCAATGTCTCATTACCTTTATTACATGTGTTGCTAGTTTAGTAGCCTGATGCACGACCTTCTCTTCGTCGTATTTCTTTAACACATAGTAAATGGCTTGTCGCGACACTTTATGGTCTTCATTTTCCATTTGTGCGGTTATGTTTTTAATTCGCACCCCTTGTTCTCGGAGGGCGATGAAACGCAGACGCACGTAATCGCTAAGAGGCATCTTGGAATTCTGGAAAATCTGAGTGTCGATTTATACCGTTCACTTGGCAGGTGGCAGGTGACACGATGGCACAGAAATCAGTGACATAAACATGTCATATTATACAAAACATTTATTGGCCATTTAGGAAGACCAGATACACAAACAATCCTGTTGACACGTGTCAGTTGATTTAGAATTATGTGCAATTGATTAGTTTGGATTGAAGAGCGTCATCGCAATGTTAACATTAATTTTAGACGACGCGTGTCACACAGTAGTGATTATGTAATAGTCAGGGCTTAATCACTGTGTTTACCCAGCATGAATAAAGCTAACCTGAACTGATTGTTAATTAATGTGAAATGACACGTGCCAACCAGTGAAGTTAGCCCGAGAGATTGTAATCCAGCTTTATAAATTAATTTCTTTCGATGCTTTTTGTCCTACAGAATCAAGGAATCAGTCTTTCGGCCGGCCACCCGTCGCCTTGTCAAATAAAGAAATATTCGAAATTCGACAACGGGCCAGTTCCCCAGGCAACTTTTGCGTTCAGTTGATGGGAAGGTTGTTTACGATTGATGAACGAATACGAAAGGACAGAAATGTTACGGGTGTAGATGGGAGAGATCCTATATGCAAATATAGACAGAACTATATTAAAGATATGGCTAACAAAATATTTATCACTGAAACAACTGACAAGTCTTTTTGGAAAAAATGCATTTCGTCTATGAACAAAGCTAATAGAAATATAAGGACATACTATAAAAATAAATTTCAATCTTGTTAATAATATATATATAGCAAAGACAGTTTGAAGCCTAATAAATCAGTGTATTACATGTTCAAGTACGAGTAGTGTTTTATTTGAACTTTAATAAATTCATAAATTCATTTATTAAACTCTATGTAAATTCAATCAATTCATAGCTACAATGTACACGAAAATTGCTGTCACCACCGAATCTTTTTGGTAAAGCAAAATCACTGTTGGCAAGTTCTTATACTTAAAATCTCCGTATCAGAGTAGAGTGATCAAAGTAGAGTGAAGCCACCGCGCATTAAAGGTCAATTAACGCTTGGACGAACACTTAATTGCGACCACGCTCACCTTCGATCTTTATCTCAGCGAGCTAGGGTTAGGCTCTTTTGTTAGCAGAAAGTTTGTCACGATAATTGCACGACGGGCAGGGTATGGAACTATTGTTAACAGAAACCAAACAGCGTATGGATGACAATGTTATTTCCATAGTTACCGAGCCAGGCCGTCCGTACAACCCGCAGCGACCCGGAGGGTAAGTAAGGGGACATTCCGGCGGCACTGTATATAGGAAAGTAAATCGATTCGAAGAAATATGTGTTTCTATCAGTAAATAAAACAGTAAAATTACTAAATAAACCGTCTTTAATCGCTTTTTAAAAATCACAAACAGGTACTGCGGTGGTCTCTACAAACAACGGTATGCAAATATTGGGAGGAACTGAACAACCGGGAGTGACGACTCAGGCGATGTGCACCATGAACTGTGGCGGGAATGGTAACTGTTTTGCCATTGACTTCGACACTGCGTAAGTAAAGTTATAACTTAGTGAAGTATTGTCTTATTGATGATTATAGTGTGGTTTGGAACAATCGATTCCATTAACACTGCGATGTTGCCGTGATTTGTTGATCTGCATGTATAAAGACTGCAGACATAATTTTTTATGGTTGATGTGCCCGTGTAGCACAACGGCGTGGGTTCATATCATAATGCGAGTATCTGTTTGACAAAGAGAACAGTTTTTTCAGCAACATTCTGATACTCACTTAATGTTGTGTTCAATTTGCACCACGATGGGTCAACAAATTCCTTGAATTGTCAAATTGCAAGATCAAGTATATAAATACAGATGTGCTATTCTTTCACCACGTACCCAGCCTCAAGGTATATTTTCAGGCCCGTAGCCGGAGGGAGGGGGGGGGTTCGAAAGAACCGCCCTTTTCGTCAGGAAAAGATCTAATCTGGGTAAATTTTGATCTGTGTGCACTAAGGATTCATTGTAAAAGGTCCACTTTTTCGGAAAAAGAACCCCCCTTTTGAAATTGCAATTGTTGGCTACGGGCCTGATTTTTCTACTTTCAATCGGCAAACCAATTATACCATTTGTCAAATTAGATTATTAGAACAAATAAAGCATTCAATACCTAGGCGGCCGTGGAAAATGCCGTTGTTTGAATCAGTGTTAGGCCGTTGTCTGTTTTGTGGAAACACATCTATTCTTAATCCACCATTTTCTTGTAGAATTGGGGTGGAGTGGGGAAGGGGAGGCGGGTTCCGATTCTTTACCCTTATTTCACCTTTGGCTTGTTTATTCATTCCTCCAATGCATACCGGAAAACAAGACGTATTAATCATATTGTCACCCTTATTTACTGCCTTACATACATTCTTTTGGGTAATAGATAAATCTCCAGTGTTCAGTGACTAAATTAATTAACATTTACACATATTTCATCTTCGTTTCAACGCCTGTTTAATGACACCTTTTACTACCCCAAAACCCTGTCAGCGATTTTTCTTAAAAGTCTTAGTTCAGATTTTATCGTTGATAAAGCAGAATAATGCCTTTGTTTAGCGAAAATCTGTAATTAGGGGCTCATAACTCCATAATAAAAAAATTTAAGCCAAACTGATGGCACGGGATAGTAGCCCATACAACTCTGCTACATTTCGTGATAAAATCTTGTTTAGGGATGCAATTACGCCCCATACCGATTGCTATCTCACCTCAAAATAGAAAGATGTTAAATTGACGATTAAAGCTTTCAATTCCCCACGCTTATACACTGCAATGAGAAATTTAAACGACGATATTTTATATTTTAGAGGGTTTTTTATTGTTTTAAATCAGCACAAAGATGGATGCATTATTCAATAATCAGATGCAGGAAAAACCTATTTTCGGCATCTGGGTGATGATAAAGGGTTAAAATACCCCTTAGGCATTATTTTCGAGCACGGGTCTGTCTCGTCGCTTCTTCATTCATTTCTCATAGATATTATATTTAATCTTATATCCTTTCAGAACGACTACCTGTTACTTCCATACGGCAGCAACTGCGTGTGGCATGCTCGTTGCGAACGCTAATGTCAACCATGTCAAGCTGACCACATGTCCAGGTACGTAAGGATAGCGTTAAGAGGGTTGACTATTTATGCGGAAATAAACACGTGCTTGATAGCACGTGGTTTCATGGATGTGATTCATATCCGGAAAAGCCTATAGAACCTTTTTCATGATCTAAATCCACCTATCTTTTAATACATAATTTATTCAAATAACATAATTCTAGTTATGTCTGTAGGTAGCATAATGTAGGGGATAAGTGTTAGGCTCCTTAGGGAACATTTAGGTAGGTTGTACATGACCTAGTTTATTTAATTGGCTTGTTTTAGTTTTTTAATTACGTAGTTAACTTCCGTGTGCGCTCGGCATAAATACCCCCTGGCTGCAAGAGGAAGCACGTTAGACAATTAAGCTGATTCCACTGATTGCACCTAGCAAAAATCCCCCTCAGAGTTGGAGGGACCCAACTAATACGATATGTCTATCTGAATGGGGTCTTAGGTGCTGGGAATTCTATTCTTCTCGCCCAATCATCGCATAAGCAATTTTATTACAAGTAATGAATTCCGTAGTGAGGTTGTGAAATGGCTTCCAGCTCACTTATGTGTCAGTCTTATACTTTGAAGAAAAATTGAAGCCTCTATGTGTAAATGAGAATGATATAAATAGGCGATGGACGTAAAAGATAACTATTACTAGTTTATATTATTTAATTTTCTTAGCCTAAGAAAATAGTTGATCGAATGTTTTTTTTTTCGTTTAAGTTCCAGGAACTGGAACTGGCGGAACTGTTCTGACAGCCGCTTTGCAAGGTAAGACAAACTATGCTACTGTTATTAAGCTGCATTAGTAAATCCTATTAATATCGGATTAAAATATAACATTTATCGTGAGATATTTCATTAACTTGTATTGTATTTTGAAATACCGGTTTTTCCTTTTAATTTGACAGATAAGACTACGCGTTAATGTATGTGTGTATGTCTATAATTAGGCCTTGCAATAAATCTTTCAGAAGAAATATAACATTTACCATCATATATCATTATCACATATCGCCCTTTGATTTGTACGAGTTCATTAAGACCAATGCTATATTTTTATGTTACCGTTGTAATATTCTATGGGCCATGCTAAGGTTATTCGACCTACTTCATAATTCGAATTTGACATCATATTATTGTAGCCTGCCATTACGATCATCGCCTTGTTATAAAGATTAGGCACTTATTTCTATTTTTTACTTATATTACATTTCAGCCATCCTCAGCCAATTGTTGCAGGCTGCTATTGCTATGCGTATGTATCACTACTCTCTCTCTCTCTCACACACACACACACAAACACAGAAGAATACACTGAATTGTCTCCCCTTTGCACAGGGGTTTTTATCTATCTTTTGCTTCTATTTTCCGGAAAACAATATTGCGTTTTTATGCCTTGATACTTTAAACTGGTTATTTAGTATTTGTTCTTGCATTCGAATGTCTGTTATCGGCGTACACTGAGGAACCGTTGTCAGGTGGTTTTGTTCACAAAAACTGACCCCGACTCTTCTGCTAAACCTTAATCATGTGGACCCTCCGTGATATATGTACGAGAGATTACCCTGTGATATAGCTTGATATGGGGTAGGTTTCCCGTTGATATTGTACAGGTGAGCCTCGTCCTAGATTTCGACCCACCCTCGTTACTCTAACCGTGACCTGTGTGAATCTAATGAAGCTCGAACTCGGTACTCGGTCTCTTTTCACCGGGCTCCTATTCCTGTGACGACCTTTCCGATCACACCTCTTTCACAAAATGCATTGAGAAAATCGAGAGTTGATTTAAAGGCCAAAAAATTGAATCAGTACAGTATATGTACAACAGAATGTTCAAATGAGAACCAAGACTCCATTTTACAATTTTGGATTATGAACATTTTTTAGTCTTATATTTCTTTGGTTTTTATGTCAAATATAATTACTTTTTATTAATTTATTTTCAGCCAACAATCCCATAATAGCGCCTCTCAGTAAGTTGTCCACGTTTTTAAAAATATTATTAGTAAATTCATCAGTTAATACGTTTTTAGAATGGCAAGAAATTTTGTCAGATTCCGTTTCTGTAGTCTTTAGTATTTTGTTTGTATTCAATTATTGGGAATTATTAAAGTACAAGCATATCTCAGCTGAAAGTTTGTTTCAACCCCTTGATTCTTGTGACAAACATTTATAACATATGAAATATTGATGTGGGTATGCTCGCATCAGGGAAAGTGGTGCCCTCCCTTGCTATTCAACATTCGTAATGTACATGTAAGTCATTTAAAGGATTATTACAGCTAGGTCGGTTTCAGTCATTTTTGTGGTTGCCTGATCTGATTTCAAGTGAGTTTTTCCCCTTTATTTCAGTCAACTTGGTGCAAGCGTTGCGTAAGTAGAAACAACGTACAAACCAAGATTATGTTTATTAATGTTAGATAGTGTAATTTATTCTGTTCATGTCTTTTATGTGATAAAATGTATTTTTAATCAAAATTTTCGCTGATATTTCTGTCTCCATTATTCCCGTTTTACGTCCTTCTGGTCGTTTTGATTGTTTTTGAAAATTATCGTTTTATCGCACAATTCAACCGCTTTCATTTGCATTGAGACAGATGAAATATAGGTAGGGCCTACGATCTGCCGAAAAAAATACGTGTTCAATTTGTAACCATAAAACTTTCTTTTCCAGTCACTGGCGGTAACGTAATTGCTCCACGTAAGTAATGATTCAATCAACTTATTATGTTGTATTCAGTCTCACGGGCGCACTGCTCAAGTACTCATCGAAATACTAACTTTTTGAATAGAAAGTTTCTTTAATTTGCACTTTCCTAGTCCAGTTATATTGTTGAGTATCTGTTTTATCATCCAATATATAGAAGGAAGGTTAAAAAACTGAGAGTTTTATTTTTTTTTTGTTGTGGACATCAGTGTCATACCAGCTGGCATAAAATTGTAGATTAAATGTTGAATCAGTGCCCAATTTATCAGACATGGGGAAACTGCCTGTCCGACATTTCATGGCTGTTTGAAATGCCAGAGGACCAGAAAAAAATAGATATCGCTGGTCTTTTGGACCAGCAAGGTTTAGGTGAAATACAATACATAAAAATGAATCACATGTAAACATAGACTAAGGGAACCCTCCAGACCTTCATTATCTCCAAAAGTTTTTCCTTATCTCTACCAGGGCCACAGATAGATTTTGCGCTAGATATTCACACATATGTCTCTAGTTAACTTGTGGACATTTCTCCATTCTTAAAGAGAAAAGTGGACATCATTAATCTGAGGTCTTGGAAGAGGGTATGTTTTTTCCCATGTCTGAATTTATGCTCATTTACGACAGAGGAAACATCTTTTTGGAGCACGTAAAGCAAAATTTTGCCATTCTGCTGGTTTGATGCAAGGTTATGGAATTTAACTCCAGCTTTTGATTATATGTCGGTACTTCAACTTAGTCCCTCTTCAACATTAAATCAACAAAATCTTTTTAATATAAGCTGATCGTGAAATCAGTGTTGGCGCTTTGTGATCTACGTCAGATTTTAGCAAATTAATATGCAACGTTTGGTCAACGTTTTTTGCAACGTTATTGGACAACGCACATTATAATTCCACGTGCAACCATTGTTATTCTTATTTCAATTTTTATTTTCTATTTACAGTAACTGCATTGTCGCAGGCAATAAGTAAGTATCACAATTTCATTAAAATCTGGTAAAACATTAAACAAAAAATAATGATTTCAATATTGTATTTTCTTTAAAAATTAACTTACTCAATAAAGAGGGGTAAATGCTCCAATTTCACGAGACGTTTGTATAACGCATAATTTTAATGCTTTCTGCCTTTCGTTACCTTTTAGTTAACCTCAATATGACGCAACCAGGTAAGTTGAAATAAAAGAACCGATAGCATCGAGTAAGTATTATTGTAAAATGATCGTAGATGTACACTGTAATATACCTCATCTAGTACTTAACGAATTTGAAGTGGGTGTAACATGAAATTGAAAAAAAAAAAGATAAAAAAAAGAAAAAGTGCATTTTGAAACATATTAGTGATGTTGTATTATTTATGATAAATCCAGCGCTTCCCGTCATCCCTGGTCTCCCCGGCTTCCCTGGCATCCCTGGCTTCCCTGGTGAGTGCAAGGCAAATGCAAAAAAACTTGTAAAAACGTTTTTGGTACACAATTTTCGAGTATTTGTAATATTAATATTCTTACTCCTAAAAGTATTTTGAAGTATCTTTTTAACGGTCATTTGTAGAATCTGCGTTATTACTGTATTTCAAGCAGTTGTTTAGTTGCCACATTCGGGCTCTCCGTTTAACTGAGAATACACTTGAATTGAATTAAGTTATCTAAAATGTTCTTTTTTCTTAAAAGTCCTGCCACCAGTACCTTTTCCTGTTCCACCTGGAGGTAAGTTTATTTTTGCAATTTTGGTATGTAGGCTATGTATGTATGTAGGCTATGTATGTAGGCTATGTATGTATGTATGTATGTATGTTTGTATGTATGTATTTATGTATGTATGTATGTAGGCTATGTATGTATGTATGTATGTATGTTTGTATGTATGTATTTATGTATGTATGTATGTAGGCTATGTGTGTGTGTATGTATATACACTCTTGTTCCAGGTTGTCCCACCGTTAGTCCTATGTACTTTTGTTTACAAATGATTGCATGACAGCTCTTAACCGTTTCGAATAGCGTTTTACTATTCCAAGTACCAAATTTAACATGACTTAACGGTTAACAAAAGCTAAAATACCGGTGCAAATAACTATATTCTATACATATCCAGAACTTGCATCCCCTCAAGTGTAAAAAGACGCCACGGAATGTCATCAAATCTTTACACAACAATCATCAGAAGGTATTCTATATAATCCACGTGTCTATTAGCCTGTTTTACGGAGTACTGCACTTACATGTGTATCCCCTGTAGACGGCGCCACATGCCTCCAGCAATGGCTACGGGTCTGTTTTGTGGGATATTGCCCCATTTCTCCTGAAGAGAAGTTGTTTCAGATAATAAGGGGAATGGTTCTTTGCATCGCACAATCCAAATCATCGCTCAGGTACTGACCCAGCAAACACATAGGGTTTTATAACGTTACCATAATGTTGGCGTTACATTTTTCGGTCATGTAAAAGGTTATAGAAGTGTATATATTGATGCACCTTGAAAGATCTACACTATAGTTGTTATATACAATCCGAGCTTTCGGCCCCTGGGTAATCCCCGAAGAAGGCCCAGGGGCCGAAAGCTCGGATTGTATTTAACAACTATAATGTAGATCTTTCAAGGTGCATCAATATATACACTTCTATTTTTATCAAGATCTATATGGTGAACCAACATGAATCCTCAAAGCGTAAAACGTTATAGTAACCTTATAATAATGTTCTGTGTTTGCTGGGCAATGGGGTTTGCATTCAAGCTCAAATATGGTTGTTCCCTCCTCAGAATATTGCGTTTCTGCAAAAAATCAATCACCAGACGAGAAAAGGGAGCAAACGCGTTATCATGGGGTGGTCTGTAATCGTTTATGAAGTCACATCTTGCAAATGGAGTGAGATGTCGGGTAAATAGGTCACGACCACAGGTCTCAGAGAGAGCCCCAAGGCATGTTGTGAGATTTCTCTTGGAAGATTGTTTGTAAGGGTCTGGGTCCATCCACGTTTGAGGTGTATTTCATACCCATGTTTTTTTTTAATTGTTCATTCAGTCTAAAGAGCACAAACTGCTAATGGTGGATAAGATTGATGACATTCGGTGGCGTCTTCTGAATTTTTTGGCCATTTTTACTTCAATGTAAATCATTGTGGAAAACCATATTTGAGGAGGTGCAAGTTCTTA
The DNA here is from genome assembly GCF_051362555.1 of Lingula anatina. NCBI lineage: Eukaryota > Metazoa > Brachiopoda > Lingulata > Lingulida > Lingulidae > Lingula > Lingula anatina. The sequence goes on along the minus strand of NC_141771.1, from coordinate 11,907,804 downwards.
ATTGGAATAAATGATGCAAAATATGGATAATTTCACCGGTATTTTAGCTTTTCTCAACCTGTGGAATTCAAAAACCTTATTTAAAACGGTCAATAGCTGCCACATGGTCATTTGTAACCAAGAGTACTTAGGACTAAAGGTCGGATCTTTTTGACCAAGTATGTATGTATGTATGTATGTATGTGTGTATGTATGTAAAAACATAGTAATGTGTGTGCATATCATAGTCATGCTTGTGTTATCATCTTTTATTTTTTCATGACCTTTCGTTTCATCGTTCCTTCCCTTAACCCACATCAACATATCCTTTGATGTATTATTATTCACAGCATTTAGGTATTAGGTATGTAAGTGTGTATAGACAGTTTTAACCTTGGTGCGCAGGCCAAATACATTTTCATACCATTTAAATCAAGAGAAATACTAAAGTTTGTATATTGCCATAATAGAAAATTGTGAAATGTGTATTGCAGGTATCAATCAGTATCATCAAAAGGTGTTACTTTATTCGTCCAACGATTTGTGACTCTAGTTTACTGCAAAATATGAATGTTATTTGTTAATTTTATTCGAAACAAAAAAGTACTCACTAAAACTATTTGTATAATTTTTATTTTCAGTCCCTCCGTTTTTCGGTAAGTACTTGCACACTTTCTGAGATATCAGCACAAAATACCACAGTTTCTGTGTTGAATACGAATAAACTGAAGGAAAAATTGAACGTAACGCTTCATGTGAACAACAAGTAACATCCAGTTATAAATCCAATGATTAAAGGGACACTCCATGGGATTTTTCCGACAAAGTTAATATTTAGAGGTTCTCTGCACGTATGGTAAATCCCACACAGTCATATGCATGTCTTGTAAAGCTTCTTATATTGCCAAATTCAGACTCTAAAGACAAAAAACCGTGTAGATAATGTTTATCTGAAGCGTAGCTTGTGTCGTTAGTACCTTATGTTCCCCCATGCTGTAGCCATTGCCAGCTTGCAATGTCTGTATTATACAAGACAATGGGGCACGATACAAAACATTTTCTTGTGTGAAAACGAGGCATTGCGCGTGATGGCAGATGTCGTTATAATGGCTGGTCAGTCAAATTAAAAGTGGATTAAAACATCGAATCCAAATACAGGGACGGGTCAAGTAATAGTTTGTGAGTAGAGAAAAATGGCCCTTTTCCCCATGAAAATCTATTTTAGCGGAAAAGTCCCATGGAGGTGACCTTGAACCTATTCAGGTTACCTGCAAAATATACGACATTTGTAAATATTTCTATATGTCTGATATTGCTAATTGGAAGTTTTGATTCAATTTTGAAGAAAATACTAATCGCCGGAAAAGAACAATATTTTACAAGAAAAGTATTACGAGAACTTTTGCTGCATTGATGTATTACACAATATAATCTCAGAACGCTTTTAGTGTTTGTTATTAGTGTTTGTTTTCTCTTTTAAACATTTTATTTTATGTTACTACTAGTTCAGTAAGAGTGCATCAGTACAAATTTCTGGCGGTGGCTTGGACAATCATTTGTCATTGTTTTGAACATTAACTTGTTGAAAAAAAAATAACAGACCTAGCCGTCTTAAAAACGGTGTCACAGTGTCTGTTCTACATGTGCATGGAACAATCTTCAGGGTATTTTTTTTATCATAGTCTTAGTGATATTCTGTATACCTTATACGGTAATCAATTGATTGTTTTGTCTTTGCACAGGTGGTAACCCAAATGTCCGTGAGTATTAATTTTATTATTATTATTATTATTATTTTCTCATCGTAAATGCTCAGAGCAGTGAACCTCGTATTACAGGTCTTTTTATTCATATATCACTACAGTGAATTTCAACTTAAAATGAATTTTTGTATAATTCTTCCAATGACAATACAAGAAAAATAATTTAAATTATAATTAATGCCAATAAATAAATAAATGAATAAATAAAAAAAAAAAGAAAATTCAACATATTGCAATAGTATTTATTTCTGTACCTTATATATTTTAATTTTAGCGTTCCGGCCCACTCAGGCGCCCATCACGGCGCCAAGTACGCCATCCACCGCGACCACTACTACTACCCCGGCCACGACCACCACAACTGCTTCGGTAAGAGCTACGTACCGTTACACCATTATGCCGTCTGAAGACTAAACTGTAACGTGTATAGATAAAACTATTGAAATCATCATTACATGACAGAACATGTAGCCTAGCAATTCTGGTAGACTATTTTTGTAAATCTTGCCACGTTTCGTCCGAATTGCAAAAGAGATGATTAATGAGACTGTGGCCGCATTCACATCGAGTTGAGCCATGGCTCTACAAAGCCACGATCTAAATATGGCGGACGTACATGAAAGGAAAACCGCCTTATCTTTTAATAGTCTCTACGCCTCTCACACGCCTCCCCGTGCGTCGTCCCTGCGGGGGTACAGTCATTAAATCTCGGCTCCATTGGGACGACACATGGGGAGGCGTGTGAAAGGCGGAGAGACTATTAAAAGGTTAGGCGGTTTTCCTTTCATGTACGTCCGCCATATTTAGGTCGTGGCTTTGTAGAGCCATGGCTCAACTCGATGTGAATGCGGCCTATGATGTCATTAGTCAAATTGTTGCGAAATTCTTGCGAATTTATAGAATTGAACAACCCCTTTTCGATACAATTTACTTATGGATACTTTGGTTTGACGTATACAACAGGTCAATAAAAATCTATTTTATCTTTTTGACTTCAACGAAGTAAATCATTACCACATATAAATGGAAATTTAGATCGAGTGTTACTTTTTTCCCTTTCAGACATTGCCCATGTTCGTTTTCACGGACAATCCACAGCCTTTATCATGCCTGAGCAACTGCCGTCGACTACCAACGTCGTTCCAGAGCAGGTGTCAGGAACTGTGCATGAGGAAACGAAAATAATACGGATCTATGGCAAAATACGGACAGCGACGGGCCATGTGGCAGATTTCATGAAAACACTTTTGGAAACTTAAAGCTACAAAAGAATTGCCATCACGAAACAAGCAAGACTTAAGTGGCCTGAGGGCCCACTGTATTCTATTTAGACTAACTTTGCACTTTATCATTGGAACTGATAGATTATTTGTATGACAAATTTAATTTTTGATCACTAACAATGGTGGTGGTGCGTTTATTATCAAGAAACATGTCAGACTTTCCTAAATTTTATCATTGTTTAATATACACAAAAGTCGTACACTAGTTAGTTAACTCGTTCTACTAAATTCAACATAAACAAAAAGGTAAATGTGACAAACGCGTAATTTTCATGTCAGAGACGTGGTCGACATTGACAAATATGCCCTCGATATGCTCTCTACTAGGTCCTTTTTGTCATTAAGAGCTCCGGGGAAGACCAAAAAGCAAAGGGTCCATTTTACTCAAGGCGGTTGTTTTTATTTTGGGAATTTACTGTAACCATTTTTCACGCGTCACACTTGATATCCTCTCTGCCTTAGATCGCACTTAGGGAGGGTAATGAGAGTTTTAGTGATAAAAGTCTGAGAGAAAAATAATTAGATATGCTCGAACTTTAGTTCATCTATACGGATTTTGATATACCTTTCATTTTAACCGATAGAAGAGTATTTTAATGATGTTGTTTATTTATAAAAATAACCTCTTGTAAGGGGTCCAATGTTGGAGCGTTGTTTATACGTTGAAAAGCTCAGGTTAGAGGGCACTAGTTGCAAGGGGCGGATTCAGGCTATCCAATTCATCACGAATAAAACAAGGAAACATTTTCATGACATCAAAAAAGAAAAAAAAAACCGCAGCAGATTCTTTTCATTGTCCCTCTCTGCATTTAATGTAAAAATTCACGTGGAGGTATAATCTGCCTCTCAAACGTAACCACCTCAAATGTCATGTGATCAGGAAGCGTCTCCCTTTGATCAGAAAGGGCAAATCATCGCCGTAGTCATGTTTTCTGCTGAACTATCTTAAATTGGATTGTCCCCAGACCCCCTTCATGGGACAAGTTCATGACTCTAAGATTAAAAATATATATACATACAGCCTGAATCAGCCCCTTGTGTTGCGGTTCAAGACAGTTTAATACGCCATTTATATTTTAAACTATTACCTGTAACTTAATTAGGGTAGGGGTCATGTATCATTTACTAACACAATGGTAAAATGGGTGTCTTGTAATTATTTATTGATATGCACAATTTTATCTATTATAAAGAAATTTTTATTTTGAATGAACGACTGATATTTGTCGTTGTTCTTTTTTGTCATGGGTGTTTTTATGATTAATCGCGTTGTAATGGCCTTAATGAGAACAGCAATTAAAAGGGTGATTAGAGATTTCTAAATTCTTCCTAGTTCCATTTTCTGTACTTGAATATGAATGTTTTTTTAACACACCATATATGATTAAATGCAACTACGATGTCAATTCTAAAGGAATAAATACAAATGCAAAAAGCAAAGTTAAATGCAAAAATGTATTGAGTGCAAAAAGCAAAGACCATAGAAATTGAATTATTTTTTTCTTTTTGAAATTAAAGATTGTATGTTCCCTCAGAGCACTGTGGTCACTAGAAAACATATTGTGAAAGATTTGACGATAAAAATGGAGCAACTATTCTTGTTTTTTTAATGCCGAAAAAAAAGGTACAATAACAAATTTACAAAGTCGTTCTTTAAGTTAACAATTATGGCTAATGTTTGGTATTGTTTTACATTTCAAAACTAAATGAGTTCTCAAAGAGTGGTGCTTCCTTCTTCTTATGCCGATGTTTTTCCGTGAAACAATATATCCACAACAAATCTCCATAATCTCCATTCCTGCAAAGTTTTGTATTTCTCTCGCCTCCGTAATATGTGATCGTGGATTTTAACCCTGATATTTATTCATGTAGCATGAGGTCTTCTTTGAACAGTTATCTTGTTTACCTCATCCTGCAAGCTGCACGACCAATGCAAAGTTAATTCGCTGCACGGTTTAACAGCATAAAATACACCTGTCGTCCCTAACACAAGTCTTATGCGGGCCTCCACTTCGTGGTAATTTATAGGCGGCATCACTAGTGTCATCCATCCTTCTGTAACTCGGTCTAACGAGATGCGCCATACCTGGCGGCTATCTGGGGCACATTTGTATCTCCTCTCGGAGTAGCAATTTGTTTTCTTTCTTCATTTGTGAACTACCGTACCACACCATGGTAGTAACTTGACAGCCAAAAGGGCGCGGGACTCTTTATGTACATAGATGAAAAATAATCGCATGAGTGAAATGTAGTAGTTGCGACAAGTTTGTGTTTGTTGACAGCAATACAACAGTGCAGTGCTTTTTCATTTGTAGCACGCTGCCACACACTGAAAAAATTGGAGATTTACATGCCCAAATTAATAAATTTCATTCGAAAAGGCTACAATTCAACGTTACAAAGGCAAAACAAAAAGCCTCGGGTGAGATTCGAACTCACGACCCCTGGTTTACGAGACCAGTGCTCTAACCACTGAGCTACAGAGGCGATGAAACGCAGGGAAACTGTCATTCAACAAAGCCGCATCGGGGGAGCTCTCCCTCTCTCTCTCCCCTCCCCTCCCCACTCCTCCGTTCTACACCAGGAATGACTGACTCATCAGTCCGTTCCTTCACAGAAGGATTTACATAATGCACTGCAGACCAAAGAAGTGAGTTCATATACGTGATGCAAACGACCCTAGGCAAGTTGCACCATTCCTTTTTCTTTTTTTCTTTTCTGCTTGAGAGGGAAAGAAAGGGGAGGGCGAGGGACCATGTGCAAGGACTTTCAATTTAACATCTTAATAATAGCCTGGATTAGACAGTGTGTTCCCCCATTAAAGGAGTTCCCGCCCCATTTTAATAGACGTCACCTACATACTGCTTGCCCGTGGCAATACTCCAGGTCCATGCGAGCTGGGTGGATTACAGCGGGCCAGTGCCCCTACCTTTACTTCGGAGGTACCCACATCACCTCTCTTCTCCACTTCTTCCTCCACCCCCCCCCCGCCCCCCCCCCCAAAAAAAAAAAACAAAAAAACAAAAAAAAAAAAACAGCATAACAATCGAAACGACAGAAGAAAACTGTCGTTTTTTCTATACACTATATATTCATATCATCGTCTACTTTCCTCGTTCACTGACTAATTCTTGGCAACCCTAGACAAATTTTGGTCCTCTGTGCCCTCCGCTTAGCAACATCCTTGATCTGACAGTGAAATTAATGTCTGTTATGTCTGCACTTTATTCTCTTTTGAATAAAGCCACTATTCCATATGGCCTAAGGTGATATAGGTAGTATTCCATTGCCCACATGTTGTTTGGACTCATGGTATTGAAACTGACAGCATGGTCGCTAATTGAATCGATTCCCTGTAAATGAAAATTAATATTATTGATATGAAATAGATGAACGATATACCTAAAAAAATGATCGATAGGAAACTTACAGTATCGCACCTGGGTTAAATTTACGAGGGAATCGATATTTATTTATCAATTTATTGATTTACTGATTGATTAACAAATCTTTTTATTTATTTTGTGGATGATCTAAAGTAAGGGCAAATGAAACACAAAATGTAATAAAATAAAGTAAATAAATCAGCATGAAAAGTGAGACAGAGAACATAAGATGTCAACCAACTTTTCTCTGTTTTTCCCGGCTGAGCTTTCTGTACCACGCAGGATAAATCCCGCTAAAATGCATGTGGGGCGGGAAGTAGTGGAACCTGGTTCTGCCTAACTCATCCCTAGAGTCGCCGGAGTCGACACCTAACTGTGAGAGGCACATTTCAAACTCCATTTCTCCGCCATTCTGGTGGCAACTTTGTTGTTGTTTCCCGCCAATTATTACCAGCCTGCGCAACGTTTCCTTGCTAAAAATATAACCACCTTCTCCGCTGAAATATCCCTGTTCTAAAAACGCTTTCGAATGGTACCCAAAATACACAGGGTGACTAGAGTTTTTGGATGACAGGAAGTGACGTAGGTTTTCTACGATGACGTAAGTGTCGTCATCAGTGTTGATAAACCAGTCGGCATCTTTGAAATAGTTCTTATAGATGAAAGCATACGCATGGTATAGTTTGGGGACCAGTTGTCCTCCTTTTTCTGACACACTGACAGCTACACCTTCTGGTTTGCCCTTCTGACCATCATATCGATGCCTTCGCTCTACTTGGCCAGTGTTTCGGTTTTTCTTTTGTACATTTGAATAACCATTTTGTTTTCTGTCCATTATAGTGTTTCCACCTTTAACAGCTACAGCAGGGTTAAGCAGTTTTAATTTATATTCCATTTGATTCATACGAACAGAAGAATCATTGTCTAGTGTTCCTGCTAACCTCCTCTTAAAGACACGATCACCGTGTATCCCCTTTGTCTCTGGAATACGATTCCTGCCTGGTTTACTGACGTCAATGACAGACACAGACATCGTTCCGTTGACGTCAGCGACATTAAGGATAAGGAACACGTTACATCTTTTCCCCCACGTATCCCTAGCCACCCTGATTTTAGTGTCCATCTCCCCCGTGGATGTTTTCACCCAGCATAATACACGAACTTTTTGATAGAGTTCTCTGGCTACTGTGTCATCATCTGAAAGAGATATGAATTCCATGACGTGATGCTGGTGTTGAGCATACGCAAGCGATGGTTGAGGGTGTGTGCTTACAACACAGCGCCCACATGTAGTTCCTTTCATTAAGTGTTGCGACCCTGACAGGAACATTAGGTACTAAAAACTTGGAAAAAATTAATCGGTGACACGTTTTTAAGAGCCCCCGGTACAAACGCCATACTTGCCAAACCCTAAACACACATGGGCCTACATGTACGCCACTTACTGTTAAACATCGGACATTCACTAGTATTCAAGCTCGTAGAAAGCTTATTTTCAGTAGTGAGCTAAGCATTTACAAAAAATATCATCCGACCCAGGGGTGCTCCCACAAAATCGCTGTCATTGTCCCCATGCTTACTACACTATACTTTAAACACAATAATATCAGTGACAAACACGCCGTAAAACCTTCGAACACGTGGCTTACCGTCATGGTGTTGCTCGTCATTGAAATCCACCCTATCGGCTAGTGGCGCCACGTAGTGGCTGTCATCTGACATCCGTTTGAAAAGCCTGTCTTCAGAGTTTCGATTCAACACATATTCCTCATAATTCCGGTTCCTCTTTGATGGATTTAGATTGTGCGGTACAGCCGAGAAGAACGTGAAGACCATCAGACCAACATAAAACCCCAAAGCAAACATAAACATTTGTGAAAGACGCATATTATAGGCCTATGGTTTTCATGAATAGACTCTGTTTACATGTACCTCACATTCTAGAGCTTACTTACTGCGTTCCCCAGCGAACGTAAAATGTAGGTTTCGAGTCCATAATTATCTTATGTATTATTTAATGTATCTGCAGAGGGTGCCTCGTCCACTGAAATCCTCCATCTTGCAAATGTGTGAAACACGTGTGAATCATCCAAGTAAAGCTACGGTCTCACTTGATATCATTTGCGAATCCTCCATGCCTCTTGATTTAAATGCGTGATGTCAAATACGGTTAATTTTCTTCGACTAGTACAGTAAGCAGTTCCAGGGTGCGAAATCAATGATTCTTCACTCTGTGTCTGTGCCAACCACACTCAAAAACTGATTTGATAGCTATTGTGCAACTCTTCATACGTCAGATCATTTCCTCGTGGCTGGCATGCTTTGGAATCACTCGGTTCCCTTAGATACACTTAAAATACGAGGTTCTGTTACCGGCGGGCGAACATATTGGGATGTCGAATTAAGTTCATGAAACTTTTAACGCCGCCATCTTGGTTAAATATTGTATCACCTGCCCACATAATGTTTTCACCAAAGAGAATTAACGAGCGCTCAAGCATCCATTAACCGTGTGCAAATCTGCTTTGGTAAGGAAATGCTTAAAGAGACAGTGCACACCTTTCATTTTTTTTCAAAGTGTCTTCTTTTTTTAATCACGCAGTTCACTTGCATTAATAATTCTTTCTACAAATATCCCACTGCAAGCATTAAAGTACCACCTCTGAGTAAAAAAATCACCTATAAGGAGAAAACGTACATCGCTTCAATTTATTTGATTTGATCTATGGAGCAATATGGGCTCTCGTATTGTAAATGTTTAAAATAATGATTCAGTTTACCGGTCAACATGTGTGATGTACATGAACTTTTATGTGTAGCAGCGACTCACTTTGCTTTTTATCATTCGATTCATTCATGGAGTGTCTCTTTAAAAAAAGGGTGGACATTTAAAATGCGCAAAGTACTTTCACGCGTTAAGATGCACATTTACCGCTATGGTCTGATGGTTTTTAATGAAATACACCAAGTTTAGCATCAAAGAACCTGGAATGGATTTTGAATTCATAACACGTTTATCCCTGCACTAATAAATATGATCATCCTTTATTAATTTTATTCATACTTTTTTGGTTTTTATTTTGCCATTCTACTCGTTTGCCCTATTCATCCGCTTATGCTTTTAGTATTCCATCAAACCTCCTCAAATAAACTTTATTATTTAGTTTTTTATCACAAAATTTGCTAAGATATTTTTTTTTCCTTTTGGATATTTTATGCAAAATATTTGCGTGAATATTTATAAAATAAAAGCAAAATTAGGAAACACTGCATACCAGTCTTTTGGCAATCAAATTTGTGCAAATGTTATGGGAGGCAAGCAGATGTGTGTGTGTGTGTGGGGAAGGGGGGGGCGTACCCGAAATACAGTTCGATAAATGTAAAACAATTATTGAAAGTTTGAATTAATTATTGAAAAATCAAATGTGTGAAGATGACGTGTGGAAAGTCAGATGTGCGTGTGCGTGGTCGCACACATGCAATTTTCAATTAAATGAGGTCCGAAAAATTTCAAACCGTAAAAGGCATCTATGCTTTATTTTAAACACTATTTTAAAGTACAATACATGCATACAATGATAAAAGAAAAAAAATGTTCAGAACGTAAATTGTATAAAAAACGAACAGTTCCTCTGCATTAAGCCACAAAATTTCTTATGACAGTATTCCAGTATTTTCGAACATTCTATGGCCTGATTTACTAAATATACATTCAATATTTCCATTTTTACTTAATGTAAACCCCTCCTCTTTCCCTTAAGCTCTCAAAATAAAACTTCGCCTATGGGTATAAAATGCATTGCTTCGTCAACATCGTTCAGATTATCTCACTATATATCGAGTTTGCCAACACGTTAAATTTGTTCGACAGACGAACGAGGTAAACTGTTTGTCTAATGACTTATGTGGTATCTCAGTCAAACTTGACTTATTTCTGTGCCACAGTTAGTTGAAGATCGCAGGGTCTCTGCCGTACTTGAAGATGTTGGGGTTGCGGAACAGGTATACGCGCTGCTGGAGCTCTGCGTCACTTTAGGCGTGCTTAATCTCGTGGCACACGTCCAGTGTCGAAGTTCCTCCCAAACCCGCCTAGAGCAGACGACGGCTATGAAAATAAACAAGCCATCCAGGGTTGTTAGAATCACGAAGATATATTCCAAAGCAAGAATGCCAAGTCCTCCAGACAGAAATCCGAATATCCAGGTCGTCCCCATCAGCGCAAAGAGCCTCAGATAAGTTACAAAAGAGTGTTTGTTCTTTCTCATATTGAGTTTTAGAGACGTAGATAAAGCAGCGTGTATGGACTTTGCAATCATCGCATAAAGGATGATATTTACAATAAGTACGACGCCGATTGGGGCCACTAAAAACAAGACGAGTGGGTAGATATTACTTATGTAGCAGGCGGGGCCTTGGTAGTTCGGCTTAAACTGGGGATCTATGTCAATGTAATCCAGAACAAGACAAACTGCAACAATTCCGCCCGGGAGGAAAGTCGCGTAGCAGGCATAACCGAGGATAGTCTTGTTGGCCTCTGCCGAAACTTTCAAAGCCGCGGTGCTTCTGAAAGTCTTCCACAAGTCAACAGCGATGACGTTCATCCAGAAAAATGAGGTCAGCAAGCTCCAGTGGAATAACACAGCCACCGCGATGCACACGCTGGCGTTACCACTTGATCTGGCAAATGGTCGAGCTAAGAAGAACATTTTCCACATGACCAAAGAGCAACAAAGGCACAGTTGAAGTTTTCCTGGGAAAGTTTGAAACGGGCGTGCAAACGGTTGCAAAGCTATGCGTATGAGCAAGCAAAGAAGGGAAATAACAGTACAGACGATCGTCAAGATTCCCAGCGCCTTCTTTGAATCGTCTGCGACAGTTTCGTCCTCCCAATTTGAACCGACCACCGTAAAATTAAGCACATCTAGGCAGACAAGAATCGATCCATCCGTTTCGTAGTATGCATCGGATTCATTAATCATTGTCATTGAGGGTAAGAGGACAATACTTCCATTTTCTGTCGTGTTGTAACTATCGAAACGTATGCGCTCACAATCTGTTTCAGCAATGATCAACACTTCGTCGATGGCTTTTTCCCTAGTCAAAGCTTCATCTAACAAATACGGATCGTAATAGAGCGATAGAGAAATTGTGGAGTTGACAAAATCCACGTAGTATGCAAGAATATTTCTGAATGATTCATTTCGTGTTTCTTTTCTCCATTCCTCCTCAGTCTTTCTAAGATCGACAGTTTCGTCAAACTGCAGTTTAAATCCGTTTTGCACCTGAAACGAACCCCACCCTTTACGAACCACTTCAAAAGTGACTGCACCTCGCACTTTTTCTCCATAAAGACCGGCTACGAAATAACTAAGCGTATGTCCAAAATAATTCAGTTCAGTATTAGATGGAAAATCTTGAAAACCAACATTTGTTTTCCAGTAGGTGTAAATATCCACGTCGTACAATACGACACCTAGGACGCACGTGCCGTCAATAAGAACATAGTCCTTCCGGCACTGGGATGGAATGCAAGATGAAGTCATCCCGTCCAGTGTGCATTTTGTGACTTCATCTGTCCCTTCGGCACGGACTCCAACTTGCACCTCCGAATCTTTACTGAAGTCCATGACAATCGAGAACGAGAAAGAACCAAAAGACGGCCTGTTACTCCCTGTCAAATCCTCAGAGTTACCGGGACTAATAATTTCATAGGTAATGTCAGGTAAAAAATCGCCGCCCCGTGGACAATGCATACTTATTAAGTTTTCATCATTGCATGTAGCGCAGTATTCGTTCTGGTATGCCTTATCATGGGACTGAACGATGTTTTTGTACGTCTTGCATGCATCTCGTATCTGTGTTGAACAACTGCTTTCTGGTTGACAGTCAACAACTACTTCGCTGGAAATACAGCGTCTCATTTCAGATACATGTAGGACTAAGTCACACAAATTATGTTCGAACGCCAGTAAAGGGTCTGTGACGTTGGCAACAAAATCACTGTCGTTCTGACAAATAAAGGAGGCGCTCCAAAAAGTATAATTTGTGACGTCATTACACCTTGCGCAGAACATGTTTGCGTAGTGGAGTTGGTTTGTGAGGTCAGTGACGGGAATAACGTGTGTTACGACACTGCTGTTTGCAAAGCATTTTTTCTCCATCTCAGTCCCCTTCCACTGTGCCGAGCACCCTTTCCCCAAGACTAACCCGAACTCATATTCCGATGTCCTAACGCAGACTGGAACGGCCGCAATCGCTGGGATAATCCTGGTCACATTAGAATTAGACTGGCACTGGTCGCCGTAGTCGTAACAACAGTCACCGTAAACTAAGCAGTTGGAGTCACAAGAACAGTCGTCACCACCATGAGCTGCCTCCCCGCATCGTTGAGAACAGGAGTCCAATCGCGAGCATTTCCGTGCATTCCTTATGACCGCCTCCGCTTCTACAGAGCCGTTGCATAGGTCAATACTGCTCGGGTAGATATCATCCACATATCCAGGCTGACGTGGGTCGAGATCTGGAACAGAGGACCAGTCCTGTTCAGGCGGGAACATCGAGTGTGAAGATGAAACTGGTCTCCAAACTAGGCACACTTGAACCAGTAAGTAAATTGCATTCATTGTATTTCTGTTTTTGTATTGCGCTAACCAAAAGAGTTTTGAACAGCGTGACAGGTGCCCGGATATGCTGGTAGTGCTAAAAAGCCTCATCGTTGAATGTTTCTGAAATAGAAAAAACAACAGGACGCTGTGATAAATAGTCGATGGTAGATTGCTTCAAAAATGGAGGCGTGTGTGTGACATATGGTTTACCCCCCCCCCCCCCCAACACACACCTTACTGAATGTACCGCTTATCATTTTATTGTGGCACTTATCGCACTTATCGTCTCACGGGCTGTTGAGCCACTAATTAGGTGAAAATGAAGCGGATGCAAATGCGTCTATGTCGCCTTTGTTCTCAGTGATACGTCGCCTGATCGTTATCGCAACCGGTGTATGGCTTGACATCAACATTCTTATATTAGACTGTTCAGACTATTCTCATAGGGTCTTCCAATATACACAAAAAGTGTAGTGAAAACTACACTTCTTGTGTATTAGAAGACTAAAATAAAATCATCATTATCATTAATGACAATTTAATAAATACCCGGTAAGTAGTCGAGACTAGATTGTGCAGAATCTTTCGTGGCACAAATATTTTCTGAAATTCAAAATTCAACCTTGCTCATATGTCTTGAATAGATTGATATTCACTATTCCTTACGACTGAGACAAAATTTAGAAAAAAATATGACATTAGTACAATGAATTTTTCTGAGGCAGGTTCAGACAAAAAAAAAAGATGTCCACAGTATCCTGAACTGCGTATCCTACCTTTGCATGTCATGATCAGTATATACATAGATACGTACATGTTGTTTGATGTGCCATGTGGTCGGCTTCTTGTCCAATGTTCATGTAACTGTAAGCTACATGTGGGCTTGTAACTGTAAGCTACATTTGGGGGGGGGGGGGCATATGCATTAGTCCATCAGTGGATGATGAGGATACAACTTACGGTGTTCTTTTCGATACGCGTGAGCAGTCTCCAAACCAAAGTTAAATCCAATCAAGTTATCCGATAGGTATCTTTGCCTCAATCGGCCGTCCAGATTATCGTTCCCTCTATATCTGTGTAGTTGTATCGCTACCTGCTGGCAACACCCGCACTGGTACACTCTCACTACCCATGCAAAAGCCTTTCGTGTACTTACCTATATGTTGCGTATTTCACATAAACGTTGCCTTTTGTATAGCCAGATAATAGTCACCAAGCCAAACAATGGGTTCATACTAACCTTTGTTCCTATTGGAGAACTAGTCGGCCCTATTATATACACCAGAACTTCTTGTTAGCAACAGGTTTGTTGCATAATAACATGTAAATGACGCTTAGAGGTCAGGTAAGGGCACCTCTGACCAGATTCGTCTTGACCTAGTTTATTGGGCCAGAAAGAACCCCCCCCCCCCCCCCCTTTTTAAGAAAAAGGTCCATTCTGGGTACAATTTGATCTATGTACACAACTGTTTCATTATAGCAGGTCCACTTTTTCAGAAAAATTTGCTGGCTACGGGCCTGGATGTAGAGGCTTGTTTCAAGTTATCTCTTAAGCTCAGGGTGGATTAGCGTTGTAGTTGGAGCACCATTATGTACATTGCACGGTGTATAACATGACAGCTTAAAAATATACACACTTCCTATTAACCTTTTTCATCTTTTGCGGAAATACGAAGTGCGCATGACAGGAACCGCGCGCCACAGGGGTCATGGTGGTCCTCTGCTGTTTCCAGCATGGCAATGCTAGGTGTAGATGATGTACAAGGTGCGCATATAAAAAGGTCGTATGAAGCGTGCATTGCTTTCTGTCAAACTAAAAAGGTGGCTGAAGCACAGAAATGCGTAAACTGTAGGCAAGAAACAGCTATTTGGACGGAGAATCAAGCAATTAAATATTTTCTTTCTCAGTTTAAATACGATGCGCTTTACAACTAGACTTCACCTAAGCGTCCGAGCCTTGGCTGCACTTTCAATAGTGATGACGAACTAAAGCTACGGAGTTCTTTTAAATGCTTCCGATAATAAAGAGACTCGTTATTTTTTTATATATAAAATCAAAATAGCCAGTAGACTCGTACACAGCTTTCAAGAGTGTGGACAGGTGCGCAGGCCTACGTCTTCACAATTTTGTACATGTTGTATGCAAGCTGTGGCGATATCACCTCATGTACCGGCAGTGTCAATTCATTACGATTTTTATGTCTTGTTTGAAGGATATCTTAAGAGATTTTTAAAGTGATAAAATGAAAAGATTTCCTGCATTATTTGACTCGTAACTACTGTGTATACAGGTAAAACTGACACGCAGATCGTTCGTCGGTGAACTGATTAAATCGTTTGGTACCTGATAAGGCATCGGGTGTTACTTGTTCAATTGTTCGGTAAGGCGGGCGGCCACAACTACGACCTTTCCTCTGTAATTAAAACCTTTTAAGTGTTAAATAGGTGAGACAGGAATTCTCGACTCTTTCCCAGACGATAATTAAAGTTTACCGTGTCTTACTCTAGTATATGCACAAAATTTACGACAGGTAAAAAATGTCAGCCTTTCGGTCTGACAAGTATGAAAATTTTGTCAATCTGAAACAAAAACAAAATTACAGCAAGAGCCCAAATTATTTGATTTTTAAATGTTTTTATGCGTATTTTCATCGTTTTCAATCACAGACAATTAAAACATTCAAATAAAGTGTTTCCCACACATTTCATACTTTTCAACTATCTAAGACAGTTAAATATACGTAGGCCTACTTTAATACTAAGCATATTTGTATTACTTTACAAATACGTTGTTGGATTATGTTTATTATCCATTTTGTCTTTACCATACATTTATTATGTACATGTAGCTTACAGAAAGGCTTTTCTGCATTTTTTGTAAAAATATGCCCATTGAATTTTCCAATTCTCTTGTCATTGAGTTCAGAAATAAATAACTTTTTATTTCGCCGATAACGCGTTCAACAAGAGCCGATGTACTTTCTTCTTCGTATGTCTCTGTTGATCTTGATAATATAAGCCCCGTTTGTACAAATCAGTAATACGTATACGGGACTGAATACATAATAATAAAAATTTTATTAACGTCTCACGTTAAAAAAAATAGAACCCACCCTGCTAAGGGTTATTAGAGACTAAAACCTGTGATGGGCCTACACCATTTAAAATGATCACTTATCAATAAAACACACACAAAAAGGATATTACATACAAAACTTTTCAAACCTTCTCTTTGTTGTTACACAAAAAGTCGTGAAAGTTCTTGAATTTTTTGTAAGTAGAATCCCCGTGTAAAACTTCAAAGCTTTTACTTTCTTTTTCCATAATCTCATGCTTGAAGTCTTTTCTTAATTTTTAGGCCCCGACCTATTCTTCAATTTTTTCTTCAAATCTTTACAATTTTTTTTTTACCCCGAGTTCTATTTGCCGATAGTTCGTTTTATCCGTTGTTTAACTAAGCATTTCTGTTTTTTATTAAAGCACCGTTGATCTCCTAATATTATAGTTTTTCTTCCCGCCTTCGAAATGTTCAGCGCAAACGCGGTGCCCTGCTTTTGATCCAAACTTGCTATATTTTCCTTTCTTTCTACCATATTATTCATTCTAACGGGTTTGTTGGGAACTTATTAAACCTCATGTGTCGATCTCGCTTACTGTTATTGTAGTAGCAGGACAAAAAGCACGTAAACCCAGCCATGGTTTTAAGTACCGCTGTAAGTGTTTCGACGTAGCAGGGCTCCCCTACCCACAATGCAATTTCCATTTCCGGAAAAAGATGAAAAAGCGCTCTTCCTCCAGGGGCGACTCCCGTTGGCACTGCTCTGGCATTTAGGCATACTATCAAATGTTTGTACTCCGAAAAGTCGACTATACTGGGAACGGTATCATTTCTGAGTTTTCTCCTTACTTTTCCGCCACACAATTCTGCTCGACAAGGCTAAGATATATTATCTTTTAACCATCAGATTTTATTCATCTATTTGACTTTTGAAAACTGATTTTGCAGCAATTGTATTTATTTATTTGCTTAGTAATTTTATCAAATAGTTTTATCTAGATAATTATTGATTTGTAACAGACGACAGTAAGGGGAGAAAGCACATTTTATTAAAAGTAAGGCCAATGCAATGGACATTACGTAACAAACAATTAAAGGCCCTCTTCTAAAATAATAATAATAATAATAATAATAATAATAATAATAATAAAAAAGATTGGAGAGAAAAACAAAGACTTATGATCATTCAGTACTTTATTCATTATATACATTTTTTGGTTTAGTAACACCAATAATTAAAAACTACATGGATTAAGATACATAAACGGTATACTGTAAAATAACAGAGCACGGCACACACACTATTGTCGGGCGCAGAAGTCCATTATCCATGTTACGCAATTGGATTTGGCACTTTTTAAATGAATTTACATTTGTTCTACATTGTTAGACTATGTAGCATTGGTCAGGTTTCACCAACAACCGCTGTGTTAAAATGTTTATGTTGCGTTAAGCTTTCAAAGCTTAGTTGGCAAAAAAGGTCAAACATATGACTGGTAATAGTAAATGCACATATCGGTATACTAACACTCGACTGCGGTCGATATGATGATGATACTAGTGCTGTCATTCATGTACATATTTACGGAATACGTGTACACGGAGAAATACATGAGATATCACCGGAAATGTAAAATAAAATGTTATAAGGTATAAATATCCATATAGAGCTGTATACAAAAATATCCCCCCCCCCAGTACAAAGAGCAATTGTTCAGTTTTAAAAGAAAGTACCTGTATGTTATCTCAATTAAAAGATTAATAATAATAATAATAATAATAATAATAATAATAATAATAATAATCATCATCATCATAAACATCATTTTCTGTAGAGCTTAAAACTGATAGAAAAACAGCATATTTTGAGCAATGTTACATTTAAAGCCGACTTAAACTTGTGTCTTGTTTTAGTGAGAATTTCAAGGAATTGCTCTCCGATGGAGTGGGAGATTTTGGTGTCGGCGGAAGCTTATTACTTGAGCTAAGTGTCAAAGTGCGCGTGCTCGACCTAGTTATTATCTTCCGGTCTCGAAGATCCCGCCACACCCGCCTTGAGCAGACGACGGCTATGAATATAAATAAGCCGTCCAAAGTTGTTAAAATAACGAAGATAAAGTTCAACGCGATGACACCGAGTCCTCCGGAAAGGAAGCCAAATAGCCACGTTGTTCCCATCAGAGCAAAAAGTCTCACATAAATAAGAAAAGTGTGTTTGTTTCTTTTTGCCTTCAGTTTTCCCGCCTCAGAAATGGCGATGTGTATTGACCTTGCGATCATGGCAAAAAGAACGATATTCACAATAAGAATAACTCCGATAGGGGCCACGAGAAACAAGACAAGCGGGTAGATATTGCTAATGTAACAGGCAGGCCCCGAGTAATGCGGTTGAAACTGAGAATCTATGTCGACGTAGTCCAAAACCAGACAAAGAGCAACAATTCCGCCTGGCAATAATGTTGCATAGCAGACATACCCAAAGATAGTTTTGTTGGATTCTGCCGAGATTTGTAACGATGACGTACGCCTAAAGGTCTTCCACAAATCAATAGCAATGACGTTCATCCAGAAAAATGAGGCCAGTAGGCTCCAGTGGAATAACGCAGCCACCGCGATGCACGCGCTGACGTCGCCACTTAAACTGGCAAATGGTCGAGCTAGGAAGAAAACTTTCCACAATACTAGAGAGAGACAGAGAGATAGTTGAAGTTTTCCTGGGAAAGTTTGAAATAATGCAACAAACGGCTGTAGTGCAATTCGTATGAGTAAACAGACGAGAGAAATGGCAATGCAGACGATCGTCAGAATTCCTAGTGCTTCCTTTGAATCGTCTCCTCTTAGGTTATCCTGTGAATTTGAACCGACCGTGAAATTGAGCAAATTTCGACAGACTAGAATAGATCCATTATTATCGTACAATACATCGGATTCATTTACAATCGTCATTGAAGGCAGCAGTATAATATTCCCATTTTCGGTCGTGTCGTAGCTATCGAAACGTACGCGTTCACAATCAGTTTCGGCAATGTGCAACACCTGGTCACTTGTGTTGGTGACATTCATCATATCACCTAATTCATAAGGATCATGATAGAGCGACAACGAAATTGTTGAGTTAACTAATGTCACAAATTGTCCAAGAACAGATCTAAATCTTTCAGTTCGCGTCACATTGATCCATTCTTCCTTAATTTCATCGGCTTCAACGGTTTTGTTAAATTGCAATTTAAAGTCATTATGAATCAGGAAGGATTCTTTCTGTTTGCGAGCAGCCCCGAAAGTGACGAAACCATATACTGCCTCCCCATACATTTCACCTATTAAATTCGTGAGTATCTGTCCATAATTCTTTAGCTGAAAATCGTCCGTTATAAATATCGAAAGCGGATCGCTCGTTGCTTTCGGTTCCCACAGTGTATTCACATGCACGTCGTAGACTAAGACACCAAGGACGCATGCGCCATCCTTAAGAATATAATCCTTTCGGCATTGGGATGGGATACATGATGACGTCACCTCGTCCAACGTACACATTGTGACGTCGTCATCTCTGCCTGAGCCGACTCCGACTTGAACTTCTGCATCTTGAGTAAAATCCATGACTATTGAGAACGAGAAAGAACCGAGTGAGGGCCTGTTGTTGCTTCCAGAGATTTCTACATCAGTACTTCCGGATACAACAGAATGTATTGGGGGTATGAAAGGGAACAAAATTTTTGCAGGGCAGGTCATGTCTGTCACGTTTTTACCATGGCAAATAGCGCAGTATTCATTTTGGTACTCCTTCCCCTGCACATCGACGACATTTTTGTACTTTTTGCACGCCTCTTGTATCTGTGTCGTACACGTGTTATTTGGGGGACATCTGTTCTCTGTTCCCCCAGCCTGACAATGTCTCTTAGTCACATCCGGTGGAAAATGCAGTTTAAAATAACACGATCGCTGTTTCAATATCTCTAAGGGATCTGTGATGTTTTTAAGAACTTCAAGTTCTTTTGAACATTCGTAAGACGCATTCCAGAATCGGTAGTCTGTGACGTCATTACACTTGGCACAGAAAATGTTGGTGTAGTGCAGTTGGTTTGTGACGTCAGTGACGGGGATCTTATTCGATAAGGTAGTGCTGTGTGAGAGACACTTTGCCTCCATGTCAGTGCCTTGCCAATGCGGCAAACAGCCCTCACCCAGAAATAACACAAATTCATCTTGTGAAGTTTCAACACAAATGGGCACCGCGGAAATGACCGGCATGATTCTGATCACGCGGGAGTTGGACTGACAGATGCTGTCGTAGTCGTAGCAACAGTCACCATATGTTTTGCACACTTCGTCACAAGAGCAGTCTTCTCCCTGTGATGCAACCGCCCCGCATCGTCTCTGACAGGAGTACGACCGGTCGCATTTTAGGGCATTTGTCATGACGATGTTCTTTTGCAAGGCACCGCTACAAACGTCCGTGGCGTTGTAAAATTCAACAGGATCCCCCAAATTTGGCGGAGGCGGAGGAAGTAAATCCCATGAATTCAAGGAGGAAACTAACTTCCATGAAATGCATAACGGAATGAGAAAATACAACGAATTCATTTTGCCGAGGTAACTGGTGTGCATCTGTTGTGGCGGTTTTCGAAATTGCGACAGTTGAGACGGTTGTGCAGTATATCAGTTGTGCTGCATTGCAGTATGTTGTGGTTTCACTTTTGTCATTGATTCATCTCAGTGCCTGAAAAGAACAAAATGTGCTGTGAGAAAACCTGCTCATAAACAACGTATTTAATATATATACATAATTAAATGCAAATACAAAACAAAATACATAACAACCGATAAAAGAAAGGAATAAAATAGGACTAAAAAATCAGAGGACCATTTTTTCTCTCACATCAGTATGTGGACGGAATTAGGCGAAACGCCTACATCTTGCTTAATATACCACATCATCTTAACCCCATTCATTAAAATTTCGATTAAAATCTCCATAATGGGGTATTTTGCGACAATGATTCGCCCACTTAATATGCTCTCTAAAGCACTACGGAATGACTCATGTTAGATTGCTCGAAGCATGTTGCTGTTACGGTAACTTACATAGTTTAAGTCACGTATTCATCACTAGACCATATCGTTATAACTCAGCGACTTTGTTTTTGAAGTTTACAGTCTTAAAAATGCTGCAGTTGCCAACTGCAGCTGGTATATGCTTTGGCGTTCACTTGATTTCATTGTCAGTCTTTAATATTTACTACAACAGCAGCATGCACACTTTGAGGTCGTCACATTTTGAGAAATACTACTTACAGTAAATCTGTAATAAATCAACGCCCAAGTGTCCAAATGCAATTTAAAATGAAATATTTTCCGTAGACTCACTCAAATACCGCATAAATCACACTGTACTCAATTTCTTCTTTTTTCCCCTTTTTTTGACATTGTCATTTTTTTTTCTTTTAGCCTACCACGCCCGTGTTTTATGCAGACATTTATGACTTGCCTTTGTCAGACCAATATTTTTGCCCTGCGGTTAGATTTTGTTCGATTAACATTTCACACATATCAATGAGGACTGACGGCATTTCTATTAGTATGCATGTTCCTAATAGCCCACTTTTATACGCCATAAGCACTGTAATTATAATTGCAAACGGTAAATTACGATTACGAGAAGCATTCCTGAGGTTTCTTAAAATGATCTAAGCGGTACATAATCGAGACGCACCTGATGTACTTTGTGGGACGTGTATCTGCGACATGCTAACAGTTTATAATTTTATTACATCTGCACCGTACTCTAAGCTGACGTTTTTTTTCTTAATTTCACGATTCCTCAGTATTACTCAATTTGTATGGTATACTAGAAAATAAGATGATATTAGTCTGTAAATTTATGTAACTAAAAATCGGGTTTTTCATCTTGTAATCACAGTCATCATTCTGCGTTGTGATCTTTAAACTAATGATGTTAGTATCTAAATATTATATTATTTAGAAATACTGTCGTAGCAATGAAAGTAATGCTGTACACGACAACTCATCGTTAGCCTTAAGTTAGTTTATCAGACACCATTTTTTAAGCTGAATGGCGGCATTGCGAGGTTTTAATGGAGTTAAATGTTCAGATATCTTTATTAAAATCCCCGAGATCTTAATTTAAATAAAATAATACATGTTATGCCTGGTAATCATGTATCTAATTATCTGTCATGTAACACATGAGTTAGTAATTATCTTCACAGTGTGAATAAAACTCATATAAGATTAAAGAATGAGCATAGATTTTTTCATTACACGATGATGATGGTGGACACATTTTATAAGTAGAGCTATCTATTTTATAAATGAATCTATTCCACAATCCCCTTTTCATATTTCATTACCGGCATCGACTTAGTTGAATCCTTTTTTGTCACAGCTGTGATATCGGTTTCTCTAAGGTCCTCTTAAGATCAATTTACTTAAAGGCGATCGATAAAACCTACACCATTGCACCTTGACAACGTAAGACCCTGTCCAGTATGTAAGAGAATCACCTAAACGCACCCCCTCCTCGCACTCGACACGGGTAATTAATCAACATACACCCAAACAGAGGGCAACGAAATTGTGAAAGCGAATTAAAAAAATGTCGCAATAACATTAACTGACACGAGCCTTATCCGCTTTAACGTCAAATTCCGTGATTTTTAATACAGTTTTGATCCTGAGTTAAGTCGGCCAGCCGTCTTAAAAACGGATGTAGATGTACAGTAAAGGGATGTTGCCAAAGACCACAACTAATTTTTTTGATAAAAAAAGCTGTGTAATGAAAAAAAAAAAAAAAAAAAAACACAAATTCATATATAAAGTATATAAAAAGAAAAAAATTAAATTTCTTTTGATCCTGGAGCTGTTTACGTTTAGTGTTTTTAAAGGCTCCATTTGTTTTGTGGTAGATTTCTAAGTGTTATGGAAAGCTCCCTCTCCCACTCAATCATACCATAAATGATTTAATTTTGGACGGCCCATTTTGAAATCCCAACATTCTTATGGATCCTGAGATTGTCTGATGCTGCCAAGCTTATCAAACTTTTTCAAAAACACAGGCTCATGTCTGACCTTAGGACCTCTCAATGACCAGATAAGAGTATGTTGTTACTGTGTAGCGCTAAACTGGGTATGTAAAATTAGTTTATTGTCGTTTCTACACTTAGAAGGGAGGGGGTGTCTTCAGACATTTACCCAGCAGACCTTAGCTAGCAGTGACATCTTGTAAATATAAGTAGTATGACATAGCCTTACTGGTAGTGTCATTTGTAATTCACATTGTAGTTTGACAATAGGGGGCTAGCCTAGAAAGGCAATGAATATTAACGCATTTTTAAATGCGTTAATATTCATTGCCTTTAAAATGGCCAATCAATTATTATTTTTTTTATTAAATATGTATAAATAAATAATAATAACTGCCTTTAAACCTTCCACCGACGTCCTGTAAAACAGTCCGTTAATGTTTCAGAACGTGGGTGACAGCTTTGCTAGAGAACTTACCAACAAACGGTCACCATTCATGCGTCCTTCTTTAATATGTTTTCATATCCGCTTCATATGTATCTATACTCCCGTTTTACATTAACATGGTCACTTGATCCACTGTGGTTTTGTCTAGATTATAAACTTCAACTATGTCAGAAAGTCCTGGCTCTTCTTTTCTTGTGATTTTTTCCTGTGCGGTTATAAAATCCCTTGGCCCATATGTGCCTGTGCAATCTTCAATGCTCTTCTTTGATAGAAAAAAATACTCTCTGTCATAAGTCACTGGTGAATGTCACCTTTGAGTTTATTTCCTCCTTTTTGGTTAACCTATTGCGCACCCATGCGGGTTAATACGTCCGGCGCACACGGCGAGATATCAGCTGAACCACTGGACCTTTAGGGTTTCGGGCCATTAGCTTTGTTGATTCTTGACCTTGGGTACAAATTAAAATTTATATGTTACCCCCTTTCTTTCACGTCCAGAAATGCGAGCACAAAGCTTTTACTGCGTCCACGCAACCCTGGAAGCTGAGCACGTGCTTTGTCGTGTGTGTCGGGCCATGACTTGGCCTGTCATTTAATTTGCATTATTTTCCCATTTAATATAGGTCAACCGCATATCTTTTTTGAATCACTCTTACTCATGCTATAAGTTAGCTTCTGTCTCCACTCCTATTTTAGTGTGTGACTACGCGTTTATGGTGTAGAAATATAAGGACGCTGCATTCGTCGAGAGCTGGTACGGGCTTGGACCCAGTGATACACTATAGTCCCATGTAGGGCCTACTGTGTAACACATCAATAAACACCAGATGTCCCCCAGTGAAATATTATCACCTTACATATACCCTTAGGTTCACTCAAAGTTTAGTTGGAAACTGACGTTCTCAAATCTGCCAGTCAACGTATGCTAGTATACAAATACAGTAAGAAACAGGGTTTTGCGGAGGATGGGGGGGGGGGGGGGGGTCGAGGAAAGGGGTGTGGGGAGATGATAATTGTGTTTTGCTACGGTTACCAGAGATTTTTTTACTGATATAGGTAAGCCATAGTGATGAAAAAATGCTTGTCATGTTTCGCTTCTATCCTTCTATCATTTTAACTTGTTTCCTTTTGTTTCTTTTTTAAGACGCAGAAGGGAGAACTTTCGAAGTCAGGTGGGGCTTACGTGTCCCCTGGATACCCACCCCCTGCCCCCACCCCCGCCGCCCTTCTGCCCGTTGCACGATACATGTACTCTCTGGCAACAGGGTGCGCTAGTAGTCTGTCACAAAATTATTGGTACTTCAATTTTTATGCTATTTTAGAATCCCCAGATATTAGAGGGCACACGATATGCAGGGTATACACAGTGGCAGCTACTATAGCGACGCTGGTATCTTTGTTTAGAGGAACTGAGAAAAAGACAAGTGCCGAGTAATTGGACAGATAAGGATGGCAGCTTGATTAAGAAATCAAAGCGCATTCCACTGCCCTTTTTATCTTATCATGGCAGTTGGAGATACACACGTGGTTAAAGAATGTCCAAACACAAGGGCAGTTTTTTCGTTCTAAAAATTGGTCTTAAATTGTAAACGTCAAATTTAGTCTACTTCAGTTCAAGGTTTACTTACAGTACTGGCTAGTCTACAAAGCTTAAGTAAGTAATGGTCTTAGTTATAAGCTAAGTTTCTTCTGTTCTTGGACATAACGTCATTATATCCAAGTTCTGATATAGAACCTGTAAAGCAGGCGCAGGGTTCCATTTTATTGTACTCCTACCGATTTATTGCGTGTCAAAGTGAACAGAATATCTGATATAAAACTTCAAGCTAGTTTCCTGGCTCTTTTGTGAAACAACCCCTATTGACAACATTTTTTTATCTACAATGATACAAAGCAGTGACGGATTGAGGGGGTGGGGGTGGGGGTGGGTGTGGGGAGGGGGGATGGTGTTAGGGGGCCTCTAAAATGCCAAATATTTTCGGGCCCTTCACCAGATCCTGAACCCTGAAGAAGGGGGGGGGGAGGAGGGTCGGGTACGCATCCACGACACCCCTTCAAATAATCCTGGATCCGCCCCTGCAAAGTGACTTCTGAATAAAAGAACTCACACTCTTAAGAATTCATAAGAAAAAAAATGTGCCCCTGTTTTCTTTGATTTTGTTCAATCAGGCTAGTCTAAACAGAGGCCTTAGTTTTATTTCCTTACAGCGTTTTCAACAAATTAAACCCATTTTATGGTCAGCTTTAGGCTGATTTATGGCAATGCATTATTGCCGTGTGGCGCAGTCGTTAAGCGCGTACAGATAGAATCTAATCACAAAATTTGATGTTACTGTACACGTTCAGCCCGAGTTATCCCAATTCGTGTGCACCTTTAACTTGTAAACAACTATTTATATTTATAGTTACTTCCGTGTGAGATAGAAAGTTCAAAATGATGACGCACAATGTACAGTAAAAACACTTTAATGGCACTTCATTCGTCTGGCAAATCATAGTTTACATTTTGCAGCGCACGTTATCTATATTTTCTCAAAGCGAAATACCAACTGAAAAAACAAATATTTACAACAGTGTTCCTCTTAAGATCCGCTGGGGTTGGCGTGACTTCGATTATTAACCGCAGAGACTAAGATAAAGCAGAGGCTTTCATATGAAGAATCTAGCCACTAAAATATCTAGATACATAATTGGAATTGTTCACGCACCCTT
Organism: Lingula anatina; assembly: GCF_051362555.1. NCBI lineage: Eukaryota > Metazoa > Brachiopoda > Lingulata > Lingulida > Lingulidae > Lingula > Lingula anatina. The sequence continues at coordinate 11,881,527 of NC_141771.1, read as the reverse complement.
TTCTCGTAGCAGCCGTAACGCTCCTGAGTGAGAGAAAAAAAAAATGCTGCGCTGCGTCTTTTTCTCACTAAGATACATGTACGAAAAGTGATCTTACACGATATATAAAGTAACAAATTAACGTGACTCACACAATTGTTTTATTGTTTTATTTTTTGCCGAGTACGTTTACCTAGTGAAAGAAACGTACGGGTGTTTTGTCTTCAGTCTGCCCAAATGCAGATCCGAGGTACATGTACATCAGGCGACTACCAACTTGTTATATTACAGACCAACCGAAGTACCAGCAACCAGAAGTACCACCAACTTGTTATATTACAGACCAACCGAAGTACCAGCAACCAGAAGTACCACCAACTTGTTATTTTACAGACAGACCGATCAAAGATAAACGCACTTATAATGTTTTAAAGAAGCCCTCACTCTTAAAAAGAGAGCCAAGTCTACAAGTCTAATAAAACATCCATCATATGTGTAATATTCTCAGTTACAATATAAGTATCTTTACGCCAACAGCTAAAGTCAAAGTTGGAGAAAGATATCCGAACCCACAGCGGAAATAAGTCCAATCTAAGCTTATGTTGTGAAAAAACTTTTACTATAACAGAGATGCAAAGTAACTTTGAAACAACCGAAAAGAAAACACGGCCCCTTCTGATAAATGTATAATGAAATAAATGACGAAGACCATCTCAAAACTAAAAAAAAAATTTCAAAAGATGAAAAGGAACGGTCAATATTACACGAAACGTTGGAGCCACTCATCAAAAATATACAGGGAAATCTCGTGTGTGGAACTAAGTGGAATATTTTGCTTCGTAAAAGTCTTCTTGCTTTTGATTTAGCATTAATCAGTGTTCACACTTACGTTTAAAATAAGGAATACAGCTCTGACTTCATTAGAAAGTGAACATAGAAGCTAGTTTACCATGTTCACATCTATATCAGTGTACCTTATCGCTTTAATGAGTGCATCATTTTAAGGAGGCTCTCTCAAGCAATTGTTCTTTGATATTTTACGTGTAGGACCAGACTGTAAATATCAAGACTTCATCTCCTTTTGATAACGGATTGTGAGTTGGAGGACTGCACTTAAATAAGCACTACATTTGATTGACTAGAAAGGTTGACTCATACGTAAGTGACGCAGGGCCGGTTTCACAAATTATCCCCTGTAACTTAAGAGTTAAAGTTGGTTTTATAGGGCAAATATAAGCCTAGGCATACAGCCTTCAGTCCACATTTTTTGGTACAAAAGTTAAGACCCATTTTCATGCTATGGCTCTTTTTATGAAACCGGCCCCTGTTATCAGACATTGCTTTTAAGGCGAGCAATATTTTCGCTGAACTGAGACCACAAATTATACTCATAGCGTCACTGCAATCATATCATAGCATGTGTCATGTTTATAACGTATTTACTATTGGTCAGTTATACATTTTATGGGATCTTCGAAGAAATTAAGATGAGTCTTTTATTTTATTAATAAGTATTGGAATTAAAAACCTGTCACTGCGTTTATTAATTATGATATATATAATAATCTCTTATCAGCGCTCCAATTACATTTGACTGATGTAATGAAATACCTCTCTCAGCTTCCCAAGATTCTCTTTTTTAAATAATTTTTGATTCATTTACACAAGGATTAAGATTACTTGCACCACAATTCTCTGTGTTTGTTTTTTGATGCAGGTGGGAAAAATATTTTATGTCAATTTTTTATGGCCTACAACGTTATTCTAAGAGCGTATCTACAAATATCTACTACATGACCTGCTAATGTAGACATTCAGAGAACGTAACTTCTTGTTACACAAGGCTTCGGGGCAATGGGACTTTAATGACACACATGGAAATGTCAATGATGAAAAAAAAAAAAAATTCACTAACGCACAGAACACGCACAAATACCGAGAAATTTTGAATTACGCTTGTTATCAAACTCGAGCTTTATCTTTGGTCCTAAGGGTAAACTTTTTTACGATTTAGAATAAAAAGTAGTATAGTTTTCCTTTGATGTTGGTATCGAGGAAAGTATACATGATGGCACTAAGGGTGATTAATGACGCTGGCGATGGCTATATGCCCAGACACAGTGTTTGCTAGTAAAATAAGAAAGAATTAAATCAGTCATTTAATGTCCCTGTTTAGTAAATAAGATCGGTTCAATTAATTTTGACCGTAATACCATTTGAGACACAAACACTACATTAAGAAGAAATTCTCGGCATACAAAACACGCTGTTTTTAAATCCACGTCCAAAATAGTAACAGAAATATTACATATTAACTTGTGATGGTGGGACACGAGGCGTTTGGATCAAGGTTGACGTCATAATTCTGATATGGACGACCTATTTGCCATAGTGTAGGCCCCAACCATCATTCTGTGACAAACTGTGAAAACCTACAAAATATAAGCAATATAAAAATGATAGGTATAATTCATTAACAATGCATTCCTCTACAGGCAGCCAGATAATCGCATTTATATTGTTTAAAAGATTAAAAGAGATTGATGTTGTAATATATATTTTGATTGTTTATTCAAGAACAGATGTGATAAAATAGTCGCTAAATCTGTAAACAATTTACTTTGTATGGACTGATTTCTTACCGTTGGGACATCTTTTAAAACCAGAGTTGGTTCCTGGTTTGTCCGTGACACGGCTAGGCAAACCAGTAGCAGAGCGCTTTCTAAAGCATCTTGAAGAAAGGAGAAAATGTTCTTTATTATTTTTAATTTGCCATAATATACAACAGTCAATTTTGCCCAGAAGTCACTGAGCAGAAATCAGATATGCCCTTTGTATTGACAGTCAATCGCTAGATAGATATATAGACAATCTGAATTCATGTAGGTTAGAAAATCAAAAGAAAGGAAAGAAAATAGGGAAACATCAAAAAATTATAGATAAGGTACAAATAAATATAACGTGTTAATTTATATCCAGTCATCCATAGTATTCATTACTTTATTTGATTCAACGTATTGACATTACTGATGCATTACCTTCGACTTCCAGAGACGTAGGAAAGACTCCAAAATTGGCACTCGGCAGTCTCGGCACAGAGTCTTTGACATTCTTCGTTACCTAATGAGTAACTCGCGTAATCTACGGGTACGCCCATAATGTCCAAATCATTGCCAGGGAAGTCTGTGTCTCTGAACTCACAGTCTGTAAAACATCCATTTACATTTTTACTATATTGTATGCTTCGAAAATTACAGATATGTGTATATTTATTTGTATATTCTATCAGATTGACATTTTCCAAGAATGGGCGCCATTTCTATTACAATCCAGATGTTAAATTAGAATGTTCCATGCAATTTAAGGAGTATTTCTGTTCTTTCGAAATTCGGACCCTGGATTCGTAAAGTGTGCTCAACTTAAGAAATTGAAAATACCGTCTAGAAAAAAAGGTAACAAAAAGAAGATATTGCCTACCGCCAGGGCATTTTTTGAATCCAGAATCCACGGACCAATTATTTTCTATGCGTCCCGGAAGTTCTGAATTTTGATTGCTTGAGCTCTTAGTCCAGCATCTGAGAATATAATCAACACAATTTGATTTATATCTCTTTGATCTAAACCGACTTAAAAAATAAGACAGTAAAAGATTAGAACAAACTCAAGCTTTATGGTGAAAAATATTGTCGTTACTTGACATCAAAAGTACATGTAGTTACACATGGATTTGACATTTATCAATTAAAACGACGAACTCATACATTCCAATATTGGCAAATAGTCCAAGTTACACGTGGGATTGGCAGTTATCAACTAAAATAACGAACTCACACATTCCAATAGTGGTGGTAAGTCCAATATTGGCAGCGACCGTCTGCAGAACAGTACTGTTGGCACATGGTTTCTGTGACGTTCTCAAACTTGTCCAAGTCGTCCCACTTGAGATCAATGTACCGCAACTTGCATGGCGGCTCTGAAATATAATAATAATAATAATAATAATAATAATAATAAAAATAATAATAATAATAATTTGGTTTTGGATATGGCAGACCTTGTTAATTAAGGAAAGCTACTGAAATCCCAACTCACTATTTTTCAGTAATCTTTATTTATTTATTGGTCATGTGGTTATCTATTGCTTTTTGTGTCTTTCAATACCTTGGACACTTGAAAGCTGACACCTCCGTCCGCTGGCGTACGAGGGACAAGCACAGTAGTAATCTGAGTAGCCGTACGAGTAGGTTCTACAGGTTCCCCCATTCAGACACGGATTTGATACACATGGGTCATATCGTGGTGTGGCTGGCGATATAAAAAAATGCGAAATATAATCAACATATAAACGATAAAATTAAAACGCTAGGTATCTCTCTACCTTTGCGTCATACACATTCTCTGATTATTATTTTTTTTTAAAGTAAATAAATAAATAAATAAATAAAAAATTTAAAAAATGAAAATAAAATGCGGTGATTTTAACTTACATTTGTAAAAAGACGCCACAGTTGTTGTCTTTTGACCATCGGGTCCTGTAAAAAATGTGTTGTAAATTGCAATCTGCAAATAATTAAGCTGGCCTCATTGAACTAGTCATATCCTTACTTAATTTGTTATTGAGATTTACAGGGGGGTGGGGGGTGGGTTGCAAACACGTGTCCACCGGCAATAAAAATTCTTTAAAAAAATGAGAGAGAGAGGGGGGTTTGTGTATGTTTGTGGCAGAGAAAGAAAGACAGAATCGGGACTATAGCCTACTGTAAATATTTAAAGGAAGTAGAAATCACTTATCTCGGCTTATACCGTACAGAGAGAGAGGGGGAAGAGAATTGGGGCTAAAGTAACTATATAAGTGGAATAGGGATATATTCATACCATAATAATATTCACAGTATTTCCCTGTGGTCGAAGGTTGACAAACACAGTATCCGTATCCGCTATCACTGTTATAACACGTGCCCCCATTCTGACACCAGATGGAGGCACAGTAGTTGGGATATTTGGTGGGTGCTGGATAAAAAAAACATGGGACTTAAGATTGTATCCGTTACTGCAGCAACTGTAGCAACTGTGAAAGAAAAAATTTTTCACGTTTGGGCCTACTATTACAAGTTTACGTTCATCAGTTTGGATGCTTGTTGTTCAAAACGAACATTTTTTACAAATGAAAAAGAAACCACATAAAACGATCCGTTAGAGTAGAGTAATCTATTGCATTGCTTAGATAAAACTTACCCGTACTCCAGGTCGTCGTCTCTGCGTAATTGACTGAGGCTTGAATATAATATAATATAATATAATATAATAAAATAAAATATAATATAATATAATATAATATAATATAATATAATATAATATAATATAATATAATATAATATAATATAATATAATTATGGAAATGGCGATTGTGCATATAAAATTTATAAATACTTTTCAAATTATGCAAACAACAGTGAAGTCCTTAACAATGCATGCTGCAATATACTCAAAAGTGAAGGTGAAAATACTGTCAGGACAAATAAATTATTATTTAAAAAATGAAAACAAAGAGACGAAAAAGTATGTATAAATGTGTTTATTTGGCTTAAAAATAAACAATTGCACAGGCGCAAATTAAGAAGTAACAAAGTCGTCCAGTGACGTCATCTAGTTTTTCCGTTTCTTATTATTATTATTATTATTATTATTATTATTATTATTATTATTATCGAAACAATATTTATTAATAAAGTATTTTTTTTAATTACTATTTCATAATTCTTTTTTATCATTTAGTGGTAGTAAAAGCAATTTTCCACTGTTTTCTTCTTATCATCATCATTATTATTATCACTATTTGGTAAGCCTATATCGGGAACACTTCACCTACTGTATCTACCTTTGTTTTCACACAATCTCCCGTTATAAGGTATCTGACATATGCAATAGGCATATCCCGAGTCTGTCACTTGACATGAGCCCCCGTTTTTACACTGAATACCGCCACAGATCGCCGGGGACAGCGTCGCCACTGTCGTCTCTTTGGGCTTGTCTATAGCAAAATGGGATCGAAGGAGTTTATTTGGGTAACATGTAAAAGAGCTTATTGAAACGTTTGAAATACTTGGTAGTGCCTGTAAGGAGGGGTGTTATTTAAATCACATTTTCAAGATCCGATCAGAAAGTTGACGATCGACCTCCTTGCCCTATTAATAACCCCCGCGATTTGTTTAGTGTTTATTCGATAAATGTATGTTAAAAAGGAAGGGGTAAATAGGGGCAATAACAATTTGATTTTTTAAGCAAAAGATAAAAACGGGTCTGAAGGGGAAATGAGTAGGAAAGGAGCTACATACCGATTTTATATTCGCAGTACTTTCCACTAGTGAATGGTTGGCACACGCAATACCAGAATCCGCTGTCACTGTTCATGCAGGACCCGCCATTTTGACAACGGATGCGTGCACAATAGTTCGGATACGTTGTCCTCCTGCCTGCGGATAAAAAAAGACTTGTTTAACTTCAAACTTATGCTGCCATGTTACCTCATTTACTAATATTACCTTATAATGGTCTACAGTTAGGTCTGTCGTAACGAGATTTTTTTCTACTTGCACAATATTGGCGCGTCGAAAGTAGTTTCGAACGACACTGTTGTCGATTCTGATAAATTTGTGAAATAAGTCCCTGTCCTTTCTCTGTGGTAAACAAACCCCTCTACATACAGTTGAAAATGATTGTTGGGAGTATTTTCACCAGCACTTGTGTTTACTATAAAAACCTTTGGTAGCCCTGAAACTACTGACACCGGTACACTTATTTTGAAAACAATGAAGTTGCTGTTGATACTGAAACGAAATTTTGAACATTCTAGACCCCCCAAAACAAATAGAATAAAAGAATATATAAAAGTAATAAATAAAAATAACATGATTCCTATTATATTTTAATGAACTCGTTTGCACTTCAATCGAAAACTTTTAATATTGGTAAAATATGCGCGTTCTCTTACTTGACGGAGTCGTGTTATACATGGAGTATTGACAGTTTGTACCGGTGTAACCGCCTTTACAGACACAGGTTGCATAACTTTCCCAACGCCGAACGCATGTCCCTCCGTTATAGCATGTTAACTTGGAGCATGGGTCTATAAAGGAATGAAATAATAGTTATTATTATAAAATAAAGCGTATGTTTTCAAAAGAATATCGTGATAGATGTTGTTCAAGTGCTGCTGTTTCAAATGTTACAAGTAAACTAGTCCCTTGACATAATTGACAGTGGCAGGCACATATGAGTGGCAGACATAAATGACTGGCAGGCACACTCGAATGATCTAGACACTCCTACTTCATTGGTCATCCCAAGCCCGTCCTTCTGATAACAGTGCCCCGATTTCTCAGGTCACCCTTGCCACTAGCTCCCTCTGCCCTTCGATCCCCGGGAGAAAGCCAGATGTTATACAGATAGCCTATATTTTGATCGTGAAGAGTGGTTCAGGATTTATTAGGATTGGTTGGGCAGGTTTAATAAATAAGTACTTCAGTCAAAAATATGACGTTAAATTTTAGACCAAAAAATAAGTTTATTTTGGCCCAAGACAAATCAGAAGCAGTCCACGTGTACACGATAAAACACAAAACAGAATTTTTTCAAAGCAGATCTAGAGATTGATGACAATGTGCGTTGATATTATTTTCATAATTGATATACATCAAATCATTTAAATATCAATGCTATTACTTTAAAAATGATCGAATGACGTAGTAGTTAAGAGAGATTACAGTGACGAGGAATAACGAAATGATAGCATAGATATGGCAATAAGCATTCGTTTTTACGGATGAAAAGTGAAATAATACCTCGGGGTATCGAAAGCGTTTGGAAGAGTGTTTCAATGGAACATTCCCCACCAAAAGTTCGCCTCCTTTACAATTCAACGTTTGAACAAATAATTAACTGCTTGGGTTTGAACTAGTAATCCTGCTTACTTTGAATCTGATAGGTTTGTATATTGTTTGTAGGTCGAAGTGAAAACACTTTAAGTGATGGCGAATTTTGGCGCTCACTGATTGGTGCAAAGGCAATCACGAGCGAATATTAGTGAGTTTACCACTTGGTCAAATCATCGATCCTTTCTGCATGAACCAGAAACGTAATCAGTAAGTCCTCAATGTGTGTTTATTATTTTCAATTATCTAAATAATTCGTGATCATGTTACAAAGCAGTTATCACATTTGTGTTTCAGTCACTTTTTAGCTAGGTTTAACATTCATCTGTGCTAAAACAACCATGCCAAAGTCAAAACTTGTATATATAGTTGCACGCAAGTCTCTTAGCAAAAAATTACACTGATATTTCCAAAACTTACCGCTAACTGTAGCATTTGGCTGTGACCAGCAGGACCCAATTCCAGCAAGCACTAAAACAGTGAGATACCAGTTCCTTGCCATCTTTATTACACAATAACTTGGTGACACTTCCTTGTGGTTATATACTGTGTATAAGGAATTATCGAGGTGCGTCTTTCTTATCACATCACTTGACATATGGAATAGTTTACACCTACCCTGAGAATCCAACCAAAGTTTTAAGTATTGGCATTAAAAGGGATTTGCAATTTGCAAATAACACCCTGTTCTGGTAATTTCGTCCATTTTTTATCTTTTAATTATTTCGTCAGCCTTTCGTTCGCCATCTTCTGCCAACCTTACTGCGGCTACAGCATTCAGTTGGTGTATTCTGTAGTACAGTCCTTGAGTACACATACACACCGAAATCTTGGGTGTTTTTACATTCTGTACCTTTAAAAGTTGGTGTTTATTAACGAAAATTAGACTTAATTTGTAAAACTATAAAAGTCAAGATGGTAATTAAGATAACATATTACAGCATTTTAGTAGTAATCAACATATCCGTCACATGAAGCAATCCTAGCGCCGTGGGTACAAGATATTGCGCAATATTTGAGACGTGCATTGAACTCTATCTATTAAACAATCCAGCTTATAGGCTGACATATGAACAGGCAAAATTTTCATAGGGTAAGCCCATGAAAGTGAAGAATAATACAGCAATTGCCACATTGTAGGCCTTGACACTCAGTACTAGACTGTCAATACGGGGACGAACTTGTTGGAAAAAATACAGGTATTATAAAAATATCCAGTGTGGCTGCTTTTGTAATTTGAGCTTTATTTTAGAGAGATCGATATATATGTTAAGATTTTTTTGCTTATTCTCTTATATAATGTGGATTAAATATTGCCATGTTATGAAATGAAGTTTTCGCACCAAACGTAAATCAGATAACGTTGCCAATTCGAGGAGGTGGCTACTTTTGGGGTGGTTTTTGGAAGTGAAAAATATCACTTTCAAATAGATTTCCCTCACCTGATCAGCTAACAATACCGTTTTAGAGTATGCTCGATCACAACAATAAATACAACAATCTGGTGCCAGTGAATTTACTTGCATGGTTTACATACTTTAGTAAAATTTATTCAGTAAAGAGTCAAAATATCTTTTTACAATGAAACATCGTAATTAGAGGCTCGTATTTCCTGTACAGACAATTTTAATCAAATGCTGGCAAAGATTGTGGATCCCACCCTAGTCGTAAGCCGTTCCATTGTTCATTATATTATCATATTTAATTACGAAGTCACTATCTCACAGCAATTTACTAATTAGCGATTATCGCTGTCAACCTTCAGCGTTAAAGTCAGGGGCAAATCCAGAGTTATTTTCTGACAGTCTTCCAAATTATCATTGTTGATCCATCCTCCATTTTTACCGTCTTCCGACAGAAAAAATTAGATACCCGTCAATGTAAACTTGAAAATCTCACCGTCTTCCGGAAGACCCAGTTCACGCCTTAATTTCGCCCCTGCTAAAGTTAGGGAGTGTAGTCAAGGGTGGTTAGCAAAGCGGCAAAAAGAGATTGTGCTCTACCAGTTGTTATTTATGTTATTGCAATAATATCAAGATAAGTGTTTCACATTAAAAAACGCAGAAAAACTGTGTTTGGGTCCTTCGGATCATTATTGTACGTTTGAAAATAATACGTTTGCTTTAATGCTGTTATCAAGAGAAGTGCGCTGCGACGCTCAAGGCCGCGGCTGAGTCAGAGGGTGGCTATAGGTATATGACCAGATGCATTACAGACACATAGATAATATACTGAGCAGAATTTGTCGGCATATTAAACATGTTGTTTTGATCTTCACGTTCAAAATGGTTATAGAAATGTTACATATCCGTTTGTGCTGCTGCCATTTGGGATTCAAGACGTCGGGATCAGTGAATGACGTCATACTTCTGATATGGGCGACCTATTTGCCAATTAGTGGACCAGATCCGTTCTGGGACAAAACTTGAAAACCTACGAAATGAAAAGTAATAATAGAAAATGTTTTATAATTATACATAGTTAGCATTTAATATGGAATATTTTCTTAGCCTTTTTCTATTATTTGCTTTTGTTTTTCTGATTACTGTAAATAAACTTCTAGTTACTATGATATCCGTTCCTTAAATGAATTCATCAATAGTGCATTAGGAAAATGCAGTTCTTTCCGCCAGGACAATTCTTAAAACCAGAGACCAAGCCCCCGCGATAATTTATTCGTCCAGGAAGTCCGGACAATTTTAAGGTGATTTTTTTTTAAACATCTTTATTCTCAAGAGGGTTAAATATTGATACAGTATAAATGAAGGTGGCAATTCGCCTAGGCATTATATGCTCACATTTGAAATTTAATAATAATAATAACAATAATATTCAAGGAAAAGACAGTGACGAGGACATGAGTGGCATTCGAGGGGAGTGAGGGACAGGGCATGGGGGAAAGGTAATAATGGGGGGGGGGGGGGGGGGGGGGGGGCAAGAGGCCATCAGGAGAGAGTGGTAGGCGCCAGAACAGAAATGGAAGAAGATTCAGACATTTTTGATTAAGAAATCCGACACTATTTCGAAAATTTTGTCGTTTTGTCCAGATGTTAGTGTTTTATGGCCATGTAAGGTGATATTAGAATATATTATGAAAATCACTCAAAATCACCCAAAATCGACCCATCTCCGATTTTTCCAAAATGTGACGAAAATCAATCTACCAAACCTGTCATTCATAAAAAATGTGGAAACGCGCCCGGATCACTTCATTAAAGTCCCTAATTTCAGCTTTAAAGATTGCCAAAAAGCACACCTGAGAACAGGATTTGGAAAGAGGGGGATGGAAAGAGTATTTTACCCTCACTACAAATGACCAAACACACCTACCTGACACAATATTGAAGAAATAAATTTTTCATCCCTACCTGGCCAAAATTGAAGAAAACTGCCATATCCGGACCTTACGAAAATCACTCAAAATCACCCAAAAATGACCCGTCACCAATTTTTCCAAAAAGTGATGAAAATCAATTTACCACACCTGTCATTCAAAAAAATGCTGAAACGCGCCCTGATCACTTCATTAAAGCCCCCAATTTCAGCTTTAAAGATTGCCAGAAAACACACCTGAGAACGAGATTTGAAGAGGGGGGGGGGGGGTGGAGAGAGTTTTTGCTCTATTTCTTCCTTAATAATGACACAACCACTCTTCCAGTACTTTACCCTCACTACAAATGACCAAACACACCTACCTGACACAATATTGAAGAAAAATATTTTTCATCCCTACCTGGCCAAAATTGAAGAAAACTGCCATATTCGGACCTTACGAAAATCACTCAAAATCACCCAAAAATGACCCGTCACCAATTTTTCCAAAAAGTGATGAACATCAATTTACCACACCTGTCATTCATAAAAAATGTGGAAATGTGGTTGGTTTTTGTGACAAAAATTGACTTTGTATGCATCATTAAAGCCCCCAATTTCAGCTTTAAAGATTGCCAGAAAGCACACCTGAGAACAGGATTTGGAAAAAAGGGGTGATGGAAAGAGTTTTTGCTCTATTTCTTCCTTAATAATGACACAACCACTCTTCCAGTACTTTACCCTTACTATAAATGACCAAACACACCTACCTGACACAATATTGAAGAAAACATTTTTTTCATCCCTTCCTGGCCAAAATTGAAGAAAACTGCCATATCTGGATCTTACAAAAATCACTCAAAATCACACAAAAATGACCCATCACCAATTTTTCCAAAAAGTGATGAAAATCAATTTACCACACCTGTCATTCATAAAAAATCTGGTAATGCGCCTGGATCACTTCATTAAAGCTCCCAATTTCAGCTTTAAAGATTGCCAGAAAGCACACATGAGAACAGGATTTGGAGAGAGGGGGGGGTTGGAGCGAGATTTAGCTCTATTTCTTCCTTAATGATGACACAACCACTCTTCCAGTACTTTACCCTTACTATAAATGACCAAACACACCTACCTGACACAATATTGAAGAAAAATATTTTTCATCCCTACCTGGCCAAAATTGAAGAAAACTGCCATATCCAGACCTTACTAAAATCACTCAAAATCACCCAAAAATGACCTGTCACTAATTTTTCCAAAAAGTCATGAAAATCAATTTACCACACCTGTCACTCATAAAAAATGTGGAAACTGCCCCGGATCACTTCATTAAAGCCCCAAATTTGAGTTTAAAGATTGCCAGAAAGCACACCTGAGAACAGGATTTGGAGAGAGGGGGGGTTGGAGCGAGATTTAGCTCTATTTCTTCCTTAATAATGACACAACCACTCTCCCAGTACTTTACCCTCACTACAAATGACCAAACACACCTACCTGAAACAATATTGAAGAAAAAAATTTTTCATCCCTACCTGGCCAAAATTGAAGAAAACTGCCATATCCGACCCTTACGAAAATCACTCAAAATCACTCAAAAATGACCAATCACCAATTTTTCCAAAAAGTGAGGAAAATCAATTTACCACACCTGTCATTCATAAAAATGTGGAAACGCGCCCGGATCACTTCATTAAAGCCCCCAATTTCAGCTTTAAAATTGGTCAAAAAGCACACCTGAGAACAAGTTTTGGAGAGAGGGGGGGTGGAGAGAGTTTTTGCTCTATTTTTTCCTTAATAATGACACAACCACTCTTCCAGTACTTTACCCTCACAACAAATGACCAAACACACTTACCTGACACAATATTGAAGAAAAAAATTTTTCATCCCTATCTGGCCAAAATTGAAGAAAACTGCCATATCCGGACCTTACGAAAATCACTCAAAATCACCCAAAAATGACCCGTCACCAATTTTTCCAAAAAGTGAGGAAAATCAATTTACCACACCTGTCATTCATAAAAAATGTGGAAACGCGCCCGGATAATTCATTAAAGCCCCCAATTTCAGCTTTAAAATTATCCAAAAAGCACACCTGAGAACAAGTTTTGGAGAGAGGGGGGGTGGAGAGAGTTTTTGCTCTATTTTTTCCTTAATAATGACACAACCACTCTTCCAGTACTTTACCCTCACTACAAATGACCAAACACACTTACCTGACACAATATTGAAGAAAAAAATTTTTCATCCCTACCTGGCCAAAATTGAAGAAAACTGCCATATCCGGACCTTACGAAAATCACTCAAAATCACCCAAAAATGACCCGTCACCAATTTTTTCCAAAAAGTGATGAAAAACAATTTACCACACCTGTCATTCATAAAAAATGTGGAAACGTGCCCGGATCATTCATTAAAGCCCCCAATTTCAGCTTTAAAATTATCCAAAAAGCACACCTGAGAACAGGATTTGGAGAGAGGGGGGGGGGGTGGGGTGGGGTGGAGAGAGTTTTTGTTCTATTTCTTCCTTAATAATGACACAACCACTCTTCCAGTACTTTACCCTCACAACAAATGACCAAACACACTTACCTGACACAATATTGAAGAAAAAAATTTTTCATCCCTACCTGGCCAAAATTGAAGAAAACTGCCATATCCGGACCTTACGAAAATCACTCAAAATCACCCAAAAATGACCGATCACCAATTTTTCCAAAAAGTGATGAAAATCAATTTACCACACCTGTCATTCATAAAAAATGTGGAAACACGCCCGGATCACTTCATTAAAGCCCCCAATTTCAGCTTTAAAGATTGCCAGAGAGCACACCTGAGAACAGGATTTGGAGAGAGACTGGGTGGAGAGAGTTTTTGCTCTATTTCTTCCTTAATAATGACACAACCACTCTTCCAGTAATTTACCCTCAATACAATTGACCAAACACACCTACCTGACACAATATTGAAGAAAAAATTTTTTCATCCCTACCTGGCCAAAATTGAAGAAAACTGCCATATCCGGACCTTACGAAAATCACTCAAAATCACCCAAAAAATGACCCGTCACCAATTTTTCCAAAAAGTGAGGAAAATCAATTTACCACACCTGTCATTCATAAAAAATGTGGAAACGCGCCCGGATCACTTCATTAAAGCCCCCAATTTCAGCTTTAAAGATTGCCAGAAAGCACACCTGAGAACAGGATTTGGAGGGGGAGGGGGTGGAGAGAGTTTTTGCTCTATTTCTTCCTTAATAATGACACAACCACTCTTCCAGTACTTTACCCTCACTACAAATGACCAAACACACTTACCTGACACAATATTGAAGAAAAAATTTTTTCATCCCTACCTGGCCAAAATTGAAGAAAACTGCCATATCCGGACCTTACGAAAATCACTCAAAATCACCCAAAAATGACCCATCACCAATTTTTCCAAAAAGTGATGAAAATCAATTTATCACACCTGTCATTCATAAAAATGTGGAAACGCGCCCGGATCACTTCATTAAAGCCCCCAATTTCAGCTTTAAAATTGGTCAAAAAGCACACCTGAGAACAGGATTTGGAGAGGGGGGGGGGTGGAGAGAGTTTTTGCTCTATTTCTTCCTTAATAATGACACAACCACTCTTCCAGTACTTTACCCTTATTACAAATGACCAAACACACCTACCTGACACAATATTGAAGAAAAAAATTTTTCATCCCTACCTGGCCAAAATTGAAGAAAACTACCATATCTGGACCTTACGAAAATCACTCAAAATCACTCAAAAATGACCCATCACCAATTTTTCCAAAAAGTGAGGAAAATCAATATACCACACCAGTCATTCATAAAAAATGTGGAAACGCACCCGGATCACTTCATTAAAGCCCCCAATTTCAGCTTTAAAATTCGTCAAAAAGCACACCTGAGAACAGGATTTGGAGAGAGGGGGGGTGGAGAGAGTTTTTGCTCTATTTCTTCCTTAATAATGACACAACCACTCTTCCAGTACTTTACCCTCACTACAAATGACCAAACACACTTACCTGACACGATATTGAAGAAAAAAATTTTTCATCCCTACCTGGCCAAAATTGAAGAAAACTGCCATATCCGGACCTTACGAAAATCACTCAAAATCACCCAAAAATGACCCGTCACCAATTTTTCCAAAAAGTGATGAAAATCAATTTACCACACCTGTCATTCATAAAAATGTGGAAACGCGCCCGGATCACTTCATTAAAGCCCCCAATTTCAGCTTTAAAATTGGTCAAAAAGCACACCTGAGAACAGGATTTGGAGAGAGGGGGGGTGGAGAGAGTTTTTGCTCTATTTCTTCCTTAATAATGACACAACCACTCTTCCAGTACTTTACCCTTATTACAAATGACCAAACACACTTACCTGACACAATATTGAAGAAAAAAATTTTTCATCCCTACCTGGCCAAAATTGAAGAAAACTGCCATATCCGGACCTTACGAAAATCACTCAAAATCACTCAAAAATGACCTGTCACTAATTTTTCCAAAAAGTGAGGAAAATCCATTTACCACACCTGTCACTCATAAAAAATGTGGAAACTGCCCCGGATCACTTCATTAAAGCCCCAAATTTGAGTTTAAAGATTGCCAGAAAGCACACCTGAGAACAGGATTTGGAGAGAGGGGGGGTTGGAGCGAGATTTAGCTCTATTTCTTCCTTAATAATGACACAACCACTCTCCCAGTACTTTACCCTCAGTACAAATGACCAAACACACCTACCTGAAACAATATTGAAGAAAAAAATTTTTCATCCCTACCTGGCCAAAATTGAAGAAAAATGCCATATCCGACCCTTACGAAAATCACTCAAAATCACTCAAAATTGACCAATCACCAATTTTTCCAAAAAGTGAGGAAAATCAATTTACCACACCTGTCATTCATAAAAATGTGGAAACGCGCCCGGATCACTTCATTAAAGCCCCCAATTTCAGCTTTAAAATTGGTCAAAAAGCACACCTGAGAACAGGATTTGGAGAGAGGGGGGGAGTTGGAGAGAGTTTTTGCTCTATTTCTTCCTTAATAATGACACAATCACTCTTTCAGTACCTACCCTCACTACAAATGACCAAACACACTTACCTGACACAATATTGAAGAAAAAAATTTTTCATCCCTACCTGGCCAAAATTGAAGAAAACTGCCATATCCGGACCTTACGAAAATCACTCAAAATCACCCAAAAATGACCTGTCACTAATTTTTCCAAAAAGTGAGGAAAATCCATTTACCACACCTGTCACTCATAAAAAATGTGGAAACTGCCCCGGATCACTTCATTAAAGCCCCAAATTTGAGTTTAAAGATTGCCAGAAAGCACACCTGAGAACAGGATTTGGAGAGAGGGGGGGTTGGAGCGAGATTTAGCTCTATTTCTTCCTTAATAATGACACAACCACTCTTCCAGTACTTTACCCTCACAACAAATGACCAAACACACTTACCTGACACAATATTGAAGAAAAAAATTTTTCATCCCTACCTGGCCAAAATTGAAGAAAACTGCCATATCCGGACCTTACGAAAATCACTCAAAATCACCCAAAAATGACCCGTCACCAATTTTTTCCAAAAAGTGATGAAAATCAATTTACTACACCTGTCATTCATAAAAAATGTGGAAACGCGCCCGGATCACTTCATTAAAGCCCCCAATTTCAGCTTTAAAGATTGCCAGAAAGCACACCTGAGAACAGGATTTGGAGGGGGGGGGGTGGAGAGAGTTTTTGCTCTATTTCTTCCTTAATAATGACACAACCACTCTTCCAGTACTTTACCCTCACTACAAATGACCAAACACACTTACCTGACACAATATTGAAGAAAAAATTTTTTCATCCCTACCTGGCCAAAATTGAAGAAAACTGCCATATCCGGACCTTACGAAAATCACTCAAAATCACCCAAAAATGACCCATCACCAATTTTTCCAAAAAGTAATGAAAATCAATTTATCACACCTGTCATTCATAAAAATGTGGAAACGCGCCCGGATCACTTCATTAAAGCCCCCAATTTCAGCTTTAAAATTGGTCAAAAAGCACACCTGAGAACAGGATTTGGAGAGGGGGGGGGTGGAGAGAGTTTTTGCTCTATTTCTTCCTTAATAATGACACAACCACTCTTCCAGTACTTTACCCTTATTACAAATGACCAAACACACCTACCTGACACAATATTGAAGAAAAAAATTTTTCATCCCTACCTGGCCAAAATTGAAGAAAACTACCATATCTGGACCTTACGAAAATCACTCAAAATCACTCAAAAATGACCCATCACCAATTTTTCCAAAAAGTGAGGAAAATCAATATACCACACCAGTCATTCATAAAAAATGTGGAAACGCACCCGGATCACTTCATTAAAGCCCCCAATTTCAGCTTTAAAATTCGTCAAAAAGCACACCTGAGAACAGGATTTGGAGAGAGGGGGGGTGGAGAGAGTTTTTGCTCTATTTCTTCCTTAATAATGACACAACCACTCTTCCAGTACTTTACCCTCACTACAAATGACCAAACACACTTACCTGACACGATATTGAAGAAAAAAATTTTTCATCCCTACCTGGCCAAAATTGAAGAAAACTGCCATATCCGGACCTTACGAAAATCACTCAAAATCACCCAAAAATGACCCGTCACCAATTTTTCCAAAAAGTGATGAAAATCAATTTACCACACCTGTCATTCATAAAAATGTGGAAACGCGCCCGGATCACTTCATTAAAGCCCCCAATTTCAGCTTTAAAATTGGTCAAAAAGCACACCTGAGAACAGGATTTGGAGAGAGGGGGGGTGGAGAGAGTTTTTGCTCTATTTCTTCCTTAATAATGACACAACCACTCTTCCAGTACTTTACCCTTATTACAAATGACCAAACACACTTACCTGACACAATATTGAAGAAAAAAATTTTTCATCCCTACCTGGCCAAAATTGAAGAAAACTGCCATATCCGGACCTTACGAAAATCACTCAAAATCACTCAAAAATGACCTGTCACTAATTTTTCCAAAAAGTGAGGAAAATCCATTTACCACACCTGTCACTCATAAAAAATGTGGAAACTGCCCCGGATCACTTCATTAAAGCCCCAAATTTGAGTTTAAAGATTGCCAGAAAGCACACCTGAGAACAGGATTTGGAGAGAGGGGGGGTTGGAGCGAGATTTAGCTCTATTTCTTCCTTAATAATGACACAACCACTCTCCCAGTACTTTACCCTCAGTACAAATGACCAAACACACCTACCTGAAACAATATTGAAGAAAAAAATTTTTCATCCCTACCTGGCCAAAATTGAAGAAAAATGCCATATCCGACCCTTACGAAAATCACTCAAAATCACTCAAAATTGACCAATCACCAATTTTTCCAAAAAGTGAGGAAAATCAATTTACCACACCTGTCATTCATAAAAATGTGGAAACGCGCCCGGATCACTTCATTAAAGCCCCCAATTTCAGCTTTAAAATTGGTCAAAAAGCACACCTGAGAACAGGATTTGGAGAGAGGGGGGGAGTTGGAGAGAGTTTTTGCTCTATTTCTTCCTTAATAATGACACAATCACTCTTTCAGTACCTACCCTCACTACAAATGACCAAACACACTTACCTGACACAATATTGAAGAAAAAAATTTTTCATCCCTACCTGGCCAAAATTGAAGAAAACTGCCATATCCGGACCTTACGAAAATCACTCAAAATCACCCAAAAATGACCTGTCACTAATTTTTCCAAAAAGTGAGGAAAATCCATTTACCACACCTGTCACTCATAAAAAATGTGGAAACTGCCCCGGATCACTTCATTAAAGCCCCAAATTTGAGTTTAAAGATTGCCAGAAAGCACACCTGAGAACAGGATTTGGAGAGAGGGGGGGTTGGAGCGAGATTTAGCTCTATTTCTTCCTTAATAATGACACAACCACTCTTCCAGTACTTTACCCTCACAACAAATGACCAAACACACTTACCTGACACAATATTGAAGAAAAAAATTTTTCATCCCTACCTGGCCAAAATTGAAGAAAACTGCCATATCCGGACCTTACGAAAATCACTCAAAATCACCCAAAAATGACCCGTCACCAATTTTTTCCAAAAAGTGATGAAAATCAATTTACTACACCTGTCATTCATAAAAAATGTGGAAACGCGCCCGGATCACTTCATTAAAGCCCCCAATTTCAGCTTTAAAGATTGCCAGAAAGCACACCTGAGAACAGGATTTGGAGGGGGGGGGGTGGAGAGAGTTTTTGCTCTATTTCTTCCTTAATAATGACACAACCACTCTTCCAGTACTTTACCCTCACTACAAATGACCAAACACACTTACCTGACACAATATTGAAGAAAAAATTTTTTCATCCCTACCTGGCCAAAATTGAAGAAAACTGCCATATCCGGACCTTACGAAAATCACTCAAAATCACCCAAAAATGACCCATCACCAATTTTTCCAAAAAGTAATGAAAATCAATTTATCACACCTGTCATTCATAAAAATGTGGAAACGCGCCCGGATCACTTCATTAAAGCCCCCAATTTCAGCTTTAAAATTGGTCAAAAAGCACACCTGAGAACAGGATTTGGAGAGGGGGGGGGGTGGAGAGAGTTTTTGCTCTATTTCTTCCTTAATAATGACACAACCACTCTTCCAGTACTTTACCCTTATTACAAATGACCAAACACACCTACCTGACACAATATTGAAGAAAAAAATTTTTCATCCCTACCTGGCCAAAATTGAAGAAAACTACCATATCTGGACCTTACGAAAATCACTCAAAATCACTCAAAAATGACCCATCACCAATTTTTCCAAAAAGTGAGGAAAATCAATATACCACACCAGTCATTCATAAAAAATGTGGAAACGCACCCGGATCACTTCATTAAAGCCCCCAATTTCAGCTTTAAAATTCGTCAAAAAGCACACCTGAGAACAGGATTTGGAGAGAGGGGGGGTGGAGAGAGTTTTTGCTCTATTTCTTCCTTAATAATGACACAACCACTCTTCCAGTACTTTACCCTCACTACAAATGACCAAACACACTTACCTGACACGATATTGAAGAAAAAAATTTTTCATCCCTACCTGGCCAAAATTGAAGAAAACTGCCATATCCGGACCTTACGAAAATCACTCAAAATCACCCAAAAATGACCCGTCACCAATTTTTCCAAAAAGTGATGAAAATCAATTTACCACACCTGTCATTCATAAAAATGTGGAAACGCGCCCGGATCACTTCATTAAAGCCCCCAATTTCAGCTTTAAAATTGGTCAAAAAGCACACCTGAGAACAGGATTTGGAGAGAGGGGGGGTGGAGAGAGTTTTTGCTCTATTTCTTCCTTAATAATGACACAACCACTCTTCCAGTACTTTACCCTTATTACAAATGACCAAACACACTTACCTGACACAATATTGAAGAAAAAAATTTTTCATCCCTACCTGGCCAAAATTGAAGAAAACTGCCATATCCGGACCTTACGAAAATCACTCAAAATCACTCAAAAATGACCTGTCACTAATTTTTCCAAAAAGTGAGGAAAATCCATTTACCACACCTGTCACTCATAAAAAATGTGGAAACTGCCCCGGATCACTTCATTAAAGCCCCAAATTTGAGTTTAAAGATTGCCAGAAAGCACACCTGAGAACAGGATTTGGAGAGAGGGGGGGTTGGAGCGAGATTTAGCTCTATTTCTTCCTTAATAATGACACAACCACTCTCCCAGTACTTTACCCTCAGTACAAATGACCAAACACACCTACCTGAAACAATATTGAAGAAAAAAATTTTTCATCCCTACCTGGCCAAAATTGAAGAAAAATGCCATATCCGACCCTTACGAAAATCACTCAAAATCACTCAAAATTGACCAATCACCAATTTTTCCAAAAAGTGAGGAAAATCAATTTACCACACCTGTCATTCATAAAAATGTGGAAACGCGCCCGGATCACTTCATTAAAGCCCCCAATTTCAGCTTTAAAATTGGTCAAAAAGCACACCTGAGAACAGGATTTGGAGAGAGGGGGGGAGTTGGAGAGAGTTTTTGCTCTATTTCTTCCTTAATAATGACACAATCACTCTTTCAGTACCTACCCTCACTACAAATGACCAAACACACTTACCTGACACAATATTGAAGAAAAAAATTTTTCATCCCTACCTGGCCAAAATTGAAGAAAACTGCCATATCCGGACCTTACGAAAATCACTCAAAATCACCCAAAAATGACCTGTCACTAATTTTTCCAAAAAGTGAGGAAAATCCATTTACCACACCTGTCACTCATAAAAAATGTGGAAACTGCCCCGGATCACTTCATTAAAGCCCCAAATTTGAGTTTAAAGATTGCCAGAAAGCACACCTGAGAACAGGATTTGGAGAGAGGGGGGGTTGGAGCGAGATTTAGCTCTATTTCTTCCTTAATAATGACACAACCACTCTTCCAGTACTTTACCCTCACAACAAATGACCAAACACACTTACCTGACACAATATTGAAGAAAAAAATTTTTCATCCCTACCTGGCCAAAATTGAAGAAAACTGCCATATCCGGACCTTACGAAAATCACTCAAAATCACCCAAAAATGACCCGTCACCAATTTTTTCCAAAAAGTGATGAAAATCAATTTACCACACCTGTCATTCATAAAAAATGTGGAAACGTGCCCGGATCATTCATTAAAGCCCCCAATTTCAGCTTTAAAATTATCCAAAAAGCACACCTGAGAACCGGATTTGGAGAGAGGGGGGGGGGGGGGTGGAGAGAGTTTTTGCTCTATTTCTTCCTTAATAATGACACAACCACTCTTCCAGTACTTTACCCTCACAACAAATGACCAAACACACTTACCTGACACAATATTGAAGAAAAAAATTTTTCATCCCTACCTGGCCAAAATTGAAGAAAACTGCCATATCCGGACCTTACGAAAATCACTCAAAATCACCCAAAAATGACCGATCACCAATTTTTCCAAAAAGTGATGAAAATCAATTTACCACACCTGTCATTCATGAAAAAATGTGGAAACACGCCCGGATCACTTCATTAAAGCCCCCAATTTCAGCTTTAAAGATTGCCAGAGAGCACACCTGAGAACAGGATTTGGAGAGAGACTGGGTAGAGAGAGTTTTTGCTCTATTTCTTCCTTAATAATGACACAACCACTCTTCCAGTAATTTACCCTCAATACAATTGACCAAACACACCTACCTGACACAATATTGAAGAAAAAATTTTTTCATCCCTACCTGGCCAAAATTGAAGAAAACTGCCATATCCGGACCTTACGAAAATCACTCAAAATCACCCAAAAAATGACCCGTCACCAATTTTTTCAAAAAGTGAGGAAAATCAATTTATCACACCTGTCATTCATAAAAATGTGGAAACGCGCCCGGATCACTTCATTAAAGCCCCCAATTTCAGCTTTAAAATTGGTCAAAAAGCACACCTGAGAACAGGATTTGGAGAGAGGGGGGGGTGGAGAGAGTTTTTGCTCTATTTCTTCCTTAATAATGACACAACCACTCTTCCAGTACTTTACCCTTATTACAAATGACCAAACACACCTACCTGACACAATATTGAAGAAAAAAATTTTTCATCCCTACCTGGCCAAAATTGAAGAAAACTACCATATCTGGACCTTACGAAAATCACTCAAAATCACTCAAAAATGACCCATCACCAATTTTTCCAAAAAGTGAGGAAAATCAATATACCACACCTGTCATTCATAAAAAATGTGGAAACGCACCCGGATCACTTCATTAAAGCCCCCAATTTCAGCTTTAAAATTCGTCAAAAAGCACACCTGAGAACAGGATTTGGAGAGAGGGGGGGTGGAGAGAGTTTTTGCTCTATTTCTTCCTTAATAATGACACAACCACTCTTCCAGTACTTTACCCTCACTACAAATGACCAAACACACTTACCTGACACAATATTGAAGAAAAAAATTTTTCATCCCTACCTGGCCAAAATTGAAGAAAACTGCCATATCCGGACCTTACGAAAATCACTCAAAATCACTCAAAAATGACCCATCACCAATTTTTCCAAAAAGTGAGGAAAATCCATTTACCACACCTGTCATTCATAAAAAATGTGGAAACGCGCCCGGATCACTTCATTAAAGCCCCCAATTTAAGCTTTAAAGATTGCCAGAAAGCACACCTGAGAACAGGATTTGGAGAGAGGGGGGGTGGAGAGAGTTTTTGCTCTATTTCTTCCTTAATAATGACACAACTACTCTTCCAGTACTTGACCCTCACTACAAATGACCAAACACACTTACCTGACACAATATTGAAGAAAAAAATTTTTCATCCCTACCTGGCCAAAATTGAAGAAAACTGCCATATCCAGACCTTACGAAAATCACTCAAAATCACCCAGAAATGACCCATCACCAATTTTTCCAAAAAGTGATGAAAATCAATTTACCACACCTGTCATTCATAAAAATGTGGAAACGCGCCCGGATCACTTCATTAAAGCCCCCAATTTCAGCCTTAAAGATTGCCAGAAAGCACACCTGAGAACAGGATTTGGAGAGATGGGGGGTGGAGAGAGTTTTTGCTCTATTTCTTCCTTAATAATGACACAACCACTATTCCAGTACTTTACCCTTATTACAAATGACCAAACACACCTTCCTGACACAATATTGAAGAAAAAAATTTTTCATCCCTACCTGGCCAAAATTGAAGAAAACTGCCATATCCGGACCTTACGAAAATCACTCAAAATCACTCAAAAATGACCCATTACCAATTTTTCCAAAAAGTGAGGAAAATCAATTTACCACACCTGTCATTCATAAAAAATGTGGAAACGCGCCCGGATCACTCCATTAAAGCCCCCAATTTCAGCTTTAAAGATTGCCAGAAAGCACACCTGAGAACAGGATTTGGAGAGGGGGGGGGGGGGGGGGGGGTGCAGAGAGTTTTTGCTCTATTTCTTCCTTAATAATGACATAACCACTCTTCCAGTACTTTACCCTCACTACAAATGACCAAACACACCTACCTGACACAATATTGAAGAAAAAAATTTTTCATCCCTACCTGGCCAAAATTGAAGAAAACTGCCATATCTGAACCTTACGAAAATCACTCAAAATCACTAAAAAATGACCCATCACCAATTTTTCCAAAAAGTGAGGAAAATCAATTTACCACACCTGTCATTCATAAAAAATGTGGAAACGCGCCCGGATCACTTCATTAAAGCCCCTAATTTCAGCTTTAAAGATTGCCAGAAAGCACACCTGAGAACAGGATTTGGAGAGAGGGAGAGGGGGGTGGAGAGAGTTTTTTCTCTATTTCTTCCTTAATAATGACATAACCACTCTTCCAGTACTTTACCCTCACTACAAATGACCAAACACACCTACCTGACACAATATTGAAGAAAAAAATTTTTCATCCCTACCTGGCCAAAATTGAAGAAAACTGCCATATCTGGACCTTACGAAAATCACTCAAAATCACTCAAAAATGACCCGTCACCAATTTTTCCAAAAAGTGAGGAAAATCAATTTACCACGCCTGTCATTCATAAAAAATGTGGAAACGCGCCCGGATCACTTCATTAAAGCCCCCAATTTCAGCTTTAAAATTGGCCAAAAAGCACACCTGAGAACAGGATTTGGAGAGAGGAAGGGTGGAGAGAGTTTTTGCTCTATTTCTTCCTTAATAATGACACAACCACTCTTCCAGTACTTGACCCTCACTACAAATGACCAAACACACTTACCTGACACAATATTGAAGAAAAAATTTTTTCATCCCTACCTGGCCAAAATTGAAGAAAACTGCCATATCCGGACCTTACGAAAATCACTCAAAATCACCCAAAAATGACCCATCACCAATTTTTCAAAAAGTGATGAAAATCAATTTATCACACCTGTCATTCATAAAAATGTGGAAACGCGCCCGGATCACTTCATTAAAGCCCCCAATTTCAGCTTTAAAATTGGTCAAAAAGCACACCTGAGAACAGGATTTGGAGAGAGGGGGGGGAGGGGTGGAGAGAGTTTTTGCTCTATTTCTTCCTTAATAATGACACAACCACTCTTCCAGTACTTTACCCTCACTACAAATGACCAAACACACTTACCTGACACAATATTGAAGAAAAAAATTTTTCATCCCTACCTGGCCAAAATTGAAGAAAACTGCCATATCCGGACCTTACGAAAATCACTCAAAATCACCCAAAAATGACCTGTCACCAATTTTTCCAAAAAGTGATGAAAATCAATTTACCACACCTGTCATTCATAAAAATGTGGAAACGCGCCCGGATCACTTCATTAAAGCCCCCATTTCAGCTTTAAAATTGGTCAAAAAGCACACCTGAGAACAGGATTTGGAGAGAGGGGGGGTGGAGAGAGTTTTTGCTCTATTTCTTCCTTAATAATGACACAACCACTCTTCCAGTACTTGACCCTCACTACAAATGACCAAACACACTTACCTGACACAATATTGAAGAAAAAATTTTTTCATCCCTACCTGGCCAAAATTGAAGAAAACTGCCATATCCGGACCTTACGAAAATCACTCAAAATCACCCAAAAATGACCCATCACCAATTTTTCCAAAATTTACCACACCTGTCACTCATAAAAAATGTGGAAACTGCCCCGGATCACTTCATTAAAGCCCCAAATTTGAGTTTAAAGATTGCCAGAAAGCACACCTGAGAACAGGATTTGGAGAGAGGGGGGGTTGGAGCGAGATTTAGCTCTATTTCTTCCTTAATAATGACACAACCACTCTTCCAGTACTTTACCCTTATTACAAATGACCAAACACACCTACCTGACACAATATTGAAGAAAAAAATTTTTCATCCCTACCTGGCCAAAATTGAAGAAAACTGCCATATCCGACCCTTACGAAAATCACTCAAAATCACTCAAAAATGACCCATCACCAATTTTTTCAAAAAGTGAGAAAAATCAATTTACCACACCTGTCATTCATAAAAAATGTGGAAACGCGCCCAGATCACTTCATTAAAGCCCCTAATTTCAGCTTTAAAATTGGTCAAAAAGCACACCTGAGAACAGGATTTGGAGAGAGGGGGGGGGTGGAGAGAGTTTTTGCTCTATTTCTTCCTTAATAATGACACAACCACTCTCCCAGTACTTTACCCTCAGTACAAATGACCAAACACACCTACCTGAAACAATATTGAAGAAAAAAATTTTTCATCCCTACCTGGCCAAAATTGAAGAAAACTGCCATATCCGGACCTTACGAAAATCACTCAAAATCACCCAAAAATGACCGATCACCAATTTTTCCAAAAAGTGATGAAAATCAATTTACCACACCTGTCATTCATAAAAATGTGGAAACGCGCCCGGATCACTTCATTAAAGCCCCCAATTTCAGCTTTAAAATTGGTCAAAAAGCACACCTGAGAACAGGATTTGGAGAGAGGGGGGGTGGAGAGAGTTTTTGCTCTATTTCTTCCTTAATAATGACACAACCACTCTTCCAGTACTTGACCCTCACTACAAATGACCAAACACACCTACCTGAAACAATATTGAAGAAAAAAATTTTTCATCCCTACCTGGCCAAAATTGAAGAAAACTGCCATATCCGGACCTTACGAAAATCACTCAAAATCACCCAAAAATGACCGATCACCAATTTTTCCAAAAAGTGATGAAAATCAATTTACCACACCTGTCATTCATAAAAATGTGGAAACGCGCCCGGATCACTTCATTAAAGCCCCCAATTTCAGCTTTAAAATTGGTCAAAAAGCACACCTGAGAACAGGATTTGGAGAGAGGGGGGGTGGAGAGAGTTTTTGCTCTATTTCTTCCTTAATAATGACACAACCACTCTTCCAGTACTTGACCCTCACTACAAATGACCAAACACACCTACCTGACACAATATTAAAGAAAAAAATTTTTCATCCCTACCTGGCCAAAATTGAAGAAAACTGCCATATCCGGACCTTACGAAAATCACTCAAAATCACCCAAAAATGACCCTTCACCAATTTTTCCAAAAAGTGATGAAAATCAATTTACCACACCTGTCATTTATAAAAATGTGGAATATTGAAGAAAAAAATTTTTCATCCCTACCTGGCCAAAATTGAAGAAAACTGCCATATCCGACCCTTACGAAAATCACTCAAAATCACTCAAAAATGACCAATCACCAATTTTTTCCAAAAAGTGAGGAAAATCAATTTACCACACCTGTCATTCATAAAAAATGTGGAAACGCGCCCGGATCACTTCATTAAAGCCCCTAATTTTAGCTTTAAAGATTGCCAGAAAGCACACCTGAGAACAGGATTTGGAGAGAGGGGGGGTGGAGAGAGTTTTTGCTCTATTTCTTCCTCAATAATGACACAACCACTCTTCCAGTACTTTACCCTTATTACAAATGACCAAACACACCTACCTGACACAATATTGAAGAAAAAAATTTTTCATCCCTACCTGGCCAAAATTGAAGAAAACTGCCATATCCGGACCTTACGAAAATCACTCAAAATCACCCAAAAATGACCCTTCACCAATTTTTCCAAAAAGTGATGAAAATCAATTTACCACACCTGTCATTTATAAAAATGTGGAAACGCGCCCAGATCACTTCATTAAAGCCCCTAATTTCAGCTTTAAAATTGGTCAAAAAGCACACCTGAGAACAGGATTTGGAGAGAGGGGGGGGGGTGGAGAGAGTTTTTGCTCTATTTCTTCCTTAATAATGACACAACCACTCTCCCAGTACTTTACCCTCAGTACAAATGACCAAACACACCTACCTGACACAATATTAAAGAAAAAAATTTTTCATCCCTACCTGGCCAAAATTGAAGAAAACTGCCTTATCCGACCCTTACGAAAATCACTCAAAATCACTCAAAAATGACCCATCACCAATTTTTTCAAAAAGTGAGAAAAATCAATTTACCACACCTGTCATTCATGAAAAATGTGGAAACGCGCCCAGATCACTTCATTAAAGCCCCTAATTTCAGCTTTAAAATTGGTCAAAAAGCACACCTGAGAACAGGATTTGGAGAGAGGGGGGGGTGGAGAGAGTTTTTGCTCTATTTCTTCCTTAATAATGACACAACCACTCTTCCAGTACTTTACCCTCACTACAAATGACCAAACACACTTACCTGACACAATATTGAAGAAAAAAATTTTTCATCCCTACCTGGCCAAAATTGAAGAAAACTGCCATATCCGGACCTTACGAAAATCACTCAAAATCACCCAAAAATGACCCGTCACCAAATTTTTCCAAAAAGTGAGGAAAATCCATTTACCCCACCTGTCATTCATAAAAAATGTGGAAACGCGCCCGGATCACTTCATTAAAGCCCCCAATTTCAGCTTTAAAGATTGCCAGAAAGCACACCTGAGAACAGGATTTGGAGGGGGTGGGGGGGGGGGTTGGAGAGAGTTTTTGCTCTATTTCTTACTTAATAATGACACAACCACTCTTCCAGTACTTTACCCTCACTACAAATGACCAAACACACCTACCTGACACAATATTGAAGAAAAAAATTTTTCATCCCTACCTGGCCAAAATTGAAGAAAACTGCCATATCCGACCCTTACGAAAATCACTCAAAATCACTCAAAAATGACCCATCACCAATTTTTCCAAAAAGTGAGAAAAATCAATTTACCACACCTGTCATTCATAAAAAATGTGGAAACGCGCCCAGATCACTTCATTAAAGCCCCTAAATTCAGCTTTAAAATTGGTCAAAAAGCACACCTGAGAACAGGATTTGGAGAGAGGGGGGGGGGTGGAGAGAGTTTTTGCTCTATTTCTTCCTTAATAATGACACAACCACTCTCCCAGTACTTTACCCTCAGTACAAATGACCAAACACACCTACCTGAAACAATATTGAAGAAAAAAATTTTTCATCCCTACCTGGCCAAAATTGAAGAAAACTGCCATATCCGGACCTTACGAAAATCACTCAAAATCACCCAAAAATGACCCTTCACCAATTTTTCCAAAAAGTGATGAAAATCAATTTACCACACCTGTCATTCATAAAAATGTGGAAACGCGCCCGGATCACTTCATTAAAGCCCCCAATTTCAGCTTTAAAATTGGTCAAAAAGCACACCTGAGAACAGGATTTGGAGAGAGGGGGGGTGGAGAGAGTTTTTGCTCTATTTCTTCCTTAATAATGACACAACCACTCTTCCAGTACTTGACCCTCACTACAAATGACCAAACACACCTACCTGACACAATATTAAAGAAAAAAATTTTTCATCCCTACCTGGCCAAAATTGAAGAAAACTGCCATATCCGGACCTTACGAAAATCACTCAAAATCACTCAAAAATGACCAATCACCAATTTTTTCCAAAAAGTGAGGAAAATCAATTTACCACACCTGTCATTCATAAAAAATGTGGAAACGCGCCCGGATCACTTCATTAAAGCCCCTAATTTTAGCTTTAAAGATTGCCAGAAAGCACACCTGAGAACAGGATTTGGAGAGAGGGGGGGTGGAGAGAGTTTTTGCTCTATTTCTTCCTCAATAATGACACAACCACTCTTCCAGTACTTTACCCTTATTACAAATGACCAAACACACCTACCTGACACAATATTGAAGAAAAAAATTTTTCATCCCTACCTGGCCAAAATTGAAGAAAACTGCCATATCCGGACCTTACGAAAATCACTCAAAATCACCCAAAAATGACCCTTCACCAATTTTTCCAAAAAGTGATGAAAATCAATTTACCACACCTGTCATTTATAAAAATGTGGAAACGAGCCCGGATCACTTCATTAAAGCCCCCAATTTCAGCTTTAAAATTGGTCAAAAAGGACACCTGAGAACAGGATTTGGAGAGAGGGGGGGTGGAGAGAGTTTTTGCTCTATTTCTTCCTTAATAATGACACAACCACTCTTCCAGTACTTTACCCTTATTACAAATGACCAAACACACCTACCTGACACAATATTGAAGAAAAAAATTTTTCATCCCTACCTGGCCAAAATTGAAGAAAACTGCCATATCCGACCCTTACGAAAATCACTCAAAATCACTCAAAAATGACCCATCACCAATTTTTTCAAAAAGTGAGAAAAATCAATTTACCACACCTGTCATTCATAAAAAATGTGGAAACGCGCCCAGATCACTTCATTAAAGCCCCTAATTTCAGCTTTAAAATTGGTCAAAAAGCACACCTGAGAACAGGATTTGGAGAGAGGGGGGGGTGGAGAGAGTTTTTGCTCTATTTCTTCCTTAATAATGACACAACCACTCTTCCAGTACTTTACCCTCACTACAAATGACCAAACACACTTACCTGACACAATATTGAAGAAAAAAATTTTTCATCCCTACCTGGCCAAAATTGAAGAAAACTGCCATATCCAGACCTTACGAAAATCACTCAAAATCACCCAAAAATGACCCGTCACCAAATTTTTCCAAAAAGTGAGGAAAATCCATTTACCCCACCTGTCATTCATAAAAAATGTGGAAACGCGCCCGGATCACTTCATTAAAGCCCCCAATTTCAGCTTTAAAGATTGCCAGAAAGCACACCTGAGAACAGGATTTGGAGGGGGTGGGGGGGGTGGAGAGAGTTTTTGCTCTATTTCTTACTTAATAATGACACAACCACTCTTCCAGTACTTTACCCTCACTACAAATGACCAAACACACCTACCTGACACAATATTGAAGAAAAAAATTTTTCATCCCTACCTGGCCAAAATTGAAGAAAACTGCCATATCCGACCCTTACGAAAATCACTCAAAATCACTCAAAAATGACCCATCACCAATTTTTCCAAAAAGTGAGAAAAATCAATTTACCACACCTGTCATTCATAAAAAATGTGGAAACGCGCCCAGATCACTTCATTAAAGCCCCCAATTTCAGCTTTAAAATTGGTCAAAAAGCACACCTGAGAACAGGATTTGGAGAGACGGGGGGTGGAGAGAGTTTTTGCTCTATTTCTTCCTTAATAATGACACAACTACTCTTCCAGTACTTGACCCTCACTACAAATGACCAAACACACTTACCTGACACAATATTGAAGAAAAAAATTTTTCATCCCTACCTGGCCAAAATTGAAGAAAACTGCCATATCCAGACCTTACGAAAATCACCCAAAATCACCCAGAAATGACCCATCACCAATTTTTCCAAAAAGTGATGAAAATCAATTTACCACACCTGTCATTCATAAAAATGTGGAAACGCGCCCGGATCACTTCATTAAAGCCCCCAATTTCAGCTTTAAAGATTGCCAGAAAGCACACCTGAGAACAGGATTTGGAGAGATGGGGGGTGGAGAGAGTTTTTGCTCTATTTCTTCCTTAATAATGACACAACCACTCTTCCAGTACTTTACCCTTATTACTAAATGACCAAACACACCTTCCTGACACAATATTGAAGAAAAAAATTTTTCATCCCCACCTGGCCAAAATTGAAAAAACTGCCATATCCGGACCTTACGAAAATCACTCAAAATCACTCAAAAATGACCCATCACCAATTTTTCCAAAAAGTGAGGAAAATCAATTTACCACACCTGTCATTCATAAAAAATGTGGAAACGCGCCCGGATCACTTCATTAAAGCCCCCAATTTCAGCTTTAAAATTGGTCAAAAAGCACACCTGAGAACAGGATTTGGAGAGAGGGGGGGTGGAGAGAGTTTTTGCTCTATTTCTTCCTTAATAATGACACAACCACTCTTCCAGTACTTTACCCTTATTACAAATGACCAAACACACCTACCTGACACAATATTGAAGAAAAAAATTTTTCATCCCTACCTGGCCAAAATTGAAGAAAACTGCCATATCCGACCCTTACGAAAATCACTCAAAATAACTCAAAAATGACCCATCACCAATTTTTCCAAAAAGTGAGAAAAATCAATTTACCACACCTGTCATTCATAAAAAATGTGGAAACGCGCCCAGATCACTTCATTAAAGCCCCCAATTTCAGCTTTAAAATTCGTCAAAAAGCACACCTGAGAACAGGATTTGGAGAGAGGGGGGGTGGAGAGAGTTTTTGCTCTATTTCTTCCTTAATAATGACACAACCACTCTTCCAGTACTTTACCCTCACTACAAATGACCAAACACACTTACCTGACACAATATTGAAGAAAAAAATTTTTCATCCCTACCTGGCCAAAATTGAAGAAAACTGCCATATCCGGACCTTACGAAAATCACTCAAAATCACCCAAAAATGACCCGTCACCAATTTTTCCAAAAAGTGAGGAAAATCCATTTACCACACCTGTCATTCATAAAAAATGTGGAAACACGCCCGGATCACTTCATTAAAGCCCCCAATTTCAGCTTTAAAGATTGCCAGAAAGCACACCTGAGAACAGGATTTGGAGAGAGGGGGGGTGGAGAGAGTTTTTGCTCTATTTCTTCCTTAATAATGACACAACTACTCTTCCAGTACTTGACCCTCACTACAAATGACCAAACACACTTACCTGACACAATATTGAAGAAAAAAATTTTTCATCCCTACCTGGCCAAAATTGAAGAAAACTGCCATATCCAGACCTTACGAAAATCACCCAAAATCACCCAGAAATGACCCATCACCAATTTTTCCAAAAAGTGATGAAAATCAATTTACCACACCTGTCATTCATAAAAATGTGGAAACGCGCCCGGATCACTTCATTAAAGCCCCCAATTTCAGCTTTAAAGATTGCCAGAAAGCACACCTGAGAACAGGATTTGGAGAGATGGGGGGTGGAGAGAGTTTTTGCTCTATTTCTTCCTTAATAATGACACAACCACTCTTCCAGTACTTTACCCTTATTACAAATGACCAAACACACCTTCCTGACACAATATTGAAGAAAAAAAATTTTCATCCCTACCTGGCCAAAATTGAAGAAAACTGCCATATCCGGACCTTACGAAAATCACTCAAAATCACTCAAAAATGACCCATCACCAATTTTTCCAAAAAGTGAGGAAAATCAATTTACCACACCTGTCATTCATAAAAAATGTGGAAACGCGCCCGGATCACTCCATTAAAGCCCCCAATTTCAGCTTTAAAGATTGCCAGAAAGCACACCTGAGAACAGGATTTGGAGAGGGGGGGGGGGTGGAGAGAGTTTTTTCTCTATTTCTTCCTTAATAATGACACAACCACTCTTCCAGTACTTTACCCTCACTACAAATGACCAAACACACCTACCTGACACAATATTGAAGAAAAAAATTTTTCATCCCTACCTGGCCAAAATTGAAGAAAACTGCCATATCCGGACCTTACGAAAATCACTCAAAATCACTCAAAAATGATCCATCACCAATTTTTCCAAAAAGTGAGGAAAATTAATTTACCACACCTGTCATTCATAAAAAATGTGGAAACGCGCCCGGATCACTTCATTAAAGCCCCTAATTCCAGCTTTAAAGATTGCCAGAAAGCACACCTGAGAACAGGATGTGGAGAGAGGGGGGGTGGAGAGAGTTTTTGCTCTATTTCTTCCTTAATAATGACATAACCACTCTTCCAGTACTTTACCCTCACTACAAATGACCAAACACACCTACCTGACACAATATTGAAGAAAAAAATTTTTCATCCCTACATGGCCAAAATTGAAGAAAACTGCCATATCCGGACCTTACGAAAATCACTCAAAATCACCCAAAAATGACCCTTCACCAATTTTTCCAAAAAGTGAGGAAAATCAATTTACCACACCTGTCATTCATAAAAAATGTGGAAACGCGCCCGGATCACTTCATTAAAGCCCCCAATTTCAGCTTTAAAATTGGTCAAAAAGCACACCTGAGAACAGGATTTGGAGAGAGGGGGGGTGGAGAGAGTTTTTGCTCTATTTCTTCCTTAATAATGACACAACCACTCTTCCAGTACTTTACCCTTATTACAAATGACCAAACACACCTACCTGACACAATATTGAAGAAAAAAATTTTTCATCCCTACCTGGCCAAAATTGAAGAAAACTGCCATATCCGACCCTTACGAAAATCACTCAAAATAACTCAAAAATGACCCATCACCAATTTTTCCAAAAAGTGAGAAAAATCAATTTACCACACCTGTCATTCATAAAAAATGTGGAAACGCGCCCAGATCACTTCATTAAAGCCCCCAATTTCAGCTTTAAAATTCGTCAAAAAGCACACCTGAGAACAGGATTTGGAGAGAGGGGGGGTGGAGAGAGTTTTTGCTCTATTTCTTCCTTAATAATGACACAACCACTCTTCCAGTACTTTACCCTCACTACAAATGACCAAACACACTTACCTGACACAATATTGAAGAAAAAAATTTTTCATCCCTACCTGGCCAAAATTGAAGAAAACTGCCATATCCGGACCTTACGAAAATCACTCAAAATCACCCAAAAATGACCCGTCACCAATTTTTCCAAAAAGTGAGGAAAATCCATTTACCACACCTGTCATTCATAAAATATGTGGAAACACGCCCGGATCACTTCATTAAAGCCCCCAATTTCAGCTTTAAAGATTGCCAGAAAGCACACCTGAGAACAGGATTTGGAGAGAGGGGGGGTGGAGAGAGTTTTTGCTCTATTTCTTCCTTAATAATGACACAACTACTCTTCCAGTACTTGACCCTCACTACAAATGACCAAACACACTTACCTGACACAATATTGAAGAAAAAAATTTTTCATCCCTACCTGGCCAAAATTGAAGAAAACTGCCATATCCAGACCTTACGAAAATCACCCAAAATCACCCAGAAATGACCCATCACCAATTTTTCCAAAAAGTGATGAAAATCAATTTACCACACCTGTCATTCATAAAAATGTGGAAACGCGCCCGGATCACTTCATTAAAGCCCCCAATTTCAGCTTTAAAGATTGCCAGAAAGCACACCTGAGAACAGGATTTGGAGAGATGGGGGGTGGAGAGAGTTTTTGCTCTATTTCTTCCTTAATAATGACACAACCACTCTTCCAGTACTTTACCCTTATTACAAATGACCAAACACACCTTCCTGACACAATATTGAAGAAAAAAAATTTTCATCCCTACCTGGCCAAAATTGAAGAAAACTGCCATATCCGGACCTTACGAAAATCACTCAAAATCACTCAAAAATGACCCATCACCAATTTTTCCAAAAAGTGAGGAAAATCAATTTACCACACCTGTCATTCATAAAAAATGTGGAAACGCGCCCGGATCACTCCATTAAAGCCCCCAATTTCAGCTTTAAAGATTGCCAGAAAGCACACCTGAGAACAGGATTTGGAGAGGGGGGGGGGTGGAGAGAGTTTTTTCTCTATTTCTTCCTTAATAATGACACAACCACTCTTCCAGTACTTTACCCTCACTACAAATGACCAAACACACCTACCTGACACAATATTGAAGAAAAAAATTTTTCATCCCTACCTGGCCAAAATTGAAGAAAACTGCCATATCCGGACCTTACGAAAATCACTCAAAATCACTCAAAAATGATCCATCACCAATTTTTCCAAAAAGTGAGGAAAATTAATTTACCACACCTGTCATTCATAAAAAATGTGGAAACGCGCCCGGATCACTTCATTAAAGCCCCTAATTCCAGCTTTAAAGATTGCCAGAAAGCACACCTGAGAACAGGATGTGGAGAGAGGGGGGGTGGAGAGAGTTTTTGCTCTATTTCTTCCTTAATAATGACATAACCACTCTTCCAGTACTTTACCCTCACTACAAATGACCAAACACACCTACCTGACACAATATTGAAGAAAAAAATTTTTCATCCCTACATGGCCAAAATTGAAGAAAACTGCCATATCCGGACCTTACGAAAATCACTCAAAATCACCCAAAAATGACCCTTCACCAATTTTTCCAAAAAGTGATGAAAATCAATTTACCACACCTGTCATTCATAAAAATGTGGAAACGAGCCCGGATCACTTCATTAAAGCCCCCAATTTCAGCTTTAAAATTGGTCAAAAAGGACACCTGAGAACAGGATTTGGAGAGAGGGGGGGTGGAGAGAGTTTTTGCTCTATTTCTTCCTTAATAATGACACAACCACTCTTCCAGTACTTTACCCTTATTACAAATGACCAAACACACCTACCTGACACAATATTGAAGAAAAAAATTTTTCATCCCTACCTGGCCAAAATTGAAGAAAACTGCCATATCCGACCCTTACGAAAATCACTCAAAATCACTCAAAAATGACCCATCACCAATTTTTCCAAAAAGTGAGAAAAATCAATTTACCACACCTGTCATTCATAAAAAATGTGGAAACGCGCCCAGATCACTTCATTAAAGCCCCCAATTTCAGCTTTAAAATTGGTCAAAAAGCACACCTGAGAACAGGATTTGGAGAGAGGGGGGTGGAGAGAGTTTTTGCTCTATTTCTTCCTTAATAATGACACAACCACTCTTCCAGTACTTTACCCTCACTACAAATGACCAAACACGCTTACCTGACACAATATTGAAGAAAAAAATTTTTCATCCCTACCTGGCCAAAATTGAAGAAAACTGCCATATCCGGACCTTACGAAAATCACTCAAAATCACCCAAAAATGACCCGTCACCAATTTTTCCAAAAAGTGAGGAAAATCCATTTACCACACCTGTCATTCATAAAAAATGTGGAAACGCGCCCGGATCACTTCATTAAAGCCCCCAATTTCAGCTTTAAAATTGGTCAAAAAGCACACCTGAGAACAGGATTTGGAGAGAGGGGGGGTGGAGAGAGTTTTTGCTCTATTTCTTCCTTAATAATGACACAACCACTCTTCCAGTACTTTACCCTTATTACAAATGACCAAACACACCTACCTGACACAATATTGAAGAAAAAAATTTTTCATCCCTACCTGGCCAAAATTGAAGAAAACTGCCATATCCGACCCTTACGAAAATCACTCAAAATAACTCAAAAATGACCCATCACCAATTTTTCCAAAAAGTGAGAAAAATCAATTTACCACACCTGTCATTCATAAAAAATGTGGAAACGCGCCCAGATCACTTCATTAAAGCCCCCAATTTCAGCTTTAAAATTCGTCAAAAAGCACACCTGAGAACAGGATTTGGAGAGAGGGGGGGTGGAGAGAGTTTTTGCTCTATTTCTTCCTTAATAATGACACAACCACTCTTCCAGTACTTTACCCTCACTACAAATGACCAAACACACTTACCTGACACAATATTGAAGAAAAAAATTTTTCATCCCTACCTGGCCAAAATTGAAGAAAACTGCCATATCCGGACCTTACGAAAATCACTCAAAATCACCCAAAAATGACCCGTCACCAATTTTTCCAAAAAGTGAGGAAAATCCATTTACCACACCTGTCATTCATAAAAAATGTGGAAACACGCCCGGATCACTTCATTAAAGCCCCCAATTTCAGCTTTAAAGATTGCCAGAAAGCACACCTGAGAACAGGATTTGGAGAGAGGGGGGGTGGAGAGAGTTTTTGCTCTATTTCTTCCTTAATAATGACACAACTACTCTTCCAGTACTTGACCCTCACTACAAATGACCAAACACACTTACCTGACACAATATTGAAGAAAAAAATTTTTCATCCCTACCTGGCCAAAATTGAAGAAAACTGCCATATCCAGACCTTACGAAAATCACCCAAAATCACCCAGAAATGACCCATCACCAATTTTTCCAAAAAGTGATGAAAATCAATTTACCACACCTGTCATTCATAAAAATGTGGAAACGCGCCCGGATCACTTCATTAAAGCCCCCAATTTCAGCTTTAAAGATTGCCAGAAAGCACACCTGAGAACAGGATTTGGAGAGGGGGGGGGGGTGGAGAGAGTTTTTTCTCTATTTCTTCCTTAATAATGACACAACTACTCTTCCAGTACTTTACCCTCACTACAAATGACCAAACACACCTACCTGACACAATATTGAAGAAAAAAATTTTTCATCCCTACCTGGCCAAAATTGAAGAAAACTGCCATATCCGGACCTTACGAAAATCACTCAAAATCACTCAAAAATAATCCATCACCAATTTTTCCAAAAAGTGAGGAAAATTAATTTACCACACCTGTCATTCATAAAAAATGTGGAAACGCGCCCGGATCACTTCATTAAAGCCCCTAATTCCAGCTTTAAAGATTGCCAGAAAGCACACCTGAGAACAGGATGTGGAGAGAGGGGGGGTGGAGAGAGTTTTTGCTCTATTTCTTCCTTAATAATGACATAACCACTCTTCCAGTACTTTACCCTCACTACAAATGACCAAACACACCTACCTGACACAATATTGAAGAAAAAAATTTTTCATCCCTACATGGCCAAAATTGAAGAAAACTGCCATATCCGGACCTTACGAAAATCACTCAAAATCACCCAAAAATGACCCTTCACCAATTTTTCCAAAAAGTGATGAAAATCAATTTACCACACCTGTCATTCATAAAAATGTGGAAACGAGCCCGGATCACTTCATTAAAGCCCCCAATTTCAGCTTTAAAATTGGTCAAAAAGGACACCTGAGAACAGGATTTGGAGAGAGGGGGGGTGGAGAGAGTTTTTGCTCTATTTCTTCCTTAATAATGACACAACCACTCTTCCAGTACTTTACCCTTATTACAAATGACCAAACACACCTACCTGACACAATATTGAAGAAAAAAATTTTTCATCCCTACCTGGCCAAAATTGAAGAAAACTGCCATATCCGACCCTTACGAAAATCACTCAAAATCACTCAAAAATGACCCATCACCAATTTTTCCAAAAAGTGAGAAAAATCAATTTACCACACCTGTCATTCATAAAAAATGTGGAAACGCGCCCAGATCACTTCATTAAAGCCCCCAATTTCAGCTTTAAAATTGGTCAAAAAGCACACCTGAGAACAGGATTTGGAGAGAGGGGGGTGGAGAGAGTTTTTGCTCTATTTCTTCCTTAATAATGATACAACTACTCTTCCAGTACTTGACCCTCACTACAAATGACCAAACACACTTACCTGACACAATATTGAAGAAAAAAATTTTTCATCCCTACGTGGCCAAAATTGAAGAAAACTGCCATATCCGGACCTTACGAAAATCACTCAAAATCACTCAAAAATGATCCATCACCAATTTTTCCAAAAAGTGAGGAAAATCAATTTACCACACCTGTCATTCATAAAAAATGTGGAAACGCGCCCGGATCACTTCATTAAAGCCCCTAATTCCAGCTTTAAAGATTGCCAGAAAGCACACCTGAGAACAGGATGTGGAGAGAGGGGGGGTGGAGAGAGTTTTTGCTCTATTTCTTCCTTAATAATGACACAACCACTCTTCCAGTACTTTACCCTTATTACAAATGACCAAACACACCTACCTGACACAATATTGAAGAAAAAAATTTTTCATCCCTACCTGGCCAAAATTGAAGAAAACTGCCATATCCGGACCTTACGAAAATCACTCAAAATCACTCAAAAATGACCAATCACCAATTTTTCCAAAAAGTGAGGAAAATCAATTTACCACACCTGTCATTCATAAAAAATGTGGAAACGCGCCCGGATCACTTCATTAAAGCCCCTAATTTCAGCTTTAAAGATTGCCAGAAAGCACACCTGAGAACAGGATTTGCAGAGAGGGGGGGTGGAGAGAGTTTTTGCTCTATTTCTTCCTCAATAATGACACAACCACTCTTCCAGTACTTTACCCTTATTACAAATGACCAAACACACCTACCTGACACAATATTGAAGAAAAAAATTTTTCATCCCTACCTGGCCAAAATTGAAGAAAACTGCCATATCCGGACCTTACGAAAATCACTCAAAATCACCCAAAAATGACCCTTCACCAATTTTTCCAAAAAGTGATGAAAATCAATTTACCACACCTGTCATTCATAAAAATGTGGAAACGAGCCCGGATCACTTCATTAAAGCCCCCAATTTCAGCTTTAAAATTGGTCAAAAAGGACACCTGAGAACAGGATTTGGAGAGAGGGGGGGTGGAGAGAGTTTTTGCTCTATTTCTTACTTAATAATGACACAACCACTCTTCCAGTACTTTACCCTTATTACAAATGACCAAACACACCTACCTGACACAATATTGAAGAAAAAAATTTTTCATCCCTACCTGGCCAAAATTGAAGAAAACTGCCATATCCGACCCTTACGAAAATCACTCAAAATCACTCAAAAATGACCCATCACCAATTTTTCCAAAAAGTGAGAAAAATCAATTTACCACACCTGTCATTCATAAAAAATGTGGAAACGCGCCCAGATCACTTCATTAAAGCCCCCAATTTCAGCTTTAAAATTGGTCAAAAAGCACACCTGAGAACAGGATTTGGAGAGAGGGGGGGTGGAGAGAGTTTTTGCTCTATTTCTTCCTTAATAATGACACAACCACTCTTCCAGTACTTTACCCTCACTACAAATGACCAAACACGCTTACCTGACACAATATTGAAGAAAAAAATTTTTCATCCCTACCTGGCCAAAATTGAAGAAAACTGCCATATCCGGACCTTACGAAAATCACTCAAAATCACCCAAAAATGACCCGTCACCAATTTTTCCAAAAAGTGAGGAAAATCCATTTACCACACCTGTCATTCATAAAAAATGTGGAAACGCGCCCGGATCACTTCATTAAAGCCCCCAATTTCAGCTTTAAAGATTGCCAGAAAGCACACCTGAGAACAGGATTTGGAGAGGGGGGGGGGGGTGGAGAGAGTTTTTGCTCTATTTCTTACTTAATAATGACACAACCACTCTTCCAGTACTTTACCCTCACTACAAATGACAAAACACATTTACCTGACACAATATTGAAGAAAAAAATTTTTCATCCCTACCTGGCCAAAATTGAAGAATACTGCCATATCCAGACCTTACGAAAATCACTCAAAATCACCCAAAAATGACCCGTCACCAATTTTTCCAAAAAGTGAGGAAAATCCATTTACCACACCTGTCATTCATAAAAAATGTGGAAACGCGCCCGGATCACTTCATTAAAGCCCCCAATTTCAGCTTTAAAATTGGTCAAAAAGCACACCTGAGAACAGGATTTGGAGAGACGGGGGGTGGAGAGAGTTTTTGCTCTATTTCTTCCTTAATAATGACACAACTACTCTTCCAGTACTTGACCCTCACTACAAATGACAAAACACATTTACCTGACACAATATTGAAGAAAAAAATTTTTCATCCCTACCTGGCCAAAATTGAAGAATACTGCCATATCCAGACCTTACGAAAATCACTCAAAATCACCCAAAAATGACCCATCACCAATTTTTCCAAAAAGTGAGAAAAATCAATTTACCACACCTGTCATTTATAAAAAATGTGGAAACGCGCCCAGATCACTTCATTAAAGCCCCCAATTTCAGCTTTAAAATTGGTCAAAAAGCACACCTGAGAACAGGATTTGGAGAGACGGGGGGGTGGAGAGAGTTTTTGCTCTATTTCTTCCTTAATAATGACACAACTACTCTTCCAGTACTTGACCCTCACTACAAATGACCAAACACACTTACCTGACACAATATTGAAAAAAAAAATTTTTTCATCCCTACCTGGCCAAAATTGAAGAAAACTGCCATATCCGGACCTTACGAAAATCACTCAAAATCACTCAAAAATGACCCGTCAGAAATTTTTCCAAAAAGTGAGGAAAATCAATTTACCACACCTGTCATTCATAAAAAATGTGGAAAACGCGCCCGGATAACTTCATTAAAGCCCCCAATTTCAGCTTTAAAGATTGCCAGAAAGCACACCTGAGAACAGGATTTGGAGAGGGGGGGGGGGGTGGAGAGAGTTTTTGCTCTATTTCTTACTTAATAATGACACAACCACTCTTCCAGTACTTTACCCTCACTACAAATGACCAAACACACCTACCTGACACAATATTGAAGAAAAAAATTTTTCATCCCTACCTGGCCCAAATTGAAGAAAACTGCCATATCTGACCCTTACGAAAATCACTCAAAATCACTCAAAAATGACCCATCACCAATTTTTCCAAAAAGTGAGAAAAATCAATTTACCACACCTGTCATTCATAAAAAATGTGGAAACGCGCCCAGATCACTTCATTAAAGCCCCCAATTTCAGCTTTAAAATTGGTCAAAAAGCACACCTGAGAACAGGATTTGGAGAGACGGGGGGTGGAGAGAGTTTTTGCTCTATTTCTTCCTTAATAATGACACAACTACTCTTCCAGTACTTGACCCTCACTACAAATGACCAAACACACTTACCTGACACAATATTGAAGAAAAAAAT
Organism: Lingula anatina; assembly: GCF_051362555.1. NCBI lineage: Eukaryota > Metazoa > Brachiopoda > Lingulata > Lingulida > Lingulidae > Lingula > Lingula anatina. The sequence goes on along the minus strand of NC_141771.1, from coordinate 11,838,884 downwards.
TTTTCATCCCTACCTGGCCAAAATTGAAGAAAACTGCCATATCCGGACCTTACGAAAATCACTCAAAATCACCCAAAAATGACCCTTCACCAATTTTTCCAAAAAGTGATGAAAATCAATTTACCACACCTGTCATTCATAAAAATGTGGAAACGAGCCCGGATCACTTCATTAAAGCCCCCAATTTCAGCTTTAAAATTGGTCAAAAAGCACACCTGAGAACAGGATTTGGAGAGAGGGGGGGTGGAGAGAGTTTTTGCTCTATTTCTTCCTTAATAATGACACAACTACTCTTCCAGTACTTGACCATCACTACAAATGACCAAACACACTTACCTGACACAATATTGAAGAAAAAATTTTTCATCCCTACCTGGCCAAAATTGAAGAAAACTGCCATATCCGGACCTTACGAAAATCACCCAAAATCACCCAGAAATGATCCATCACCAATTTTTCCAAAAAGTGATGAAAATCAATTTACCACACCTGTCATTCATAAAAATGTGGAAACGCGCCCGGATCACTTCATTAAAGCCCCCAATTTCAGCTTTTAAGATTGCCAGAAAGCACACCTGAGAACAGGATTTGGAGAGATGGGGGGGTGGAGAGAGTTTTTGCTCTATTTCTTCCTTAATAATGACACAACCACTCTTCCAGTACTTTACCCTTATTACAAATGACCAAACACACCTACCTGACACAATATTGAAGAAAAAAATTTTTCATCCCTACCTGGCCAAAATTGAAGAAAACTGCCATATCCGGACCTTACGAAAATCACTCAAAATCACCCAAAAATGACCCTTCACCAATTTTTCCAAAAAGTGATGAAAATCAATTTACCACACCTGTCATTCATAAAAATGTGGAAACGCGCCCGGATCACTTCATTAAAGCCCCCAATTTCAGCTTTAAAATTGGTCAAAAAGCACACCTGAGAACAGGATTTGGAGAGAGGGGGGGTGGAGAGAGTTTTTGCTCTATTTCTTCCTTAATAATGACACAACCACTCTTCCAGTACTTTACCCTTATTACAAATGACCAAACACACTTACCTGACACAATATTGAAGAAAAAAATTTTTCATCCCTACCTGGCCAAAATTGAAGAAAACTGCCATATCCGGACCTTACGAAAATCACTCAAAATCATCCAAAAATGACCCGTCACCAATTTTTCCAAAAAGTGAGGAAAATCCATTTACCACACCTGTCATTTATAAAAAATGTGGAAACGCGCCCGGATCACTTCATTAAAGCCCCCAATTTCAGCTTTAAAGATTGCCAGAAAGCACACCTGAGAACAGGATTTTGAGAGGGGGGGGGGTGGAGAGAGTTTTTGCTCTATTTCCTACTTAATAATGACACAACCACTCTTCCAGTACTTTACCCTCACTACAAATGACCAAACACACCTACCTGACACAATATTGAAGAAAAAAATTTTTCATCCCTACCTGGCCAAAATTGAAGAAAACTGCCATATCCGACCCTTACGAAAATCACTCAAAATCACTCAAAAATGACCCATCACCAATTTTTCCAAAAAGTGAGAAAAATCAATTTACCACACCTGTCATTCATAAAAAATGTGGAAACGCGCCCAGATCACTTCATTAAAGCCCCCAATTTCAGCTTTAAAATTGGTCAAAAAGCACACCTGAGAACAGGATTTGGAGAGAGGGGGGGTGGAGAGAGTTTTTGCTCTATTTCTTCCTTTATAATGACACAACCACTCTTCCAGTACTTTACCCTCACTACAAATGACCAAACACACTTACCTGACACAATATTGAAGAAAAAAATTTTTCATCCCTACCTGGCCAAAATTGAAGAAAACTGCCATATCCGGACCTTACGAAAATCACTCAAAATCACTCAAAAATGACCCGTCACCAATTTTTCCAAAAAGTGAGGAAAATCCATTTACCACACCTGTCATTCATAAAAAATGTGGAAACGCGCCCGGATCACTTCATTAAAGCCCCCAATTTCAGCTTTAAAGATTGCCAGAAAGCACACCTGAGAACAGGATTTGGAGAGGGGGGGGGGGTGGAGAGAGTTTTTGCTCTATTTCTTACTTAATAATGACACAACCACTCTTCCAGTACTTTACCCTCACTACAAATGACCAAACACACTTACCTGACACAATATTGAAGAAAAAAATTTTTCATCCCTACCTGGCCAAAATTGAAGAAAACTGCCATATCCGGACCTTACGAAAATCACTCAAAATCACCCAAAAATGACCCGTCACCAATTTTTCCAAAAAGTGAGGAAAATCCATTTACCACACCTGTCATTCATAAAAAATGTGGAAACGCGCCCGGATCACTTCATTAAAGCCCCCAATTTCAGCTTTAAAGATTGCCAGAAAGCACACCTGAGAACAGGATTTGGAGAGGGGGTGGGGTGGAGAGAGTTTTTGCTCTATTTCTTCCTTAATAATGACATAACCACTCTTCCAGTACTTTACCCTCACTACAAATGACCAAACACACCTACCTGACACAATATTGAAGAAAAAAATTTTTCATCCCTACCTGGCCAAAATTGAAGAAAACTGCCATATCTGGACCTTACGAAAATCACTCAAAATCACTCAAAAATGACCCATCACCAATTTTTCCAAAAAGTGAGGAAAATCAATTTACCACGCCTGTCATTCATAAAAAATGTGGAAACGCGCCCGGATCACTTCATTAAAGCCCCCAATTTCAGCTTTAAAGATTGCCAGAAAGCACACCTGAGAACAGGATTTGGAGAGAGGGGGAGGGGTGGGGGGGGGGTGGAGAGAGTTTTTGCTCTATTTCTTACTTAATAATGACACAACCACTCTTCCAGTACTTTACCCTCACTACAAATGACCAAACACACCTACCTGACACAATATTGAAGAAAAAAATTTTTCATCCCTACCTGGCCAAAATTGAAGAAAACTGCCATATCCGACCCTTACGAAAATCACTCAAAATCACTCAAAAATGACCCATCACCAATTTTTCCAAAAAGTGAGAAAAATCAATTTACCACACCTGTCATTCATAAAAAATGTGGAAACGCGCCCGGATCACTTCATTAAAGCCCCCAATTTCAGCTTTAAAATTGGTCAAAAAGCACACCTGAGAACAGGATTTGGAGAGAGGGGGGGTGGAGAGAGTTTTTGCTCTATTTCTTCCTTTATAATGACACAACCACTCTTCCAGTACTTTACCCTCACTACAAATGACCAAACACACTTACCTGACACAATATTGAAGAAAAAAATTTTTCATCCCTACCTGGCCAAAATTGAAGAAAACTGCCATATCCGGACCTTACGAAAATCACTCAAAATCACTCAAAAATGACCCGTCACCAATTTTTCCAAAAAGTGAGGAAAATCCATTTACCACACCTGTCATTCATAAAAAATGTGGAAACGCGCCCGGATCACTTCATTAAAGCCCCCAATTTCAGCTTTAAAGATTGCCAGAAAGCACACCTGAGAACAGGATTTGGAGAGGGGGGGGGGGGGTGGAGAGAGTTTTTGCTCTATTTCTTACTTAATAATGACACAACCACTCTTCCAGTACTTTACCCTCACTACAAATGACCAAACACACTTACCTGACACAATATTGAAGAAAAAAATTTTTCATCCCTACCTGGCCAAAATTGAAGAAAACTGCCATATCCGGACCTTACGAAAATCACTCAAAATCACCCAAAAATGACCCGTCACCAATTTTTCCAAAAAGTGAGGAAAATCCATTTACCACACCTGTCATTCATAAAAAATGTGGAAACGCGCCCGGATCACTTCATTAAAGCCCCCAATTTCAGCTTTAAAGATTGCCAGAAAGCACACCTGAGAACAGGATTTGGAGAGGGGGTGGGGTGGAGAGAGTTTTTGCTCTATTTCTTCCTTAATAATGACATAACCACTCTTCCAGTACTTTACCCTCACTACAAATGACCAAACACACCTACCTGACACAATATTGAAGAAAAAAATTTTTCATCCCTACCTGGCCAAAATTGAAGAAAACTGCCATATCTGGACCTTACGAAAATCACTCAAAATCACTCAAAAATGACCCATCACCAATTTTTCCAAAAAGTGAGGAAAATCAATTTACCACGCCTGTCATTCATAAAAAATGTGGAAACGCGCCCGGATCACTCCATTAAAGCCCCCAATTTCAGCTTTAAAGATTGCCAGAAAGCACACCTGAGAACAGGATTTGGAGAGAGGGGGAGGGGTGGGGGGGGGGGGTGGAGAGAGTTTTTGCTCTATTTCTTACTTAATAATGACACAACCACTCTTCCAGTACTTTACCCTCACTACAAATGACCAAACACACCTACCTGACACAATATTGAAGAAAAAAATTTTTCATCCCTACCTGGCCAAAATTGAAGAAAACTGCCATATCCGACCCTTACGAAAATCACTCAAAATCACTCAAAAATGACCCATCACCAATTTTTCCAAAAAGTGAGAAAAATCAATTTACCACACCTGTCATTCATAAAAAATGTGGAAACGCGCCCGGATCACTTCATTAAAGCCCCCAATTTCAGCTTTAAAATTGGTCAAAAAGCACACCTGAGAACAGGATTTGGAGAGAGGAGGGGTGGAGAGAGTTTTTGCTCTATTTCTTCCTTAATAATGACACAACCACTCTTCCATTACTTTACCCTCACTACAAATGACCAAACACTCCTACCTGACACAATATTGAAGAAAAAAATTTTTCATCCCTACCTGGCCAAAGTTGAAGAAAACTGCCATATCCGGACCTTACGAAAATCACTCAAAATCACTCAAAATGACCCATCACCAATTTTTCCAAAAAGTGAGGAAAATCAATTTACCACACCTGTCATTCATAAAAAAATGTGGAAACGCGCCCGGATCACTTCATTAAAGCCACCAATTTCAGCTTTAAAGATTGCCAGAAAGCACACCTGAGAACAGGATTTGGAGAGGGGGGTGGGGTGGAGAGAGTTTTTGCTCTATTTCTTCCTTAATAATGACATAACCACTCTTCCAGTACTTTACCCTCACTACAAATGACCAAACACACCTACCTGACACAATATTAAAGAAAAAAATTTTTCATCCCTACCTGGCCAAAATTGAAGAAAACTGCCATATCTGGACCTTACGAAAATCACTCAAAATCACTCAAAAATGACCCATCACCAATTTTTCCAAAAAGTGAGGAAAATCAATTTACCACACCTGTCATTCATAAAAAATGTGGAAACGTGCAGGGATCACTTCATTAAAGCCCCCAATTTCAGCTTTAAAGATTGCCAGAAAGCACACCTGAGAACAGGATTTGGAGAGAGGGGGGGGGGGGGGGTGGAGAGAGTTTTTGCTCTATTTCTTACTTAATAATGACACAACCACTCTTCCAGTACTTTACCCTCACTACAAATGACCAAACACACCTACCTGACAAAATATTGAAGAAAAAAAATTTTTCATCCCTACCTGGCCAAAATTGAAGAAAACTGCCATATCCGCACCTTACGAAAATCACTCAAAATCACTCAAAAATGACCCATCACCAATTTTTCCAAAAAGTGAGAAAAATCAATTTACCACACCTGTCATTCATAAAAATGTGGAAACGCGCCCGGATCACTTCATTAAAGCCCCCAATTTCAGCTTTAAAATTGGTCAAAAAGCACACCTGAGAACAGGATTTGGAGAGAGGGGGGTTGGAGAGAGTTTTTGCTCTATTTCTTCCTTAAAAATGACACAACCACTCTTCCAGTACTTTACCCTCACTACAAATGACCAAACACACTTACCTGACACAATATTGAAGAAAAAAATTTTTCATCCCTACCTGGCCAAAATTGAAGAAAACTGCCATATCCGGACCTTACGAAAATCACTCAAAATCACCCAAAAATGACCCGTCACCAATTTTTCCAAAAAGTGATGAAAATCAATTTACCACACCTGTCATTCATAAAAAATGTGGAAACGCGCCCAGATCACTTCATTAAAGCCCCCAATTTCAGCTTTAAAATTGGTCAAAAAGCACACCTGAGAACAGGATTTGGAGAGAGGGGGGGTGGAGAGAGTTTTTGCTCTATTTCTTCCTTAATAATGACACAACCACTCTTCCAGTACTTTACCCTCACTACAAATGACCAAACACACCTACCTGACACAATATTGAAGAAAAAAATTTTTTATCCCTACCTGGCCAAAATTGAAGAAAACTGCCATATCTGGACCTTACGAAAATCACTCAAAAATGACCCTTCACCAATTTTTCCAAAAAGTGATGAAAATCAATTTACCACACCTGTCATTCATAAAAATGTGGAAACGCGCCCGGATCACTTCATTAAAGCCCCCAATTTCAGCTTTAAAATTGGTCAAAAAGCACACCTGAGAACAGGATTTGGAGAGAGGGGGGGTGGAGAGAGTTTTTGCTCTATTTCTTCCTTAATAATGACACAACCACTCTTCCAGTACTTTACCCTTATTACAAATGACCAAACACACCTACGTGACACAATATTGAAGAAAAAAATTTTTCATCCCTACCTGGCCAAAATTGAAGAAAACTGCCATATCCGACCCTTACGAAAATCACTCAAAGTCACTCAAAAATGACCCATCACCAATTTTTCCAAAAAGTGAGAAAAATCAATTTACCACACCTGTCATTCATAGAAAATGTGGAAACGCGCCCAGATCACTTCATTAAAGCCCCCAATTTCAGCTTTAAAATTGGTCAAAAAGCACACCTGAGAACAGGATTTGGAGAGAGGGGGGGTGGAGAGAGTTTTTGCTCTATTTCTTCCTTAATAATGACACAACCACTCTTCCAGTACTTTACCCTCACGACAAATGACCAAACACACTTACCTGACACAATATTGAAGAAAAAAATTTTTCATCCCTACCTGGCCAAAATTGAAGAAAACTGCCATATCCGGACCTTACGAAAATCACTCAAAATCACCCAAAAATGACCCGTCACCAATTTTTCCAAAAAGTGAGGAAAATCCATTTACCACACCTGTAATTTATAAAAAATGTGGAAACGCGCCCGGATCACTTCATTAAAGCCACCAATTTCAGCTTTAAAGATTGCCAGAAAGCACACCTGAGAACAGGATTTGGAGAGGGGGGGGGGGTGGAGAGAGTTTTTGCTCTATTTCTTCCTCAATAATGACACAACCACTCTTCCAGTACTTTACCCTCACTACAAATGACCAACACACTTACCTGACAAAATATTGAAGAAAAAAATTTTTCATCCCTACCTGGCCAAAATTGAAGAAAACTGCCATATCCGACCCTTACGAAAATCACTCAAAATCACTCAAAAATGACCCATCACCAATTTTTCCAAAAAGTGAGAAAAATCAATTTACCACACCTGTCATTCATAAAAAATGTGGAAACGCGCCCAGATCACTTCATTAAAGCCCCCAATTTCAGCTTTAAAATTGGTCAAAAAGCACACCTGAGAACAAAATTTGGAGAGAGGGGGGGGTGGAGAGAGTTTTTGCTCTATTTCTTCCTAAATAATGACACAACCACTCTTCCAGTACTTTACCCTCACTACAAATGACCAAACACACTTACCTGACACAATATTGAAGAAAAAAATTTTTTATCCCTACCTGGCCAAAATTGAAGAAAACTGCCATATCCGGACCTTACGAAAATCACTCAAAATCACTCAAAAATGACCCGTCACCAATTTTTCCAAAAAGTGAGGAAAATCAATTTACCACACCTGTCATTCATAAAAAATGTGGAAACGCGCCCGGATCACTTCATTAAAGCCCCCAATTTCAGCTTTAAAGATTGCCAGAAAGCACACCTGAGAACAGGATTTGGAGAATCCTGTTCACTTACGAAAATCACTCAAAATCACTCAAAAATGACCCATCACCAATTTTTCCAAAAAGTGAGGAAAATCAATTTACCACACCTGTCATTCATAAAAAAATGTGGAAACGCGCCCGGATCACTTCATTAAAGCCACCAATTTCAGCTTTAAAGATTGCCAGAAAGCACACCTGAGAACAGGATTTGGAGAGGGGGGTGGGGTGGAGAGAGTTTTTGCTCTATTTCTTCCTTAATAATGACATAACCACTCTTCCAGTACTTTACCCTCACTACAAATGACCAAACACACCTACCTGACACAATATTAAAGAAAAAAATTTTTCATCCCTACCTGGCCAAAATTGAAGAAAACTGCCATATCTGGACCTTATGAAAATCACTCAAAATCACTCAAAAATGACCCATCACCAATTTTTCCAAAAAGTGAGGAAAATCAATTTACCACACCTGTCATTCATAAAAAATGTGGAAACGTGCCCAGATCACTTCATTAAAGCTCCCAATTTCAGCTTTAAAGATTGCCAGAAAGCACACCTGAGAACAGGATTTGGAGAGGGGGGTGGGGTGGAGAGAGTTTTTGCTCTATTTCTTACTTAATAATGACATAACCACTCTTCCAGTACTTTACCCTCACCTCAAATGACCAAACACACCTACCTGACACAATATTGAAGAAAAAAAATTGTTCATCCCTACCTGGCCAAAATTGAAGAAAACTGCCATATCCGGACCTTACGAAAATCACTCAAAATCACTCAAAAATGACCCATCACCAATTTTTCCAAAAAGTGAGAAAAATCAATTTACCACACCTGTCATTCATAAAAAATGTGGAAACGCGCCCGGATCACTTCATTAAAGCCCCCAATTTCAGCTTTAAAGATTGCCAGAAAGCACACCTGAGAACAGGATTTGGAGAGAGGGGGAGGGGTGGGGGGGGGTGGAGAGAGTTTTTGCTCCATTTCTTACTTAATAATGACACAACCACTCTTCCAGTACTTTACCCTCACTACAAATGACCAAACACACCTACCTGACACAATATTGAAGAAAAAAAATTTTTCATCCCTACCTGGCCAAAATTGAAGAAAACTGCCATATCCGCACCTTACGAAAATCACTCAAAATCACTCAAAAATGACCCATCACCAATTTTTCCAAAAAGTGAGAAAAATCAATTTACCACACCTGTCATTCATAAAAATGTGGAAACGCGCCCGGATCACTTCATTAAAGCCCCCAATTTCAGCTTTAAAATTGGTCAAAAAGCACACCTGAGAACAGGATTTGGAGAGAGGGGGGTTGGAGAGAGTTTTTGCTCTATTTCTTCCTTAAAAATGACACAACCACTCTTCCAGTACTTTACCCTCAGTACAAATGACCAAACACACTTACCTGACACAATATTGAAGAAAAAAATTTTTCATCCCTACCTGGCCAAAATTGAAGAAAACTGCCATATCCGGACCTTACGAAAATCACTCAAAATCACCCAAAAATGACCCGTCACCAATTTTTCCAAAAAGTGATGAAAATCAATTTACTACACCTGTCATTCATAAAAAATGTGGAAACGCGCCCAGATCACTTCATTAAAGCCCCCAATTTCAGCTTTAAAATTGGTCAAAAAGCACACCTGAGAACAGGATTTGGAGAGAGGGGGGGTGGAGAGAGTTTTTGCTCTATTTCTTCCTTAATAATGACACAACCACTCTTCCAGTACTTTACCCTCACTACAAATGACCAAACACACCTACCTGACACAATATTGAAGAAAAAAAATTTTTATCCCTACCTGGCCAAAATTGAAGAAAACTGCCATATCTGGACCTTAGGAAAATCACTCAAAATCACTCAAAAATGACCCTTCACCAATTTTTCCAAAAAGTGATGAAAATCAATTTACCACACCTGTCATTCATAAAAATGTGGAAACGCGCCCGGATCACTTCATTAAAGCCCCCAATTTCAGCTTTAAAATTGGTCAAAAAGCACACCTGAGAACAGGATTTGGAGAGAGGGGGGGTGGAGAGAGTTTTTGCTCTATTTCTTCCTTAATAATGACACAACCACTCTTCCAGTACTTTACCCTTATTACAAATGACCAAACACACCTACGTGACACAATATTGAAGAAAAAAATTTTTCATCCCTACCTGGCCAAAATTGAAGAAAACTGCCATATCCGACCCTTACGAAAATCACTCAAAGTCACTCAAAAATGAATCATCACCAATTTTTCCAAAAAGTGAGAAAAATCAATTTACCACACCTGTCATTCATAGAAAATGTGGAAACGCGCCCAGATCACTTCATTAAAGCCCCCAATTTCAGCTTTAAAATTGGTCAAAAAGCACACCTGAGAACAGGATTTGGAGAGAGGGGGAGTGGAGAGAGTTTTTGCTCTATTTCTTCCTTAATAATGACACAACCACTCTTCCAGTACTTTACCCTCACGACAAATGACCAAACACACTTACCTGACACAATATTGAAGAAAAAAATTTTTCATCCCTACCTGGCCAAAATTGAAGAAAACTGCCATATCCGGACCTTACGAAAATCACTCAAAATCACCCAAAAATGACCCGTCACCAATTTTTCCAAAAAGTGAGGAAAATCCATTTACCACACCTGTCATTTATAAAAAATGTGGAAACGCGCCCGGATCACTTCATTAAAGCCCCCAATTTCAGCTTTAAAGATTGCCAGAAAGCACACCTGAGAACAGGATTTGGAGAGGGGGGGGGGTGGAGAGAGTTTTTGCTCTATTTCTTCCTTAATAATGACACAACCACTCTTCCAGTACTTTACCCTCACTACAAATGACCAACACACTTACCTGACACAATATTGAAGAAAAAAATTTTTCATCCCTACCTGGCCAAAATTGAAGAAAACTGCCATATCCGACCCTTACGAAAATCACTCAAAATCACTCAAAAATGACCCATCACCAATTTTTCCAAAAAGTGAGAAAAATCAATTTACCACACCTGTCATTCATAAAAAATGTGGAAACGCGCCCAGATCACTTCATTAAAGCCCCCAATTTCAGCTTTAAAATTGGTCAAAAAGCACACCTGAGAACAGGATTTGGAGAGAGGGGGGGGTGGAGAGAGTTTTTGCTCTATTTCTTCCTTAATAATGACACAACCACTCTTCCAGTACTTTACCCTCACTACAAATGACCAAACACACTTACCTGACACAATATTGAAGAAAAAAATTTTTCATCCCTACCTGGCCAAAATTGAAGAAAACTGCCATATCCGGACCTTACGAAAATCACTCAAAATCACTCAAAAATGACCCGTCACCAATTTTTCCAAAAAGTGAGGAAAATCCATTTACCACACCTGTCATTCATAAAAAATGTGGAAACGCGCCCGGATCACTTCATTAAAGCCCCCAATTTCAGCTTTAAAGATTGCCAGAAAGCACACCTGAGAACAGGATTTGGAGAATCCTGTTCACTTACGAAAATCACTCAAAATCACTCAAAAATGACCCATCACCAATTTTTCCAAAAAGTGAGGAAAATCAATTTACCACACCTGTCATTCATAAAAATGTGGAAACGAGCCCGGATCACTTCATTAAAGCCCCCAATTTCAGCTTTAAAGATTGCCAGAAAGCACACCTGAGAACAGGATTTGGAGAGGGGGGTGGGGTGGAGAGAGTTTTTGCTCTATTTCTTCCTTAATAATGACACAACCACTCTTCCAGTACTTTACCCTTATTACAAATGACCAAACACACCTACCTGACACAATATTGAAGAAAAAAATTTTTCATCCCTACCTGGCCAAAATTGAAGAAAACTGCCATATCCGACCCTTACGAAAATCACTCAAAATCACTCAAAAATGACCCATCACCAATTTTTCCAAAAAGTGAGAAAAATCAATTTACCACACCTGTCATTCATAAAAAATGTGGAAACGCGCCCAGATCACTTCATTAAAGCCCCCAATTTCAGCTTTAAAATTGGTCAAAAAGCACACCTGAGAACAGGATTTGGAGAGAGGGGGGGTGGAGAGAGTTTTTGCTCTATTTCTTCCTTAATAATGACACAACCACTCTTCCAGTACTTTACCCTCACTACAAATGACCAAACACGCTTACCTGACACAATATTGAAGAAAAAAATTTTTCATCCCTACCTGGCCAAAATTGAAGAAAACTGCCATATCCGGACCTTACGAAAATCACTCAAAATCACCCAAAAATGACCCGTCACCAATTTTTCCAAAAAGTGAGGAAAATCCATTTACCACACCTGTCATTCATAAAAAATGTGGAAACGCGCCCGGATCACTTCATTAAAGCCCCCAATTTCAGCTTTAAAATTGGTCAAAAAGCACACCTGAGAACAGGATTTGGAGAGAGGGGGGGTGGAGAGAGTTTTTGCTCTATTTCTTACTTAATAATGACACAACCACTCTTCCAGTACTTAACCCTTATTACAAATGACCAAACACACCTACCTGACACAATATTAAAGAAAAAAATTTTTCATCCCTACCTGGCCAAAATTGAAGAAAACTGCCATATCCAGACCTTACGAAAATCACTCAAAATCACTCAAAAATGACCCATCACCAATTTTTCCAAAAAGTGAGGAAAATCAATTTACCACACCTGTCATTCATAAAAAAATGTGGAAACGCGCCCGGATCACTTCATTAAAGCCACCAATTTCAGCTTTAAAGATTGCCAGAAAGCACACCTGAGAACAGGATTTGGAGAGGGGGGTGGGGTGGAGAGAGTTTTTGCTCTATTTCTTCCTTAATAATGACATAACCACTCTTCCAGTACTTTACCCTCACTACAAATGACCAAACACACCTACCTGACACAATATTAAAGAAAAAAATTTTTCATCCCTACCTGGCCAAAATTGAAGAAAACTGCCATATCTGGACCTTATGAAAATCACTCAAAATCACTCAAAAATGACCCATCACCAATTTTTCCAAAAAGTGAGGAAAATCAATTTACCACACCTGTCATTCATAAAAAATGTGGAAACGCGCCCGGATCACTTCATTAAAGCCCCCAATTTCAGCTTTAAAGATTGCCAGAAAGCACGCCTGAGAACAGGATTTGGAGAGAGGGGGGGGGGGGGGGTGGAGAGAGTTTTTGCTCTATTTCTTACTTAATAATGACACAACCACTCTTCCAGTACTTTACCCTCACTACAAATGACCAAACACACCTACCTGACACAATATTGAAGAAAAAAAATTTTTCATCCCTACCTGGCCAAAATTGAAGAAAACTGCCATATCCGGACCTTACGAAAATCACTCAAAATCACTCAAAAATGACCCATCACCAATTTTTCCAAAAAGTGAGAAAAATCAATTTACCACACCTGTCATTCATAAAAAATGTGGAAACGCGCCCGGATCACTTCATTAAAGCCCCCAATTTCAGCTTTAAAATTGGTCAAAAAGCACACCTGAGAACAGGATTTGGAGAGAGGGGGGGTGGAGAGAGTTTTTGCTCTATTTCTTACTTAATAATGACACAACCACTCTTCCAGTACTTAACCCTTATTACAAATGACCAAACACACCTACCTGACACAATATTGAAGAAAAAAATTTTTCATCCCTACCTGGCCAAAATTGAAGAAAACTGCCATATCCGGACCTTACGAAAATCACTCAAAATCACTCAAAAATGACCCATCACCAATTTTTCCAAAAAGTGAGAAAAATCAATTTACCACACCTGTCATTCATAAAAAATGTGGAAACGCGCCCAGATCACTTCATTAAAGCCCCCAATTTCAGCTTTAAAGATTGCCAGAAAGCACACCTGAGAACAGGATTTGGAGAGGGGGGTGGGGTGGAGAGAGTTTTTGCTCTATTTCTTACTTAATAATGACATAACCACTCTTCCAGTACTTTACCCTCACCTCAAATGACCAAACACACCTACCTGACACAATATTGAAGAAAAAAATTTTTCATCCTTACCTGGCCAAAATTGAAGAAAACTGCCATATCCGGACCTTACGAAAATCACTCAAAATCACTCAAAAATGACCCATCACCAATTTTTCCAAAAAGTGAGAAAAATCAATTTACCACACCTGTCATTCATAAAAAATGTGGAAACGCGCCCGGATCACTTCATTAAAGCCCCCAATTTCAGCTTTAAAATTGGTCAAAAAGCACACCTGAGAACAGGATTTGGAGAGAGGGGGGTTGGAGAGAGTTTTTGCTCTATTTCTTACTTAATAATGACACAACCAATCTTCCAGTACTTTACCCTTATTACAAATGACCAAACACACCTACCTGACACAATATTGAAGAAAAAAAATTTCATCCCTACCTGGCCAAAATTGAAGAAAACTGCCATATCCGGACCTTACGAAAATCACTCAAAATCACTCAAAAATGACCCCTCACCAATTTTTCCAAAAAGTGAGGAAAATCAATTTACCACACCTGTCATTCATAAAAAATGTGGAAACGCGCCCGGATCACTTCATTAAAGCCCCCAATTTCAGCTTTAAAGATTGCCAGAAAGCACACCTGAGAACAGGATTTGGAGAGGGGGGGGGGGGTGGAGAGAGTTTTTGCTCTATTTCTTCCTTAATAATGACATAATCCCTCTTCCAGTACTTTACCCTCACTACAAATGACCAAACACACCTACCTGACACAATATTGAAGAAAAAAATTTTCATCCCTACCTGGCCAAAATTGAAGAAAACTGCTATATTCGGACCTTACGAAAATCACTCAAAATCACTCAAAAATGACCCATCACCAATTTTTCCAAAAAGTGAGGAAAATCAATTTACCACACCTGTCATTCATAAAAAATATGGAAACTTGCCCGGATCACTTCATTAAAGCCCCCAATTTCAGCTTTAAAGATTGCCAGAAAGCACACCTGAGAACAGGATTTGGAGAGGGGGGGGTGGATAGAGTTTTTGCTCTATTTCTTACTTAATAATGACACAACCACTCTTCCAGTACTTTACCCTCACTACAAATGACCAAACACACCTACCTGACACAATATTGAAGAAAAAAATTTTTCATCCCTACCTGGCCAAAATTGAAGAAAACTGCCATACGAAAATCACTCAAAATCACTCAAAATCACTCAAAAATGACCCATCACCAATTTTTCCAAAAAGTGAGAAAAATCAATTTACCACACCTGTCATTCATAAAAAATGTGGAAACGCGCCCGGATCACTTCATTAAAGCCCCCAATTTCAGCTTTAAAATTGGTCAAAAAGCACACCTGAGAACAGGATTTGGAGAGAGGGGGGTTGGAGAGAGTTTTTGCTCTATTTCTTCCTTAATAATGACACAACCACTCTTCCAGTACTTTACCCTCACTACAAATGACCAAACACACTTACCTGACACAATATTGAAGAAAAAAATTTTTCATCCCTACCTGGCCAAAATTGAAGAAAACTGCCATATCCGGACCTTACGAAAATCACTCAAAATCACCCAAAAATGACCCGTCACCAGTTTTTCCAAAAAGTGACGAAAATCAATTTACCACACCTGTCATTCATAAAAATGTGGAAACGCGCCCGGATCACTTCATTAAAGCCCCCAATTTCAGCTTTAAAATTGGTCAAAAAGCACACCTGAGAACAGGATTTGGAGAGAGGGGGGGTGGAGAGAGTTTTTGCTCTATTTCTTACTTAATAATGACACAACCACTCTTCCAGTACTTTACCCTTATTACAAATGACCAAACACACCTACCTGACACAATATTGAAGAAAAAAAATTTCATCCCTACCTGGCCAAAATTGAAGAAAACTGCCATATCCGGACCTTACGAAAATCACTCAAAATCACTCAAAAATGACCCCTCACCAATTTTTCCAAAAAGTGAGGAAAATCAATTTACCACACCTGTCATTCATAAAAAATGTGGAAACGCGCCCGGATCACTTCATTAAAGCCCCCAATTTCAGCTTTAAAGATTGCCAGAAAGCACACCTGAGAACAGGATTTGGAGAGGGGGGGGCGAACTTTGACAACCTGGACATCAAAATCAGTCGTCGGTCTTCACGGCCAGTAGTTTTTCTTGGACGACCCATCAGAGGCAATTTGTCTTTTGATCCAGTGTTTCTATACCGAGACCAGACCCTTTGCACGGTTCTGACTAAACAATTCAATTGTATCGATATGCTGACATTGCTTATATTCCGCCTCTTCAGGTTAATAACTTGCACCTATAACCGTTAGATAATTGCCTATATCTTGCCATATTGGAGGAAGACAGGAATAACATTTGCTGTACATGTACAAGACCAACAATACAATCCCATGGTACTGCGGTTTTATACTCATTAGTCACATTATAAGTAGACCAGGCATAATAATTACCCAACATCTGCCTACTTTTATTACTCTGAGGTAGGGGGTGACACTTCTTTTGTCCAGTGTGTGTACCTGACACAATATTGAAGAAAAAAAATTTAATCTCTACCTTGCCAAAATTGAAGAAAACTGCCATATCCGGACCTTACGAAAATCACTCAAAATCACTCAAAAATGACCCCTCACCAATTTTTCCAAAAAGTGAGGAAAATCAATTTACCACACCTGTCATTCATAAAAAACGTGGAAACGCGCCCGGATCACTTCATTAAAGCCCCCAATTTCAGCTTTAAAGATTGCCAGAAAGCACACCTGAGAACAGGATTTGGAGAGGGGGGGGTGGGGTGGAGAGAGTTTTTGCTCTATTTCTTCCTTAATAATGACATAATCCCTCTTCCAGTACTTTACCCTCACTACAAATGACCAAACACACCTACCTGACACAATATTGAAGAAAAAAATTTTCATCCCTACCTGGCCAAGATTGAAGAAAACTGCTATATCTGGACCTTACGAAAATCACTCAAAATCACTCAAAAATGACCCATCACCAATTTTTTCAAAAAGTGAGGAAAATCAATTTACCACGCCTGTCATTCATAAAAAATGTGGAAACGCGCCCGGATCACTTCATTAAAGCCCCCAATTTCAGCTTTAAAGATTGCCAGAAAGCACACCTGAGAACAGGATTTGGAGAGGGGGGGTGGGGGGTGGAGAGAGTTTTTGCTCTATTTCTTCCTTAATAATGACATAATCCCTCTTCCAGTACTTTACCCTCAATACAAATGACCAAACACACTTACCTGACACAATATTGAAGAAAAAAATTTTTCATCCCTACCTGGCCAAAATTGAAGAAAACAGCCATATCCGGACCTTACGAAAATCACTCAAAATCACCCAAAAATGACCCATCACCAATTTTTCCAAAAAGTGAGGAAAATCAATTTACCACACCTGTCATTCATAAAAAATGTGGAAACGCGCCCGGATCACTTCATTAAAGCCCCCAATTTCAGCTTTAAAGATTGCAAGAAAGCACACCTGAGAACAGGATTTGGAGAGGGGGGGGGTGGAGAGAGTTTTTGCTCTATTTCTTCCTTAATAATGACATAATCCCTCTTCCAGTACTTTACCCTCACTACAAATGACCAAACACACCTACCTGACACAATATTGAAGAAAAAAATTTTCATCCCTACCTGGCCAAAATTGAAGAAAACTGCTATATTCGGACCTTACGAAAATCACTCAAAATCACTCAAAAATGACCCATCACCAATTTTTCCAAAAAGTGAGGAAAATCAATTTACCACACCTGTCATTCATAAAAAATATGGAAACTTGCCCGGATCACTTCATTAAAGCCCCCAATTTCAGCTTTAAAGATTGCCAGAAAGCACACCTGAGAACAGGATTTGGAGAGGGGGGGGGTGGATAGAGTTTTTGCTCTATTTCTTACTTAATAATGACACAACCACTCTTCCAGTACTTTACCCTCACTACAAATGACCAAACACACCTACCTGACACAATATTGAAGAAAAAAATTTTTTATCCCTACCTGGCCAAAATTGAAGAAAACTGCCATACGAAAATCACTCAAAATCACTCAAAATCACTCAAAAATGACCCATCACCAATTTTTCCAAAAAGTGAGAAAAATCAATTTACCACACCTGTCATTCATAAAAAATGTGGAAACGCGCCCGGATCACTTCATTAAAGCCCCCAATTTCAGCTTTAAAATTGGTCAAAAAGCACACCTGAGAACAGGATTTGGAGAGGGGGGGGGGTGGAGAGAGTTTTTGCTCTATTTCTTCCTTAATAATGACATAATCCCTCTTCCAGTACTTTACCCTCACTACAAATGACCAAACACACCTACCTGACACAATATTGAAGAAAAAAATTTTCATCCCTACCTGGCCAAAATTGAAGAAAACTGCTATATTCGGACCTTACGAAAATCACTCAAAATCACTCAAAAATGACCCATCACCAATTTTTCCAAAAAGTGAGGAAAATCAATTTACCACACCTGTCATTCATAAAAAATATGGAAACTTGCCCGGATCACTTCATTAAAGCCCCCAATTTCAGCTTTAAAGATTGCCAGAAAGCACACCTGAGAACAGGATTTGGAGAGGGGGGGGGTGGATAGAGTTTTTGCTCTATTTCTTACTTAATAATGACACAACCACTCTTCCAGTACTTTACCCTCACTACAAATGACCAAACACACCTACCTGACACAATATTGAAGAAAAAAATTTTTTATCCCTACCTGGCCAAAATTGAAGAAAACTGCCATACGAAAATCACTCAAAATCACTCAAAATCACTCAAAAATGACCCATCACCAATTTTTCCAAAAAGTGAGAAAAATCAATTTACCACACCTGTCATTCATAAAAAATGTGGAAACGCGCCCGGATCACTTCATTAAAGCCCCCAATTTCAGCTTTAAAATTGGTCAAAAAGCACACCTGAGAACAGGATTTGGAGAGAGGGGGGTTGGAGAGAGTTTTTGCTCTATTTCTTCCTTAATAATGACACAACCACTCTTCCAGTACTTTACCCTCACTACAAATGACCAAACACACTTACCTGACACAATATTGAAGAAAAAAATTTTTCATCCCTACCTGGCCAAAATTGAAGAAAACTGCCATATCCGGACCTTACGAAAATCACTCAAAATCACCCAAAAATGACCCGTCACCAGTTTTTCCAAAAAGTGACGAAAATCAATTTACCACACCTGTCATTCATAAAAATGTGGAAACGCGCCCGGATCACTTCATTAAAGCCCCCAATTTCAGCTTTAAAATTGGTCAAAAAGCACACCTGAGAACAGGATTTGGAGAGAGGGGGGGTGGAGAGAGTTTTTGCTCTATTTCTTACTTAATAATGACACAACCACTCTTCCAGTACTTTACCCTTATTACAAATGACCAAACACACCTACCTGACACAATATTGAAGAAAAAAAATTTCATCCCTACCTGGCCAAAATTGAAGAAAACTGCCATATCCGGACCTTACGAAAATCACTCAAAATCACTCAAAAATGACCCCTCACCAATTTTTCCAAAAAGTGAGGAAAATCAATTTACCACACCTGTCATTCATAAAAAATGTGGAAACGCGCCCGGATCACTTCATTAAAGCCCCCAATTTCAGCTTTAAAGATTGCCAGAAAGCACACCTGAGAACAGGATTTGGAGAGGGGGGGGTGGGGTGGAGAGAGTTTTTGCTCTATTTCTTCCTTAATAATGACATAATCCCTCTTCCAGTACTTTACCCTCACTACAAATGACCAAACACACCTACCTGACACAATATTGAAGAAAAAAATTTTCATCCCTACCTGGCCAAGATTGAAGAAAACTGCTATATCTGGACCTTACGAAAATCACTCAAAATCACTCAAAAATGACCCATCACCAATTTTTCCAAAAAGTGAGGAAAATCAATTTACCACGCCTGTCATTCATAAAAAATGTGGAAACGTGCCCGGATCACTTCATTAAAGCCCCCAATTTCAGCTTTAAAGATTGCCAGAAAGCACACCTGAGAACAGGATTTGGAGAGGGGGGGTGGGGGGTGGAGAGAGTTTTTGCTCTATTTCTTCCTTAATAATGACATAATCCCTCTTCCAGTACTTTACCCTCACTACAAATGACCAAACACACTTACCTGACACAATATTGAAGAAAAAAATTTTTCATCCCTACCTGGCCAAAATTGAAGAAAACAGCCATATCCGGACCTTACGAAAATCACTCAAAATCACCCAAAAATGACCCATCACCAATTTTTCCAAAAAGTGAGGAAAATCAATTTACCACACCTGTCATTCATAAAAAATGTGGAAACGTGCCCGGATCACCTCATTAAAGCCCCCAATTTCAGCTTTAAAGATTGCCAGAAAGCACACCTGAGAACAGGATTTGGAGAGGGGGGTGGGGGGTGGATAGAGTTTTTGCTCTATTTCTTACTTAATAATGACACAACCACTCTTCCAGTACTTTACCCTCACTACAAATGACCAAACACACCTACCTGACACAATATTGAAGAAAAAAATTTTTCATCCCTACCTGGCCAAAATTGAAGAAAACTGCCATATCCGGACCTTACGAAAATCACTCAAAATCACTCAAAAATGACCCATCACCAATTTTTCCAAAAAGTGAGAAAAATCAATTTACCACACCTGTCATTCATAAAAAATGTGGAAACGCGCCCGGATCACTTCATTAAAGCCCCCAATTTCAGCTTTAAAGATTGCTAGAAAGCACACCTGAGAACAGGATTTGGAGAGGGGGGGGGGGATGGAGAGAGTTTTTGCTCTATTTCTTCCTTAATAATGACATAACCACTCTTCCAGTACTTTACCCTCACTACATATGACCAAACACACCTACCTGACACAATATTGAAGAAAAAATTTTTCATCCCTACCTGGCCAAAATTGAAGAAAACTGCCATATCCGGACCTTACGAAAATCACTCAAAATCACTCAAAAATGACCCATCACCAATTTTTCCAAAAAGTGAGGAAAATCAATTTACCACACCTGTCATTCATAAAAAATGTGGAAACGCGCCCGGATCACTTCATTAAAGCCCCCAATTTCAGCTTTAAAGATTGCCAGAAAGCACACCTGAGAACAGGATTTGGAGAGGGGGGGGGGGGTGGAGAGAGTTTTTGCTCTATTTCTTACTTAATAATGACACAACCACTCTTCCAGTACTTTACCCTCACTACAAATGACCAAACACACCTACCTGACACAATATTGAAGAAAAAAATTTTTCATCCCTACCTGGCCAAAATTGAAGAAAACTGCTATATCCGGACCTTACGAAAATCACTCAAAATCACCCAAAAATGACCCGTTACCAATTTTTCCAAGTGATGAAAATCAATTTACCACACCTGTCATTCATAAAAATGTGGAAACGCGCCCAGATCACTTCATTAAAGCCCCCAATTTCAGCTTTAAAGATTACCAGAAAGCACACCTGAGAACAGGATTTGGAGAGAGGGGGGGTGGAGAGAGTTTTTGCTCTATTTCTTCCTTAATAATGACACAACCACTCTTCCAGTTTTTTGAAACATAATTCCCATTCCCAGTATTTAAGGATTGATTCAGCTTCCAAAGATGGGACATCCATTTTTGGTCATTTTATTAATTTTTTTTTTCAATTTTATCAGCGTTAAGTTCGCCATCTTTTCAGTCGTACCGGGCCTGAGAAATTCAGTAATACTCTGATCATTCGTTTTAAAGGCAATATCAAGGCCATGCGGGTAAAAGAATGGGCATTGTGACAGTGCAATAATTAAAACGTCCAGTGGATTTTATCATCAAAAATAAGGAAAACTGATAAAGTAATATTTTGAAGGTATCCTTTCACCCTAATTATG
This sequence comes from Lingula anatina, assembly GCF_051362555.1. Classification (NCBI taxonomy): domain Eukaryota; kingdom Metazoa; phylum Brachiopoda; class Lingulata; order Lingulida; family Lingulidae; genus Lingula; species Lingula anatina. Next base: position 11,817,179 of record NC_141771.1, on the reverse strand, counting down.
ACCCCAGACGCATACCCCTTGGTGTAACTTTTTTAAATTATACATTTTTCTCTGACATTTTGTGCATTTGCCACATTTTATCAGCTTTCAGGAGATATTTTCGCACCTTTGGTATCGTTCATGGTTACATTACTATAAAAACAAAAAATGTGTGTTTTGAAGCAGTGCCATGCATATCAATTCATTTATTTTGTCTCATAATGACGTCAGATCCAATTTAAAACAACCACGTGTTGAGTTTACCAGACTGTCATTTAACTTTATTCTTTACACTTCAGAGATACTGTACACTTGAAAGTCCAAAATAATACTGCCAAGTGTCTTCACTTGAAATATCTTCCAATAAGTTCAGAGACATGACCATATGGACCATTATATTCTGAGAAGGGCACAGTAAAAAATAAAAAAACAGCAAATAAATAAATTTGAAAAATTTTGAAAAGAACTCATAAAGCCTATTGCATCCAGCATTGTCAATTTGCTAATGAGCTCATCTTATATTTTCTGGCAAATCTCCCAAGAGTCCATATTGGAAACACATTGCGGTAACTGGTGTAGCTGATAGCACAGGACTTGTTGAAGACACCACTGATGTTCTCCTGGAATGATACAAAGTATAATGGTGACATGGTGTATGGCCATATTAAATGCTAGAGAAGAAAAGGCGCTGCAAACTTTTAAAGCCAAAACTATGATGAAATGAAAAAAGAAGTTTCAAATTTTTTCCAATTTTTTCATCAATATCATGATGATGTTAGCATTTGGCAATAAATAAAATAAATAAACAGTATGAACATTGGGAGCTGAAGCATTGACTATGTAACTTCTTTAAAGTGGTTAAAACTACAATAAAAATACAGAGTGACTTGGACAAAAAAGTATTTCCATGATGAAGATTGTATAATCAATATACATAATTTGTGACAATTGGCAAAACCTGCAGGGTTAGACAACAGTTTGCTATAGCCATGTCCTCATTTCTGACCTTTAACCCTTAAATATGACCTAATGTCCCCCACTGACCTGTGGCCAGTCGCCATTGTCCAGCTGTCGCTGCATGATCACTCGTATACCACGTTCTATCAAGGCAACATCTGGGTATCTGAAACAGTTGATAAAATTCAATACATTAGAACTGGTGTCACTTCAGTTCTTAGGATAATTTTAAGTAAATCTAAAAACAATTATATCTATCATGTTATCTTACTTTATTTAATTGCCACTTGAAGATAATTTCACTCTTGTATATAACAAACAGTGTGCCATTCATCATGTAACAGACTTATGCCTATAGTCTGGACTTCAAACAGTAAGTTATCAATTGCACTTGTATTTTCGTTGGAAGGGGAATATTTATTTAAACATAAGTAAACATACACGTCTTGTAAGTGAAATGCATGTGCAGTTTTACTGTGCCTAAAACCAGTAATTTTCATCCTCTGCCTACCTCACTGCCATGAGTCCAAGCAATGCCCAGCACGTGTTGACCACCTGTGATGTGTCTGACTGGACGTACTCTCTGAGCTCACACGACTCAAAGTTCTCCCCCCAGCCCCCATCTGCCATCTGCTTGGAGATGAGGAAATTGCACGCTTTTCTCACTTCAGGTGGAACATTTCTGAAAAAGAATCATGGTTTAAGAATAAATTGTTGTTTTTTCTTTTGGTTTCTGCTGTAGTATTTGATAAAGCAAAAGTAATTTGTGATGCTGTCTAACATAAAAGGCAATTATGTAATTCAGTAAAAATCCAACAGTTGTTCTGGAATTAGCTATCTTTGACCCCATTCCCATAGATTTTAGATCCATCTATCCCTGTGGGGAGTCTCACTAGATTACTGTCAGCTTGGCCGGCTTAAGCGTCTGTCCCGCCTACTAAAAGCTGTAAGGGGGTAATTAACTATGGTGTACGCTCGGCTGACTGCAATTTAGCGTGAACCCCCAGGGAGTTAGGTCGATCTAAATCTAAATCTCTAGATTGATCTAAATATCTGGGAATGCACCCTTAGACTCAGTTAAAGTAAAACTCAGTTAAAGTTAAACTGAAACAATAAAACAAACAAAAGGACATAAGCCCAATCCCAATATTGCACATTCCAAGCAAAATGCACAATATACTACCTCTTTTGCATAGTTTCATTATAGAATTGTGGGGCAACTAAAATTACACATTTTGCTGGAAATCAGTCAATTTCTGATATCATAGCAGGATGCAAAATACTATCAAAGTAAGGCACATGGCTGCTGTAGATTCTATAGGGCACCAGTACTTACTCTGTATCATATGTATATCCCATTGCAGCAAATGCCTCCAGACCAAACCAAGTACCATAGGTGAAACACACTCCCCATGACCTGCAACAAAACAGTTAAAACAACTTAGTCAAAAGTAAATAAATACAAAATAATGTTCCTCACATAACGAAAAGCATCTAAATATATGCAATTATGTACCTGGGCTGGTAAGGCACTATTGAATACAAGCCTCTAAACCATAAATTATGCTTAATTTTACATAAATTGAATGCATAAACGCGTAATACAGTGGTCACTTATTGGAAAAGCATGATGACTTTAGCCTGGTCTAACACTTAGCCGGCCTTAAAAGGCAGATTGTCCATGTTTTTTTTTTTAACTTAATATGCTTTAAGCTCCTCGTGACCAGAAAGCATTATGCATGATACTAAAATGCATGATAACACAAATATACTAACGAATAAATAAATAAATAAATAAAGTGGAGATTTGAACAGACAGACAACACGTACCCTTCCCATGACCCATCATTCCTTTGTTTACTCTTCACATACTGGAGGCCAGATTCTAATGTTTGCCTGGAAACGAAAAGGCAAAACTGTATAAAAATGACATTTCAAAATATTCTGTACAGATATGAGGAAAGAGACCTGGCAGTTCCTTCAATTAAACTATACTATCAGTTATTACATATGGATGACCTGTGTCTGTGTTGCTTCCATTCTTATAGGCAAGACTCAACAGCAGAATATGACAAAATGCAACGTTTACAGCAATCATTGGAATCACTAATTTTGTTATCCTTTTTTTCAATCAGTAATTCCACACTTTTAAAGGTTGCCAATAATTAACCTGTACATGAGCATATACGTTAGAATCTATGCCAAAAAGATAATTTTTGTGATCTTGTAGTGAGTTGTTGTTTGTCATATACACATGTAGTAGGATAAATCGATAGTTTTTCTAACTCAGAATTTCCCAAAGGATTGCATGCTTTTTTTCTCTACACGTTCTTATTACAAATAAAAAAATGCAACAGATGTACAAGAAGCATTGCATATGTCTTATAAGTTTCCACTTCTCTTACCGTATCTCTTCAGTTCTGTAAACTGGATACTGGGAAGTGAAGTGTTCTAACGCCTGCATAGAGGCAGAGGTACATTCCACATAGGTATAGTCTATCATGATGTCACCTGGAAAAAAAGAAAATGTCAGAGCATGTCAACAGTAATAAATAACTTGGCAAAATTTAATGGTAACTGCTGTAAACAGTTTTAAGTAAACTTTGGTTCTTGACAGAGAAAGTATTGTACCTGCACTTTTTTTTGAATGCCTTCAAGGCTAACATTTTACAAAGCATTAAGTGTCTTAAAAGAACTTTTCATCTTCTCACCAAACACTTCAGAGGGATTAAGTAATTCTAGGAGCTTTCCACCCCTTGTGGTTTCATAAGTGGCAAATCCACCATCTGCATTCTTCATGCTAAGTAGCTAAAAATGAAAAATTTAACTGAATTAACAATTGTCATTAATAATTTAAAATATTATATAATACTCATAATATAAATAGTTAGTGGTATTATTTTGGTATTACAGTTGAGGTACTATTTTAAAAATTAATACTAACACTGCATTAATATAGTTCTTTAAATCTGTTCTTGGACTTGATATGGAAGTCAATAGTCAGTCTGTGTGTGTGTGTGTGTGTGTGTGTGTGTGTGTGTGTGTGCGTGCATACATGTGTGCATGCATACCTTAAATGTGTGTTTTGCTGCATGTCCAAGTGTATATTAATTTACACGTGTGTGCATGCAAGAGTGTGCTACCCACCACATCAACAGCCTGGTACAACCTCTCCTCTGAGACTGTCTGCGTGAGGAAATCACACTTCTCCTGCAGCAGCATGACTCCCTTGAGTCCCTCTGCAGTGCAGTCAGTCACTATCCAGCCACAGTCTCTGGTGCTGAATGGGAAGCCCCCCTAAAATTCAAAATACATGTGGCATTTGAAATGAAGACCCAGCAACATGTTGCACTTTGAATTGGAGGGGTATCAATACAGCCTTTTTTAAATAGATTTTGCATTTAGCAATCAGGTGCAGCAGAGCAAATTTTACATGTAATACACACGTGGAAAAAATAATCTCTTGGGTAGGAATTTAACTTAGCTCCTTCTGCTTGGACAGATGTGGTTGAAAAAATTGAGGAAGGGGGGGGGGGGGTAAAGTTAGCCCATGTAAAATTTGCTCCAAGGACTTCTGCCCATGTCAGACTTTAAAAATATAAAAAATGTGATCCAGCAAGTTCTGCTTCATGCTATTTTCTTTGTGTAAATGGATAGCAATCATTTTATTAATAATAACAGTACCTTATTCTGATGTCTATAAATCTTCTGATATTCTGGAGGATTTTTTTCTATCTGTGTATTTTTCAAAAATTTATGAGCATGGTTCAAGCCATTTTGGAAATCTCGGTATTCAAATGCTTCAGCCTGAAAAAAAATATGGCTGAGACAATGAAATAAATTTGGCAAATAGCAATGATGTCTTTATTGCATATTTGTTCATCCACCAGATTGTGAATTCCAAGTTAAATTACAAAAAAGTCTACTTTCAACTGGTCATAAACTGAACCTACAGAATTTAAATGACAATAGTATCAAAAAGTTTAAAGGCTAAAGGATGTATTACATTCTAGTTTTTCACCTCCATAAAAGCTTGCACAATTTACCTCCATAAAAGCTTGCACAATTAACCTCCATAAAAGCTTGCACAATTTACCTCCATAAAAGCTTGCACAGCAAAAGCTGTATCCCACAGCTGAGAGCCATTGGTACCCTGTTGAAAACATTTATAATGTCTTATAACTTAAATTTATCACCTGAAAGATGTCTTCAGCATTTGTTCAGAATCAAAAATTTATAAATTAAGATCACATATATGCATGTCAATATTGGAAAATAAATAAAACCAAAAATGCAATAATGAAACTATAAATATTATAATTCTGACTACTGATGTGTCCAATACTACGATTCATTTACCAACCTCTTCACCAAAACTAAAGTTCTAAAAACTTCCATGCACATTATTTGAATTACAAAAGTAAAAAAAAATAATAAATAAAAACCTACTGTCATCTTCATTCCATCTAGTCCTAACCTAAAAAGTGAACAAAAATATTTATTTATCATGACAAATTATCATTTGCTAAGAACTGAAGTGCTGGCATGCATGAATACCATTTAAAAAAGATTAACAAGAATAATACTTCAGTCAATGTCAAGAACAATTCAGACAAGGCACAATCTAGACATGTGGTGTGTGTGTGTGTGTTTATGAATTGGTGCATATATATATATATACCCAACTTACCATAGATAGTCTTGTACTCTGTCCTGGTGTTGTTTGAATGCAGCAGAGCTAGGGCCGTCCACATACCACCGTATCAACATTTGTATGACCTTGGAGATCTGAAGCAAAAAATAAAAAATAAATAAATAAGTAAATGCTGTCTCAACATTTATATGACTTTGGAGTTTTAAATATTAACTAATGATTCATTTTACCAATTAATCAAAACAATTCACAATATGGTTTTCAAAATATTATTAATTTAATCTCTAATTGGTATTTTTTTAATTCTCTCAAACTCTATCTGTAACATAAGATGTAAGTGTCACCTAACTTGCTATAACTAAACAGATCTTTGTTATTATCTGGATCTGCTAGTAGGGATTAGCTAAATCTTTAAACTAGTATTTAAAGCATTGCCATTATAGAAGCTTTACAAAATTTAAACATACTATAAAGTGTCTGAGTTATATTTTTTATGTATAAACAAACTAACAGGTCCAATGCTGATCCCTTTGGTGAATTCATCGTCTGCGCAAATGTGTGTATAACATTCATGTAAGGAGGCCTGCCTCCATGATGAATTATGGTGTGACTCATAAAAATCTAAGAAATCTGAAAACATACAAGGATAAAATAATTATTGAATCATCTACATGTATCAGCATTTCCATAACTCTTTGTTATCAACCTATGACAGTTATAAATATCTACAAAACCAGCTAGGCAGTCTGTGCTAAACACTTATAAGCCTGCTAATGCAGGAAACTAAGATTTTGAACTGAAATCATAAAGAAGAAACAGCAGTCAATAGTCAAACAAATTCACAAAATTTGAATGACTGGCTCCTATGAAAAAACTGAAGCCATTCGAACAAATTCACAAAAAGTGAATGGCTGGCTTAAATTTTAATGATATTTGGTATGAGCCCAGTGCTACTGTCACAGACTGTCTGAGAATAAGACTAGTCTGTTACATGAATTACTCACAATATTAATTAATAGCATAAAGTAATTTTATCATTATAAGACTGGTTTAAGCCAATTTAAAAGACAGTATAATTGGTTAATATATTACTCACAATATGCCAAGTCTAGGAACCAGCTATGTGGAGTATAGAGGTCAGCACTGGACACATTGTCCCTTTGTGATGACCACTGAATGCTTTCATAGGACTCTGTGTAAAGCTCCTGGGGGCAGAAATTTAAAAAGATTAAGGTGGGAGCTGGGTTTTAAAGACACAAATTAAAAGAGGCACAGGACTTAATATAGCAAAAAATAAATTTTCTAAGAAATGTCAACACGATGTACAATACATAATATGTACCGGGTATGTCCAAAAACATGGACAAACTTATCATCTAGCTGTTACGGTAATGTGCCAAGCATTTCGACGGGCCCAGTCAATCCGACCACAAAAATTATTTGATAAAATTAATTTTTCTGGGCTCAAACAATTAGTCCATACGTCAAAATCATGGGACAGAATTTTTTTCTTGTTCCGATTGTTCGACCACATCGTCGACAAGACTCGGTAAATTTTCAAGCCAGTGAAATAGATGCTGCATGCCTCGGCCCTTTGTCAATTGTTGTCCTTTCAATAGCTCTCGTCAATGAGGAAGAAACAATTAATTGAAGATCTAATCTGGAAGCATGACGTACCTGTCTTTTCCTTTGTCCCCGATGACAATAATAGTGCTTATAGACATACAAATTTTGCTAATTAAGCAGACTTGCCCTCGCTGACTGATTCATCACGCCCGTAACTGGGGAGGGGGGGGGGGTTAAAAAAAGGTCAATTCTGGATGAAACCAAATATCGACAGTGGGTAGAATACGTCGTAAACACCTTCATATAGACCATATATAGCGTTTGCTAGCAATAAAAAGTTTGGGAAGAATATGCAATTTATTTTCAAGTTCGATTGAAATATATATGAAGATGGGGAAACGTTCTTGAAGTCAACACCGCAAGATCTTACATTTACTACAATCGACCGAAAGATCAGCGGGATCGACCGCCCAGACTTCTTGGCGCCAAATACCATGCGCTGTCAAAATCTGACGAACACGTGTCGCTGTTCACCTGCATGGATAACTGATTTGTCAACAATAAAAATGACGTCTTCTTTAACTCTATGGGAGCTTCATAGAGAGTTCCACTGGGTATTTACGTTACCTGTGAGTCACTTTCTATTTCCCCAGATGCATGAAATGTTGATAATATTTAGCGTAATCCACGACGAACTCCATTCCTGTGACCCCCCTCCCCCAAAATGGGACCGTCTTCATTAACATGTGGTTTGCGCTATGCTGGAGCAGGCCAGATAAAACCAGTCTCTCATTTCTGCATGTGCTCAATTCTCACGTCAAATTATAAATGCACCTGTTTTGTGAAAATTATGGCAACAAGTAAATGCTTTTTTTACGTTCGGGTTTTATCAGTGGGGTTTTCAATATGCACCGTGGTTTGTGCACAGCGAGAGTATATAAGTAAGAAAATCGGAAGAGTGCAAGCAAGATACTGTATGTCTATCGGCACAGGTACGCTCCGTATTTTGCCATTTCTCAATATGTTTTTATATGACATGCTTTTTAAATAAAATACTTAATAGTAATTTGAAGTTACACTGATTTCCGTTTGAGTACCAGTTGGTATTCTTTGATACGGGTGATTGAATTTTCTTCGGAAGTACGTACGTCTACGCCTCGACGCTGAGCAAGCCTTGCGGGTTGAAAACAACTGATCTCAGACTGGTAAAAAGTACCAATTAGGTTGATTTCAGTTGTCATATTAAAATTCAAATAGGGCGTACGTAAATCACATAACTAGTTTAAGTCCACTGAAGCTACCGGTTTCAAATATAAGTGACCGGCCTTTGTTTACAACACCTGTCTCCGGGGAAATACTCGTCCCACTTGTGAAGCGCATCATGAAAGTGATCGTAGGTGAGGGAAATATATAATTAAAAATTATAATTGTCGTCTTTTTTAATGTTAAGTAATGTTAGCACATATTGTACACAGCAAAATAAGATTTCAGGAGGATAAAACATGCCTGAAACACATGTTAGGCGAAAATTGCGGCTTATCTTGCGTAACACTTCCGGTAAAATGCAATACTTCCGGAAAGATGGACGTTTTAGCAGATGCCCCTAACAATCCGACGATATCAAAGGTTTCCATTTGCTGTATTTTAATCAATTCGACCAAACTGACATTTCCATGAAATTAATTAATTAATCTTGGTCGAATTGTTTGGCATATTACCGTAACTGTTTTAGGGTTTTAAGTATTTAATTTCTGAGTTGTGCTAATAATGATTTTTGAGGCACGCCCATAATAAATCATAATGGAGATGGAGACTCGGAAGAATTATTGTTGTAATGGTAACATTTCTGAATCACAGCTTCTTCATTCAAATTATTGTTTATCGCAAAAGAAAGTGAGGTTGAAGTCTACAATAGTGGATTTTTCTCTTAAGTATTGGCTGGAATTTTATGTGTGAAAAGTGCCAAACTTATATCTTCATAAACTCGAACAAATTTTCCAGTCCAAAAAGTTTCTGAGCATAGCAAGACCTACTGCATTTATTACCTTCCGTAATTCCCTGATGAGATCATCTTCATCTGCTGAGAGACGCACACCATAGCAGTAGGCCATTGGAAGGTACACCTGGCGACAGTGACACCATAATTTCGAAGGATGTATGGGAATCCAAGTTGGGAATAACCTGAAATAATCACTCTGAATGCAGCCATTGATTGCATAATTTTTAACATAACTTAGTATAAAGTATTATAAATATTGTCTGAAATTATTATTCTTAGTATAATTAAAATAAGCATAACTGTAAAATCAAACAACACAGCAGCTAATCCCACAAACCTACCACATTTCAGGGAACAAGGAGTGCATTCCTTCCCAACTATATAAATTCATGACAGCAAGCCAGAATTTTCCCCAGGATGGAATGGCTGCAGCACCACCTGGAAAACATTTTAAGTTTATTTCATATTTCGAAACACTGAAAGATCTCACAGCACAGTTAAATTACTTCGATGGTTTTATAGTGTGCAACTGGCACTCAACCTAGAAATATGAACAGCATAATGGACCACAAAGTATTCCAAGTTACCAGGGGGCAAGCCAGACAATAAAGCTGATTACAATGACTGCCCTTTAACCAGAATCCCTGCTGAAATAGACCAATCCTGCTGAACTGATAACTTCTATTCTGAACACAACCTAACTGTTACCTAATCTATGCAGCAGGCGTCTTGCCTTAACCAGGTCCCTGTCTTCAGGACCCACTCCCAGCAGTCTCATCACCACATAGTTCAGAGCACAGCCAAACACTGTGGGAGGACCCTCAATGTGACTGGAATATTAACATTTGATATAATTGATTTATGGGTTTATTAAGACTCATATTTCTGTGAAAATAACTTTTCATATGCACAGAGTACACAGGTATATAGATTGTAATATAAAGAGAACCAGAATATTATTTATAAGTAGTCATGCATCATTTTGTCAGTATCATAATACTTTGAGAAAACATACTCATCATTGCATGCAGCCCACCCAATAAATAAATAAATAAATAAATAAATAAATAAATAAATAAATAAATAAATAAATAAATAAAATACAAAATGAATAAATAAATAAATAAATAAAGTTACAGTCCTCAACCACAAATTCACATCATTTTACTAACACTAGTCACACAAACAAAATTACTAGATATAGTCCCCAGTCATAAAATCCAATCTCCTAACAATTTTCATTCAGAAATACAAATCTGCTTACAGTCCCCATTTAAAAATTCCAAAATACTTACAGGCCCCAGCCTCCATCTGGGCACTGGACTGATCTCAGGTAGCGTATCATCTCTAGTTTTTGCTCTGGTGTGAAGGGAGTTCTAGTGATATGGCACACGATGACCAGACCTTGAATTTGTTTGAATTAAATTAAAAATGCTTAACTGATAAAAAATAAAAAAGTGCTTACAAAAAGGTTCTCACCTCATTTTTATTAATTGTAATCATAATCATAAACATTGATACAATTTCAATTTCTAGCAGTTGACTGAAGAAACAAATTCTTGTAACATCTCACAGCTGATGAAATTATTTTCTGACTTATCGCTTTGTGCATTTATCGATAAAATAACAAGTTAAAATCTGAAATTTGATAATCAAAAATACATTCATTTAAACTAAAACATCATCCTCATAACAACCTGGCATTAGGAAGAGAGGGCCGCCATAGTCTCCGGCCCAGTGGCCGTCCTCCGCCTGGAGCTTGGAATAAAACTTGATGCCATTGTATGCAGCCTCCTTTGCTGTGTGGGCTCTGGGCAAATCTGGGGCAACATCACTCTGAAAGAGAGGGTAAAAGTTGGGGAGTTGTTGACTATGGGGAAGCCTACCATTCAGGTTTTCCTTTGAAATATGTCCAAGTGCCTGCTTGTTGTGTGTGAATTTGAGTGGCATCAGAATGATGTTAATCATGCTAATAAGAGGTCTATAAACTATTATAGTGTTACCATCAAGTTTAACATGACATCTGGATGATTGCAAACACCAGTGAAAGTCCAACAAACACACATACACAAAGTTTTCATAAGAAAAGGCATATATGCATCTGATTGAAAGCTTTTGCTAAAATAAATCAACATAACTCGCTAGAAAGATATTGTTTCCAAATGTTTATATATGGTGATGTCTTGATTTAAAATGGATAAAGTTTAAAAGCACTCTACTCTAAAGAGAGAAAAGAAAACATCCATTTTTCTTTTTTGCAAAACAAATATAAATTTTGAATGAATGGGTAAAGTACTTCATCTTAGTTCGGTTACTGTATTAAATTTTAAATTTGTGTTTATAGCAGTGTGTATATGTCTTACAGTGTCTAATCCAAGAGAATGTTTCTCTAGAGCCGTCTGTTTTCTCTCGGGCTCTTCTGCATCTTGTATGTACCTCCATGTTTGACGTCCATCTACGTTAGTCAGTCGCCATCTGGTGAGATCGGTAGCAGGTTTGGTCTTGTAAGGCCCACCTCTGTTTCTACGTAGAGTGTTTTTATACTTGAAAGACATCACATCTGAGCCACCATGCAGTATCTCAGCCTGAAAAGGAATTAACTTCTCCACATGCATAAACAAATTTGATAATAAAATTAATGAATAATTATTGTTCTTAACATCATTATCATTCTACACTTAAATCAAACATGATACTAATCTTAAATGTTAGCAATATGAATTACATGTATAAGCAGTCTTGTATATATGTTTGGTACATGGCAATGTGTAGTGCATTATAAAAATGATGCACAGAATATGAACTATCAATAGTTTTCTATTTTAAAGGACTTACAGCTTCTAAAATAGTTGATCACTACTACTGGGACAGGGAGTACAAGTACTAACATCATTATATTTTGTTATACAGGTACAAGTATTTAAGTCCATATATGCCATGAATTAAAACATTAATAAGTTATAATAATCAACGGAATTCTAATTTGAAGTAATGGTTTAACAATCTAATAGTATGCCTACACATGTCAATGTTTCTAAAGAACATATAACAATTAAATACCCCAGTGCATGGATTTGGTAAAGTGATGGAATTACCTGTACCCCTATATAATCTAGCTTCAGCTAAAAAGACTGGTGGTCAAACAAATGTTGCATAAGCAAATAATTTCCCATTTTTAGGCAACTAGAACCCAGGTTAAAACCGCTGATACCAGCAGCGACGCTACACGCACAAATCAAATGCACTACGATTACATGTTGTGTACAGGGTATCTAAAAATTTGTATCATTGTGCTCTACTGGACAGTAGCTCGGTACACGTCAGATTATGTAAATTGCTTTTCCCATACCTGTGTTTCTGCTGCAGGTACCAGACCTACGTGAGCAAGACCACGAACCCAGCACAGGAATTAGTTTAAAAATGTCTATAAATGTGAACTTTATAACATCACCTGAGATATTGACCTATTTGAAATGTTAGGATTTACCCCCGCTAGACGACAGATTGGACCATGTGAATTCAACCAATCAGAATTTTTCTTGAGCGGCTGGTTACTTTGACCTAATTTTAAGAAAATTCTTCCGCATAAGGGATTCCCCAATAAAAATCGTATGTTGTTTGCCTTAAAACACTTCAAAAGAAATAAGAAGAAAATCGCTTAAGATGTTTTGTCTTTTATTTACATGCCTATATCATTTTTGAAGTGAAATTGTTTTTGATTGAGATCTATTTATGAAAAAGTTGCGGATGAATACTCAGACATGCAATGTGCTCTAGGGCATCAGGTGAATCAGGCGATACGAGGATTCCCCTCAATGTCACTTCTCCCAGTTTTCTGTCACCTGATTTTTTTGCTCAAAAACTGAGACAGAATTAACGAGGCTACCATGAGCACCTTTGTAGACACGACCATGGATCGAATCCAGGATTTTAGCCCTACGACGTTGGTCTTAGTCACAGCAGTGGTGATTTTGGTCGTTGCCTACATGTTCAAGAGTTTGTTGGAAAAGAAACCGGTGAGTGGGAACGGCGTGATACATGTACCCCCCAACCCCCATCCACCCATCCCCTCATCATAGGCACGGTTTGAATATCAGTTAAAATGTCATGACATTTTCTGAATTACTGTGCAATATTGAAATATGCAGTTTATGTACAGTACGGAATGTAGAATTAATACTAGGCATTTCCATCTTAATTAAAATTTATATGTTACGTAATTTATCCAAAAACTTTACAAAGATTTAGAAGTGTATGCTTATTTTCAAAATCATTATTTTCAGGAAAATCTTCCACCTGAAGTACCGTCCAGCATCCCATGGCTTGGTCAAGCTGTCAGTTTTGGCCAGCGCCCTCTCGAGTTCCTAACAGAGGCTTATGAAAAGGTACTCACAAATTTGTATAATACCATACTATTACTACAGCTTCACAAGTTCAAGTAAAATAATATAAACAGTGACTGTGAATAATGGAGAACACTTTTGGCATGCATGTGCAAATACATTACACACATGCACACATACTAGTACACATGCACACACATACGTACAGGTACTGGTATGCATGCATCCGCACTTGCACGGAGCATCCACTCACACACATTACGAACAGATGGTAGTAAGTATACTATGATTAGTAGCTCTTAGATTGTAATTTGATACTTTTGATAAGTGTTTTTGTACATTTTAGCTTTTTTTTCCACAGGGTATATGGAGGTTTTAATTGAATGTGCCATTTGAGAAACTATTATTATTATTATTATTATTATTATATACATACAGTACTCATTTCTTTCTACCAGCATGGCCCTGTCTTCAGCTTCACAATGGTGGGGAAGACATTTACATTTCTGGTAGGATCTGAGGCATCAGCACTGCTGTTTAACAGCAAGAATGAAAACTTGAATGCGGAGGAGGTCTACAGCAAGTTGACAACACCTGTGTTTGGAAGAGGAGTGGCATATGATGTCCCCAATCATGTGAGTTGGAAGTTCAGGGTGATCAGGGCACTTTTAAAACACTTGCTTTTTTAAACATTCTCTGACATTATATTTTCTTTGCTATTTGTGTAAATGTGTGAAAAAATTATGATTGTTTTCTCTTATTTTTAATGTTAGTAAAAAAATTTCATATCATAAAAAAAGGCCTGAAACATCTGTAATGCAGATTGACTAAAATAAGTGTGCAACATTTAATTTGTGAAAAAATGGACAAATTAATGGTGGAATTTCCAGATTTTCCTAGAGCAGAAAAAGATGTTTAAGACTGGTCTGAACATTGCCCGTTTCAAGCAACATGTCCCTATGATAGAAGAAGAGACAGTGGAATATTTCAAAAGATGGGGAGATGCAGGAGAGAGAGGTGAAATATACAATTTATTTTATCTTAATTTTTTATTAGTAAAAGATACTCATGAAATAAATATGTCAGTAAATGATCATGATTGCGTATTATTCACCCTTATCTTATATTTTGGTGGGACCAAAGCATAATGTTGAGTAAGCATTTTTCATGACTTCATACAGGGAGACAGATGGACAGACAACCAGACAGACAAAAAGATAGATAATCGTCAAATCTGCAAAGTTAAAATGTGGGGCTAATTTGATATTTTCACAGTTCCATGTTATAAAGGTTATGTAAAAGGTATAAATTAAAGACGTTATTTCGAAATTAATATAAATCTTTTTCTCTTCTTTTTTCCCCTTTCAGATATATTTGTAGCTCTGTCAGAGCTGATCATCTTAACTGCCAGTCGCTGCTTACATGGTATAATTTTTCTTAAAACAGTTTGATTATATTAATGCAGTCTTTCTATATAGAGAAAATATTTGTTGTCCTGATTATATCAATGCAGTCTTTCTATATAGATAAAATATTTGTTGTCCTATACCGCTAGGTTGACATTTTAATTAAAATAATGATCATTTCTCATACCATATCATTTGACAGAAATGAAATCATTCAGTAATTATAAATTCTGAAATAAAAGTCACTGTGGTTTTGCTTTCAAAATATTTTTTCTAATTTCCAATAAGAAATATCAGAAGATTGCTAAATGAGGAAGTGTAATAAATTTTTGTCTTTTTATCAGGAAAAGAGATCAGATCAGTGCTAAATGAGGAAGTAGCACAGCTGTATTCTGATTTAGATGGTGGGTTCAGCCATGCAGCTTGGCTTTTACCTGGATGGCTGCCACTCCCCAGCTTTAGGTATACCTTTGAATTTAACAAACAAAAATTATAAATTTAAACGATTAAATCTCATTTACTGGGGGATAGGAATAAAAGTAGGGGAGGGCAAATGTTTTAAATTGAATTGTTCTTTCACCAGAAATAAGAAAAAAATCAGTAATCTGTACAATAAGGAAATCAACCATTTATATAAGATATATTAGGATTATGTAATGAAGAGATGAAGAAAAAGAAAGGTTGGAAGCAAAAACTTTTCTCTAATTGATATTCCCTCCAACTGATTCTTTCATAAAATAGTGGTTCTCTCTTCCTTCCTCTGGATCAGATTCTGTGATTTAAAGTAAGTACTTTTTGATATTTATAGAAAAAGGGATGCAGCTCACAAAGCCATTAAGCAGGTGTTCTACAAGGCCATTGCTAAAAGGCGAGAGTCCCAGGAAAAAGAGGATGACATGCTGCAGACTCTACTGGACTCTACTTATAAGTAAGTGACTGACTATTAAACACGTGCTGAAT
This sequence comes from Lingula anatina, assembly GCF_051362555.1. NCBI lineage: Eukaryota > Metazoa > Brachiopoda > Lingulata > Lingulida > Lingulidae > Lingula > Lingula anatina. The sequence continues at coordinate 11,801,315 of NC_141771.1, read as the reverse complement.
GGTGATCTTTGAAATTATTTGTAGCACAGGTTAGGCATTAAATGACATTTTAAAGTTAGCAAAAACACTTAGACCCCATTCCCATAGATTTTAGATCGATCTATCCTTGTGGGGAGTCTCACTAGATTATATTTTCTGTCAGCTTAGCTGGCTAAAGCGTCTGTTCCGCATACTAAAAGTTGTAAGGGGGTAATTAACTATGGTGTCCACTCGGCTGACTGCATTTTTGCGTGAACCCCCATGGAGTTAGATTGATCTAAATTTAAATCTCTGGATCGATCTTAATCCCTGGGAATGCACCCTTAAATTATAATATCTTGTCTTTGAAAGTGATGTTTGTCTGTGTTGCCAAAGTTGAAACTATGTCCTACATTGCTCTTGTAATTGGGAAGCAGTGTTATCATTTAAGGTTATTTTTCTCTATCCTAAAAGGGTCAAGTTCAAAACAAGATCCCATCATATTTTTATTATGTACAGACACAGATGTGTCTGTACATATTGCCATCACCTGCGTCTGTCGTCGCCGTCGCCGTCGCCGATCATGTCGCCGTCGCCGTGCACTATCAGCGTTAACACCATAAGTGGAAGACAGTTTTACTTTTTGGCTTTATATTTACAGAGCTGATGAATATTCATAAAACACAGGTCAAGTTCGAAAATCAGCATGATCAGGCCATTATTGTATAATTTATGCTGTTTTTTCACTTTTCAGCATATATGCAACACTGTTAACACATTTCAAGGAAAACTGATAGGCCTGTTGTCATGAAACTCACAGGAGTAATCAATCTTACTAAAACGCAGATCAAGTTCGAAAATCGGCATGATCGGGCCACTATTTTAATAGTTATGCTGTTTTTTCACTTTTCAGCATATATGCAACACTGTTAACACATTTCAAGGAAAACTGATAGGCCTGTTGTCATGAAACTCACAGGAGTAATCAATCTTATTAAAACGCAGGTCAAGTTCGAAAATCAGCATAATCGGACCATTGTTTTATAAGTTATGCTGTTTTTTCACATTTCCTTAGATTCAATTCTTAGGCATGTTAACAGTCTCATTATTTAATTAATAAGATACGTAAAAGTGTTTGTTTGACATTTCCTGCATCTTTACAACATTGTTAGTTGATTACGTAAAAATGATGGTAAACTTGTAATCGTGTATTGTGTAATAAGGTGTCAAAAATGGAAATAAACTCATATCATTGCAGTTTGTAAGATTCAATCATTCACTATGTTCAGAAACTCAGAATGGAGGAAATTGGACATTTGACACTGTTCTATTGATATTTTTCACATCTCATCAATTTTCTTAGTTGATCATATAAAAATGGCAGTAAACTGTTAATTTTGTTTTATGTTAAAAAAGTGTTAAAAATGGAAATCAGGGGCGGATTTAGGGCGTCTTCTGGGTCTTCTGGAAGACGGTCAGATTTTCAAGTTTACATTGACGGGTATGTAATTTTTTCTGTCGGAAGACGGTCAAAAATGGAGGATGGATCAACAAAGATAAATTGGAAGACTGTCAGAAAATAACTCTGGATCCGCCCCTGGAAATACACCCATTTCAGAATAGTGCTGTCTTGTTTCACATTTTGGCATTTTCAAGTTGTGACTTTGAAGTTCCATGGGCCTGAAGACCTTTGCTAGTCACATTTTCTGAATATCCATAATACTAATATTTTATTATTAAAATTTGATGGTCATTATGCTGTTAAACGTTATGTAATATTGCATCAAAATTTGGAAAAAAAATATTTTGGGCACTGCTCCCATGATGACCATTTAAGAAAAATCATGTCACTTACTGTTCTCAAACTTACAGGAAAGAAACATGGGACTAAAATACAGCTTCAGTAGGCAATGCAGTCTGTTTGGTAATTCTTTCTGCTAGTTAAACATTTTTTTTTGTGAAAATTTAATTTTTCACATATTGGCATTTTCAAGGTGTGACTTTGAAGTTCCATGGGCTTGAAGACCCATGCTAGTCACATTTTCTGAAAATCCATGATACGTATATTTTATTATTAAAAATTGACGGTCATTATGCTGTTAACCACTATGTAATATTGCATCAGAATAGAAGAAAACACAATTTTGGGTGCTGCTGCCATGATGACCATTATGGGAAAACCATGTTACTGATGATTGCCAAACGTTCAGAAAAGAAATACAGGACTAAAATGCAGCCTGAGTTGGAAAAGCAGTCTAATTGGCTTCTTTTTCTGGAAGTTATACATTTTCAAAGTGTGAACTTGAACTCCCATGGGCCTGAAGCCTTATGCTTGTTACACATTTTACTTACATTGGTATTACCTGTTGAGCATAATTAAAATTTGATGTTGAATTTGCAGTTTAACATAATGTACTTTTGCATCAGAATTGACAGTAGCCTATTTTGTGCATAGTTATTTCCTGCTTTTTGTCTGTACATTTGACAGCTTTGCTGCCTTGTTATTTAATTTATTTATGATTTTTGGATATTTTTCGTTTTAGAACAGGGCGTCACCTCACAGATGATGAAGTAGCTGGTATGTTGTTGGGACTTTTAATGGCTGGCCAGCATACATCTTCTACAACAAGTGCTTGGTTAGCCTTCTTCTTGGCCAAAAATAAAGATATTCAGGTTTGTGAATATTATTATTTTCAAGGTATAACTGAGAGTCAAATACAATTCTTCTTTTCTATTTATAATTATGATAAATTAATGTGTAATATACATTTTTGGGTATAAAAGGTCATTATGTTGGGCATTTTATTTATTAAGTTACCATCACGATCTGTACATGTTGTCAACACAGATGTTGCAGGTACTGTGTACCTTTTATTTTATTTTATTTTTTCTAATATTTTGAAATAATTTTTGTTAACACTAATTTGTATTATGTATGTGGATACATACATATGTAGGAATGAAACATTATCCAAATCTCTTTGGCTCTTGTATTTGTGCCCCCTGGACCCCCCCCCCCCCCCCCCCACACTGTACTGGGGCAAACTTTTGATGCTTGAATTTTAAGTATTTTTTTTAAAGATCCACTCATATTTTTTTAGTGTAAAATCCACAGAAAATTTGTTCTGTGGACTTGACAATTAAAAGACAAAGTTAAAAAGATTAGTTTATATAAAAAAGTAATGGTATTGAAAATAAAGTGAAAAATGTCAAATTATATCGTTCTTTATAAGTTTAAAATGTGTCCAATCTTAAAATTTTCTAAAAACATAAATTTTCTGTTTTTTTTTTTAAATCGTGTGCATGTATTTAATTCTTTTCTCTTTAGGACCAATTATATGAAGAGCAGGTGTCAGTGTGTGGGTCAGACCTGCCCCCATTACAGTATGACCAGTTGAAGGACCTCACCTTCCTGGACAGGTGTCTGAAGGAGACTCTTAGGCTCAGACCTCCTATTATGGTGGTTATGAGAGAGTGCAAAACTCCACAGGTAAAAGTAGAGGATTAAATTAAATTCATAGTTCAAATTCAAACATCGTGCCAGCTGAATCGATCCAACTTTGCAGGGGATTCTAGGTAATTTGCATTCGGTGTAATCTGCTTAAATGTCTTACGTGCTTTCTTGAGTAGCAAGGGGTTCTTGCGCACTTGGCTACATACATCCCCCCCCCCCCCCCCCCCCAGCAGTTGGAGGTGTGTCAGACATGATTGCACTCGGGGAGAATCTCTGGCAGAGTTGGATTGATCCAGTTAGTGCGATGGGTTTATCCAAATGTTCTCTAAGATAAGGTGTTGCAAAATATTTTAGGTATTTTGATCAATGTAATTGAACAGTTGAATTTGTATAATAGTAAACATTTTCTGCTCTTAATGACTATGTTTTGCATAATAGCAATACATTTCTCTTCTTTTAAGTCTTTTTGAAGTTCAGAAATTAAAAACCTGTCCAAATAGTCTTGCACTTTGACTTTCACTTTTGAAATTGCATTTAAAACTATTCTCCATGTTACCAGTAATTTTGTGCCTATGATATTATATTGTAGAAAGTGAAAGGATACACAATACCCCCAGGTCACCAGGTATGTGTGTCACCAACTGTCAACCACAGCCTCAAAGACCAATGGGGACAGGACAATGACCAGTTTAGACCTGACAGGTAGCCAGTAGCCTCTCTCTCTCTCTCTCTCTCTCTCTCTCTCGGACACACACACTGTCAGACGGGTTTTATACGTCATTGGTTTCAGTGCAGTTAATTATCTTAATTTATGCCTGATGTAAAATATTTTAAATTGATTAATTAATACTTTCAGTGTCCTTATGTATTTTATAAAATGTTCGATTTACTATATCTTTAAATATTTTATAAATGTGTCAATTTTATTATATCTTTTTATCATGAAAAAAATGCAATTTGCGCAAGGTGTTTCAATGTTTATACATTCCTTTGCTTTCTAGACCATGAAACCAGCACCACATACACTTTTTTCACCTCTCTTTTCCTTCTGCTACAGGTTTCTCTCCGACGAAACTTCCAACAGTGAAAAGTTTGCCTACATTCCCTTCGGAGCTGGACGCCACCGCTGTATTGGGGAAATGTTCGCCTATGCCCAGATCAAAACGATATGGTCCGTCCTGCTTCGAAAATATGAATTCGACCTGGTGGATGGGTATTTCCCCTCAGTGAATTATACCACCATGATCCACACGCCTTATAAACCTGTTATTAGGTATAAGAAGAGGTCGAGACCACTGTGATGATGTAGAAGAATAACCAAAATTCTTGTCATTAATTTTTTACTAGAGTGGTAAATTATTTTTAAAGTAGATTTCCTTGCGCGACGGTAAATAAATTTTACCGTTGTAATTTTAATTCAGCTAATTCATTGTACTGCGGTGGATATCCCATAAAATACAATTTACACAGACATGGAAAAAATCCCATGGAATGCTGACCAGTATTTACCGTACAGGTCAGAAACCATATGACTGGAAAAGACTTGCTTGATACTTATAGTAACATGTTTGTTTCTCCCACCAGACGCTGACTCTGAGGTGACCTAATTGTGAATAAATCTTACCTGATCATTTAACTGAAATGTGCACAGTTAGTAGTGAATAGCTAGAGAAATATATGTGAACATGTAGTAAAACCTGTGACCTTTGCAAAGGGTAAATGTAAGACGTTCATAATCTCAGGATAACTGAAGGAGAGGGAGCGAAGCAGTTTTTTAATCGACATTGCAAAATCGTCCTGATACTTTACCGTCTGAATAAGTATTTACTATATTGATTATTGTTAATTTAAGTGGTTAAAATGGATTGCTTTAAACTGTTCATACTTGTGTCTGAAATGATGTGTAAATATTGTATGCGTTTCAGCTTTCTACATTGTTATTCAATATACAATTTCTTAAATGTAAAAGAAGATGAATGAACAATAAGAGGCTTTAGAAACGAACACGTAGACCGTATATTTCTTGTTATTGCTAAATCTGTATCGATTGTCCCCTTCACGAACATTATCATTAAACCATTTTTTCCAACCATGCGCTCTCTCTAGTGTAAAACGAATGAGAAAACACAAATCTGAGAAAACACGAACGCTGTGTGCTAATAATGTGAGCGTCTGCATGTTTTGCACAAGTGGCTAATGCAGGCGTTATAATATATGGATTTACCCTTCTTGTTGTGTCGTGTCACCTACAGTAACTCATTGGACATTTTTGGACAGCAGCAGAAGCGGGTTGGCCCATTAGAGAGAGGAAGTATAATACTTTGTGTTCCGCAGATGCTGTCTAGCAGTTGTGAGGTCCAAGTACGTAGCAATAGCAACTTGGATGTATTGACGAACAGGTGCTTCTGCAACTTACGTTCATATTAATATTTTAGAGAAAAAAGTTATAGCTCTATAGTAGCAGTATGACATACAGGTACATGTGGATTTTCTGTTTTGTGAGTAATGCGCCGAGGATCCATGGTACGGTTTTGCTACGGGTGTCTTGTAGCGTGAAGAACAAGGACAAAACGTTATCTTGATCACTTTACTCGGCAAATATAGAACACGTTCTTGTTTTGCCCCCCCCCTCCCCTCCATTAATCCGCCATTGCAGTACATTAAACCAAAAGCTCTTCTTTTCGTAAATTTATTTTGACCGTTTAACAAAATCCAGAGGCCACGGTCCAGGGCAAAATGTTACATGGGCTGGTCAGCACCACTATTTATCCAGAATTATCGTTGAAAATTATAACTATTTTTATAGTATTGTATCAATTCCCAACCTACGTTCACTCCCGTTTTAGCCAACATACATAATTGTAAAACAAAGAAAATTTAATTCAGAAAAGACTTTTTAAGTCTTGGCTATAAATAACGGTACATACTATAAATTGGCCCAGTTTACCCTATTAATGTCATTCTTATCATGTTTAGTAAAATAATAATAATAATGATAATAATAATAACATATATTTTGAGCAACGCTTAAATTTATTACCTTGGTTTGGACATATATTATAGGTACCGTGTACATGGTGTGCGCTAAATTTATTCATTTGTGCCCGAGGTAAAGCCCGCACGCCATATAACTCCGCCTCCTGCGTAGGTCGTTGCCATATATATATATCATACATGTAGATACATGCATACCTGCATGTCTACAGTTTAGTCGAATTCCCAGGTTTGTGCTCTCTTGTTTACCCTCTGATATAAGGGACCTCTAAAATACAGAAATGTAGTATACGTAAGTAAAGTATCGGTGTAAAAAGACTACTAGCGCACCCTGCGGTCAGAGAGAAGGCCTACTTTACGTTAACAGAGGTCACTGCTGATACGTTTACGTGATGAGTTTACAGTGACCTTTGACACACAGGGTGGTCCTCGATAACTACTAACACGAAGGTAAACAATGTGTTGTTGGGTATATAACCTCACTGTGTTGTGCCTTAGAGATGGTTACTGTTGATGAACTTAACGATGATTAACGATATGCGTTATTTTGCGCTTGTCTTCTGATCCAGGACCTAAAACCTGCGTTGGTTCGACCTGTGTGACGTCATACGCGACAGACCACAACGTAACAGCAACAGGCGAGATTACATCTTTGCGGTTTCTCCTTTAAAAAAACATTATACTAGCGAGAAAGAAGCGTCATTTATCACAAAATGGCAGTAACCTCGAGATTCACCTTGGCTTTGGTTGTGGGGTTCCTCTCTTGCTTTCTGAGCTTAAACACTGAGCAGGTGCCGTGTTACACCTCTGAGAAATCCCCATATCGGTTATACGGTTCCAAGACGGCCTTCGAGGAGATACCGGCGAATTGGAATGGAAGTGTAACAAGGAATACCGACTCGGTGGAGCAAGGTGAGCAGTTGTCCTCGAGTAGATGTCCAAGGAAAGGACGGGCGAAGGGTCGATTAATTCCTCGTCCTGTATGTGAGCGCTTGCGCGTTCAGGATTTCGCTCAGGGTTTATGAATCGTGATTCTGGGAAGGGGGTGCTCCATACTATAGGCCTACTGAGTGATGGAATTAATTCCATGTCAAAATTCATGTTGGACAGTAGTAAAAATTGTCATGAATAAGCTAGGAACATTTGTGAATATCTTGTGAACATCAATCTATGGTCTTGGCAGAGGGTGTGATTGCGGTTCAAAGCTAAAGAATTTTTGCTGAGCGACATAAGAAAATATAAAACGGTGGACGAGGACAAGTTTGCTATAATTGGTAGAGCATAGGGTTTTTAAAATGAGTTGCTTTTGTTTCGATTTGCCCGTTATACTGATTTATGGGAACGGGGAAGTAAGCACCTTTGAAGTTGGGGAGGAAGCTGGCTCAAAAACTATAAAAAAAATTAACACAAAATCGGGTTTATGGATCGTGATTCTGTCAACGGTTTTGATATGGCGTATACCTTCGTGATTAAAAGAAAGCTTAGATATAACCAGTAATAAATTTGCTATATAAATGTTTAACGTAAATGATGCGACTTGAAGCACCAGCGTCTAATTTTCGTTTATTTACTTAATGCACTTATCATGTTCAAAGATCGAGTGTCTGTCTCATTGTTACACATATATCACATCTTATCTTTGTTGAATGACTATGTAGCGTGTCTTGTGACATACCGGCGTAACGTGTCAGAGAGCCCCCATGACAGAGAGTCCGCTTCCCATTCATTTGTACAGGTATAGGCCCATGCGCCCTCCTAGAGATTGGCCCACATACTAGTAGGTCCGATTTACCCTAACCATTCCCTGAAAGTACCCTCTACCAGGGTGAGTGATAGATTTTTACAGATATTCACAGATATGTCTCTAGCTAGATAGATGGTCATTTTCAACTGAGTTGAAGCATAGAACGTTACCCTGCAAGCATAGAACGTTTTATAACTTTACCATAACGTGGCCATAACGTTTTTTTTTGGTAAAATTAACGTTATGGTTACGTTATAATAACGTTATGTATTTGCTGGGTTACAAGTAAATGGGTGGCGGACTTTCTGTTACATGGACCCTCACTTTTGTTACACTGGCACATTATTCAGTGGCGAATTTAGAGGGGGTGTCCGGGGGGTCCTGACCCCATCTTCGATTTCTAAAGAAAATCACATCAAAGGTCCCCTCTTAGAACTTTGACTAGCTGAATCATAGTTCTAAACCGTACCAAATGGCACCGCTCGCCTTCTAAAATACAAACATTTTTCAGGGTCATATTCAGCCGGCCCATCCAGGGCCATGTTTTCCTGCTTTTTCAAAATTGATAAATAAATATCAACATCAGATACTCTTATTTGACGGTTATCTCGTTTTTAGGAATCACTAATAAAATTTAAGTGCAAACATGTATATAGTTTTGGGTGACGTTAAGACAGAAATATATGACAATGCTGCATTTTAAAGCCGTAGTATACCGTACGATTTAAACGTATCTCTAGGTTGCAATCCTATCATGATTTGGCATCTAAATCGCCATGGATACCGTTACCCTGGAGACGATGACATAGAGCTGTTCAACACCGTACTACCTGTATTTAGAGATGGAATTGTAAATAATGCTACAGGTGAGGCAAATGAACAGTAAATGTACCCATCTGTAAGAATTTTAGTTTAAGATGACGCTACCATTTTACAGACAAAAATGCGTTCTCCCTAATACATAAGCTCGGTCCATTAAAACATCTCTCAACACCAAGCACACGAGCTCCCCTATCAAGACGATATTGTGGGATGTGAATATTACGTTTTCTTTATCTTGAAAAGTAAAGAATTATCAGTGATGCTAAATACCCCCTAG